>NC_085140.1:181774272-182382214 GCF_024139115.2 Armigeres subalbatus | reverse complement strand
GTAAGGTAGGCGTTGGTCAACGTAAAGACATCGTTTCAATTGATTTTTTTACCGTAACTGAGCGACTGGGTTTTGTACATTAGATGAACTTCTTAACGGATCAGCTTCTTTTGTACGGTTGGTTGGTTGTTGTTGGTGGTTGTTTGTGGTCTAGAAAAGAACTGATATTTTTTCACTAATTATTTTCCATAATGCGGCTTTCCAGTTACTAACAACAACAAAACCAAATCAGAATCTTGTGATCAAATTTCGCTTCACTGATACTGATGTCATCCATGCGAATTAATTTGTGTAGAGTCTCTCTCCGAAGCGTGTTTGTAATGCTGTTACGGACGGCAACTTTCTCCCGTCATGAAGTGAATAATATGCATTTTGAACGAAACTCGTCTCGGCTCAACCATTTATGGTACAAAATGTTGGAGCTAAGAAGAACTGATTAGTTTCCAAAAATGCGCCTAATCACTAACAGCAACCACTCATTAGTCCGACGCACGCTTGTGATTCTGTTGCCGAAGTTAAATGTCTGCTGTCATCAAGCGATGATAATTTTCACTATGATGAAAATGTGTTTCGGCTCAACGTTTTCTTATTAAAACCCAAATTAATCCACCTAGCGTTGGTGGTGCCTTTCTCGCATTTAGTTAAGACACCAACCTTATATGGGGTTATTATGGTCCGATGTACCATTTTCTTCATAACTTTTTAACGCAATGACCGATCGTTATAAAATTCAATAGTGATCAACAAGGCTTTGCCCCCTGTCGAATGAAACTTGTTGCGAGAAAATCGGTTAAGGATTACTATACGAAAAGTTGTCTAATGTTTTTTATAGCTTTTGTGCACACACATACACACACATACACACATACATACACACGGACAGACAGACATGTGCTCAACTCGTCGAGCTGAGTCGATTGGTATATAATACTATGGGTCTCAGAGGCTTCTATAAAAAGTTCGTTTTCGGAGTGAAATGATAGCCTTTCGGTACAACTTAGTTGTACGAGAAAGGCAAAAATAAAGGTTCTGAAAAGAACCGATTTATTTTCAATTATCCGACTTCCCAATTAATCGCAACCAAGTCAGATCCAGAACCATTTGAGAGAATTTCACTGTAGTGCCACTGACGCCAACGATAGCCACTAGATAGTTTACTGCTGAACCGCTAAATGCAGAGACCACCGTCATCGATGCTGGGATCGCTACCAACACCATCGTTCTGTCCGCTCTTCATGCCAGCTCTCCGTGACCACTCACCGTGTTGGAAATGCATGAATGGGATTGGTTGGTTGATATTTTCATTAGGTAGGTAAATAATTAAAAAATTTAATAGTTCATCGTAAATAATCAAAACTTTCAATTAAATTGACAAAATTGCTGGAGCGTCATGATTTCGTGACGGTCCGCAATTTTAGATTCTGATTTGACACCTGGTACCTTTGCGTAAGACGTTGTCCAACGTAAAAAAAACAAGCCCCGACCATTTCCTTCGTTGATCTCTTTAGACCATAAAAACTAAAAATATAAGGACTTCAGGTTTTGAAAACATATTGTCCAGTTCTTGAATCATCTCGCGCTAATCTATTATCAGTGCATCCAGCTTAGCTAATTCCCCTCATCATGGAAGTCAGCCAAAGTCATCCCTATCCAAAAGCCTAGGAAACATTGCCCTTCTCACAAAATCTTAACTCACTTAAAAAGCAGTCCATGGCTTTAATAACTTTAATAACTTTAATATGCTGAAGACAATGTCTTGAGCGATTCTCAGTTCAAAATCCAAAACCTCTGCTATGGTATAGCGAGAGTCTCCAGTTAGTCTTGCGAGCAAAGGCGTAGGAGAAGGTGCGATACAAATAAGAAGGAATTGCTTGTTGCCGGTGAAGCTTGAGAAAAACCTGCTGTAAGTGCTTCAGAGGTACAATCTTCTCCGTTATCTAGCGAAAACCATCAACTCGGCAAGGAAATTCTGAGTCTGAACTGACGGAGCGACTTCCGATGCGTACGACGTAAGCGTCCTCCAAGGCAGTATTTTTGGGCTACAAATACTCAATTTGCTCATCTACAACAAGTCAGCAGAATAAATAATCCCCCGGAAGGGGGATCCGGGGCCGACAATATGCGGGAGACTGAAAAATTTGTATGCGATGAATAGAACCAGTTGCCTCTACTAGATGTATGTATTATGTGTCTCATTTTTTACCTTCATTGAAAATCAATCACAAGGCTAGTTTTCAGTTTTTTAATTTTTGGTATATCTGATTAGCATTACTACAATTTAATAGAAAATATTCTTTATTTGCCATATACAGTACCATATGTCCGTAATTTGTATTCCGTAATTTGTATTCGTAGAACAGAGGTATAGATGTCTTCAATAATGTGCTTTGACATGTGCATATGTTTCTAGGAAAAATATTCACGAAAAAACGTTTACAGCACCACTAAAAAACAATCACGATGTTGGCCAACCGAACCACAGTGTAACGGAAACTTACATCATCCAAGGCCCACTGTTCGATATCCTCAATCAAGAGCTCCGGGCATGGTTTTTGAGGAAGAAAGCCATAGGCTTTCTCCTCGAATATATTCCCCAGCCGGATTTCGTTTGTTATTGTCGTCACATTTGTCAGCAGAATAACTGGGAAGTCATCGCTTTTGTCCACACAGTTGGTGGTTTCCCCGACACGAAGATACCATTGCCCAATCGGGCAGCACAATCGAACACACTTGCTCACTTGGCATATACATCCTCGGTAGTAACTCGAAACACTCACTCTGACGTCATGCTCAACATAATCATAATTTATGAGTGCAAAATTCTGAGACGTATAAACGATATCATTATGAACGATGTTTCCCAAGGCGTTGCGCGTGCCACTGCTTATGTTGACTGAGTCACGGAACTCACAAGGCAGCTGCCCACTAAGTTTAGTATCAGCTTCACCAGCGACATTTATCACACACCAAAGTACAGTGACTAAGCTGAACGCAACTGATAAGAAATCACAAGTCCGTATCTTCGTTATTGCTAAAGTAAGTCGCTCCATGCTATTCTTAGTATATTCCCAATCGAAAGTCACCTCTCATTTGAATTCTATTCGAATATTTTACTTAGTTAGAGCCGTGCCCGACTGGCCCACACATGATTCCTTCTTCCTTTAGCTAATGGCTAAAACACCTGCCGCCAACGACCAACGAATAGCGCGAATCGGATATAGTTATTTATTTATCAACACTTTTTGTTCTCAAGCACGAGCCATAAATGTTTACAAGATCACAGGAAAAACGGACACTCCCAATCATCCGTACCGCCACAATATTGCGGTTCATTTTGTTGATTCTAACTCAGTTTCACATTTCATCCAAGCCGTGCAATTTTCACCACAATCGACCCATTTACCCCCACTGACAATAATGGCACGGCACCGGGCGGAGTGAGAACGTTTTTCCAGTTCAACGCGAGTGGACGTCTTTATCTGCGGGTGGCAATTCTTGGACTAGCGACCAGATACTAACCGAACGTTTCCGCTTACTCTGTGGTTGCGTCGATTGGTTCGACTTATCTGGTACCAAACAATTACCGTGCAACTACCAGCGATGAGTGCGGTATGGGACCTGTGCTAATAGCAAGAGGGAAGAGGTGCGGCCGGTAATTTAATCCAACACTCAAATTTGGATACCTTTCATGGGTTAATATGTATCGTCATCGAATCGGATGTAGTGGGTGGGCTGTACGATTTTTTTGACAACCATTTAAGGAGCTGATATTTTTCATTCAAAGAGGAAGCATGTTAAAGATCAAACACCTGCGTTGGATTTTTACAAGGAGCGAAAAACATTGATATTTTTTGAAATTTAAGTAACCCCAGAATATTCAACATGGCTATTTCATAAACAAATTGGATGATGGGGGAGGTAGGAAATAAAACATAAATGAATAAATTGAGAATCGATATTCAACAGTTTTTTGGCAATGTTCTGCTAACCAAAATATTTTTCGAGTTTTCTAGCTAATAATCAAACTTGCCCACCGAGTTTCATGGGAGGGGAAACATAAGTGGAAAAATTATCATTAATCATTCGGCGGCGAATGAACATTCCAAAAATAAAACTGTTTCAATACACAAGAAAAGATGACTTACCGAATAGAAAATACATAATTATTCTATCAAATTTAAAGTTGGCGAGTGTATGGGCCAGCAGAAACTATGTCCAAGGAATAATGACCTCTCTCCTGGCCACTGTGAACTGTGAGACTTGCCAAGGATGTGGTATAAAGAGGCTTGGCAGTGGACTTCTATAAAAAGCTACATGTATCCTTAAGCGGGAAATTGGTGTTTACATGGTCATTATGCAACTCAAATGAGTTGCATAAAATTATAATCATTTAGGTGCTGTAATGAAAACCAACATCAGAACGGTTGTTACATGACTACATTGGGTGACTGTTCAAATAGTGTATTCTCTGCATCGCGTAGTAAATGAAATAGTTTGATGGACATGACATATAAATTTTCCATGATAGGTTCATTTATCGCTTCCTTCCGGCTTCCAGCTTTGCAATGTGGTACGATAAAAGAATCTGATCGTTTTCTACATCAACATGATTTATAGGCAAAAATGATCAGGTGAAGTAAATTAGACTGTATAATTTTGGTACAAATTTATCATATTTTAGCCCATTTTTCGTCATTACAAAAAATAGCGTTTGCCACTCATTGCAAAACTAGTTTTTTTAGCACTCAAAATATCTCTATGAAATAAATATGAGTATCTCTATATAATAAATATCTCTATATAATAAACATAATTTCCTTCCTGAAGATTTAACTCGCGAACTGGTTGCCCGGCCCGATTTACAAGTTTTTTCCCTAATCGATTCGTTTTGGTGAAATTAACGGGGAAATTTAAAAAAAATCATTAGAATACAATTTTGGGTCAGCTGTTGAGGAAAACAACACAAACCCACGGAAATTGATCTAGAGTGCGGTGCTGCAAATAGTTAATTGTGACATTTGCAACACCCGGGCAAAGCTGGGTTTCTTTCGCTAGTCCTCTTTTTTCTTCTTTTTCTTCTTCTCTATATATAAAAATGAGTTTGCATTTCTTTTGAGGCAATAAAATTCACGAACGGAAGGGTCGATTTGCAAGATTTTCTCACTAATCGATTCGTCTTGGGCTCAGCTGTGTTTTTACATATTAAAAGTTGATCAAATTTGACGGGTAAACATGGAAAATTGGCAAAATGCAACGGTTTTATGAGTTTTGAAGAAATTCATCAAACTCGAACCGATCTAGAAATCGATCTAGAGAGCGACGCTGCAATCAACTAAATAATTGACAGATCGAAAGTAAAACCTGAGCGAAATCGGGCAGGTTCGACTAGTATTAAATATATGTAACGTACAGCTCGTACTGAACAAATTGTCTATTTTCAACTAGTTGCGCAAGCTACTATTTTGCAACTCATTTAAGGTGCATAATGATCATTAAGGTCCCTCCTGACAGAATCCAAGTTTCAAAGTGTTTGCGTTTTCGGGGGCACACCACTCGATACGGGGGCGGCGGACAAGTGTCATTTTTGTTGATTCAGCTTTGCTGCGTCGCAGCATGCGTGAAAAAATAAAAATGACAGTTGTGCGTTGCTTCCGTATCGAGTGGTGTGCCCCCGAAAACGCGAGCACTTTGAAACTTGGATTCTGTCAGAAGTGACCTTAAGGGCAAGTCTCCCGGAGAACAAATTTAAATCTACTCGCTTTTTCAAGGGCACACCACTCAATACGAAAGCAACGCACAACTGTTATTTTTATTATTCCAAGCTGAAATAATAAAAATGACAATTGAATCATTTGTTTGAGAAACTGCATACCGTTTTACTTCGAAATGCCGGACACTTCAATTTTTATTTGACTTTATTTACCATCTCAACAAGTATTTCTTGGGTTATCAATGCAGGGAACGATTCTAGGACTTGAAACTATTTTAACAAATCAAGACAAAATTTTCAAAACGACTTATCTGCTTTTGTAAACAAAGATTCAAACGACGATTTGACGAATCTGATAGCTCTCCCACGCAAACCAACACCATCAACAGGTAGCGGAATCCTTCGCCTACCTATTGATGGTGTTGGTTTGCGTGGGAGAGCTATCAGATTCGTCAAATCGTCGTTTGAATCTTTGTTTACAAAAGCAGATAAGTCGTTTTGAAAATTTTGTCTTGAAATGTAAGTAATCCGTGATCTGTAGTAAAAACTTGAAAATTAGAGGTAAAAGTTGAAAGCATGTCATAATCAACGGTGAATTTAGTTTTTCTTAGAATGCAGCTTAAGACTCAACATTAGAGAAACTAAGCTCATATTTACTATATTCTATCATTCTCAAGGGGTATTAGTAATTGATTAACATAGTATGATAGCACTCTTTGTCATGAATTAGAGAAATTGCTTGGGAATTCATAGCTTTATATTTTTTATTACATTTTCTGTATGTCCGGACTTCGAGGCAAGTTTTTACAATTGCTTCGATTTCCGGACATGCTGAAATGATGCTAAATAACTGTTTATCAGTTAAGTTAATTGAAATCAAATGATTCGTAATGAGCAATCATAGTAACAATTTCATTAGATTTCAGTTGCTACACTCTAGAGATGGGCGTTCAGATCCGGAACCAGTCAAATGATCCGGATCTCTAAAGTGAGTGAATGATTCGTGGATAATTTTTTAAAAGATCCGGTTCACCAGATCAGCAATTTTTTTTACCATTTGTAAGGAAATAATAAAATAAAAAGTTCATTCTTTGTAATCCATACGCTTGTAAACAAGAGGTAAGGTAAAGTTATTGTCAGTACGGTTCAAAAGTGTGAGCCAGAATGACGAAGGTTTCACTTTATTGCATTCTCCTTACGCTTTGTTCTAAGGATCCGATCCGGTTGAAAGATCCGGATCATTAGAATGAATGACCCAGATCTGAGCCGTTCATCAAAGTGATCCGTTTTGCCCTTCTCTACTACACTCCAAAAGGAACATTGCTTGCTCTCAGCTTATCGATATACACTTATACACACATTGTAAATGATATCACTTCATTAATCGTACACAAGTAAACTTGCCTTCAGTTTCTAGTGAAAGGTTGTCTTCAAATGTATTTTTTTCATCCATTCACATTTTTGTAGAAAAAAAAAGCAAGTCATAAAACTAGCATTTTAACAGAATTTTATGAAAAGACACGTTGTGAACGACTTCCGTCAAATAAAAAAACTCAACATTTCTCGGACACGCCTGGATTTATTAATCCGCATGAATCCTTGATTTCTAAAAGCAAACTGAAATGGTTTTCAAAAGACACATAAATACCATTAATTGAAGCTTACCCACGTTGAATTTGAGAGGTAGTATTGACGAAAATATTTCATTACCCACAGACACGTCAAATGTCAAAAAAGCTTTCTACCTTGCAAAATTGAGAGGGGGGAGATTGTATGTAATTATTAGATTCCAAAAGTTGTATATTGCAGTTAAATGCTCCTGCTTGGTTTCAAATACTGTTTTTTGGTAGTCCTGGTCAATCTCGGAGCAGAAACTTCGGATGGTACACACAACCGGGGGATGCCAGATTTCCATACAAATGTGTATAGAAACTTCACCTTACGGATTTATATTAATCGAGAAATATGAATGCTATATCCTAGTTGTCTTTGAACGGATTAAATTGGCTATTTGAGAATTAATATAGCCAAACTCGAAGTGTCCAGAAATTCGAAGCAAAATTGTTCGGTATTTGAAGCATCCCTTATACTGTGTCCGGATTTCGAAGCAAGCGATGTTCAATGTTTTCGATTATATTAGCTATTTCGTGCATACAAAATGTCACTTTCAGTACACTACAGCAAATTTGATAAGTTATTCTTGACAGGGTGTGTTATCACTCAGTGTCAAGTACATAATTCGGTTTGAAATATTGAACTGAAAATTCAGCAGTGCTTAGGTGTCCGGACTTCGAGTCAAAACGGTAAGTCCATTTTACACTATTTCGAGAAAACAACAAAAAACTGTTTTTGAACAAATTTGCACCGAATCTTTCGATTTCTTCGATACAGATCAATAGTTTTTTGGCAAAACTCAACACTCTGGGGCACTTTCAGTGCAAAAACTGTAAGCAGTACTCCACAATTGCTCTTCAAAGCACGTGAACATATGTAGTTTCTCAAACAAACGAAAAAAATTTCATGCATTCCAGAACAAAATTTTTTTTTCGTTAACGTCCAAGTCGGGTGGTTTAATCCCCGGAAATAGGCAATTACCTTTGATTGAACTGAACTTGAGTTGCGTGCTCTTGCCTACGCAATGCGGTCGGGTCTGAGCTTGACGACCGACTGGTAAATAGCTTACACAACCTCACTTGATCAGTACCGTTGCTAATGAAGAATGTGTATAGCCGCCAGACATTCTAAATACTCACGCTCCTCTAATGTGGACGTGTACTATACACATGTGGAAGTATTGGCTTGAGAAATGGATTGCGAGTGATTTGACTATGCGTCCAATTTGGGAATCTCGAGCTCGTTCAGTAGCCGCTAGGTTGCGAAGGCCGACGGAGGTCCTTCCTAGCTTAGTTGGTTAAAGCACCAGTCTAGCGTACTGTAGGGTCATGGGTTCGAGTCACATCGAAGGGAAAGTGGTTACCTCCAATACATTTTCCAAATCAATATCTTCTACATAACGTACATATTCACATATGAGTTTTCATAACATTGTAAATTAACGTCCAAGTCGGGTGGTTTAATCCTCGGAAATAGGCAATTACCTTTGATTGAACTTTTTTTTCGTGTTTTTTGCCAGAAACCGTATTTTTGGACGAGGATTCAGAATATATAAAAATCTCATTTTGGTCAAAAATGTCACATATGCAGTTTCTCAAACAAACGGTTCTATTGTGCGTTACTTCCGTATTGTGTGGTGTACCCTTGAAAACGCGAGTAGATTTAAATTAGGTTTGCGGGAGATTTGTCCTTAAAGCACTCATTCATTGGTATGGGAAAGCAGGACAATTTATTACTCAACACGATCTGCAAAACCAGGTATTGGGGCCGTACACTAATTACGTAAGCAAATTTTCTGGGTTTTCAAACCCCCCTCCCATTCAAATCATTTTTTATTTATATGGAGCGTAAGAAAATGGCCGACACCCCCTACTCCCATAAGTGCTTACGTAATTAGTGTACGACCCAACCCAAGCAATTATGATCTGGTACTGCAAAAACTTGTTTTCATGGCTTTTTGTGATTGAGAGAGGCTTATCGTCGTTTTTTATCAATTGAGAGCGAATTCTGCAATCCTTGGAAATTGTAGAGAACTGATATCAATTTAAACACAGAATAATCACACAGTATTTATTACACCTTTATTTTCGCACTCCGTTAACAGCCTTTTGCACAGCCACTTCTTATGCTCCTCCTTGCTAAACTGCCCTTTCTAAAATCCATGGCCTTCTATTCTTTTCTACTATTTCTACTCTCTCAATCTACTACAGAAATAATAAGATAAGTTTTTGAAAATAGCTGATAAGATTTCTGTACCAATTACACTCAATTAATTTTTACAAGATGGTATTTTACTATTGTTCTTACTTAGAGGGAATCTGTATTAAATGCACCACCGCATCTTCTTGGTTAATAACCCAAACTTATTGCAAAATAAAAAGTGGCTGAAGTCAGTAGACATTTGTAGGGCCCCACACAAAAGAACTTGATCAAAATATTTCCAATAGAATGATGTACATATTACACATTTTAGATATAAATGCACAATTTTAGAATTTATTTTAATTGTTTTCTTGCAGTACTATGGAGATCGAAGTGTGCCGTGCTGCTGAAAAGACGTGTAATTTTCTGCTCCCGCCATTTCCAATTGTTTTAATAAGAATAAGTTCTCGAAGCCGGAGAAAAACGATCCATTCCAGCACAATATGCAATGGAAGACTCGAAAAACCAGCAGCAGCAAGGGATAAAACTGCATCAAATACCTAAGGTGTACGCTTCTGCGTTGCTCGCTCTTCTCCGTTGAGATGGTGCACACATTTTCCGGAAAGCTGCTCAAGAAAGTCAAGCAGAGCAATCCAGCAGTCCTTGTGTCTGCAGCAATCACGCACAAAAGGACATTCCCTCAAGAATTTCTTCAAAAGCGTAGGACTTAGTTATCAAACCGTAATATCACTGTAATGGACCTGAATCATTTTTTTTTTGCGGCGGGCGCAGCAGCAGCCTGGACACTAACTGCTACCAGAACTTTCACGAACCCCACAAGAACCTTGTATCTAAGGTTAAAAGACTATTATTCTTCCATTTATAGTGAATAGTGGAAGTAAATGGAAGAATAATACCAAATCGGTCACAGTTTCGAATGAAGCAAAGGGGGATTAGCAGCGCATTGAAATGATGTCGAGATAAAACCAACCCCAAAGCATTCAGGCCGATAAGTTTATCCTCTGTAATGCTCAAAATTATGGAAAAGGTACTATGCGAGTACATAAATCACAAATTTATGAAAGCAATGCCTTTGTCAAAAAACCAATTCGCCTATCAAAGTGGAAAATCTACGATCTCGGCACTACATACGGTAGTTCAAAAAATCGAAAAAACACTTAATGCAAAAGAAATTGCTCTTGTAGCATTTCTTGATATTGAGGGCGCATTCGATAACGCTTCTTATTCGTCTATAGGGTCAGCAATGTTGAGGAGAAAATTCGACCCATGCATTGTTACCTGGGTACATGCTATGCTAGCTAATCGGAAAATCTCCTCTGAGCTTAGCGGTTCATACATCACTGTTAAAGCAACAAGGGGGTGTCCGCAAGGCGGAGTGCTTTCTCCTTTGTTGTGGTCACTGGTGGTGGATGAGCTTCTAGACAGCTTAGAGAGAAGAGGCTTCGAAGTGGTTGGATATGCTGATGACGTTGTCATTATTGTACGAGGCAAATTCGAAAGTGTTATCGTGGAAAGAATGCAATCTGCCCTAAATCACACTTTTTCCTGGTGTCAAAAGTATCAACTAGGCATAAATCCTACAAAAACTTCCATTATCCCTTTCACCAAACGGAGAAAGGTACAACTGAAACCCCTTTTCTTGAATCAAACACAATTAGTTTATTCAAGTGAAGTAAAATATCTAGGTGTCATACTCGACGCAATACTTAATTGGAACTCTCATCTCCAATCAGTTGTGCAGAAAGGTCTCAATACACTTTGGGTTTGTTCAAAACCCTTGGTAAAAAGATGGGGCCTAAAACCAAGTATGATCATGTGGATATATAAAACCATTGTCCGTCCCAGGACAACTTACGCTTCCCTTGTCTGGTGGCCTAAAACTAATGAGGCTGCTGCAAGGGCTAAGCTCAACAAAATCCAACGCACCGCTTGCATAGCCATCACTGGTGCAGTTCGTAGTACACCCACTTTGGCCCTAGACGCAATGCTTCACCTGCCCTGGTTAGATCAATTCATAAAGCTGGAAGCGGAAAAAAGTGCTCTAAGGTTAAAGAGAACAAAAACACTGCTGTCGGGAGACCTTACGGGTCACCTCAGCATATTAAATGAATTTGCCATAAATCCCGCAATAGGAATTTGTAGTGACTGGATGGAAACGGTAGTCAATTATGACTTACCTTACGATGTGTTCATTCCTTCCCGCCAGGAGTGGGAAGGAGGTGGACCCAGCGTTCCAACAGGCTCTATAAATTTCTTCACAGATGGTTCGAAAATGAATAATCTGACAGGATCCGGAATCTATGGCCCTAAAACAAAAATTTCTGTCCACTTAGGACAGTGGCCCACAGTATTTCAGGCGGAAGTATATGCAATATTAGAATGCGTGTTATTATGCCTGAGGAGAAAGTATAGATTTGCAAAAATATGTATTTTCTCTGACAGCCAAGCGGCACTTAATTCGCTTAATAACTACACTTGTAACTCAAAGCTAGTGTGGGAATGCATTCTGGCTTTGAAAAACTTATCCATACGCAATCGAGTCTACCTATATTGGATCCCAGGACATACGGGTCTAGAGGGAAACGAGATTGCTGATGAGCTAGCCAGGAATGGATCTAATGAAAGGTTCATTGGCCCTGAGCCCTTCTGCGGGATCTCAGACTGCTCTGTAAAAATGGAACTGAACAAATATATGGTCAGTCAAATCACATCAAACTGGAATGCACTTCCCCATACGAGCCAATCCAAAAGGCTCGTAACGATTAACCCCAAGAAAACCCAACAACTATTAGGTCTCAACAAAAGGGATCTCAACATCTACACCGGTCTAATAACTGGACACTGCCCTGCAGATACCATCTACAAAAGATCGGAGCAATCCAAACCTCAAATTGCCGCTTCTGTGACGAGGAGAGAGAAACATCAGAACACATCCTCTGCTATTGCAGTGCACTCACCCAACGTAGGTTCAAAGTTCTCAGCAAGCCCTTTTAGGGCCTGCTGACATATGGATCTTATCCCCCAAGGACGTGGTTGGCTTCATAAAGCTAGTCTCGCCAGAATGGGGGAGTCACATACTGTAACTCAGGATCTCTATTCATCAATAATAGATGGTCTTGAGTTCAGTCGATACCAAGGTATCTCAGTGACAAACATGTTACTGAGATAACTTGCGTATTTCACAGTAAAATGGTATATCACAATAGTCCTAAAATCTGGACGCAGTGATCTTCACCCGACAAACGAGGAAAAAAACTGGAGGAATTTTGACAGTGGCTGGTACGTTCCGATATCCTTTCTTTCTTCAATTACTCCATAAATTCAAAAATTAAAAATTGAATACTAAATGCGTACAGGGCATTGTTTGCTTCTATTGCCGCGGATATTGTGAGAGTCCCAGGTATCCGGTTCACGGTTTAGTTAGCAACGGTGCCTCTTCTCGACCTTCTTTTCCCCGAGTAGTTAGTACGAATGAGAGCGTCCTTACTCCTTGTAAAGTTTTGCTGTACCTGTTATGAACAACTAGTACATCCCATTCCCTGCACATTCTGAAGAAACCTTTCTTGCTTCAGAAGTGCATCTTTTCTGTAGTACTAGTCTTCGTAACAATAAGGGCAGCATTACGGAGCATGAGATATGATCAAATTATTCGTAGTACTACTTGACCAACACCCGCGCGTGACAGGACCCGCCTGGGAAGCAGTGTTACGATAGACGAACTTAGTATCCAGAAGGTAGCTAAGGCTGGAAGGGTACGATGGGCAGGGCATGTTGCAAGAATGTCGGACAGCAACCCTGGAAAGATGGCGTTCGCTTCCGATCCGGCAGGTACGAGACAACGTGGAGCGCAGCGAGCGAGATGGGCAGACCAGGTGCAAAACGACTTGGCGAGCGCGGGGCGCATTCAAGGATGAAGAGATGCGGCCTCGAACCGTGTATTGTGGCGTCAAATTGTTGATTCAGTGTTATCTGTTTAGATGTAGACTAAATAAATGAAAAATGAATGAATGCATATGCACAGACAGCCAAGATATTTAACAGAAAAATGGTTTTCGTACGATTTTTCGTATGTTTTTCGTTGCCGAATAATAAGCAATCAAGCAATAATTACCCTGTAGAGTCTGATGGTGCGGAAACCTCAATTTGAGAGGCATACTGGCTTTTTTTTTCAAAAAGCTCAGTTGCTTCGTTGCAAAAGAATTGGAAGCATTCTTCTACGCTTCTCGGAAGCCTCCATCCAAGCTGCTCGAAGCATCCTTACGGTTACATGTTACCAAACTTTTACCATTACTGTTGAACTGTTGGCAAACATGCTGGAATCAAAAGGCTCGTTATGCAATTGACTCATCAGCAAACTGGAAAAGCCAACAGTGTTCTGCTATTAATCGCTAGTCAAATTCGCGTCATTTTTAAGCAATAAGACTCTTTGAAATAAAATTGTTGCTTATTATCTATACGGGAATGCAGCAGAAAATGATAAAATGACAGTTTCTCGGCTGGTATCAGAAAAGAGGCGAAAATCGAATGTGCTAATCACTAGCAATTAAACCTACTGGGGCTTGCTTGCTCCTGGATCACTCATGCACAAGGAATGTAATTGTCGCTGAAAAATGCAAAAAACAAGCAACAAAAGAGAATAGCGATAACTCTTTGTCCTCATCTGCAGAGGATAAAGACAATTAGTATGTTAGTTAGGAAGGAAATATATTGGAAATCGCCTTGATAAGCGACTAATTATTTCATTTGAACGACGCCGTATTCATGATGATACAAAACCGGAAAAGCAAAGCGTATCTTACGTATTTTCCCGAAGACTGATTCGATATCTTAACTACTCCGCGAAGATTTAAACACGCACTGCACAACGCTTGCTTGATTTCTACTCTGAAAAAACACACACTGAACCTCTTAGTTTTATTACCGGCCGCGTAATGCAGAACACAATATTTCGGCAGATCACTCGATCGTTCTGCTGTCCGAAACACGAGAAAAGACGCACTCAATAACCAGAAAAGTTTTCTCTTGTCATAAGACGAGTTTATACAATCCCATTGAATTCCACCACTTAATTGTATCTTGACATATTCGTATTTCGACCTCAACAGTAAGGCCGTCTTCAGTATCTCGTACTTGACTCGACTTATTATATTAAGTGGTGGAATTCAATGGGATTGTATAAGATCGTCTTATGACAACTGAAGACATTCCACTAAAAAGCTCAAAATAATTTTCTTATCAGAAAAGTTTTGTTGTAGG
This sequence comes from Armigeres subalbatus, assembly GCF_024139115.2. Classification (NCBI taxonomy): domain Eukaryota; kingdom Metazoa; phylum Arthropoda; class Insecta; order Diptera; family Culicidae; genus Armigeres; species Armigeres subalbatus. Next base: position 182,367,471 of record NC_085140.1, on the reverse strand, counting down.
TTGAAAATAAAATTCATCTCGAGACAGCTTTATTATCGTCGACTAATCGCGACACCCACGACCACAAATCTGGTGCCAATTTAATATCCCTCCGTAATTTGGTGGGTTTTACCTCTGCGCTTCACTTATTCGCACAGCTCCTCTAAAGACAAGTTTTAAGTAGTCCTGATGTGCACCACTTCCGAAGATTTTTTTACGCCGCCGTCGCCATCAAATATGAATCGGTCCGCCGCGGGAAAATAGGAGTTCGTGGGAGAATGGGAGAATTTATAGAAGAATTCCCAGCGGAAATTCAGGAATAAGTTTCTGATAAACATCCAGAAGGGTTTTCTGGGTTAATTTGTTATCTAATTTCAGGGCCGTACCCGGATGTTTTTTGTGGGAATTGTCGGGAAAATTTTGATAATTTTAAAGAATTTACGGGGCGGAGAGATTTTTGGGAAATTGGTAGATTTTTGGTAGAAATTTCCAGAAAGAATTTCGGGAGCAATTACTGGTGGATTTTTTTTGGGGGGGATCTGCTAAAAGAATGCCTAAAGAAACTTCTGAATAATAGAATGTAGCTATTCACTGCGTTAGATCACTAATATCACATCATATACTAAATCATGTAGCATCAGTTAGGGTAATTAGCTCCAATTGAAATGAGTCAACCATCGACTAAATGATCCTATGCGAAAGTATACAAGGTTCCAAAAGGCAATTTAAGATGATGGTATAAATGGAAACGACCATTCCTTTCACTGAACCATCATCATTCGTTTTGATCAGGAACATCATGATAAATTGCCCTATTCTTGTTTTCAAATCTACTTCTGCCTGCAAATCTTCTTTTCTCCTAACCCTATTAAATCTTAAGCATTAATGTTATCATAGTTATGTACACTTCTAACGTGAAAAACAACTGTATCAATTGATATCTGATATTTCGGCCAAGACCAAACGGCCGAAACGTAGGAAACTAAAGCAACGTGTCGTTTCGATTTTTGTGAGACTGAAAAGCCGCTTATCTTAAAGTTATAGTTATGTACATCTAGGTTCAATTAACAAAATCAAAAATTTTAGTATTTGTGTCATCTTCCCGTAAAAATTGGGTCACACATCTCATTATTAAAACTACATATAATTACCTATTGTGACTGATGTGTTCGGGCGCTTCTGTTCTTCGGCTGAACAGAAGTATAATGTTGACAATTCGTGATCCGGTGACGGATAGAGACAGTATTCATTTTGCAATATCGGAAAACTCGATAATGAATTTACAAAGCCAGACTAAAAAGGGACGACACTTTTCAACTTTTTTTAAAGTAAAACACATTACAATTAGTCGTTTACCGCATTCATATTCCACTCATCAGGCTTGGCATCATACGCCCTGCAGGACTCCTTCCATATTGCCATGAAAATATCACTCCTCGTGTTTATGTTCACCGTTTGTGTACCACCGGTGTCATCAATCATATTAACTATCAACTGGTTGGATGCGTTCAAAGCACTGCAGCTGGGGTAGTCTCCCCGATAGGAAACAAAGTCAGCCGTGCAGCACAACCAAACGCAGTTCATCACCTGGCAGACGCACCCCCGAGTATGTTTAGGTACCACAATCTTCCTTCCGTCGTCGTCGTAGCTGTAGTCAATCGAAGCATAATTGATCTGTTTGTAATACACGCCGTTGTGAAGAATCCCGCCACTGCTATCGCGCTTGCCGTCGCTAATGTTCACCGAATGTAGGAACTCACATGGCAGCATCGAACCCGCGCATTCCACATATTTCCACGGCTTTAGAATAAGCATAACAGCCAGAACATTCAAAAATATCGCGGCGGATAAAAACATCTTGGTAATGATAAGAGACTCTAATTTACCAGAATAAAAAACTTAATTAGAATGTACGCCACAGTGATGCTCGTTGAATCAACCACACTCCAGAACCGTTCTTTTTGCTCTGAATGCTTTTAGCGAATTAACCGCGAAACATAATATATTGTGGAACAGATTAAATCTGTACATTGTACGCTGCAGTTTGCCTGTTGTTGTCTGCGGTTGCCTGCACTACGGAATACTGTGTGGTGATTGGAAGGTTGAAGCAGCACGGTGATGAGGAATAATTAAATGGCGCTGAGAGTACAGGATGTCAGAGTCAAGAGGAGATAACTTCGTCGGTTCAGTGGAAGATGGAAACGAACCAGTCCCCACCTTGATGGAAGTTAATCATGCCATCCTACAGATCAAGACCAATAAAGCAGCTAGTAAGGATGGTATAGAAGCCAAGCTCATCAAGATGGACACGGAAAAGCTGGCCTGTACAAACTGATAATCAGAATCTGGAAACTGAACAGCTACCGAAGGAATGGAAAGAAGGGGTCATATGTCTATGAGAAATTATGGACGAGAGAAGCTTACCAGACTGATCAAAGCAATGGTTGAGATGGTGTGCAAAACTGTGTGAAGATTTCTGGCGAACACGAATCCCGCCGGGACTAAGATAAGGTGACGGACTTTCATGTCTGTTGTTCTACATTGCGCTAGATGGTGTCATGCGGCGAACCGGGTGTATCAGCCGGGGAGCGATTTTCAACTGATCCAGTCAATTTGTTTGTTCCCGCGGATGATATGAACATTGTTGACCGAACAATGCATCGATAACAAAGTACATGCTAGTGGGCGGAACCGACGGATAGACGGGCCCTAGTAGCACATTTCAGATCGATTTGGTTACAGCAACTCCAGAGTCACTGGATTGGGTCGCATATGAGTCACAGTGACTGGTATGTGACAAGGCTACTCGGGGGGATAGTATTGAGGTGGTCATTGAATTTGTCTACCTTGGATCCTTGCAAACGGCTAATAATAATGTTAATCGTGAAATACGAAGGCGCATCATCCATGAAAGTCGGAACAACTATGGGCTCCAGAAGAAACTGTGGTTGTGTTGCGGCGAAGGATGGACAACAAGCTCGCCTAACTCTACGACGAATCCAGCATCCAGAAGGTAGCTAAATCTGGAAGGGTACGATGGGCAGGACATGTTACTAGGATGCCGGACAGCAACCCTGCAAAGACGCTTCCGACTCGGCACAAGGAGGCGTGAAGCACAGTGAGCTAGGTGGGTGGATCAGGATCAAAACGATTTTGCGAGCATGGGGCGCAACCGATGAGGGTGAGATGTTGCCTCGAACCGTGTATTGTGGCGTAAATTTATTGATTCAGTGTTATCTGTTTAGATGATTGCTAAATAAATAGTAGAAAGACAACTTAATAAAAACCGAAATAAAAGAAGACAACAGTTTAAGCTTCGATCACTATGCTGTGAGCATTTCCAAACATACAAATTTAGGCTGGTCCACGTTTAATCCCCCTCACAAGGCTTAAAAAACCATCGTCCGTATGAATTATGCCTCACGATTACTATTCTTGAATGAATCACTCATATTCTGATTAGGTAAACCCTTTCAGCACTACCCCACTGCGACACAGCGGTCAGCTATGGTGGAGATACGGCCAATCTACAAATGTGCATGTGGTGTTCTCGAATTCCAAACACGCAAAGTGCACTTACTTATCATAATCAATACCGCTCCAGTGTATTAGGGGAATAACAAGCTTCTTTGTGCTGGAAATCAACAGCTCAAATCTGCCAGTAGAAAATTAAAAATAGTTTCTTGTGTGTCTGATGTATCTTCTTGAAATGGGGAACATTATAATGGGACTGACGTGTCAATGGCGCTAGTATGTAGGGGGAAATAAATGATCCAAAATGTTTATGAACAACCAAAAATATTTCAAGAAAACGAAATTTTCTAAATTGGTGTATTCTATCTGTTTTTTTTTAATCTTTATTTTTGTGATTCTTATAATCTATCTGAAATTAATGATACTGACTAATATACGCTACCCAAAAATGTTATGCCAAATACTCCAACACATATTTCACTGAAATCCGAAACAAGAAATCTGTACAAGATTAGCACCAGCGCTAGTCGATTCTTCAAACTGATATGTATAAAAAGGAAATATTTGAAAACAAAACAATTTTTTTTTATTTTTATTTAAGAGTTCCTTCGTGTATAGATTAACAAACGTTTTGACTTCAGCCACTTTTGATTTTCTGACTCTGACAGAATTTGAGCTAACGTTTGGAAATTAGTGGCGCATTTTATACTAATTTCTCCTACTTAGTTTCCACAAGTTAGAACTGACGCCACAGCTTCGTACGATAAGCAAAATATTTCTAGACCAACATTTGAATAGGGCGTAACAGCCAACATTGATTCCTTCTGATTCTTTGTCCACATATTTAACTTTATATGTAGACGAAGAATCAGAAGGAATAAATTTTGGCTGTTACGCCGTTTTAAAATGTTGGTCTAGATTAAGCTTATCATTTCTGGAATAAAATTTCAATATTTTATGATAGCGTAATGCTTGAGCTTAGTATCATAAGGGCGTAACTGCATTGATTGATTTTATGTTTCGTTAATATCTCAACTGGTTTAAAAGTTACAATCGAAATTAATTCCGGTGCAAGATGCTATTATCTTTTATCACACCAAGCTATTGAATTTTCGGGAAACTATCGCTATTCACTGCATTGATGAAAATAAATCGAAAAGATAAATCGATCAAGGCCAAAATTACTGGGGTAGGCAAATGTTGGGTATAATTGGATTTGGATGTGTTGTAGGGGAAGATGGGGAGACTTGATCACCCCTGTTTTATCGAGAACTGAAGTAGTTTTGTTCTAGCGTATTTTTTAGTATAGATCATCTAGACAAATGACCTTCATGTGGTGAGTTATTTTTTGGATTGACAACCTTATTTATTCTGCAAGGCGGTTTTGACCTTCCCAAAGATTTTTTTATTGGCCACGCAAAATTTAAACAACTTTTCATAGCAATGACCAAATGCTTTCGTTTTTTCACAGCACATGCTTACCCAAGTAACATTTTGAATTCTATTTGGATTTATTCAAGTTTTATTGCAGTTTTATCAAGGATTCGCATAAACTGTAGAGTTTTATCATAGTTTTTATCTAGTCCAAGTTACCTCAAAGCTAAATTATCTTATAATAGTTTTATGATATGCTCCAGGTCCATCTTAAGCTGTTTATTTTGAAAAATTATGCAGCAAGAGCACTATATCCCAATTGAAACCAAATAGTTTTGAGAAAGTTTTATGGTACTCTTCATTAAGAAAGAACGATCTTGAAAATGCCATTATAAAACTTCCTTAAAACTATGTGGTTTTGAGTGGGAGAAAGTGCTCTTGTTGAAGAATACATCAAAACAAACAAAACATAATGTCAATTTGGACGCAAACAAGTGTATAAATTAAAAACAAGTGGATCAAAGGCAAAAATAATGTAAACTTATCCCATATATGGAAACTCCATTTGCGCAAGCATCTTTTTTTTTCTATCGGAGGTTTCTTTCTATCGGATCAAATTTACCACCAGCTGCATCAGCTGTCTTGATCTTCCAATACCAGGCAGATTTCATATCCTCCCATTTATCATATGATCGATCAATTTTCCTTAAAATACATTTTCTCGATTTTTTGGGCGTTCGTAATCATAACCAACTGGGAACAATACACAGGCGAATTTCTCCAGTTTTCAACGAACGGTTAAGCTACGCAACAACTGTGTCGTTTTTTTATTGCAATCATGCGTGCCCACTACTGAAAACCATCACAAACATGGAAATCAAAACATTTTGCGCTCCAATTATTTGTTCTCGATTGTTATTGATATAGATAGATAGGTATTATGGACCCGAGGAGCAGTAACCCTATTGAGTTTTAATTTAATTTAATTCAGCATTTTGTGCAGATATTTAGTTTAGTAAATATTTAACGGCGAACTCTTTCCAAATGAACGACTTGTTTTCGTTGGATATGTAAACAACATGTTTGATTTATTTATTGGACTATAGGCTGTAAGCCCGTTACCCTACTTATACATTATACACATAATTATTGTCCCATATACAATTGTCCTCTTAAAAATAGTCTTAATCTATCACGAATTACTTCTGTTGTCATGTTTGTAGAAATTACATCTTGTAGTCTGTTGAATTCAGTCATGAACCTGCTGGTAGGCTCGTACTGCGTGTAGTTCCTTGATCTAAATGGAGGATCGAAGACCCTCCGACGACGAACAGTAACCGGGCTAGTGTTGAAGTTGAGCCGGTTATAGAGATATGGACTACTAATTCGCCCTCTCAAGATGTTACAGAAAAAGACGATGTCAGCAATGGTGTCGGGGTCAAATAACGAGCAGAGATTCTCATACACCGGTAACTCTTCTTTCCATCCAAGGTTGATGCTGTGTACAATTATTTTAAAAATCATCTAAGTAGCTTTGAGTTTAAGTATATTTTGTTATCTGTCAGAAATTTTCACTTATGGATAATAGTTCACTATTCACGGTAAATCAATTTGAATATTAAATTGCTTTAAAAATACTTTTTTATTCTAGCAAGCAAGGTAGCAAGATTTTACAAATTCATGTAAGGTTGTCGATGCTCGCTTTGGGTGCTACGAGCATTCAGAGAATATGAAGAAAGCAACTGGTGGTAGAGACTTTAGACGTGCGTACAAAGTTCAAAGCTTATGCGTTTGGTAATGAGCATTGAAGAAGCCCTGAGTATGTGTTGGTGAAAATCTCTTTTAAAATAAAGATAAACGATCGCTTTCATCATTTGGGTATTTCCCTCCTGATAGTATTCACGAAGAGTTGTTCAATGATGTCTCAATGCAGTTGATAATTCTTAAATTTTGATAATTCTACTCGTAAAGACTTAGATGTTAGCTCTACCTCCACTAATAATAGAAGTTGAGAAGCTGAGTCTGACTCGACATCATTCTTATATAATAAGCTACAAAAAGTCCGATATTTTCAAAACTTAGGCCAAAAAAAGTACTTATGAATAAACCATACCTTTTTACTATGGTCAAGAACGCAAGCACAATTCTCGAGTCATACGAGACGCAGAATAAGCACAATTGTTTACTACCATCATTGAGACCTCTGTTAGCATAGTTAGTGAAGGCATGGCATTATTCGAGTAAGATATTGTTTTCGACTCATTCGGGCATAAAGTACCATTTTTCTTGCCTCACGATATACGCATATGCAGTTGGTTGGCATCGAAAGCTATGTTGAGTGTCGGCAATAAACTAATTTCCAATGCAAAAAGCCAAGAAGAAGCAGAAGAAGTAATTTCCTTCAATGTGCATTCAACATGATTTTCAACCGTTTCTCGTTTTCAAACAAATATGAGAAACATGCAACCTGCTTGCGATATGCAGCTTTCAATGGTTAAAAAAGCTAGTTTAAACTGAACAGATTTCTGCATCATTCTCATAATTATGTTAAAACTTTTTATTGCTATTGAGTAGTATTACCGGTGGTATATTACGACATGGTTACAACTGATGCCCCACACACTTAAATCATTTCACAGATTTCGGTGAATTTTGCTTCATTTCACCGAAATCTCAACAGCAGATTTGTTCGGTAATTGTTTCACCGATTTTCTGCGGTATTTTCCTTTGTTCAACTGTCAAAATCACCAAAAAATCTGTAAAATTTTTACCGAACAGTTCTGCTGTTGAGATTTCGGTGAAATTTCACAGAAATCTGCGATTTATTTTAAGTGTGCAAGCTTTTTATCGACTCACGTACGACGTTATTAGTTTAAAATTATTTCTTAATCGTTGTGAAACAATAGCATTCAAAGAGGAGTTTATGATCTTAATGATATTCCGTCTCTCCGAAACCACAAATCCAAAATTGTGCCCACAAAATAGTCTGTCTGAATATTACTAGTTGTTTCTAGACATTTCATACATTCTGTCCCACTGCATCTTTGGCCATTCATTTTGACAATACCTAAAAAGATTAGAAAGATGGATATAGTGAAATAATGAAATCGATTGGTATTAATTTATTTTGGAAATGAAACTTAGGACTTCAGAATCGATAATGAAAACTTTTGAAGTTTCATTGTAAACAAACATTTTACATCATAGCACAGCATACTTGGATCTGAACCAGAAAAATTTATGGTGGACAACCCAAATGTCAAAAGGGGTGATTCAGACATTATAGCAGCTCAGAATAAAAAGCTGGATTGTGGCCGCCACACCACACTCGCAAAATCCAGTTTAGTCCTAACGAGGCTAACATAAATTGTGAGAATTGCATGTGGATCAGTAAGCTCACGTCCAAACCGTCGGGTGAGAGCAAAATGTTATAATAAAAGCACCAAACTTATAACGCTCTTCAAGAGCTTATAGCAAACTTATAACGTTTTATTCAAGACAAATTCAGCTTCGTCAAGATTGCGATAAATCTAGTTCAATGTATCATGCTCCTGCATAAACCTAACAGGTTTTGTATAAGATAAAGTGGTTTTAATCCAATCTTATGATGGTTTTCGATAGAACTATTGAAATCATGGCTTCAAATTTCTTGATGGAAGCCATTTCTATATAAACAATGAAAACTATTTGTTTTAATTTTACATTTCATAGATTGGGGCATAAAACAAATATTGTTACATCTGCGAAATAAAAAGTAGAGCAAAATTTATTTTTTTGGGTATGTACAATTTTTTAAATAAAAATAGTTTTCCAAAATAATATTATATCTTGCAATATAAATGAGGCGCATTCAATATTTGTTACATTTATTTGGAGACGCATCGACAAAGTGGTTGTGGCATGTGGAATTACACGATCACAATGCAATTAAGTTTCAAGTTATCAACGTATCCATAAAATTTTTTATCATTATGATATACTGTTCGATTTGGTTCAGACAAAATTCAATATAAACAAGTATAAACATCAGCGGATCTAGATAACGAAAACACGTGCTGTCAAATTCCTTAGTAATCCTAACAGGGTTTTATACTGATCATTCATGCCATCATAAGCTCACTTTGATAAAACTAACCAGTTTTAAGCGAACCTTGGAAAATGGTCTTGAACACCTTCTCAAGAGTGGGCCTCTTTCGTCTTAAAGTGGTTTTATGGCTGTCTTGGAGCAAGCTTGTCGGACAATTGGCTTTAAATGTGGTTTTAAGGCACAAGTCTAGAAGTGTGCTTCAAGTGCATCATAAAATTAATTTTGCTACTTGGGTAATGGTCTGTACTGATGAAGATGTCAACATTTCATCAAAGTTTTAGGATATTTGGATTTGAAGTTATTGCCTTAATATGGGGACTCTTGATCCCCCATTAGTCACCCATACAAAAATTTGGAGAAAAAATTCAAAAAAAAATAAATCGGTTTTCAGGCTTCTATTTTTTTGTAGATTTGACAGATTTGATGAAGGGTTGGTAGGAATAATTATATATTTAAGATCCACAATAATGACAATGAAATTGTAGGGGTTAACGGAAGTTTTAATCAAGGAGGGGTGGAGTCCCGTAAATCTGGTAGATAACTTTTACGTAGTGTTTTACGGTGTAAGATCTACCAAACCGAGCCCTAGCTTAATCCAGTTTTTCAAGCTAGGGCAATAAGTTGTGGGTTTTCGAGGATTTATCGTATTTACTCTACCAATTGCAGTTTTTGAATTATAACAAAAATAACTTTACCCTGCACATGGTTAAAAGACTCAAATTCCTCGTGTTTGAGGCTAAATTGTATGCAGCTTTTCTATGGAACCTTAGGTTAGGGTTCTATGGATGTACTAACTCTTCATGAACTGGTAAACAATGATAGTTTGAGGAACACACGAAAATTCTTGTTACTGAACAACTTCTCTAGATTGAAATGGTCTCGTAGATAGAGCTAAATCCCGAGTTTGTAGCTTTACTGGTGATATTCTATAAGCAAGACAAGGATGTAGCTAGGGCTCCGATGCATGGCCAATAAACAGTATTACTGTTCTGTTTTCTCAGAAAAAGATTTGATAAGGGGCACGCCTTCAATGAGATTGCTCTCTGGGGTGGAGGGAGGGGTTCTGAATTTTGTTTACCCTTTAATTAAATGGCCAGCAGGGCACACTGATACCCACGAAACTAGAATGCTTGTAGCATATGCAATTTTTAACCGATTTCAACAGTTTTGGGCTCATTTGATTCCGATTTTTTCTTTATCGTGCTATTGTTGGGTTCGATCGGTTCAGTGTTTTGTATTAGACATAGAACGATTGCACTCAATGCATTTAACTATTGAAAAATTTAATTTCGCCAGGTAATGTTGAAATTTCACTTTTACAGTAGTAATATGGCGCATAAAATGTTGATGATCGATTTCCGCATCCAGCTGTACAGGACAGAAAGTGTGGAAAAGCGGGCATCGAGCGGCTACTTCTACCAAAGCTATGGCACCACCAACGAATTGGGAACCGGCTTTATAGTGCTTGGCAAGTTGCGCCAATGTAATTGAGTGGCAGCCAATCAACGTAAGAATGTGCAAGCTGAGGATAAAAGGCCATTTTTTTTCAACGATAGCATCAGCAACGTTCACTGCCCACACGAAGGGAGACCCGACGACGAGAAAGAAGCGTTCTATGCACAGATGGAGAAGACATATGATGGATGCCTACTGCGGGACGTCAAAATCGTCATCGGTGACATGCACGCTCAGGCAGGAAGGGAGGAAATGTATAGACCGGACCGGATAGTCAGCATAACGCATCGAACGATAGCGGCTAACGATGCATAAATTTTGCAGCATAACATTTGGCGGCTACAAGCTACAAGACGGTATTCTAGCCCAAGACTACGCGCAGCAGCTGGAAGTGGCACTCCCAACGGATAAGCAGCTAGACGCAGCGTCTCTTGAATATGGAGAGATATTCGACCCACCATTAGAAGCACCGCAACCGCTGCACTAGTCATGGTTAAGCATATGCGGTATTTCGAAAAATTTCGTTTCAGGTGGTTTCGGAATTTCGCGGAATTTGAGCATGGCGAAATCTGATTTCTTCTTTTCGTTTCGTTTCGTAAAATTACAAAAATTTCGCTAGAAAAAAACAGCTTCTAACGAAATTTAACGGAATTTCGCGGAATTTCGAAACAAATTTAAAATTAAACCATACTTTATATTATCAAAAATTTTGGCTGCGCCGCTGAACTAAACCATAAACCATATTTTCAAAACTTTAGTTATACAATTTGTTTTATTAACGCTCACTTCTTCTCAATGGTTCTACATCCCAACTGGAACTTGATCTACTTGACTTAGTATTCTATAAGTACTTCCTCAGTTATTAATTGAAAACTTTTCTATGTCCACCATTGCATGAGTAGGTGTCTTGTTTTTTTTTTTCTTGCTAAGCAATGGAGGGGGAATCTGCTCAACAGACATCCTGGATTGCGGGGTTAGGGACCATCAACAAACGAGAGAGGCAGGACTACATCCCCGACCCGCTAAACCGTTTCCATTGCCGCCAAGCCCATCGTCCCTGCAGTACAATCAGAAAGTAATGCTTCAAAAGGGGGCCAGTGCACAACGCACCCTCGAGGTTGGCTGCATGTACTTGCAGCACCAAACATCGTGACTCGCTTTTTTAGAAGAAGACCATGTTATCGTACAAGCGCATGGCCGGCTTTCCAGGTGGCCTTACCACGCCCTATGTCCTCGGAAGGTGGGAAAGATCGACCTCATGCCTGCTTCCCTCTGCACGGCTGGTATCAAGAAAGATGATGCCGCGTGCACCCCAAATTGACCTCTCTGCGATATGGCCAATTCGTCAACACACAGAGGGACTTGTCGACATGATGCTTACGCCTTCCCCAGCCTTCACGAGGACCCCTTTCCGTCCTCAGGCTCGGAACCCGCCCAGTTGACCGACGCCACGAAAGTGACGATACCATGTTGTTCTTCGCGCGGCCACTTGTTCGATAAAAGTTTCGAGTTCGACCACAGGGCCGGTATGACCCATGAAGCCGACTCCGAGCCTTTGGACCACCTCTTATTTGCGCCTGAACAAGCCATCCTTGAGTCCACGCGCCACCTCCTGTGTAGCTCCGAGACGATTTGGACAATAGCCGATAAAACAGCGTTCCAGCCAACTTCATCTTTACACATCCTCCGGACTAGGTTGTCCATCTACCCTTAGTGGAACTGTCCCACGCACGCTGCCATTTGACCATTGAGGCCAACCAGACAGTCCTACGGATGCCTCTCGTGCCGCGCATTTATAAACACTCTATGTCTTCATCGATAACGATGCCAATAGGCATCATACCGGTGATGACGCAAAGTGCATCGTGCGACACGGTACGGTACGCGCTCGCAAATCTCAGGCACATGAGCCTATACGTACTTTCTAACTTCGTTCTGTAGCAGTTAATACGCAGGGCCGTGCCCCAAGCAGGCCCCCCATATCTCAGCATGGACAGAGCGACACTTGCCAGAAGCTTGCGCTTGCTGGCATAAATCGCAGAGCTATTGGACATCATCCGGGACAATGCCACTATAGCTGTGGAGGCACGCTTGCTGGCGTAATTAACGTGGCTACCAAAGGTGAGTTTATCGTCGATCATTATCCCAAGAGTTCATCAAGAGTTTGATGGAGCGTTCAGAGCTGACCGCGCAGTTGCCTGCCCTTATCCACCTCAGTCTTGTGGTGAACCAGTTCTAACTTCCTGGAACTCATCCACTCCTCTTGGTATATATGGCACTTTGACACAGGCCCTTAGGCTTGGCTTGATCTTGACCTTAGGCACAGGCTTGATCTTATCTCAATCTTCAGAGCGACTCTAGCAGCCACGAACGCCACCCGTCGTTCAACACGCTCCTCTTCTGTGCGTGCTCACTGCATCCGCCTCCGTGCCCGTAGGTAGGCGCGGTACAGGTTCGCAATTGCTTGAGTCCACCAGTCAGCCGGTGACCTCCCATTCCTAGGGTGGACTTTCCTAGGCATGGTGGCATCGCATGCACGCGAGAGTACTGTTACCAGCTGCTCGCCGCTCGGACCGAGAGTATTGTGCTCGCGGCGGAGCGCTTTTTAAACACCTCGTTGTCGAAGTAAGATGTCTTCCACATACGAGGGCTAGGCCTCGCCCCTTCTTCCGTCCACTGAATGCTGGTCGTATAGTAGATACTGTAGCGAACCGCCAGGTGGTCGCTGTGAGTGTAGCCATCATCTACCCACCAGTTTGAACTACTCGTTTGACCAGGGCTCCAGAACGTAACGAATGTATCTTGTGTGGCAAGACATCTCAGACCAGACCGAGAATCGAGCTCGCCATCTCCGGATTGGCAATCCTACGTTTTTGCTCGCACAGCTATTTGAGATGCTTACTACATAGCCCCGTTCTGAGTCGACAAATACGTATTTAGTTTTCTTCTATAAAGCATCCTCAGTATTTTGTTAGAAATATTTAACAGAAAACGAAAAGTATCTTTAACTATTCTATCCTATTTGTGTAAATGTAACCAGATATGAATCAGTTCACTATAACTTTGTCAAAAATGGAAAGTCTTGTCGTGGATTCCAAGGGCCCTTTTGAAGTCCGAAGCAAGTGAATAACTTTTTTTTATCCAGAGTAGATTACACCCAGTTCTTTTTATACACGGTTGTTTTTTACTTAATTAGGACCTTTAGCGTCAATGAAAATATGAGTTAACCGTATGAAAAAAATTACAAAAAATTAAAGAAAATTCAGGTGAAATTAGGGTTTTAACGAAATTTGAAACGAAAAATCAATCAATTTCTATATTTTTTATATACTTACTAATATAAAACTTAACTGATTGATCAGATTCGGGAGCACACGCTCCACAATGTATTGCTTTCAAAGCGGCACAAATGCTGTGGTATTGCCTTATTGCCAATGGTATATAAACGGGAATGAGGCGATTTATCACAGACTACTACTTCTCTCATTATAACTCTATTTATCGCAAAACAGTTATTTGACTTTGAAAAGTGAAATCAAAATTCCGTACATAATATAAAACCAATTTAATAAAAATTCCGCGGAAAAAATTAAATTTCGTTTCGTTTCGAAAAATTTCGAATTAAATGGACCCCGATTTCGTATCGTTTCGAAGACTCCAAAGTAAATCTATATTTCGTTTCGTTTCGTTTCGAATCAACATAGACATTTTAAATTTCGTTTCGTTTCGTTTCGTTAAGAAAAAGTGTGTTATCGCATACCCTTAGTCATGGTGTCCCTGGATCAAACGAACGACTGGTATGGCGGCGAATGTGAGCAGTTAGTGGAGGAGAAGAATGCAGCTTGGGCGAGATTTCTGCAACGCCGTACGAGGGCGAACGAGGCACGATACAAACGGGCGCGAAACAGACAAAACTCGATTTGTCGGAGGAAAAAACGCCAGCAAGAAGATTGAAACCATGAAGAGACGAAACAACTGTACCGCACTAATAACGCACGAATGTTCTATGAGAAGTTAAACCATTCACGTGAAGGCCACTTATCACAGCCCGATCTATGTAAAGACATAAACGGGAACCTTCTTACAAACGAACGTGAGGTGATCCAAAAATTACGGCAGCACTACGAAGAAGTTCATGGGATTCATGGGCGAACGCTCCACCACAAGCCGCTGTACGTACGCTGTACGTCTCAGGTATTGCAGAAATGCCGCGAATACATCGATCTACTCCCAGGAAATCGTATAAATGTCAATTAATCTCTTGGGGACTTCAGAACCCTTAGCGGAAAAGATTTCATGCGGGCTCAAGGATGTTTGTGATTTTTAGGATTTCAATAAATCCTTCCAGGTTTCTCGTGGACTTATCTTATAATCCATTTCAACTAATATTACATTAAACTGCCCACTATTTGGAGATAACCAACTAACATAATCACCCAGATGATATCTTCTCACCCAGGAAAATTCGTTCGTAGGACATGACCTATCCACTTCCGGCGCCACTGAAACCATCAAATATGCGAAGAAAATGTGCAACGAGCAAGATGGCTCAACCAAGTAAAAAAAACAGGTGTACCAACGAACCGAACGCAATAATTAGGACTTGTTTCATATGTTCCGCGCAGTCGATATTTCTAGTAGAAATAATAGTATGTGGGATCCGCAAGCATGTTGTGATATTGGAAAAAGAAACATTTCAATGAAATGCACATTTATTTAAGCCTGAATAACATTTTCTTGACATATAGGAGGTATTTTAAATACTTCGGTAACTAACTCGAACGTGACTATATTTTGAAACAAATCAGCCATGTGCTTTACATATATGGCATCGCGAATAATATTACAGCTTAAAATCGTCAAAATACTTGCAAACACTAGTGTAGCGTGAAGGTTCTTAAAATTGAAAAAAATATGTACACCCTATCTATCTAAATTATGTATAGCTCAGCACGTATTTTTATTTGTTTAACCTAGGTAAGAATCATGCTCAACAAGACACACATCATCACTTTTCAATTCTTCATGTAAAACCTAGCTGCGTCAAATGCTTTGTACTTATGAAACATCGTCTTATCTTTGGTATTTTTCCCAACATCGCATCGTCAGAAAAACTGTTCCGACCATTCCACACCGTCCCGTCGATCAGTTTATCGTTAGCATGGTCTCCTCGGTGGTACGATCGACACTGACCGGACTCAGCAACTGATGGCCCTCCCCGGGTCGGTCCAGATCTAGCCGAACTGATTTAGCTTCAGTTGCTTTTCCGAGGGATCCGCCCCCATCGGCGTTGGGGGAGCCGTCTGCTGGTGATCCAAACTTATTCGCGTCACCAAAGGTTTGTCCATTCTGGACCCGTTGAAGGACGACGTTATTGTCGTGGTAGTTGTGCGCGTGCTCGAGTTTGACATCGACGTCTCCGTTTCGCCTAATGGAATTCCGAATCTGCGAAGAATGGAACGTAAGATGTTAGTTGGTATTTAAGTGACAAACTGAAGGAAGCATGTCAAGCATTTATTAGATAGATGTTGTTGGCATTTTGCAGTCTAATTTTGCAGCTGAAACATTATTAAGTTAATAGAACATCAGGCAGATCAATATTAATAAGCCAAAATACTATATGGTGCAAGTTATATGATTGAGAATTGTGGGATTAAACTGTTATCGGATAAAGTAAAAATGCTATTGGAATTATCATTAGAACACCATGCAATAACTCATATAATAACATAACACAAATAAAAATATATTTTTAATCAGGGGTCAAGTTGATTAGCGTGGTGACTCAGTAAAAATTATATGAAGCTGTCAGGTGATTAGCATTTCCATTGATCAACGTGACCCCTTATTATGGTGCATACAATTTTAGGGTGATGTTTAAAATATTGACAAATATTTTGATGTAGTACATGTGTGTTACAAACTAATCCAACCATTATTGATAACGCAAACTCATATTTAGTAAATAGTTGTAATGCTCTATTTCATGCTAAAAAATCTTAGCGGTACAAAAAAGAAAATATGCATTGGCGTATCTACAGGGAGGCTAGGGGGGGGGTCTTTAGCCCCACCTAGAATGTAGCTAGCCCCCCTAGAAAATTTGTTACTTTGCGTAAGTATTGCACATATCTAGTGGGGGTAAATGCAGAGAATGGATTGTCTTCATTATCCAATCCCTCTCTTCGAAACACAATTTGCTGTAATTGAATCTATTCGCTCAAGTTTTTGAACTTCGAGTAATTGTTATATTTTGCGATAGGAATGAATAGCATATTACATCATTGCAAGATATTGAAATTTCTAAGATTTCGATTGAATGAAGAAATGTCAAGTAAAATACTGGACAAGTTGTCTTAGTCTATTGCTTTGGTTACCGTTGATTTTCTAATATATCCTGATTTTGCATTGGACTTCATCAGCAAATGATCAATTCTTTAAGTTTTTCAAGTTTTGCCAGAGTTTTGTGAGTAATTGTTATCTAAATCGAGCGTATGATCTTTAGCTTCCTAACATATACCAATCCCAAAAGATGCAGCGCATTTTAATTATCACGGTAGGCTTCTTGAGATTGGTAAACCTCTTAGATTTCAAAGGAGAGGTAACTAAAAGTTGAATGAGAAAGTGCTTGCTGCAGCAATGTAACCAGTGAAAATTTCTCAGTAGGCGTTGAAAAATGTAGTAAGGTGGCAACTCGTGCAGCTTCTCAGACTTTTTTCTTTGAAAATATGCGTTCAATTTCTCCTATAAGATAAATTTTGTTGCTGCTGTTGCTGTTGTTGTTGCTAAATTTTTAAATTTAATTGAAAATTAACGACTAATAAGTTGGGATGTAGAATATATTTTTTTCCAAATCATCCTAGAAGTTATTCTAACAGAAAAGAAGGGTTAGTTTGTTGTGGTTAAAGGTGTGCGCCGGTCCGAAAATCGACAGCGGCGGCGTTTGTCAGAATTTTGGTCGTCGGCGGCGGCGTTTTCGGCGTCACGCCGAAAGCCATTTTAACCGGCGGCGGCGGCGGCGTGAATCGGCGTGGTGATTTTTTTATAACGTTCTCGATTTTTTTTTTTTTTTTCATTTTTTCGGGATGATTTTATCATCAACATTTCGACATCAACGGAGGCATCTTTTTCAGATTTTTTTTTCATTGTTAATTATTTTCGATTTTCCACAGGAACTACTTTGCAGCTCTTTGTAATTCCCAAGGAAAATTGTTTGGAATTTCAGGGGAAAATAATTCAAAATTTGCATGAGAAACTTTTCAGAATTTGCATGAGAAATTGGTCTAAATTTTGTACTGCAGAATACTCAACAAAATATTTTGTCAAATTTACACTGAACAACATCCACGGGAAACTCTAAGGAGTTTTTACAGGAAACTCGCTGGAGTTTTCACCAGAAATTTTGCGCGGTTTTCAAAATGTGAAGAATATTTCGATTTCAGTGGAAATTGTTAGGAGTTTTCATGGGAAATTTATTCTGATTGGCACGAGATTTTTTTTAATTGCCATGGAAAGTTTTTCGGAATTTTCACGAGGAATGTTCCAGAATTTCCACAGAGTGACTACTACATGGAAAAATGCTGGAATTATCAGAGAATTTCTGGCACAATCAGGGAACTTTCGAACATGAAAAAAATAATTAAACAATTTAAGAATTGAACACGTATGGGTCGAATTTCCAAGATAAGTCCCCGAATGAATTCCTGGAGGAATTTCTAAAGGTAATTCAGGAGGAATTTTTGAAAGGATTTTTTTAAAGAATTCCCGCGGTAGAACATAAAGAGATTATCAAGAAAAAAAACTAAAGGAAATTGTGAAGGATTTCTGCTTGAGGAATTTTTGGATGGAATATCGAAAGGATTTTCAAAGGAATTCCCAAAAGAATTTTCAAAAGAATTATTCTCGAACTTATTCTTTAAAAAAGATAAAGAATTTCTCAGAAGGATTCCAAAATGAATTTATAAATAGATTCCCGAAGGAATTTCGAAAACATTTTCCGAATGTTCAAAGGAATTTGTAGAAGAGAAACTCTCTAGAAATGACGGACAAAATTAACGGAGAAGTTACTGGAGGAATTCCTCAAAATAAATACCGAAAATAATCTCCTCTAGTAGTTCTAGAAATAATTTCCAAACAAATTTCTGAAGGAGTTTATTAAAATTTTCAAAGAAATTCGTAAAGGAATTTCCGAAGGAACCTCTAAAGGAATTTTCCTAAGAATATCCAGAACAATTCCTTAAGGTGTTTTCTAAAGTTTTCGTAAATAAATTTTCGAATGAATTCCTAAAAAAATCCCCAAGGATTTCAAAAAATGTATTCCCAGTACGTAAACGCTAGTAACGCTGTAACCATTATAATTATGTTGCCATTTAAAATTATTTCGCTTCAATAAACTTAACTTGGCATATGCTATCTATCATGTTGTAGTGTATGATTAGTTGCATCAACAACATCGGTTTGATACTTATACCACCGGTTTTTTGGCTGCAATGTTTGAGCACAATACTGCCCCCAATCGCATAAAAGTCCCATTTGACTTTTTGTCACTTTTGAGTTAACCCAATGAAAAGGGTTTATTTCTTATGTACTTCCATAAATCATAATAAAAACTGCGATTTTGTATTGTATGTGCAAAAAATACCAAGTCATAGTTCCATATTAATAAAGACAATCAAATTTCCGAGGAATGTGCTAAAGGAACTCGTAAAAGAGTTTACAAACGAATCGTCAAATGATTTTCTGAAGGAATATCCGTACGAAGTTCTGAAGTAATTCTTGAAGAAAGTCCCAAACAAATTTCCGGAACAATTCTTGGAAAAGTTAACTAAAGTTTCTCTAAAGAAATTAATAATTAAAATCGATCGAATTTTCGAAGATATTTGAAAAGAATATCTGCAAAAATCTCCAAAGTATTTTACGAGGGATACCCTAAAAGATTTTTTTTATGGAATTCTGTAGGAAGTTCCGAAGGAATTCCTGAGGGAAATTTTTTGAAGCAATTCTTGGAATGTCTCTTTGAAGGAATTTACTATTTCAATTCCTGGAGGAATTTTCGAAGGAATAGCTGAAGGAATTTTTGATTGAATGATTGAAGCAATTTCTGGATGAACTGAGTTACGAGTCAGGGCCATAAAGAAAAACCATGCAGAAGGTGGCTGGGTTCGATTCCCGATCAGGCCTAGATTGGCCGGGTTGGATTTTTATTGACATCCCTGGGCATTTAAATTTATCATCGTTTTGGCCTCACGTTATATGAATGAAAAATGGTAACCCGGCTTAGATAAACCGTGCATTTAATAACAGTGGAAGTGCTTACTTAACACTAAACTGCGAGGTGGCAATGTGCTAGTGGGATATGCAACCTCTACTAATAAGAAAAAAAAGATGACGAAAAAAAATGTTGTGAGGCCACCAATAATTTCTTTTGAGAAACGTGTTTCGTTTGACTTGTTTGAATTGATTATTTTGCTGTAAAAATCTGTATATGATTAATGTTCGGAAAACTTCGGAAAACCACTCACAGTTTTTTTAAGTTTTTACGGAGAGGTTTTCGGAATTTCAACGGTAATTCTCAAGGAAATCATTTGTATTTTCACAAAAAATTCTCTGGGGTTCCAACGTGATGATGTGGGGATCATTCGGACAATTCTACGGAAATTCGACTGATTCTTCGAAATTTCCACAGATAATTCTGCGGAATTCTTCAAATTTGAATCGGCGTGGAAAAATATAGGTCAGCGGCGTGACAAAATTTTAAACGGCGTGCCAAAAACCGTCGGCGGCGGCGGCGTGGCGCGGCGGCGCACACCTCTAGTTGTGGTCAGATCGCCGTTTGAAAGCTCGTAGGAATTACCAGGCCACTGGACTGAAAACCGAAGAAAAGAATTTAACTTCCCAACGAACATCAAACCCGCTCGGTACAAGAGTACGCGTACTCTTTTTGTACTCTCTCCTTTCGTTCGAACCGCAACGCACGATGATGTACTCAAACCCGAACTTGCGTTCGAGTTCATTTTCAAACCCAAGTTCAAACTTCGGTACGGTACGGGTACAGCTGACGTGTTGTGTTTCACACTTATGTTCGTTTATTCCGAAAGGTATACACGGGCGACCGCAAATACGAACAACTTTTTGACTGCCAGCGAAAAAGCCGAGGGGGGGGAGGACTATTGTTTTTAAATATTTGTATCGGCCTTATGTAAATCGACTATTAATTTGAGATCAATTTCAGAATATCACAGTGAAAAACTGTTAGATTATGTCAATATTTGTTTGAAAAAGCTAAAATAGACTGACTAATCGATTCACTACATTATGAAAAGTAAACATAACAGTAGAAATAATGAACATGTTTACAACTAATATTAATCTGCAAGGTAATATTAAATATAGAAATATTTTTCTATGAAAATTTAACATGTACCCTGAAATTTGATCTCCTTTTTTAATGTCTACCTACTTTTGTTGATTTTGATATATTTAACCCTTTATTTTAACCACTGAAAATTGGAATAATTCATAAATATTATAACAAATTGTACATTTATAGAAAGTTCTTGGATAAAGATTCTTTGCATTGATATAAATTATTTAATATAATTTCAATGAGGCATAGATATCAGCAGATAATAAAATAAAAACAAAGCTACCCGAAAGACCTAATAGGAAACTTATGACAATTCCGCATCACACAAGTATTGTTACCACACGGTGCCCACCCGCTTCGGGCAGGGTGTAGATTTTTCTGCACCGGTGACAAAATAAAGCAAGAATGGAACTGCACCGTTTTTTTAAAACGAACGATTCCAGTGAAAGTTTACCTACACCGGTGCGAATAAACGAAAACGACATTATTATTTTGATTCTCTGCTGAAAATAAAACAAATTAAAAAAATATTCTAACATTTCTCCCGACATATTAAATGAACGCTGGATCAGAACACAAGCATTTAGCTCTTATCTTTACAGCCTCTCCCATTCTCCTTTCGCTTCTTTTCGTCAAAGTACATACAGTGACATACTTCGTCTTTTGTTCTAATATAGCTCGTCTGTGTTTGGTGTACCACAGTTCGAACCGAAGTTTTGTACTTCAGTTTATACATGTACCGCTCGGTACACTGTATACACCCGAAACCTGAGTACGGTAGCGATGCGGGTTTGGTATTGAACGCAACTGAAGAAAAATATACTCAAGTTGAACTCAGTTCAGGTTCGTGGGAAGACTGAATTTAACTAACTATTTTTTCAGTATTTAATTTATTATGTATTCTACGCTCGAAGCGAATCAATAAAGCCTTGAAAGATCAGGCTTGTGCTTCACATTCCATTTACGGCGAACGCAACACCTATGGTTTTCTGAGCCTATCAAGTATTTTGGGAATCCTACGAGATTTCTAGATCTAGTATGCAGTGTCGATGAACATCATTTTAAATGATTAAGTCGTTCATGGATATCTGGTAGGCCAACAATATACATCAGTTGAATCGATCGAAAATGGTAAACTTTGTGTGCTATGGCTGTTAAAATAGAATAGTCGAAAAAAAGTTAGCCCCCCTAGAATTTTTTATTAGTTACGCCAATGAAAATATGTACGCATAGATGAGAAGATATTATAAGGAGCTAGTATTCCTTCTTAGAGGATGTCAAAATTTCATCTATTTGAATAACTAATAAGAATATCAAAACTTGGGCACTGTTGACCATAGAAGTATTCGATACAGTTTTCATGATTATGTAAAATTTGAATATTTAAAAAATATTTACATTTACATTTACTAAAAACAGTGTCACACCTCGGGAAAATTTTTCGCCGGATTTTGATTGTCGTGCATTTAAAATGGGGCCGGGATTTTGATTTTTTTTTTGTCGAAATCCTTTTAATCCCGCTCCTTTAAAATTACACGAGAATGAAATCCGTGAACAGGATTCTCTTTACGCATATACGGCCTTTACGTAGATGCGTTAATCGGAACCCGACTAGAAGAGCATAACTGAAACTGAACACAAAATTAACATATTGTGATATTTATAACTAATTTTGATACAATTTTGTTCTTAGTAGCTATTATCTTTCCAATGTTGTAACAGGATTTTATCATAATTTGATTTGAAAAATGTTTAACACCGAATTGCCCAACAGTAGGCAATTAAAATAGATGTAGCAAAGTCTTCCAGCCACATAGATATCACAACGCTGAAATAATTTGCAAAGGTTGCCTTATTTGTAATGTTGTTAGTTTCATGTTCTCGAAAAATATTCTTGTTCAGACAAAAACAAAAGTTCCGTATTGTTGATCACAATCTGGGGACCTATCAGAACTGTAAGAATTTGCATCTGCACAGAAGCAATATATTTTGTATCTGATTCTGTTATAAATTTTTATCAAAATTTGTTATTTTTATGATAAAATTGTAACAAAATTTGATAGTTTTTTGTTTCCAGTAGTGTGATTTTTGATAGAAATTTAGATATTTTAACAACATCCTGTACCACGTTTCTAACACATTTTGTTATAAAAATTTAGTATAACATAATAACATAGGTTGATATAATTTTGATATGACCTTCTAGTCGGGAACCGGCGTGTCTGAGCAGCAGTTTTAAAGAACTCAGTTTTCAAACTGATCAAAGCTCTCTTGCAGAGCTAAATGGAATTCTTGCCTAAGCCTAGAATGCAGATATTGGAAAATACAATTAGGTAAATAAATTAAACAATATAGCTAGAAATAAAATTGTAATCAAATTAAAATCCCGTTGAATGAGAAAACCATTTGTTTGAGCTTCGTCGTTCTTGTTTTCGTAATGTTTAATTTCGTATTCGTAGAGTTATGACGCAACATTTTCCAAAAAGGGGCGGAGCCTCATGGGCTCAATTTGCAGATGTAAAATTTGCGGTATCACCGCACAGGGACTTTCACGAACACTTTGGTGAGTATAAGGAAAGATTCAGGGTCCGTTGCTTGCTTTCGGATCAGGCTCCAATTGGTGCGCTTGTACCCAATTAGGTTATCAAATTATTGTGTAAATATTAGTGTAAATAGTTAGTTAGGCTATCAAATTTTGACAAATGAATTAATGCCTTTTAAGGCTGTAATGTAAAACAGAATTTCAAAACAAACAAAAAAAATGTAATAGGAAACATTTCCAGCTCTATTTCAGACACATTCATAGTCGGCTCCTGACTATCAATACTCGATTGAATATTAGTCGTTGAATATTTATTCACATTCTACAAATTGATAAATTATCTGAAATCTGAACACGTCTTAAATGAGTAAAGTAATTTATCACATTGAACTGAATCCGATTTTTTCTGCGAGGCACTTTCAACGGCAAACATCAATATAAACAATGCTAATTATGTTTTTTCTACACATAGTAAGCACACTCAGTGACAGTCAAATGAATGAGTTGGTGGAGTAGTTGTTTGGTTTAACTATGTCATTCTGTGTTTTGTATAATCATGCGCTGTTTGTCAAAATTCGTAGGGGTGGTGGGGGTAAATTGGACACCCTAAGAACTGCTGCTGATTATCAAGAGGCTATCAAGAAATTGTATTGTTCAATCCAGGTGTGTCGAAGCTTATCTTATTAGTTAACAAAGCCTGTTGTGAAAAAAATTTGAAAAAATATTTCAATATGTTATTTTGATCATTTAAAATTAGTCCAAAATAATTCAATTTAGTTTTGGGCGGGGTAAAATGGTCAGGCGGTGGGGTAAAGTGAACACTATTGTAAATAAAACAAAGTAGTCGATCAAAATATTTTAAACCAAATACATATTCTTAATAATACTTTAAAAGTTACCTGACAGGTATAAACCCTTAGTTTTTTCACAGACAAGCAGACTTACCGGGCTTGGTCAAAATGATAGGGCGGGATTTTTTTTTAATATTCAATTGACCATTGCTCAGTGAAATATTACCAGGTTTCTTTGGTTTTGGCGAGGTTCGACAACAAATTCATCTAGTTTTGAAAAAAAAAACGGGTTAAAATCATGTTCTGGCCGCAGAAGAAATTATGGATTATTTGAGGGCATGTCAAAAATGCTAGATTTTGTGCGCCTATATTATTGAAATGGATGAAATGTTGGACCTTGTTATACTCTTTTACAGAAACTAGAGCTTTTACTGAGTTGATTGATTTATGGATATCACAAATCGGATGACAAACATCTGAGATATGGATGTTTCCATGAAAGAGGTGCGTTGTATGAAAATATTCGCTCAGGAATGTAGAAATTGTACGAAACTGTATGTGTGGAGCGTAAATGAACAGATCTCCCTTTTCTTCACGCCCTGTTTGATGAGCCCACTGTCAACCGAACCGATGAAGATTGAAATTTGAGCTAGTTTGTCTCCATTTCTCTGTCAGAACATTGCTCACATTACCCCAGGTGACATGACCAATTTACCCCCATAGCTACATGTTTTTAAATAACACCTGAACTAAAAAAAACTTTAAAAAACTATCTTCCATCAACCAGATCCGCTTCATAACAAGCAAAATGAACGATGTGAACGATATTTTGGTTTAGAACCACTAACTCAGAGTTCTCATGGCTTAAATGCAACAGTGCCGAAATAACATCAAACTAGCTTTTTGAGAAAGCGCGCAGAATTTTGCTAAAATCTAGCTGTTAAATAGATATTTCATGATTTTAAATAGCTCGAAGAGCATGAAATGCTTAATTTATGGTGTAGCATGGAAAATAATACGAACAATCCATAAACAGGGGATAAACAAGCCTTTACCCACTTTACCCCGCCTGTTCACTTTACCCCCGCTACCCCTACTGTAGTAGCTTCATGAAAATGAATATTTCAAACCCTGATAAGAAATATTCAACAAAAGCCAAAGGCCAAACACTTTAGATGTAAAATTAATGTAAAAACAACTCAAATGATCAATAAAATAAATTTAAAAAAGCAACAGTCGCTATTTCAAGACAAATCGCTTGAGCGAAAGGAGAAGTGCCGCCGATTTTTGTGAAGTAGGACCCACTTGTGAGCCTTTCGACTATGTGCCGAAGGTGTGAAGCAGATGACCAAGAACAGGTTTCACTATACGCATGATGTCCCTGGCAGCAAGCTACTCAAGGCCGTGCGCCGTGGATTTGACGATATGGACTTGAAGGAGGACAGCGGTTTTAAGTCTTCCGTCTTACCGTGATCAACTGTACCTTGTACATGTACACATTGAGCTTGGCTCATCCAAACCAGAACCATGAACGAGATGTTACCCAGCGCATGAACTGTCTTCGTTTCAGCCACGGGGCTCGGAACTGTTTCATGAACTTCGACGAGTGTGAGCAAAAGGAAGAAGCAAACCCTAAATGCGCCAACTATGGCCAGAGCACCGGGTCACCACGAAAGCCTGCCAGAAGCATCTGGTGTCAATTCGTGAATTCCGCATCCTCAGCGGCCAATTCCGGTGAAACTGCTGAAAAAGCTTTCCTTTCGAAGTCACAAGTCAAACAATAGCTGTCTGCTGTTTTCTCTTACTGTATTCCGTCAGGTGCTTGATGATCGATCTCTACCTCCGAAGGATCCCCTCTAAACGTTGGAGTAGCTGGCTTCGATCTTCAGCCAACTTGCAGCCAACGACATGATCCGAAGCCCAGGCAACGCTGGTACCCAGGTGCAGCCCTTCAACATGGAAACAAACCCTGAAACAACGAAGGAGCAGGCTAGCCGAATGATTTTGCATCACCAGTGATGCCAAAGGTAGTGGATGCGAGGAAGCCATAAGGAGTTAGAATCCGAGAACAGGATGTCCACATCCAAATCGGGAACTAGTACCACCCAAGATGAGCTACAGCTTGGTAATTCTAAACTGACATAGGTGCGGAAGCGAGTCGAAGAGCTTTATGACTTTATGGAGGACAAGCACAATGATTGCATTAAGATCAAGCATCGAGCATCAAATCCGCCGCCAAAGCTGCCAAACTCGAAAAGTTTGCGCTGAAAAGGAGAGCAAAAGTAGCTGGAAAGGTACTGAATTAAGCTGACGAGCATACAGCAGTTGAGGCACAGCAGGCACCAAAAAGCCCTCGAACGTGCAAGATTGTGCCAGCGTGCTGCAGGAATGCGTCAAGGACGGTGACTGTCAGATCGTGGAAAGCCAGCCGGAGAAGAAGAAGAAGAAGAAGAAGCAGAAAGAAAATGTGGAAAAGAGGAAGGAACTGAAGAAGAAAGGAAAACTTCGTTCTTCTCGGGAGAGGGTCAACGGTGACGGACTGATAGCCGAAGCGAAACGTCGTACGCAGTGATCCTTAGGAAGATATTTGGGTGAGGACCAGGCGTTCCCAGAAGAAGGAGTTGCTGTTCGACATGAAGTAGAATCTTACGATCAAGAACTCAGCCTTCCGGGAGCTCGTTGCCAATTCATAGGGAAGTGAGGGAACGTAAGAGCTCTAACGCAGGAGGCAGTGGTCCAATGCTGAGGCCTGGACAAAATCACGACGGTGAAGGAACTGAGGGATGCTTTGGTGTCACAATGCAAGCTGGCGGAAGTGCAGATGACGATTCGGCTGAGCAGAGCGTACGGTGGTACACAAGTAACAGTGATACGATCACCTGCGGAGTCTGCCAATAAAATGGTGGAGGCAGGAAAGGTAGGATGATCGATGTGTTCGCTGAGATTCACCCCTCGAGTCACCATTAGCCCTTCCTATGTCTAACCCAGGAATAAATGGGTCCCCGTTTTTCACCCATTCACAAGTACAATCATTTGGGAATAGCAATTTTTTGTCTCGGTTAAGTAACAAAAACATGCGTAACAAAAACTCAAACTTTGTGGAAGACAACACTTCGGTAGAAATTTTAACAAAAAAGTTACAATCAAAAAACTAATTTTTAGGGTCACCCTAATATTATTATTTGAAATTATCGTAACAAATGATACAAATAACATACAGCTATGGTTACTTTGGAAAAATGTCTCAAAATAAGGAGAAAATTTCTAGAACATCGCACAATAGTACAATTATAAATATAGAAGTTAAATGTTTCCTATCAAATTGCAACCTATTGCAACCGACAACAAAATGAAGTTACGACTTTGCTGAAGACACTTTGTTGCTAAAATATCATCATCAAGGTGAATTTTTTTTTTGCGATTTCTGTTCATAATACCTGGTTTACAGTTCGTCATTGAGTGATAAAGCGGCCTACTTTTCCATACCAATCAAATTGGTTCTTTAAAAAACATTATGCAACTCAAATGAGTTTCATAATGTTTATTAAAGGTTAACAACCAACCACTAAAAAGCTCATCATAATTTTCTTAACTAAGCAAGAAGTTTACATGAAGAGCGAAAATTTAGAGCAAAACATTTAGTTGAAATAGAAACAAAAATTTTTTTTTTCATGATTCAAAGTGACTGCAATAAGTGACCCTTAATCTATGACAAAAGGTCGAAAAGACAAAAAGTCGAAAGACAAAAGGTCGAAATGACAAAAGGTCGAAAGGACAGAATGTCGAGAAGACAGTATGCAGTATGGGCCAGTTTAGCTATTAGTGAGCTTTTCGCAAACAAATGAAACCGTTCCAGGACAGAGAACTTGTTAAGGATTGCGTATCGGCTGTTGTTGACATCGTGTTCCCTAAGGAAAAGCCTCCTTCTGTAGCTTACTTTGTCGCGAAAATGGTGAAGAGTAAAAAAATACTGATGTGAGAAACAGGGTACAGGTAGCTGACTTTAGCTTTAATCCTAATGAGTGGACCGACTACCAGAAAAGGCCTAAGGAGACCTATATGAAGGAGCATGGACACAAGAAAAAGCAATCACATTACATTATTCACTTAGTAAATCACTTAGTAAATCTTGTAAAGTAAATCTCTAAGTAAATCTTGTTGGAAAACGATCAGTATTCCTGAAGTATTGATGCTTGTTATTGAGACTGCTGTCATTAAGTGAATCAACTTTATAAACGCGACTGAACTCAACCACCACAAATTCTAAATGATGCTGTTAAAAATGGAAGCTGATTACGAAGATTCGCTGTGGTACCCTATGGTACCATGCTTGAGAGATTTTAATCTCTTCAAAAGGAAATCACACTATTTTACAAGATAAAAGGAAACCAATACCCGAGCTAAATGATCCTGAAAAGGTGAGTGAATTAGCTTTTTTATTAGATATCAACAAACATCTCAATGACTTGAACATGAAGCAACAAGGCAAGAATTAACACGTCAATCATTTATTATCAAACAATAATAGTTTTGAAATAAACACTTTGGCATAGTTGATCGCCGAAAATTGGTACATCTCCCTCATCTTGTTGGAAAAAGTGTATACAAATCTGTTAAATATGCTGGTAAATCCGAAACCCTTCAACAGGAATATTGAAGCCCATTCGCTGATTTTCGAGAACACAGTACGAAATTTTTAGCAAACACTAAAAATTGATAATTTTTAAATGCATGAAAAGAATAATTTGTTTGAGAAACTGCATATATCCACTTTACCCTATTTCGAGAAAACAACAAAAAACTATTTTTGAATAAATTGGCACCGAATCTTTCGATTTCATCGATACAGATCAATAGCTTTTGGCAAAACTCAACACCCTGGGGCACTTCTAATGCGAAAACGGAAAGCAGTATGTACTCCATAATTGCTCTTCAAAGTACGTGCACATATGTAGTTTCTCAAACAAACGAAGAAAATTTCATACATTCCTGAACAACTTTTTTTTTCGTGTTTTTTTGCCAGAGCATGTATTTTTGGACGAGGATTCAGAATGTATAAAAATCTCATTTTGGCCAAAAATGTTACATATGCACTTTCTCAAATAAACGGCCAAATTTGTTGGCCCGCCAGCAGGTGGTAATTCTGCAACTTGGCCCATGGCTTGAAAAGGTTGGATATGCCTGATCTAAAAAATGATTTAGATGGAACAAAAATGTTTTGGCTGTCAATTTCATCTACGAAACCAAAAAGTATGTAAACATTTTCTTATAATTGCTATTACTGTCTAGAGATTTACTGCCGATGTCATTCGTAAAACTGCAAACAAAATTACGACAAATTCATCGTCTGTATAAATACCAATATACCTATCCATCGTCATTACTCGGCCCATTTATTCCTAAGTGATTTCATG
This sequence comes from Armigeres subalbatus, assembly GCF_024139115.2. NCBI lineage: Eukaryota > Metazoa > Arthropoda > Insecta > Diptera > Culicidae > Armigeres > Armigeres subalbatus. The sequence continues at coordinate 182,337,992 of NC_085140.1, read as the reverse complement.
CTTCTTTGAATCTTTAATTTTTGTTATGTGTGTTGACTTCACCTATTTGAGCACCAAGAATGAATATTTTAGCACTCATATGACCCACCCATACAATTTAGCTTATGGCCTAATATTTTAGCACCAAATATGAATCATTTATCAGTGATTAATTTCCAATTACTATGAATGCAGAGATACACAAAAAAATATGGATTCAACAAGAATCTCACAATTCACTACACATAAACAATTATTTAAACAAATGTAATGAAATGAATAATATTATAGAACAAAATAGTGAGAACCATTCCTGAGAGACTGCCACCAGCAAACATAGGTTAGTAAAAGCTTGTGATATAGCTGGACAGCAAATTACCGGATCCAGGCCGGGAAGACTTGCCAATTGGAGGATTTTCCGTCATTAGGAGGTTTGGGGATCTACAATACTACAGTGCTCCGGCATATCATCACCGAGTGAGTAACAACGACAGCCATTTGCCGCATCGTTAGTAACTTTGACCATTAATGTTTTGGATGGAATAGAAAAAAGAAACCAGGATTACCTAATCGGCGATCTCAAAAGAAACGTTGAACCGTGGGATTAGTGGTCCTGCCTAATACGTCAGTCAGAAATAACACCTAGTAACTGCAATGGATTTGTAGCAAAAAACAAGCTTCTTCAAAAGGTTCCGAAATAGCTCAATTAACAACGATGGTTCAGTCTTTCTCCGTTAACATTTTTAATATCGGGTGTTTTCGTTCCTAGGACTCGTTCAACGGGCTAATGGAAGTGCTAAAATTATATAATCGAGAAGAAACGAAGCAACAGAAAATATGAAAAAGCAGAACACTTTCAATTCGAAATGTTCACATTTGATTAACCGAGATTTGTTTATCTTTATTATTTCTTAATCTATATACATATACGATCTCACATTACTCGACAATGAATAGACCGATTTGATCTATACAAGGTTTGATCATCTCTTTACGAAGAAAAATCTTATGGAAAACAGGAACTCATTTGATGAGATTTGTGTTTACGTAAGAACTGTATCACACACACAAAATGCGACGTGAGAATGGACACAACACTTATGGTTCTTACAAACGAAAAAGGATTTTTTAAATTTATCTTTTTGTCGACCGGTCTCGGGCTCGATGTTGCCCAACCGGTTGGACCACGTCCTGCAGATGGGCAACATCGAGCCCGAAACCGGTCGACAAAAAGGTAAATTTTAAAAACCATTCACGTCGCTTTTTGTGTGTGAAAAACAGGAAAGCTTTTAAAATTGAATTTTACGATGAATGAATTAATTTGAATTGTATTTTATTCTCTAATTTTGATAAGAGATGGGACAAATATACGATTACAAAGCCGAAAACTGGCTTTTAAATGGCCATTTTGGCTTCATTCTGGTGAATTTCTCCACAGAAGTTTAAATTCGTTTGTAATCTTGATCCTCAGTACGACAAACCGATGAAAAATTTAGTTTAAGAGCGCTATAACGCCAGTGTTTGGAATATGAGTCATGTTCGGGATTTGAGCCAAAACGGTATATAAAGCATCCATATACATATGTGCTCGTCTTGCGGTTAGCGAGAGTATATGTATAAGACAAATGTATTGTTCATACGACCGCACATCACACGAAAATGGATAAACCGACTTATGTAAACCGTTTTATGTTTGTGTGAAGCTAGAAAATGAAATGTCGTACGAAATACGAGCTGTATCAAGTAGATACACAAAAAAGTAAATATTGTAAATTGTATACAAATGGTAGGCTGGTCACTCAGCGCAAATGTTCCAAGAAATTGCGATAAAAATATTCAACAGAGAGTTGAATGGATCCAGACGACCGAATGAAATCCCAGGAGCGAGTTCCGGTGCGGTTGCACGGGGTGGATTCGGACTTGACGACCCCAAACATACTAGGAAACCGAAGGAACATCACCAAGACTGACGATTATGGTGCTCTACAATACGTCAGGCACAGGTGTAACGATGCTGTTGTCATACATGTATCCAGGTATCAGGTTGATGCACAATGTTTGTCTATAATTCACAGTGGTGGTCTGATCTCCGATGCCAAGCCACTACTGTTACAGTCGACTCTCTACATCTCGATGTTCTATATCTTGATATCTCTCTCTATGTCGATGGTTCCCTCAGTCCCTTCAAACTAAATACATTTTGGGTTTCGACATGTGTTCTGATCATATTTTGTTCTGGGTTCACTTTCCTTATGTCGATAAGTTCAAATTTTTAGGCTATTATACCATCTTTGGAAAATAACAAACAGGAAACAACATTTTGTTTGTAGTCGTTTTTCACAGCAACGAGCTTTTTTGGATCCCATTTCAATTTTCCTTCAATTCCTCGATCTCTCCCTATCTCGATGGACCTTACGGGTATCGGCGTCGTGACGTAATTTTTAAAGATTTGTTTGCAAGACTTTCTCGAGAAAATATTTTGAATTTCTCCCAGAAGAATCTAATGAATTTCACTAAAGTAATTGTCCGAATTTTATCATAAATCTATCCTGGATCTCCCTGACCAGAACTTCCGTTGAACAGAAAAGTCTTTTGTAAAACTTTTAGGTATTCACTAGAAATTATTTGCAGATTTTTTGGAAAAATCCTCTGAATCTCCACAGAAAAGTATTCTTCGAAGTCTCCGCAGTAATTAGGAATTGCAATACTTTTTTTTTAGCTTTTCCGTGGGAAATTCTTCGGAGTTTCTACGTTATATCTTGTGGACTGCCGATGGAAAAGCTTCAGATTTTCCAAAGAAAATTGTTTTGAAATTCTCAAAAACTTCTACACGAAATTATTCGAAATTTTCACCAAAAATTCTTCCCATAAAAAATCTTTGCCATTTTCTCGGGAAAGTTACTTTCTTGGAAAATTATCCGATGTTTTCACGAGAAAATTACCGAACTTTCTACTGGAAATGCTCCATAATAGTTTTCTAGTGAATTCTTCTTAAAACAAATGTATGAAAAATATATGAGTGTAGTTCTCAAAGCGAGTTATATGTTTGTTATTGACAGCTTATGAAACATTAAGCATAAGCATTGTGAATACAATTTTCAAAACTGAAAGCTTGAGTATGGAATAATTCCATACTTCATCTTTTAACTTTAGTGGACGGTAAGGTTCAAAGGTAATATGGAACATATTTCACTAATGTGTCACTTAAAATGTATGTACCTACTGGCTGAACAAAAATTCACTTAAATTTTATTAATATATCTAATGAATCAAGAACTGTGAGTACCATCACTAGCTAATCAATTATTTTTTACAAACAAAACTACACGGAAAATATCTAAATATGTTCTCTTGTAACAGCTAAATGAAAATTATTTTCACTGTAGGTTCATATGTTCATCTGTTATCTGAAATACTCGTTGCTATGAGGCATGCTTCAATTTTCTTGGAAGGATGGTAAGTTTAAGAAAGATGCAGAGAACTGTACTATGTTCCACGAGAGGTATTTGTAATTTTTAGTGTGAGAGGTGTACCAGTTGGAATCATTTGACAGAATGCGAAACACATAAAAAACTAAAATTGAAATACAAAGTAGGAAAAGGACAACCCTGGGATTGAACCGAAATTCGTCGAAAATATTTCCAAAGATATAAGCTGGTGGATTTCCGATGGTAGTTAAATTTCGAATTTTAAGTCGGCAAGAAGCATATTATTCCTATGCAGCGCCGTAGCTTGAGGTTGGCCAGGTTGGCCCCGCCAAGGGTACCAGTCTTAGGGGGACGCCAAAATCAACAATTACTATTTTTGTTGAATTGAAAACTTATGTAGTAACGTTTTTGTAAAGGTGATCACTCTCATAGTGATTTATCAATACAGTATTAAGGCATATAAAAAAGAGTATAAGTCACAATAGATCCAAATACTGGTCGCAGTGGTAATAAAATCCCAACAAAAAAAACGTTTTTGTTAAAACTAGAAGAAATTTTGTAACATTTTTTTGTATTTTAACTTTTTTTTACAACTTCTGTTGTAAAAAAAATGCTGTAACAGAACAACAAGTTCTTGTATAAATCTGTTACCATCGACCAAGCCATACAAGCTTTGGATTTTTCTTGATCCGAATGGAACCGATCGTGATTCCGGCTTTCAACCTATCCGCGCAAAAATTATAGGGTGTCCCAGAAAGTATAAGCACGATTTTGATGCGAGATAAAATTTGAATGGCAGGTAATCACTGAGCATCATTGTTTACGTTATATTCTGTAGCTCTGTGGTTCATAAGTGCTATTTGGATAGGTTTCTATGAGAATGCGAATATTTTTCCTTGGAAAGCGCAAAAAGACTTTGCACGAATGATGCACTAGTCCCAACATTCACTGAGTCAGATGGCGAAAATAGAAGTTAAGTGCATCGGAGCAGTTTGCAATGCGATTCGGAAGAATGCTGTGGAGTTTTCATTTCAGTGCATGAAAAAATCTGAAAGTAAATCGGTCCCTATGAGTCATATGCAGTAAAAATGGTACTTCTGTTCAACATTTGGAAAAATCCGTTAACATCGAAGAAAAAAGTCGACTAAACAAGACACAAAATGAGCTACGGACTCTCAGGGGCAGAAGAAGAAAAAAAGAAGTGTCAGAATATGGGCCCATAAGATATACGATAATCTTTTGTGTGGAAGATCGTTATGCAAGGTGATGATGGTGATAAACCATGAGTGAAGTTCGGTTATAAAATGCTTTCACGGGTCCATTTCAACATGATCCATAATGGTAAAGTATTGACGATGTTGATAAGCAAGTTTGTAAGTGTAGATTTATCTCAAATCCATTTGCAGGGGTCGATACAATAACAGTTGATGTGTACGTTCAGGAATTCTTGTAGCGACGGTTACTGTTCATTATCCGAAAGCATCATAACCTAGTAATATTTTGGCCGGTTTTGATTTCAGTGTATTACGCGATGGACACGGTATTCTGGGATAAAGCCTAAAGAGTCGAATCCGTACTCAAGGAGATGGATTCTCTAAATTATTCCCATGAAATTCCTATTATAACTTTTTGTGCTTTGACAAAGGAAAGCATATTAAGGAAGCGGACCTTATCATAACTTTGTAAAAAAAAGATTGAAAATGTAGCCTAAATCATAGGTCCGTGCTAAAGCTAATGGGTGCCATCTGATCAAAATCCCACTCCTTGGTGTACGATCAAAAGGATATCGGAAAAGTGATACTGATCTGCAGTAAAGGACATAAAAGCGAAACAATCATCAATTTACAATGATAGGGAAATGCTAATATCATCTTCCAAACTTAGACGTACATGTTCATGATAGAATTAGAGGCGCAAGTATAGAATTGATAGTTCCGTTAGGATACGGCAGGCATGAAGAATGTTTTTATATAGTCGAGTGTCGATTTGAAAGCAAGCGGAGGGCAATATTTATGATGGCACATATCGCACGACCTTCCTTCTGCCAAGCTCCCGTATAAAAGGGGAGGGAAGAATATCAGTGTGGAAGCTGATATATCTCCACTAGTCATAATGTTATTTTTAAAACGTGCTTATACTTTCTGGGACACTCTATAAGTTTTTCTTCATTCAACTGTAAGTCCGATAATGGCCCTGAACATCAACCACCACCCCTACACCACCGAGTTTCAGCAAGCATGATTTATGGCGAGATCTCAGTAAAAGTGACGTTTTGATTGCTGAGATAATGCAAATATTTAGCTGAGAATCAGTAATAAACGAAATTTTTCTGCCAAAATTCAGTTCTGAAATTTTCTGAGCTACAGCGATGCCAGATTTTGCGGAGTTCGAAATAAAAAAAACTTAATGTATAAGTAACAATTTCACTCGCGAAAGATTGATCTAATTTTCAATATCCATCTGCTGATCGATTCGTGTGAGGATCAATAACGTTTATGTGCAGTAAAATATTGCATTTTCCACTTCTAGTGCTCGTCGATTCTTCGTCGAGAATCTTTTCAAAGGTGTTACTGTTCGACATTCTGTTCCCCTGCCCGGTCCACCATAGTCGTACATTTCTTGCAGTGTGAACAAACTGACAAACTTTATTCTATCGGAGCGTCTTGCGTTGTCCAAAGTACGTACTTTTTCCTGTCATGATGCGTTTCCAAATTTTGCTGCTGATATAATTTTTGGATGTAACCAGTGAGCCCAAGTACACGAATTCTTCAACCACTTCGATTCCGTCACCACCGATGCAAACTCGTGGTAAGTGGCTTACGTTGTCATCTCTTAAGCCTCTTCCTATCGACGCGTGTATTTATGACTAATCCAATCCGTTTAGCTTCGCTTTTCAGTCGGATGTAGGCTTCCTCCATCTTCTTAAAGTTACGTGCCATAATATCAATGTCGTCGGCGAAAACAAATAACTACGGACTGCGTGAAAATCGTACCACTCGTGTCAATCCCTCCCTTTCGTATTACTCCCTCCAAAGCGATGTTGAATAGGAAACACGAAAGACCATTCCCTTGCCGTAACCCTCTCCGCGTTTCGAAGGGACTCGGGAATGTCCCTGAAACTCGAACTACGCACATCGCCCGATCCATCGTCTCCTAGACCAACCGTGCCAGTTTATCCGCGAGATCCGTGTTCGGACATTAGCTGCATTCAGCGATGTGATTGTGCTGTAGTTGCCACAATCCAGCTAATCGCCCTTTTTGTAGATGAGAAAAAATAGCTTCCATCCACTCGTCGGGCAGAACATCATCCTCCCAAATCCTGATAGTGCATCTAGTGCAGCGCTCTTACCCAGTATTTCACCACCATTTTTAAATAGCAAGTTAGTCACCATACCGACTTATGTCTACCACAACGCCATTTAGATGATCTTCATAATACTGCCAAATTCTCTGGATCACCTAAAAATCGTGCGTCAGAAGGTTCATATTTATGTCCTTACACATGTCATATGTAGCACGTAGTCCTTACATGAACGGCTTAACCTCTCATAGAACTTTCGTGCGTTTTTAGCGCGGTACAGTTTCTCCGTTTCTTCACGGTCTCAATCTTCCTGCTGCCGCTTTCCCTCAGGAAATCGAGTTTTGTCTGTTCCGCGCACGTTTGTATTGTGCCTTGTTTGCCCTCGTGTGGTGTTGCACAAATCTCGCCCACGATGCATTCTCCTCTGCTAACTGCTCATATTCGCCGTCATACCAGTCGTTACTTTTATTCTGGGCCAGCGTGCCTAGTGCAGCGGTTGCGGTGCTGCCAATGGTGGATCGAATATCTGCGCAGCCATTTTCATAAAATGCTGCGCCTAGCTACTATTCTGTTTGGCGTGCCACTTACAGCTGCTGCACGTAGTCTTGAGCTAGTTTACCGTGTTGTAGCTGCCCAGTATTAGGTGTTGTACACTGAAGAGCTTTGAGCGCAGGCATACTGCAACGAGGTAGTGGTCTTATACGATATACGCACTGCGGTGAGTGAAAACGCTCGTAGTGTCGGAGCAGAATTCACCGTCGATTAAAGCGTAGTTGATTTGGTATTCCATTTCTTGGTTACGTGATCGACATGTGGATATTTTGGAGGGGGAAGAAAGAGCTTCAGCTCCAAAGTTTATCCGTCGTTAACAGTTGTCGTTTGGTACAAAATGCAGACCACCAAGTCCAATTACCGGTTTGTACATTTCTTCCATTCCTACCGGAATTTTATATATGTTCATTTCGAAAAAGCTGTCTCAGACTAGCGTTATTTCCAGGAAAATGAGCTTTTTAATAAAATGTGAAAAAATATTGTTTAAATTTGTTTAAAAAAACGAAGAAATTGAAGATGCTTCTTATTAACACGGATACAAAGTAAAGATAAACGGCTGCACTTAATCTGCATTTAAACAATCGGAATAAAAATCATCAATAGAACAGAATGCGAATTGATCATGGATAATTCGATGCTGATCTTGAGTTAACGTACACTTGACCATTCGCCATCATTCTATTAGTTTCACTTCAAGGTAATTAATACGTGTTTGAACGAATAAACCCAAAAAGTCCGTTACGTGAAAACAACACATTATTGACCAAAAACCAGGAAAACGCTTAATCAGAAACCGGCAGAAAATAATCCAAACGGCAGCACTCTTGCGATGCGATGAGCAAAGAGAAAGTGGCAGCATTCCTGGTAAAACACGTGCTTAAAATCGAATAGTCGTTACATACATACTTTTTGTAGATCAATCGCTTGATTTTCTGCTTCCACACGAACAGCATGAAGATCAGGAAGCCCTGTATGCAGTTGCACACGTCCGAGATGTAGAAAATCCAAGCGACGTTGTTCACGGCCCATGAGATCACTTCCAGCGACCAGGTCACACCCATCACGATGAACAGCCGCAGGTACAGGCCGAACCTAAAACGGTTGGGAACCCTATGTTAGATTAGTGCGAAAAATCGTCATAATTGTCGACATGCAACGAAATGAACCGCGCCACCAGACAGGGCACCAACGTACAAACCATAACCGGCCGCAATGCAATGCACGTGTTGATTGATGGGGACGGGTAAGCGCAAATAAAAGTGCGACATGTAAAAGTGATTATTTGAACGAGTTCCGTCGAGTATGTGCTCCAAGGACAATGAAAGCGATGATAATATCTTGATAATTGCCATTCGTAATCAGTTTACTGAGTGGCTTCGGTGTTGCCTTCAACTCGTACCCGATTACCGATAATCGAAGGGCACATCTGGCAAATGTTTTATTAATGTGATGTCTGTATTTACTTATTTGACTATTCTATAATACGACATAAAAGAAAGTGTTACATGGAAAGCCAAAATTAGTTGTGACAACTTTGAGTGGTAGGCATTTTAGAACAAACTCGTTGAATAATAATAGATAATAGTTCACGCAAAAGTGTTACTAATAGATCCCCTTCTCGGCGAATTACTGAAAAGTATTGATTAGATATTACGTTGTCTAAATTTAACCGTAGTCCTTTTCGCTCACTCAAAAATTTTTAATACCATTTGTTAAAATCAAAAATTAAGGTCAGTTTACTGTTTTAAATAGGTGTGTACTAAAATCATTCATGGAATAAGCTATTTTTAACTGAAAATTATCTGAACCATACGATATTTCCATGAATGCAACAATGAAGGCTGATTTTATTACAATCCAATTCGTTCCATGGTCCAAACATACCGAGGTCTTGGACATCTTTTTATGCTGATTGTCTTGATTGCACTTTTAAGTAATAATCATAATATGCCATTTTCAATTTATTGTATTTAATGATGATAACATAAAACAGCTTGAATTTACATCCCAAACATTCCGTAATCGAGAGTTTTGCATTCGATGAATTTCAAATGTCCTTGTTTGTGAGTCACGACCGACATTTTATCATAAAATATCAAATTCTCTTCCCCACTTCATATCTATGCAAATGAGCGTGTCCCACTCACAATCATCATCCCCCCGGAATAATAACTCCCCTCCCATAAAACGTAACACATCAAGCCACAGGGCCACTGGAATTTACTAAATTAAATCACCCTCTACCTACATTTCACTATCTCTCGTTTTACACTTACCTATCACGGTCGTTGTCCAGCTTGGAATGGCGCTTGGAATCTCCCCGCCGCACCATTGAGGTTTCGCGTTGGATTTTTATAATTCGTACCGCGGTTATCACGAAGAAGAACATATTTGCGAACACCAACAGCAGCAGCGGAAGATACATGTAGAAAAATTCCGTATACTTGTTCTCTGAAATTAGTTGCGCCATTAATCATGGGAAAATTCACGCCCATTCGCAGAGCGGCAGTACAATGGAAGCTCCCACGCCATGCTACTTACCGATGATGAAACATCTGGTGACACCAATTTGAGGCCGGTAGTTCAGCGGAATCAGCTCTGTGTGGTCAAAAATTAGGGATACCGTAATCATCAGTGTTGGGCAGCCCCATGCGTACAGCGAATACATTGCGAACTTCTTACGCTCGGTGTTTTTGGCTCCTCGTACACCTCTGTAAATAGACGTCATATATTATTGCAAACTAAGAAAAATAGTTCATAAACTGCAAGCCTCTGTATATCGATAGAACATTGAAGACTTTACTTGGAAAAAGTGATACATATTGACTAACGATGCCAGATTGCTTCAACATCAACTCCGCAGATTCATTCAAAAATTTTGGCTGGCCCTATTTCGGCGCTCAATGCATAGAAATTAGATAACAACAGGACCTAAACCGTCAAAATTTATAGTTACTGTTCTAGTAATATCCTAACTTTCATAAAAAAAACCCAGATTAATCCACCTAGCGGTGATAGTGCCTTTATCGTTTCTTGTGAGTGAGTAATTTCTTCGCACTTTTGGTATGAAAAAACCCAGATTAATCCACCTAGCGGTGATGGTGCCTTTCTCGACCTTCGTAAAATGTGTGTGCTTGAAAAAAGATGAGCTAGTGGCTAGGAGTAAAAAAGACAAATTTCTTTGTCCGTTCTATGAAAATCAGATTATTTATGGCAAAGATATTGTAGATCCAGTTGAAAACCGAAAATCATATTTTGTCCCATTTCCGGATGTCGCAACTGCATCGCTAGTGGTGCCCGACTATGGCACAGTTGCGCACTACTCGCGATGCAGTGGTTGCAACATCCGGAAATGCGAGAAAATGCGATTTCGCGGGACCTCAGTTCGGTTTTCAGCTTGATCTACAATATGCTAATAAGAATTTCGACATTTTGTTTCCTTTTCCAATCTTTTGACGTACATAACCCTGTTTTATTTCACCCAGTCATATATTTTAAGGATATCACTTTTGGATGTTAGCTGAACTGAAGCTCCGACTACACAAAAAGAAAACGAAAATGTCATTCCCATCACGCGAGCGGAGGGCAATATTTGTTAAGATATAAATCTCATGACCGTCTTTCTGCCAAACTCCCGTATGAAGTGGGAGAGACAGAGACATCATCTCAGTTCGTCGAGCTGAATCGATTGGTATATAACACTATGGGTCTCGAGGCCTTCTGTAAAAGTTTGGTTTTTGGAGCGAACATACAGCCTTTTCGTATAAAAAGGCTAAAATGGTGTTTCGGCCATAACTTCCGATACCATAGTCCGATCTAGCCAATTTTCAATAGGAAACAATGGGACAGGATTCCGCCTCGAATGCAACTTGTTTCGTGTGAATCGATTAAGGTTAGGTGTCCGAAAAATAGGTGACATTTTTTGTGACTTTTATAAAAAAAGGTATTTTGGTCATAACTTCCAATCCCATAGTCCGACCTGTCCAATTTTCAATAGGAAACAATGGGAAAGGATTTTGCGTCGAATGCAATTTGTTGCGAGCAAATCGGTTGAGAATAAGTGCCTGAAAAATGAGTGACATTTCTTTTCGCAATATTTTCGTATGAATTTGTATTTTGGCCATAACTCTCGATCCCATAATCCGATCTGGCCAATTTCAAATAGGAAATAATGGGACAGGATTCTGCGTCGAATGCAACTTGTTGCGAGCAAATCGGTTGAGCATAAGTGTCCGAAAATGAGTGACATTTTTTACGCGATTTTTTTGTATGAATTTGTATTTTGGCCATAACTTTCGATCCCATAGTCCGATCTGGCCAATTTCAAATAGGAAACAATGGGACAGGATTCTGCGTCGAATGCAACTTGTTGCAAACAAATCGGTGGAGGATAAGTGCCCGAAAAATGAGTGACATTTTTTACACGATTTTTTCGTATGATTTTGTGTTTTGGCCATAACTTTTGATCCCATGATCCGATCTGGCCAATTTCAAATAGGAAACAATGGAACAGGATTCTGCGTCGAATGCAACTTGTTGCGAGCAAATCGGTTGAGAATAAGTGCCCGAAAAATGAGTGACATTTTTTACGCGATTTTTTCGTATGATTTTGTATTTTGGCCATAACTTTCTATCCCATAGTCCGATCTGGCCAATTTCAAATAGGAAATAATGGGACAGGATTCTGCGTTGAATGCAACTTGTTGCGAGCAAATCGGTTGAGGATAAGTGCCCGAAAAATGAGTGACATTTTTTACGCGATTTTTTCAAATGAATTTGTATTTTGGCCATAACTCTCGATCCCATAGTCCGATTTGGCCAATTTTAAATAGGAAACAATGGGACAGGATTCTGCGTCGAATGCAACTTGTTGCGAGCAAATCGGTTGAGGATAAGTGCCCGAAAAATGAGTGACATTTTTTACGCGATTTTTTCAAATGAATTTGTATTTTGGCCATAACTCTGGATCCCATAGTCCGATTTGGCCAATTTCAAATAGGAAACAATGGGACAAGATTCTGCGTCGAATGCAACTTGTTGCGAGCAAATCGGTTGAGGATAAGTGCCCGAAAAATGAGTGACATTTTGTTGAGTAGTTTTGCGCACACACACACACACATACACACACACATACACACACACACACACACACACACAGACATCACCTCGATTCGTCGAACTGAGTCGATTGGTATATAACACTATGGGTCTCCGGGCCTTCTATAAAAAGTTTGTTTTTGGAGCGATCATATAGCCTTTACCGTATACTTAGTATACGAGAAAGGCAAAAAGTATTTTGGCCATAACTTCTGAGCCCATAGTCCGATCCGGCCAATTTTTAATAGGAAACAATGGGACATGATTCTGCGCCGAATGTTGCGAGTAAATCGGCCGAGAGTAAGTGCCTAAATAGAGAAAAAGAATTTTTCTTGTAAAAACTGGCCATAACTCCGAAGCCCATAGTTCGACTGGGCCGGTTTTCGATACGAAACAATGGGATAAGATTCCGCGTCGAATGCAACTTGTTGCGAGCAAATCGGTTGAGGATAAATGCCTAAGAAATGAAATGGTTAAGGATAAGTGCCTGAAAAATCAGTGAGATTATTTTGCGCACACACAGACATCACTTTAATTCGTCGAGCTGAGTCGATAAGGTATATAACACTAAGGCTCTACGGGCTTCCTATAAAAAGTTCGTTTTTGAAGCGAACATATAGCCTTTAAGTAGGGGAAGGTGGGTAGACTTGATCCCCGGGGAGACTTGATCACCCCCTGTTTGATCGAGAACTAAAGTAGTTTTGTTCTAGCGTATTTTTTAGTATAGATCCTCTAGACAAATGACCTTTATGTGGTGAGTTATTTTTTGGGTTGACAACCTTATTTATTCTGCAGGGCGGTTTGTATGTTTTGACCTTCCTAAAGATTTTTTTATTTGCCTCGCAAAATTTGAATAACTTTTCATAACAATGACCAAATGCTTTCGTTTTTTTCACAGCACAAAGCCATAAATATGCTTAATGATTTGTACTGGTGGAAATGTCAACATTCCATCAAAGTTTTAGGATATTTGGATTTGAAGTTATTGCCTCAATATGGGGAAATTTGATCCCCCATTAGTCACCCATACAAAAATTTGGCGAAAAAATTCAAAAAAATATAAATCTGTTCTCTGGCTTCTGATTTTTTCTGTAGATTTGCCAGATTTGATGAAGGGTTGGCAGGAAAAATGATTTATTGGGTAGATATCATAGAAAGAGGATCAAGTCTCCCCAAATTTAAAAATAACATGTGCTGTCGAATTCAATAACAAAAATCGTTCATGTATACGCACAGCAATTCGAAAATTGCGCGTGGTTTGAAGGAAAAATATTTAAAAAATCTGAGGGCACTTTTCTAATTTTAACAAAGCAAGCTTTTGAAGAGGGATTAATTTCCCCCGAATATTTCAAAAGTAGACTTTTGACAGCACTCTAAAAAATCGATTATGTATCAATAACAACAATATTTTAAGGACTGTCAGTAAGGTTAAATACTATATTTCTTAGAGAGTCAGTGTGGAAATCGCGTATGTTTATTTATTTTTGGCTGTGATACATCGGAAATCAGAAAAGGGGATCAAGTCTACCCAGTCTCCACTATACTTTGTATACAAGAAAGGCTAAAAGAATTTTGGTCATAACTTCTAAGCCCATAGCCCAATTTTCAATAGGAAACAATGGGACAGGATTCTGCGTCGAATGCAACTTGTTGCGAGCAAATCGGTTGAGAATAAATTCCCAAGGAGTGAGCTAGACTTTTTAATGTGCTTTTTTATGAAAAAAAGTATTTTGGCCATAATTTCTAAGCACATAGTCCGATCGGGTCAATTTTCAATAAGAAACAATGGGAAAGAATTCTGCGTCGAATGCAACTGCGAGCAAATCGGTTGAGGATAAGTGCCCGAAAAGTGAGGTAGACTTTTTAATGTGCTTTTATATGAAAAAAAAAATTTGGCCGTAACTTCTAAGCCCATAGTCCGATCGAGTCAATTTTCAATAGAAAACAATTGGACAGGATTCTGCGTCGAATGCAGCTTGTTGCGAGCAAATCGGTTGAGAATAAGTGCCCAAATAGTGAGCTTGACTTTTTAATGTGCTTTTATATGAAAAAAAAAAAATTTGGCCATAACTTCTAAGCCCATAGTCCGATCGGGTCAATTTTCAATACGAAACAATGGGACAGGATTCAGCGTCGAATGCAACTTGTTGCGAGCAAATTGAGAATAAGTGCCCAAAAAGTGAGCTAGACTTTTTAATGTGCTTTTATATGAAATTTTTTTTTGCCATAACTTCTAAGCCCATAGTCCGATCGGGTCAATTTTCAATAGGAAACAATGAGACAGGATTCTGCGTCGAATGCAAATCGGTTGAGGATAAGTGCCCAAAAAGTGAGCTAGACTTTTAAATGCGGTTTTATATGAAAACAAAATAATAAATTGGCCATAACTTCTAAGCCCATAGTCCAATCGAGTCAATTTTCAATGGGAAACAATGGGACAGGATTCTGCGTCGAATGCAACTTATTGCGAGCAAATCGGTTGAGAATAAGTGCCCAAATAGTGAGCTAGACTTTATAATGTGCTTTTATATGAAACTTTTTTTTTTGCCATAACTTCTAAGCACATAGTCCGATCGGGTCAATTTTCAATAGGAAACAATTAGACAGGATTCTGCATCGAATGCAACTTGTTGCGAGCAAATCGATTGAGAATAAGTGCCCAAAAAGTGAGCTAGACTTTTTAATGTGCTTTTTTATGAAAAAAAGTATTTTGGCCATAACTTCTAAGCCCATAGTTCGATCGGGTCAGTTTTCAATAGGAAACAATGGGACAGGATTCTGCGTCGAATGCAACTTGTTGCGAGCAAATCGGTTGAGAATAAGTACCCAAAAAGTGAGCTAGACTTTTTAATGTGCTTTTTTATGAAAAAAAATCTGTTGGCCATAACTTCTAAGCCCATAGTCCGATCGGGTCAGTTTTCAATAGGAAACAATGGGACAGGATTCTGCGTCGAATGCAACTTGTTGCGAGCAAATCGATTGAGAATAAGTGCCCAAAAAGTGAGCTAGACTTTTTGCGCACACACACACATGCACACACACATACACACACACATACACACACACAGACATCACTCCAATTCGTCGAGCTGAGTCGATCGGTATATAACACTATGGGTCTCCGGGCCTCCTATAATAAGTTCGTTTTTGGAGCGAACATATAGCCTTTACGTATACTTTGTATACGAGAAAGGCAAAACCAAAAAGAAATAGATTCATAGAAACAGTCCCCCAAACATTTTTCCACACTCGCCATAATGACAGTTGCTATACATATTTTTGACAGTAACTGTTTCTAACGCTAAGACTATCATTTTCGCATTTTATCTATGAAACCCTACTGAAAATTTCAACGTAGAATCAGTTTAATATTATGGACTTCTTATTTTTCAGAATATTTCAAATCAATAAGTTAATTACTTGGCTGTTTAGTGCTAATAGGTTTGAGCGTTCTTGAATATCGGCCCTACATGGAAACAATCCCGGAAAAAGTTGTCCTATTTTAAAGAAATGTTATGACAGGGTCCATACTTCGATTTTTGTCAATTCTTGACTCTACCAAAACTGTCATAACTCCAACATTTCTCAACTGATCTTAGAGATCAGCATATCGTTGGAAAGAATTGAATTCGGCCGCCATCTTGGATTTGTTTTTAGAAACTATTTTTCCGCTAGATTTGCAACCACTGATTTTGAAAATTAATAAATTAAGCTTGGCTTATGTTGTGCTTTGTGACCAACAATCTCAGGTGAATTTTTTTTTTCTTTCAAAAGTTATGTACGATTTACCAAACTATTTTTTGAAGGCCCATTTAAACCCATTCAGGCCCACGGGGTCATAAAAATAAACTCTCTTTTCAGCAAAATTGTTTGAAATTAACTCCCCTATCAGGGAAAATCATCAGGCTTGGGCGATCAAGATCCTACGACAATCTAGAACGTCAGGAATACGGTGAAGTTACAAAGAGAAAATTTTAGGAGTATTGGCAGCAATATTGTTTCAAAATAAGTTCCTTGGACGTCCTAGGCCAAACAAACATTCCTTGAGTTTAGGACTTGAAATCTACAGCTACAAGAAAATTGATTTTCGGTACTGAAAGCTTCAGTATGCATTGGATTATACCCATTACATAATGTGACCAAATACATTTTGTGTGAGCGCGGGACAAAAAAAGTTCATAGTTTAATATGTTTTAGTAATAACCCTTCAATCAAATCTTTCCATTTTTAAAAATTTAATTAATTTGTTCCCAATGCTCAGCTGCCATGGAGTATCATATAATTTTGAAGTTCAGCGGTTCCCTTTCCAATATCTGCAAAACTGTTGCAACTATCGAATTACAGTTGAAAAGCATTGCAGTTGAATGACTTTCAGCTATTGATCGTCTTGTGTATAGAATTTGTTAGAAAATATGTTTGTATGTAGCGATAGAAGCAATGATAGGTATCGAACCTCGATTTTTTTATCTTTATTAAGGAGACTTTCAGCCCTAGGCTGGCTCGTCTTTGGTAAACCTCGAAAATTGTTTTCCGAATAACCTAATGACTCTTTCTAAAATACCTATCAAAAGTAGATACTGTGATTATAAATTAATTAGATCATATTTTTCTAAAAGTCTATTCTGGCAGAAGCTTACATCGTCAGGAAAATGGTCCACGGTTCAATTTATTTCCAAACAGGTGATACTAAATATATATTTGCTTAGAAAATCAAAATTTCCGTCCCATTTCAGATCGCTTGCGATTCTGCAGGAAGAGCATCGTGCTTGAGTTTTGCATGCAGAATCGCATCGTTCCGCTTATTTTCCAAAATATATTTCGCTTCAAAAGCACCAAATCCCAATAAAAGCGTATTTTATGTTACCTTTAGATTTATTTTCCATTGTTTTAATTATTCGACGGAGAATAACACGCAGAAATCAAGCAATGATACAAACCGCGAGTCGAATCAAAAACGATTCTCTGTGCCATGAGTCGGGTGGTGTTTGACTCACGTTTGATTTTAGTTTTGGAAAAGATTCAAGAATTTGAGTTTTTCCCAACACTGCTATCGATATCCAATATCAGCACAGTAAAGGTCGTCTTCCAACTGGGGAAGATTTTCCGCAAGATTTTGGTCCGCATGGCATTTAAATGGAGTGAAATTTTTGACGTTCCGTGTCGAAACCCAAGCAATGACGCAGCAGGAAATACAAGATTCCCTGGGTATAAGGCTTGGGTAAAACAAACTATTGAAATAATTAAATTTTAGTCTGAGTCGTTGGAAAACATTTTAATCTTGATCTCACAAAAATCACAAAAATGATAAATAAACCAAACTTCTTTCCATTGCTTTGTTTTTGATGGGATTGAAATAGGAGCTATGAAATGAAATTGCGAACCGTTCCCCTACTAAGTATTAGTATTCTATTTTTCTGTATTTCGCGGGGCATTATCTAGAAATAAGTTGAATGCGGGACGTTTCGCGGGACGCTTTTCATCGCGGGACAAATAGTGAAAATGCGGGACTGTCCGGCGAAACGCGGGACGTATGGTCACATTACCATTACACCTCCCGGGAGGTCAACGGATATGGTAAGATAGTTATGAGATATTCTGGGCAATCCAAATTGTCCTTGAGTCCGGAATTTGAGATCTACCGCTGCTTAGAAGCTCTTTTCGATACGCAAAGCTTCAATATCCGTTCAATTATATCCATTACACCTGTCGGGAGGTCAACGAATATGGTAAGGTAGTTATGAGATATTCTGGGCAATCCAATCCATGTCATTGAGTGTGGGACTTGAGATCTAAAGCTGCTAAGAAGCTCTTTTCGGTACTCATACCTTCAATATTCGTTCAATTATATCCAATACACCTCCTGGGAGGTAACGGGTACAGTAAGATAGTTATGAGATATTCTGGGCAATCCAAACTATCCTTCAGTTCAAGACTTGAGATCTACAGCTGTTTAGAAGTTCTTTTTGTTATTCGAAGCCTCAATATGAATTCCATTTCATCCATTACACTTCCCGGGAGGTCAACGGATATCGTAAACTACTTTTGAGATATTCTGGACAATCCAAACTGTTTTTGAAATCTCCAGCTGCCAATTTTTTTTTTAATGTTGTTGCTATATTAACTTTGAGAAAATTTAAAATGTTGGTGCCGATATATTGGAGCTTTGAGCGACGGAAACCCAAAGTATCCATTAGCACTATATTTTGCCTTTTCGGCAATATAAAGCTATATAAGCCAGGCTCTATAAGCCAGTATAAAGCATGTTTGCACTGTGACAGCGTTATAGTCGCACGCACGGATTTTTTAAATGCTTACGGTTAGCTGGAAAATGTACTGCTGTGCCTGTAGATCGCATGTTCTGAACTTAAAGACGGTTTTGATGACCCAGGATATCCCAAAATCATCTAAACATGTCCCTTGATTTTCAGGAATGTATTATGGTGAGTGGTGGCTGTAGATAATGGCTGTAGGCTGTAGATAACAAGCTCTGAACTCAAGGACGGTTTGGATAACCCAGGATATCCAAAAGCCAACTTACCACGTCTCCTGAAATATGTTATGGGCAAACTTGAATATATGTCCAAGTTTCTAATGACGAGAAAAGCAAGTGTCGTAGCTGTAGATCGCAAGTTCGGAACTCGAGGACAGTTTGGATGGCCCAGGATATCCCGAAACCATCTATCCATGTCTTCTGATCTTCATGAATATGTTATGAATATGGTTAAATACATATCCAAGCTTGGAGCCGCGAAAAAAATACATATCCCAGCTTGAAGCAACAAAAAAGCCAAAGTAGGGGCTGTAGATCGCAAGTTATGAACTCAAGGACGGTTTAGAAGGTCCCAAAATCATCTTACCTTGTCTTCTGGTCTCCTGGAATATGTTATGAGTATAGTTGAATATGTATTCCAAGCTTCCAAGCTTGGAGCTTGGAGCGACGAAAAAAGTTAGAGCGGTGCACAGTGGGGAAAATGCGACCCAAAACCCAGATTAATCCACCTAGCGGTGATGGTGCCTTTCTCGTTCGTTCAAAAGGTTTGGAAAAATCTCAAATAACACCAATATGTGGATTGGTCTTATTTTTCATATTTGTTTATATGCAGAAAAAAATTCTCGCCAAACGCAATTTGTTGCAAACAAATCGGATGAGCATAAGAGCAAAAAATGGCATTTTATTCAGTAGTTTTAAAATTAGTATTTTCGCCATAACTTTTGACCCAATTGTACGATCCGGCCAAGTTTCTTTAGGTAACAATGGGACAAGATTCTGCGTCGAATGCAATCTGTTGCGAGCGACCTGAGAAGCACACATATTGCGCATCAATCACAGTAACTTATATATGACCGGATTCAGTCACAATATGGTTACTGCAACCAGATTTGTTGAAATTGTGTAGCTTGGGGAATAGATGAAGTCTAAGTGCTAAGAAAGTGAGCTAGACTTTTTTGGACTCTTTTTTACTATAAATAGTAATTCGACCATAACATCTAAGCCCATAGTCCGATCTGGCTAATTTTCAATAAGAAAATATGAGACATTCTGCGTCGAATGCAATTTAATGCGAACAAATCGGTTGAGGAAAAGTGCCTGAAAAATGGGTGAAATTTTTTTAGCGATTTTTTTCATAACAAAATGGTATAATTTTCGATCGCATAGTCCGATATGGCCAATTTTCAATAGGAAACAACGGGACAGGATTCTACGTCGAATGCAACTTGTTGCGAGCAAATCGATTGAGGATAAGTGCCCGGAAAATGAGTGACATTTTTTACGCGATTTTTTCGTATGAATTTGTATTTTGGCCATAACTTCTGATCCCATAGTCCGATCTGACCAATTTCAAATAGGAAACAATGGGACAGGATTCTGCGTAGAATGCAACTTGATGCAAGCAAATCGGTTGAGGATAAGTGCCCGAAAAATGAGTGACATTTTTTACGCGATTTTTTCGTATGAATTTGTATTTTGGCCATAACTTCTGATCCCATAGTCCGATCTGACCAATTTCAAATAGGAAACAATGGGACAGGATTCTGCGTCGAATGCAACTTGTTGCGAGCAAATCGGTTGAGGTTAAGTGCCCGAAAAATGAGTGACATTTTTTACGCGATTTTTTCGTATGAATTTGTATTTTGGCCATAACTTTCGATCCCATAGTCCGATCTGGCCAATTTCAAATAGGAAACAATGGGACAGGATTCTGCGTCGAATGCAACTTGTTGCGAGCAAATCGGTTGAGGATAAGTGCCCGAAAAATGAGTGACATTTTTTACGCGATTTTTTCGTATGAATTTGTATTTTGGCCATAACTTCTGATTCCATAGTCCGATCTGACCAATTTCAAATAGGAAACAATGGGACAGGATTCTGCGTCGAATGCATTTTGTTGCGAGCAAATCGGTTGAGGTTAAGTGCCCGAAAAATGAGTGACATTTTTTACGCGATTTTTTCGTATGAATTTGTATTTTGGCCATAGCTTTCGATCCCATAGTCCGATCTGGCCAATTTCAGATAGGAAACAATGGGACAGGATTCTGCGTCGAATGCAACTTGTTGCGAGCAAATCGGTTGAGGATAAGTGCCCGAAAAATGAGTGACATTTTTTGAGTAGTTTTGCGCACACACACACACACACACACACATACACACACACACACACACACACACACACACAGACATCACCTCGATTCGTCGAACTGAGTCGATTGGTATATAACACTATGGGTCTCCGAGCCTTCTATAAAAAGTTTGTTTTTGGAGCGATCATATAGCCTTTACCGTATACTTAGTATACGAGAAAGGCAAAAGGTATCTATTTATTGCGGCTACTTGCTGCGCCGGAAAAATACCATTCCTAAAGGGAAAATCCACGACAAATCGAATGGTTCATTCGTCGGAAATTCTTGGAACTGGCCGTTTTGCCCCATTTACCCCTAAAAATCATATTTTTTCTATGACAGCTGCAATTTAAAATCGATTGCGGCTAACTATTTCTATTTTTTCTGATGCTAATTAAGTAGAAAATACTAATGGTTTCTATTCCGACCTTATACCATGACCGTAAGTGGCCATTTTGCCCCATTTACCCCTGGAATCGTATTTTTCTATGACAGCTACAATTTAAAATCATATTCGGCTGACTATTTCTTGGTTTTTCTGCTAGTTTAGTAGAAAATACAAATGGTTTAAATTCCGGCCAATCATAATGACTGGAAGTGGCTATTTTGCCCCATTTAGCCACGAAAATCGATTTTTTTCTATGACAGCCACAATTTAAAATCGATTTCGACTAACTGTTTCTATGTTTTCTGATGCGAATTTAGTAGAAATATAGTGTAAACTATTCTGACCTTATACCATGACTGGTAGTGGCCGTTTTGCCCCATTCACCCCCTGGAATCGTACTTTTCTATGACAATTACAATTTGAAATTGATTTAAGCTAACGATTTCTTTGTTTTCTGATGCTAATTTAGTAAAAAATACAAATGGTATAAATTTCGGCCTTGGATCTTGACTGGAAGTGGCCATTTTGCCCCATTAAACTTCGATATTTTTCTTATGACCGTTACAATTTTAAGTCGATTGTGGCTAATTATTTCTATGTTTTCTGATGCTAATTTGAAAGAAAATACAATTGTCATATATTTCGGCCTTAAATCATGACTGGAAGAGGCCGTTTTGCCCCATTTACTTCTTAAAACCTATTGCGGCTAGCTAATTCTATGTTTCTGATGTTTAAAGTAGCCTCACACCTCAGGAAGATTTTCCGCTCTTCTCAATAATGAAAATGGAAATAGTAAAGCATTCAGTACACTGTTTGTCTAATTGACAAATATTTGCTAAATTTCAACAAATATATTTGCTTTGTGTGTACTGACTTGTCAAATATTCGTTTATCAAATATTTGCAACACTGCGCATAACAAATATTTGCATAAATGACAAATCGTGTACTGTCAAAACCAGGCTTGTAAAATGTCATCTGCATGTCATTTGACTAATTTGTTCATAACTTTCTTCAGAAGCCGAATTTATTCCATAATTTTAGATGTACTCATAACGCTTGAGTAGGGCTATATTTTTGTCCAAGGGTGCCTTGCTCTAAATATTATATATGAGGCTGGATAGTGAAAACTCTCCAAAATGTCACGTGTCATTTGACATAATGTCATTTGAATGACATTTTGCCTCCCACGCCTCAGATTACATATTTACAGCAATGTCTTGTTAGACAAAGTTGTAGGCACATTTAAGGGCTATAAGTTCGTCATACCTCAGGAATGATGGCTACCTTCAGAAAAAAAGTTCTGGGAAAATTATACAACCGAATGCAAATGACATTTTACAACACTGGTCAAAACTTCAAATATTTGATTATGTTTGCAACTCTTTACCGATGTTGAGTTGCAAATACTTACAAATAATTTTAAACTTGGACGAATTGACTGATCCGGAACGAAAAAGAAAACAAATCTGGAAAAATAACTTGGTCCTGTTTGTTTTAAGTGCGTTCTGGGATAGTAGGTTAAGTGTGTACACATAAATCTCAAAATAAAAATTTATGGATTTTCTCCGATAAATATGTGCGGATTATCCTCATATTTTCCACATTGTTTAGAGATTCGGTTCCAAATGATGTTCCGAAGACAGTTCCTTGGAAATAAGATTTAAAAACAGATTATTCCACTCATGTGGTGTAATCGGACCTGGGGACCCAAACGTTCGGGGGAAAATAGTGGGACATAGACCAAGGAAATCCCACACTAATAAGAATCCACACATTTTTATTGGCAAAAAATTAAAGAAATTTACAAATAAATTTTATGTGTGCGTTAATAACCACCCCCTATAAGAGAATCCACATAAAAGTTATTAGTTAATGAGGGTTATATGTGTTTCCACATATATGCTATGCGAATTCACATAGCCGTTATGTGGGAAATGCTATAGTCAAAATTTATGTGTGCCACACATAATGGATATGATTGGATTTTTGTCAGTGAGCAAACATGAAACAATTATGCGTCTACCGGCAGTATAAATAAAGTTAGAAGGAACTGCTCATAAGAAAAAAGGCGTAATCCTCCTTGATACGGTTGCGAGTTTTATAAATGTTGCAGCACATTGCAAGTTTTATAAATGTTGCAACAAAATTGTAAAATTCTAGGGTACTCATTTCTAACATAGGGATTAATTCTCCAATGATAGATGATAGAAGATTCTTAAGGGCCTCATATATGGCCCGGCAAACCTCTGGAACAATTCTGGAGAATCCTGAATAAATATTGCATTGATGCTTTCTCCGGTAGCGCAGAATCTCAACGTCAGTGTTAATCTTTCTACTGGAGATATTGATTTGCTCATACTCGTGTCCTGCTTCTGGATACCAATTTCAACTTCTGAGGTCCAACCAAACTTGAAAGGTCGTAAAAATAGGTCAAAATCGGCGGTGGACATTCTGAAGAAGTTCTTGTACAATGTCTAATGCGAGTTTGACGACAAACAATGTACTGTCTTTTGAACAACATTCGACAAATAGTCAAACAAAGTTTCCAAACATAGTATTTGACAAATAGGTTTTATTAAAATATTTGCTCATCGTGTACTGGCACATAACAAATAATCAGCAAACGTCACATTTTGTTAAAACAGGCTATGACAAATATTTGTCGATTAAACAAACAGTGTACTGAAAGCTTAAGGCGCAATCGATTTCAAATGGGGCAAAACGGCCACTTGCAGTCATGATCCAAGGCTGGAATATGTAACAACCGTATTTCCTTACAAATTAGCATTAGAAAACATAGAAATACCTAGCCGCAATTGATTTAAAATCGTGGCGGTCATACAAAAAATGATTTTTTTTTTAAATGAAGCATACTGGCCATTTTTAGTCACGATTCCAGGTTTGTAGTTTCTACTGAATTTGCATTAAGAATCATAGAAATAATTAGCCAAAATCGATGTTAAGTCTTGGCGATCATATGATAAATTGACTGTTAGAGGTGAAGGGACAAAACAGCCATTGCTAGTGACAGCCCCAGGCCGGATCATATACAATTTAGACCATTAGTAGACATAGAAATCGTTAGTTGAAATTGATTTTAAATTGAAGCTGTCATAGAAAAACTACGATTTTCGTGGGTGAATGGGGCAAAAAGGCCACTTCCAATTATGATCCACGGCCGGAATTTATACCATTCGTATTTTCTACTAAATTAGCACCAGAAACATGGAAATAGTCAGCCGCAATTCATTTTAAATTGTAGCTTTCATAGGAAAATACGATTTCAGGGGTAACTTGGGCAAAACGGCCACTTCCAGTCATGGTATAAGGTCGGAATAGATACCCTTCGTATTTTCTACTAAGCATCAGAAAACATAGAAATAGACAGCCGCAATTGATTTTAAATCGGAGCTGTCATAGAAAAATACGATTCCGGGGGTAAATGGGGCACAACAGCCACTTCCAGTCATGGTATAAGGCTGGAATAGATACCACTCGTATTTTCTACTTAATTAACATCAGAAAACATAGAAATAGTTAGCCGCAATCGATTTTAAATTGCAGCTGTCATAGAAAAAATATGATAAGTATAAAAAATATGGAGTAAATGGGGCAAAACGGCCAGTTCCCATAATTTTCGGCGTATGAAAATAACCATTCGATTTGTCGTGGATTTTCCCTTTAGGAATGGTATTTTTCCGACGCAGCAAGTAGCCGCAATAAATAGGGTTGCATTTTCCCCACTGTGCGGTGGTTGTAGATCGCAAGTTCTGAACTCATGAACTATTTAGATGACCCGGGACATCCCAAAACCATCTTACCATGTCTCATGGTCTTCTGGAGTATGTTATGGACATGGTTGAATACATATTTTAGATTCTAGTGGCGAAAAAATGTAGTTTCATGGCGGTAAATCGCAAGTTCTGTACTCAAGGACAGTGTGACCCAGGATATCCCAAATGACCCAGGATGACCCAGGATATCCCAAAACCATCTGACCATGTCTTTTGACCTATAGAATTATGTTATGGACATGGTTGAATATCTAAGCTTAGAGCGACGAAAAAAGCACGCATTGTAACTGTAGATCGTAAGTTGAGTAGACAGTTTGGATGATCTAGTAGAGTAGAGTGGGACAAGAGTGCGCGTGGGGTAAGAGTACGTTTTCGATTTTTTGAAGTAATAAAAAAAAAGATAAACTAACGGCACTGCTTTAGTTTGATAGGTATTCCGACCAACTATTTTCATGTATAATTATAAATGATTTGGATAAACAACAAGGGGGATATGAAGATAGCTAACTTTTTGGTCATTTTGCTAAAAATAATTGTGTTTTCGCAACTAGTATTCCATTACCATATATACGTTCAATCAGGTGAACATTATACCATTTCGATAACCTATTGTATAGAGTACTTTATGGGGCAGAACATTAATTCGGTTGGTTTTCCAAAAGGTCAAAACCATAAACTGAATACATTTTGGGGCTGTGGGGTAAAAGTACGCAGGAAAGGGTGAGGCAAGAGTACGCATGTGAACCTTTAAGTTCTTTTGTCAAACCCGTATCCCCGGCCGAAATAATACTACTTCCAAAGCGTAAAGGAACAGAAATCGAAAATTATCACAAGTTCTCCTTTTAAAGAGAAGTAATTTGGTGTTAGAACGTACTTAACGAACAAAGCACTGAAGCGAAATATTAAAACGCTGAGCTGGAAGGGGTTGCGAGATGTATGGCGATTCATAGATTTTTTAGAAGATTCATACAAAAAGTGTAAAATAGCCACGCTGAACCTGGTAAATTTATAACCCTGTAGCTTTTTTTTATATAATAAAAAACAATATTTTTTCGTGTGAAAGTTCATATTTCTAGGACCTCCTCCTCCTCCTCCTTTCAGAGTTATGTAATCTCTTATCATTCTTTTATATACTTTCAATAAGGCCGTTACAAATATTTAATTGACTTTTTGTCCTCCTAGTCTCCGAAAGGTCAAGGGGGGGGGGATAATAAAAAATAAATATTAAAATGAAAAAAATCAAAAAACTCCTCGGATTTGTTAAAGAATGTTTTGAAAATTCTCAAAATTATCCGAATTTTATTTTGTTGCCCCCTCAAAATATCATTTTTTGGCAAAAAAAATCCGAGGGGGGGAGACAAAATGGATTTTAAATATTTGTATCGGCCTAAGCGTCATTTAAATATTATTTTCTCTTATTTTTGTTAGTATATACTTGAAACACATGATTGAAAAATGGCGTACTCTTACCCCACTGGTGTGCGTTTTTCACATGTCTTGCAATAAGGGTTCTACTAAAACGTATTAAAATAATTTCAATATTTTTTCCACTGGGTAGGGTAAATGATATATTTTGGACATCAAAATACTTTCGGCTATATTTTGCGTATTTTTCTACTTAGACTTCTTCAAATAAATAGGAACCATGTGTCTGTTCAGCCTCTTTCATAATCACATTTCTTACCATGTTTATGTAACAAAATATATTCAGATGTCCAAAATACCATCGATAGCCTAACGTACATGAAGAGTCTACGAATCGTCGACATTGATATGATATGCAGAAGCTTGCTTCATAAGGGCTACATGATCGATTGAAAACTAAGTGCGTACTCTTGCCCCACTCTACTCTACATCCCGAAAAAATATTTTTCAACTTGTTTTGTCACTTCTCCATTATAAATCACGAAAACAAACGGAGCATATCAAATTCACTGCGTAATACCACTTAGAAAAAATTGGGCCTGAAAGAATTAACGAATGAACATACTGCGACGTCAGTTCCTTGATTTCATACATATACGCCAAATATATTTTGAGAATGAAGAGCATATCTAAAACAGTAGTTTATTAGGAAGGCTCAAACGTTTTGAGCTGTATACAACACAGAAAAAAGTTATGAAAAATAAACAGCGCGTAAAACTTTACATGCGGACATTTACGCTATTCTACGCTGAAATGGCCCTCTTGCTAACAAGATTGCTTACAACTTGTATGCAATATTAACGATTCAAGCCAAATATTGTATACATTTGGGATATATCCTGTGTGGAATTACGCTAATAATAGCGTTCCATTTATGTGCATTTTTTTTCAGCGTAAATTTCAGTGGATTTTTCTATCGGTGAAGTTATTGAATTAAATAATTCAAGAATTTCGGTATTGGAGAGTTACTTTTAATTATTCTGCATTTATTTTTCTCAACATGTTACACATGAAAAAATCGAGAATAGTGAAAGGGGTATTTTAGTTTCACTTGCTTGTTTGTATTGGTATAAAAATACAATGCGGTCGGGTATAAGCTTGACGACCGACTGGCAAATAGCTCACACAACCTCACTTGATGAGTACAGTTTCCGGAAAAAAAATGTATAGCCGCCAGACATTCTAAATACTCATACTCCTCTAATGTGAACGTGTGTCCCGTAACACGGTAGATCACTTTGACGTAGTGTGTTGCGGTGTAAGATCTACCAAACAGATCCCTAGCCTAATCCATTTTTCTAGCTAGGGCAATAAGTTGTGGTAATTAAGGATTCATCGTATTTAGTCCTCGCTACCAACAGCAGTCTCAGAAATAAAACATAATTAATGTTACCTTGCAGACAGTTGAAAGACTCGAATTCCTCTTGTTTGAGGCTAAACTGTATGCAGCGGAAACAACTTTTCAAGCAATTAGTTAAAAAACCTCAGTACCCGGTCCTAGGCTGAACTGACTGCTGGAAAAATCGAGTTAGGGGTTTAAATACGTACTAACTCTTCTTGAACTGGTGAACAAATGGTAGTGAGAGGAACACACGGGAGTTCTTATTACTGAACAAATTCTCTTGCTTGAAATGGTTTTGTAGACAGAGCTAAATCCCGGGTTTTAGGAGTTTCACTGGTGATATTCTAGAAGCAAGACAAGGATGTGGCTAGGGCTCCGATGCATGGCCAAAAACAGTATTACTGTTCTGTTTTCTCAAGAAAGGATTGATTTCCTATTGATAAGGGGCGCGCCTTCAATGGGATTGCTCTCTATGAAGGGTCTAAATAGCGGGACCTTGTCATGGTAGTCTTGAGAAAACAAAACAACAACTGTATCGAAACCGATACTGCATTGCTTCTCAATAGCACTGGAGTAATTCGACATGCACTTAAACACTAAGGATACGGGTAACGCTACAATAGATCTAATAATTGGTCGCAGTGGCACACCCGAACAGGAAAAAAAAAATGTGAACGTGTACTATACATAGGTGGAAGTGTTGGCTTCACAAATGGATTGCGAGTGATTTGATTATGCGTCCAATTTGGGAATCTCGAGCTCATTCAGGTTTCCACTAGGTTGCGTAGGCCGACGGAGGTCCTTCGTAGCTTAGTTGGTTAAAGCACCACTCTAGCGTACTGAGGGTCGTGGATTCGAGTCTCATCGAAGGGAAAGTGCTTACCTCCAATATATTTTTCCAAATCAATATCTTCCATATTGAGATTTCAGAACATTGTAAATTAATGTCCAAGTCGGGTGTTTTAATCCCCGGAATATAGGCAATCAACTTTGATTGAACATTTTAAAACCAATAACTTCCAATATGTCTTACCTGAAAGTCCAATAGATGTCGAAGGACATGACGTTGAGCCAGAAGAAGCTAACCATGAACCAGAAGTACACCAAATAGCCGGACACCTTACAGTGCAAGCTACTTCCCTCGAACAAGCCCATCTGCACCAACGACAGCACCGTGTAGCCGGCGGCCAATCCCAGCACGTAGCACATCAGTGACTTGCCGTGCATGTTCCTCAGTTCCGGGATGCAGGCATAGACAAAGAATGTGACCAGCAGAAACGGCACCGACAGAAGCATTCCTGTGGGGATAGAGAGAGAGAGCGCATAAACGAACATTAAATAACATACAATTCAGATAAACTAATCATCATACTGATAACATTATAATGGTGGAAAGCTCAACGAGCAACCCCGGCACGACAATGACGCCGGCTGTGATGGTAGCAAGTTCGCACCCGTTTTGGATTTCCATCATTTTTTTTCGGTAACGCCCTGATGGCGCCATATATCACGCTGCGTGATGACGACGCGGTTGTTTCGACTAATTGGCTTATCTAGAGGCGGTTGGCTGTCGAATATAAGCATATGCGGTATTTCGAAAAATTTCGTTTCAGGTGGTTCGAAACGAAATTCCGCGGAATTTCGCGGAATTTAAGCATGGCGAAATCTGTTTTCTCGATTTCGTTTCGTTTCGTAAAATTACAAAAATTTCGCTAGAAAAAACTAGCTTCTAACGAAATTTAACGGAATTCCGCGGAATTTCGAAACAAATTTAAACTACTCCATACTTTACATTATTAAAATTTTTGGCTGCGCCGCTGAACAAAACCATTCAGTTGTTATCAAAATTTAGGTCATAAATTTTTTTCTATTAACGCTTACTACATAACCCCATTCTTAGTCGACAGATACGTAAGTAGTTTTCTTCTATAAAACGTCATCAGTGTTTCCATGATTTAAATTTTGTGATATTTTTTTACTACATATTTGCACAATATGAATGCGGAATCGATCGTGTTGCTGCTGGTCATAGGACGGCAGCTAGTCCGGGAGAACGCGAAGTGAAAAAAAATCTACCTCGCGTAGCAGAAAATTGTTTAACCAGTGTGCAATCGATCGTGTTGATGCTGATCACGCCAGCTAGTGTGGGAGAACGCGGAGTGATAAAACTAATGTTTGCATCGAAGAGCACAAAATTATGTAGTGCGGAATCGATCGTGTTGTAGAAGATTATTAAACGAAGCACATTGATCTTGGATTGATTTGAAACACAGTTTTCACCTTCTTGCTTTCAAAATAACTTCGTTTACAATAAATATTTTGTCGCTCAACAAGGGGTTTCACATGAATTACCTTCTCAACCAACGATTCCTTTTCCGTAGCGCTCACGGAGATGCAGAGCATTCCTCGGTCTCTAAAAAACAATGAGTGTTAAACTAATTTTCCTCTCTTAATCCTAAATTGACTATAAGCACGTGACCAGCATCGTTATTGGTCATGAATTGGAAACTCCGAAGCTAGTATACAATAAGAATAACTTTTTTGTATCCCAAGAATATTATTTAATTGGTGAGCTGGGCATATTTGCTGTTTCTCGGCCAATCATGATTAGCAACTATGATGTGTATAGTTAATTAAGCTAATAAGCTCTTCTTTGACTATTTGCACAATATGTGAGGAACATTGCAGATTTGTGGGCATTTCTAGATCTTCGCACGGAATTTGCAAAAAAAAAATTCGGGGCGGGTTGAAAGATCATTAAAATTGCTGAGAATTCTTTACTTCTGATTGCTTTCAGCACATACTGAACATAACAGCTGTTATCATATTCCAAGGACACACAAACACACACAATAGCTCAGTTTGTCGAGCTGATTGTATATAATACTATGCTATGCTATGAACGCTATGAACGAGTTCGTGGGAAGTTATCAAGCCGGCTTCGTTGACGGCCGCTCGACAACGGACCAAATCTTTACTGTACGGCAAATCCTTCAAAAATACCGTGAATACCAGGTCCCAACGCACCATCTGTTCGTTGATTTCAAGGCGGCATACGACAGTATAGACCGCGTAGAGCTATGGAAAATTATGGACGAGAACAGCTTCCCTGGGAAGCTTACCAGACTGATCAAAGCAACGGTGGATGACGTGCAAAACTGTGTGAAGATTTCGGGCGAACACTCCAGTTCATTCGAATCGCGCCGGGGACTAAGACAAGGTGATGGACTTTCGTGCCTGTTGTTCAACATTGCGCTAGAAGGTGTCATGCGGAGAGCCGGGTGTAACAGCCGAGGTACGATTTTCAATAGATCCAGTCAATTTATTTGCTTCGCGGATGACATGGACATTGTCGGCCGAACATTTGCAAAGGTGGCAGAACTGTACACCCGCCTGAAACGTGAAGCAACAAAAGTTGGACTGGTGGTGAATGCGTCAAAGACAAAGTACATGCTTGTGGGCGGAACCGAGCCCGCCTGGGAAGCAGTGTTACGATAGACGGGGATACCTTCGAGGTGGTCGAGGAATTCGTCTACCTCGGATCCTTGCTAACGGCTGACAACAACGTTAGTCGTGAAATACGAAGGCGCATCATCTGTGGAAGTCGGGCCTACTACTAAGAAACTGCGGTCGAAAAAGATTCGCCACCGCACCAAATGTGTCATGTACAAGACGCTCATAAGACCGGTTGTCCTCTACGGACATGAAACATGGACAATGCTCGAGGAGGACTTGCAAGCACTCGGAGTATTCGAGAGACGGGTGCTTAGGACCATCTTTGGCGGTGTGCAAGAAGACGGTGTGTGGCGGCGAAGAATGAACCATGAGCTCGCCCAACTCTACGGCGAACCCAGTATCCAGAAGGTAGCTAAAGCCGGAAGGGTACGATGGGCAGGACATGTTGCAAGAATGCCGGACAGCAACCCTGCAAAGATGGTGTTCGCTTCCGATCCGGCAGGTACGAGACGGCGTGGAGCGCAGCGAGCGAGATGGGCAGACCAGGTGCAGAACGACTTGGCGAGCGTGGGGCGTATCCGAGGATGGAGAGATGCGGCCTCGAACCGTGCATTGTGGCGTCAAATTGTTGATTCAGTGTTATCTGTTTAGATGTTAACTAAATAAATGAATGAATGCTGCCGCTAACCGCAAGTCGTGCACATCTGTATATGGACGCCCATGCGGTTAGCGGCAGTATGGGTCTGTGAAATTCAATCTGAAATACATATCTCTATGCTAGGGTGGCTCAAAAAACACTTTTTAATTTTTTTTTATGGGTCGCCCTCTTCTAAATTGTGCCGTCTTACTGCAAATCACTGTTTTTGGATGTTTCTGGATACATTTTTCCATATAAACTTCCAACGAGTTTAGCACCGCCCAAACTTTGACCGATTTGACTGAAATTTTGTCCAGAGCATCAGGACATCAAATAGAACCGAATAAGAGGGCGGCCCATCGAAAAAATTGAAAAAAGTTTTTTCCATACTAATTTGAGCCACGCTACTATGCATTTTAGAAAGTTGCACAGGATTCTTCTAGTGAGCAAATGTATGCTATATATGTAGACGAAGAATAAGAAGGAATAAATTTTGGCAGATACGCCCTTTTCAAATGTTGATCTAGTAATATCAATTCTATAACTGCGTATACGCTTGGCAGATGTGGATACATAATTAAGTATCCCACTAAATAAAAAATAAATCTAAGCATTCTTTTTCAAATTTTGACTAAGTCAATACTGTAAAACCACGCTGACAAGACAATATGAAGTAAACTTCAGCATAATTACATAATTCTTAGGTGAACTAAGGTTTTAAACGAGATTTGAATCCGTATATGAAAAATCCCACAATTTCTTTATTTTTATATAGGTACTTACTGATATAAAATTGATCAGATTCGGGAGCACACGCTCCACGATGAATTCCTTTGAAAGCGGCACAAATGCTGGGGTATTGCCTTATCACCAATGGTATATGCGGCGAGAATGTGACGATTTGTCATAGATTGCCTCTTCAGTTATTATAACTCTTTTGGTCCCAAAACATTTATTCGACTTCGAAAAAGTGGAATCAGAATTGCGTACATAATATAAAACCAATTCAATAAAAATTCCGCGGAAAGAAAAATCAAAATTTCGTTTCGTTTCGAAAAATTTCGAATTAAATGAACCTTGATTTCGTATCGTTTCGATGTCTCGAAAGAAATCTATATTTCGTTTCGTTTCGATCCGAATCAACATAGAAATTTGAAATTTCGTTTCGTTTCGTTTCGTTAGAAAAAAGTGTGTTATCGCATACCCTTAGTCGAATAGGGATTCGGGATGTATGCTCAAATGGTTATGCGGCGCGCTATCACATTCAACAAGCGCCCATATTGAAGACGATTAAACGTTCTGGTTAATGGTTTCGCAAACAGTGCAGTGGCAATTTGATAGGTTTCCAATATTGGCTGACGAATGGTGCCGAGGAAGTATTTGCATAGGGCGTTGGATCGAATACTATTTTTTGATACGTAAGGTTAATTATACGCATCAGAAGTGGTTTTATGGACCATTGTGCACGACTATAGCTCAGCATGTGGCATCCAGATTAGTGAAGCCATCAACATTTTACTGTCAATACCATTTTTATGACCGAAATATTTTCATTCATTGATTTGAATTGATTTTCAAAATAGAAATGTTATCCAGGTTCGTTTATTCGCTTTGGATAGCAATGAACCCAGATGGAGGCGGAAAATATTGTTAACGAATGCGTCTGTGAAGTGTCTTATTGGGCATTTTCTCCATATTCCAGCGCCAAATGGTTGTATATTTTAGACCTGGTGTTTATGACTTTTCAAGTCGTTTAGCTGTGAAATAACTCCGATGTGAGATACTATGTTTTATTGCCAAAACAAGTTTTAAATAATTTAGCCAATCCGTTTCGTAACGATCATTGTGATTAATTATTAAGTAGTCTTTAGCAAGGCGTGAAAATTTAAATGAATGGCATTTTGTCGACATAAACACTTGTTCACATTCTTAATCGACAGGGTTCTAGTCAATTCAAGACTTTTAACAGTACATCTGTCAACATCCTATGTGCATCGGTGAACAAAGGATCTTCTTCTTCTTCAATGGCTCTACATTCCAAGTGGAACTTGGCCTGCCTTTCAACTTACTATTCTGAAATAGCATTTCCATTTCAATTTATTAATGGAAAGCTATTTGATATCTGCCAATTGATTAGATAATTCATACGATTTTTGATTTATATTTACCATTTAGATATGTAGGGTATCAGACCATTTGGGCAGCACCTCCTATTTCCGTCCGCAACGTTTACTACTCGGACGCATTACAATCGAATTACTTGGATTTTGGTACAAGGCAATCATTTATTGATTTCTGGTGATGTTCAAAAAATCAAGCCATATGGTTTGAACGCGGGTGGGTATATGGGGTGCTGTCCTATATTTTATTATTATTGCCAAACTAGTTGTACGTACCCGACGTACTCACACACATAGATACATACATGCATCTGGATGTGTTCTCTAACTCGATATGAATCGGTTTCTTCATAGAGTGACTGTAATGGCTTGGGATTGCATCCTTTTTTGGTTTCTACCCAAATGAAACTGATAAGATTTGATACAAAACATGGATAATCTGTCTAAAACATAGATGAGAATAGGAAAGTGTTTCCAATTGTGGCCCTAGTTGTGTTTTTAGCTCATAACTATTTTTCAAGATAATATTATACACTGATATAAATCAACTATATTTTTTTACAAGAACATAATAAAATTTCGGTGTTGTTTTGGCCAAACAAAATATTGTTGTGGGCAACCTTTTAAAGTCGCTATAAATGTAAGATACGAAGTATAATGCCCTTGAAATGATGAAAAAAGAAAGTTTTACATATAAGAATACAGTGACACAAAATCTAAAAATTATGGCTTCCAACGACAATATGAAAAACAATATTCTTGCATATGAAACAGCTGACTCTCATGCCAGCGCACTTCAAATGATTAAAACGATCGCATCAATTTCAATGAATCGCCTGCTTTGAGCGTGCTTACATCGGCACACTAGCATCTAAAGTTTAATATCTCGCAAATAAACAAGTTGGGGGCCCTCCTTAGCCGTGCGGTAAGACGCGCGGCTACAAAGCAAGACCATGCTGAGGGTGGCTGGGTTCGATTCCCGGTGCCGGTCTAGGCAATTTTCGGATTGGAAATTTTCTCGACTTCCCTGGGCATAAAAGTATCATCGTGTTAGCCTCATGATATACGAATGCAAAAATGGTAACTTGGCTTAGAAACCTCGCAGTTAATAACTGTGGAAGTGCTTAGTGAACACTTAGCTGCGAGGCGGCAATGTCCCAGTGGGGGATGTAATGCCAATGAAGAAGAGAATAAACAAGTTAATCGAAAAAATATTTGGTAGGCGTAGTAGCAGATACCTTCCTACATAACTAGTACCAAATATATTTTCGTGAAAAGTTCCTGCTGTTGAGAAAACCTGCGTTAGATATCTTTCGCCATACAAATTTCTGGCGGTTAACTCGTGCTGGCTATTTTGCGCATATACAATAGCGTCTGGATGTGACAGCGGCGGGTAGAAAATCAGCCACTGCCAATAATTCATGGACCTTGAAGTGCCAATAATAATGGACCTTGCAGTGGCCTACATTTGGGACATTCAGTGCTTACAACCGGGAATGGTGGACACTTTTTCTTTGTTCAGCAAAATTACACGACGCAAACATTTCACTCAAATTTGATATCACATCACAAAGTATAGGGGAAGAGGCCCCAAAACGCACCCCGAGGCAAAACGTATTTTGGGAATTCCCTCATTTTTACCGTGTCATTGCCGTATCAAAACTAAACCTAAAGTTATGTAGGTTGGGCGAAAAAAGTGCCGCAAGCTAAAAGGTGTTTTGCCTCATGAGTTTTCCAGCAACGAAATATCACCACTTTTTTTGAAATGTGAATATATGATTGAGATGTGAAAGACCTTTCCGTGAAACGACCCATTAACTATTCAAATATAATCGACTTGATAACTTCATATGAGATTTCCTAAGGTTATAAAGCGATCTCACTTCTGTAAGTAAAGTTATGAAGAAAACAAAAATGCTAATTATTAATATTGATGTTATTCTTTCACGTGTTATATTGAATTCACCACGATTCAGTATTTCCTTTACAACCTTACAAGCCACAAAGATGGCCAGTTCCCTTGCTAAATTTCATATCTTACCAACGTACGTGTCAAAAGTTATGCAGAGTGGCGCACAACCGGAGACGTAGCTCTAACATTTTCTAGCGACTTCCAGCAAAATTGAATTTGGGGTTCAGCAGTGATTTATACACCCAACCAGTGCCAGCGGGGGGCAGATTTTAATACAGTTCTGAATAAAAAGCTTGCCAAATCTGTATAACACTTTGCTATATACAACATTGGTGGATATTAATATAATCATTGTATTCAAATTTTACAATTCTGTTTTATTTCAACACAGTATCTGTTTAAAAAGCATACATTTTAGGCATTGAAACTTTGCAGAACAGAGTTGTAATAACAACACCAGCAGTAAAACTTGAACAGCTATTTAACTGGTAGTTTACGACCAAGCCAAATGCAGTAAACGAGCTGTTTCCTTGGTTGATACAGTATCCGATAACATACAAATAACCAATTTCATTTGAAGCCAATAACTTCCTGCTGCTTGTTTGGACAATGTGGAAAGCCTTGAACTTCCGGTAGGATCCCGAATGTCACAAGCCACGTGGCGATGAAGAACTTAACTTCGTTTAATACTCACTTCCGGCATTGCGTTTCACAACTCTACTTAATACTTTAATGATCAAATCGTATATTTACCCACAAGGGAATAATTGGGGACATAGTTGGAAGAGTACCACGATGGCAGCCAGTATGGTACCCGTCCGCTAACGGTTCTCCACCACCCCTCCTCCACGTCTTTCCCATCAACATTCGAATGCGTCGAATAACGTCGAATAAAAGTCCATTTAAAAGTCAATTTAAATCACTAACCTGTTCGTCGCTTCTAAATTTTCTTCCCGTCATAATGAACATTCAGTGGATCCTATGTATTTCGGTTCAAACTTTGGGATAAATCAGCAGTTACGTGCCAATTTAATATGCCCCGCGATTATCACTGCACTTCGATTCCTCTCACAGCGCAACTAAATACAAGTTTTCTAACACCATTCCGCACAGGATCAACCCGAAATGTTGATGGGATTCTTATGAAACTTCACTATAGTAATTAATTAGAAACTTCACTATAGTAATTAGTCCGAAGTAAATACTTAATATTATGCGCAATTCTTGCCCGAAAAAAAATTGTGAAGAATGGATCGCGGAGCATATGTAAACATCAACACCAATAGCAGCAAACTAAAAATTAGGGAGGTTCAAACAATAAATTGTTCTTCGCCACACTAAGTGGATTCTGTTCCACATTCTGGGTGTGCTCCGATTGTTTGGGCTGGTTTGGATGGGGGCTGATTGGCCGTTTTAGGTTTGCATGAGAATTGGTATGACGAGGTGGAATTTTGCATTGTACTGTGGCGCTTCCTCATTGGGCACCGGCAAGGATCGAGCATATATGACTGGGGGTAATAATCATGAGCTTTAACTCTACGGGAATCGCATATTGATTGGTCGTTTAATATTATTGGATTTTATTCCAGGTTGCGACACTTAGGCCATGGTCATCAAACTGCGCAAACGGCTTCACTAAAAAGTGCAATGCCACATAGTAAATAGATTGGAATTTATAACTGAATGTTAGAACGATGGTTAAGATGTGGTTTTCATTGAATAAAGACTCTGGAGCTGAGGCACCAAGTTCATGACATTATTAGGTGGGCGTGGAGGTATGCAATTCTTCAATTCGGGAAATAAGAACATCGCAACCAGTACTGCAATTTCTCATTTTCAATGAATGATGTCACGCGATGTTTACATATCTACCCTTAGGTTTGTCTTACACTCAGTAAAAAAAATTTCATCTATCTTGTGACGATCACGACCTTTTGCAGTACTGATCACAACTATTAAAACTTCTATTCAATCGATTTTTAAAAACCTTAAACCCTGCTTACATATTAAATTTTTTCTTCTCTTCTTTTCTTCTCTCTTTTTGCGGTGCAATAGAGATATGGATTTCATTCGCTGTTGTTCCATACTGAATCTCCTCAACCTTGGGAATCTAGAAAACGATCGCTCAGCAGTTGCAGCAGAAATTGGAATGGTGATGAATAATACCTTCACAAACTTATCAATTTTTGGCAGAAGATCTATCAAATGTGGCTGTTCCTGCAGATAGTCCAACATCTGAGATGCTTTCAGTGCATTTGATACAACTGTATAAACATATCTCGTTGCGCTATTAACCGCTCCGTGTCTCAGACAAAGTTTTTTTTGTGTCTTTATTTAGGAGACTTTCAGCCCGAGGCTGGCTCGTCTCCGTCAGACAAAGTTGTGAAAAATTCAAATAAACCAGAATAGTACAATACAGTCCATCTTATTGGGCAAAGCAATCTTAGAACGAGGGTATTGCAGTATTCCGATTTTGTCACTCCTCGATTTTTTCCACCCCCGATTTTATCACGTTTTAGACCCAATTTTATCACGTTTTCAACCCAATTTTGTCATGGTTAATGTCTCCCTGCATCAGGCAAGAATAGTCTTGACGGTGTCTCATGCAACCAAGTTTAATAATTGAGCCAAACAATGAACAAATAAAGCTCTCTTTTCGTCATCATGGATTTTTATGGCCATGAACGCTTAAAGCGACGCAAAAAATGGTGCAGCACATCCAATGTAAATAAAATAGTTTGGTAGGAGCATGGCAGGTATTTCCGTCCATCGTCTTACGTAGTGTACACACGCTCAAACACGTTGGACCAACATTGACTCCGCCCCCCAAGATAATGATTTGGTTGCTGCTTTGTTTGACTGTGTGTGAAGTTGTTCGATCATTTGACAGTTGCTGGCTCGGTTGGGAAAAATCAAATCGTTTGATTTTGGTTTGAGCTTTCGGGGGCGGAATCAGGGTTTGCCGAACATGTGTGAACGCTTGTAGTGAAGTTGCCCAAAACCCCATATTTTTTTTGATGGTTGGTGTTTAAATTGGTGCTTCGGTCGTTCGTGTGTGATATTGTTCACCGCAGTTGGTAGAACATGGTGCATGCTTTACTAAATGAGAGGTGGATTCAATGTTGGTCAAACCGCTTGACTGGTGTGTACGCTGCATTAACCTTAGCTATTTGAATGGACTATTGAAATGCTATGGGAATTTATGAATAATCTTCGAAAACGAACTTTTGAGGCCAAAATATGTGGCGGGGTGTGGCGAAATGATACTTTACCCCCTTAGATAATAATTGAGGGCGCAAAAAGTGCCTCGCCCCCCCAAGTTGGCGCATATGCTCCGGAGTGTAGCTTTTAGCTATGTGGGATCTTGTTTTGCTGGCGCTTTGTGGGGAGGCGCTATAGTAGTCAGTGCAGTGTAATAAAAAGTAGGGTAAGGTGGTCGGTTGTCGGCACCCTTTTGTTTTTGGTCCATAATTTTCGTCCAATTGCAGAATGTGGTGATATTTGCATACCAATGGAAGCCAATAGGCATCAGCTAATAACTGGTGGAGAGATTTGTTTTATTTCATCTGTTGGAAAAAAAATTTATTCACAGTTTTGTTAAGCGTTGATTTTATGCCATTTCGAAAAAGGTGGTCGGGTGTCGGCACCCTGAAAAAAACACTCAAAATGAAAAAACTATGAAGTGGGAGCATTATGGCTCGAAAGATCAAGATTTATTGTGTCAATAGCAACGAAATTTTTTACATTATACGACCCAAAGTACATTATATAAGTAAGTACATTATACGA
Source organism: Armigeres subalbatus (assembly GCF_024139115.2). Lineage (NCBI taxonomy): Eukaryota > Metazoa > Arthropoda > Insecta > Diptera > Culicidae > Armigeres > Armigeres subalbatus. The sequence continues at coordinate 182,298,151 of NC_085140.1, read as the reverse complement.
CATTATACTCGATCCGAATGACCCAATCAATCTTTCTTTCTACTTTGAGCCATGTCAGCTAGAAGTGTGAAAATGCAACGCTTATTTTTGTATTGGAATTATTGACTGCCCTGCGCTACTTCAGCAAACCTTGTCGTCTGTACATTTCCCCTAGGAAAGTAAGGCAATCATTTCTACTAGAGGTTCCATATCACCGAACAAACTATGGTTACATAGTTCTCCAGATGCGAATTCGACCTCAACATGCCAAAAAAAGTTTTTCAAACTAGAATAAGTAGGTAGGTCCAGTTTGTTTGATAGTTTTAATCGAAGGCAGTTTCAATGAATAAATAAATAAATACTCTCAAAGATTTTTTTATGGAATTCTCTCGTAAAATTCATCGGAATTTCCTTGGAAACTATACCCTCGAGAAACTCTTCAGAATCACTTCGGTATTTTCTTCAGCATTTCATTTTTCGGAAATTCCTGGGACATTTTCTGGTATTCCATTGGGAAATTTTACGTGTCGTTTAGGCGAGTGCCATTTGACCGAATAGTTGTTAAAAAATGGTTCAGATTATGAGTAGTGAAAAGAGAAAAAATAAAAGTAAGTAGCGACAATTGCGAAGTGAGAATTATAAGCTAACAAGTGAGAAATGAGAAGTGAAAAATAAAAAGTGCGAAATGGGAAGTGAGAAGTGTAAGTTGAAACATAAAAAGTGAAAAGTGAAAAGTGAGAAGTGAAAAATGAAAAGCAGAAGTCAGAAATGAGAAATTAGAAGTGTAATATGAAAAGTGAAAAGTGAGCTATTTAAACAGAAATCTGAAACTGATAACAGAGAATTGAAAACTAAGAACTAAGAACACTGATACCTGAGAAAACTGAAATCTGGAACTGAGAACTTAGATCTGATTACTGAACTGAGAAGTGAGAAATGAGAACGGAAACTGAGTACTGAAAACTGGAACTGAGAACTGGAACTGAGAACTTAGAACTGAGAACTCGGACTGAGATCTGAGAACTTTTGAGATCTGAAACTAAGAAATGGAACTGAGAACTGAAAACTGGAACTGGGAACTAAGAACTGAGAAAACAGAAATAAAAAAAAAACAGAATAATCCACCTAGCGGTGATGGTGCCTTTCTCGTGTATTATAAAACAAGTAAACACATAAGAGTAACGAGCAAAGCACACAAAAAAGGTCAAAATAGCACTGTAGGGAGCTAGATTCAGTTATTTCCATCAATTCACATTTATTTGCGTTCATTTGAATGCATTGCAACAGGTTTAGGATTTTTTTTTAATTTTGAAAAAAAAATTACACGGGAAATTACTTGGGAAAAATGGGGATAAAAAACAATATTTTTCTATAACTCCGGAGCGCAATTTAAATAAAGAAACGAGAAATAAGAACTGCGAAGTAAAAGTTAAGAACTGAGAGGCGGGATTTGGAATAAGAGAAGCAAGAAATAAGAAGTGAAAAGTAGGATGTTTATTATTCTTTCATTCTTTAATTTCGTTTTTTGTTCATCCATTCGACGTCTTTCTACCTTCCCCTTCTTCATTAGCAAGTGCAAAAACCGAAATTCGGATAGCAGAATTTTATTCAAATTGTCCGATACTAAATTCGTTCGGACCAAATTTGAACCATACTTCCTTGATATTTGAGCTATGGGCTACAGCTCTTCGATGAACCTACGCCGAATGGAGTATCCTTCTCCACTGGACTCGATCCTGTGCCAATCGCTGAACGTTGAGCGCCCTCAGGTCTTCTTCAACTGCAAAAAGCCATCGTGTACGCGGCCTTCCACGAAGCCTGCGGCCTCTTCCTTGTTCTCTGCTAAATATTATCTTCGCTTGACGTTCTTCTGGCATACGAACAACGTGTCCAGCCCACCGTAGTCTGCCGTGTTGTATAAGCTTAATAATATCCAGCCCTGCATACACCTGGTACAACTCGCGATTTATGCGACGCCACCAGATACCAGTCTCCTGTTTACCACCAAGTATTGTCCGCAGCACCTTACGCTCAAACACTCCAATGCTCTCCAATCAGCCTCCTTAAACGTCCATGTTTCATGGCCGTATGAAGCCACCGGAAGAAGCGCGAATTTTGTCTTCTTTTGCAGACTACGGGACTTAAGCTGGTTACGAAGTCCGTAATAAGCCTTATCAGCAGCTGTAATACGCCTTTTCACCTCGTGGGTAACATTATTATCGTACGTCACTAATGTTCCAAGATACACAAATTCTTCTACCACTTCAAATTTTTCACCATCCAGCACCATTTAACTATCACCATCACTACTGAACCCACGTTGATTGCCAGCGACCATGTACTTCGTTTTGCTGGTCTGGTATTAATCGTGAGTCCAATCCTCGCTGTCTCCCTCTTAAAAGGCGTAAAAGCCTCTTTCACGGCACGGCAATCAATCCCGATAATATCGATATCGTCCGTAAATCCCAAGAGCATATGCGATCTTGTGAAAATGGTACCAGTTCTTTGCACACCAGCTCTAATCGCTCCCTCAAGCGCTACCATAGCGGCAGAATCAAGACCGATTAAATTGCAGCAACTCAAATATGAACCTGCGGTAAGACGCGCGGCTACAAAGCAAGACCATGTTGAGGGTAGCTGGGTTCGATTCCCGGTGCCGGTCTAGGCAATTTTCGGATTGGAAATTGTTTCGACTTCTCTGGGCATAAAAGTATCATCGTGCTAGCCTCATGATATACGAATGCAAAAATGGTAACATGGCTTAGAAACCTCGCAGTTAATAACTGTGGAAGAGCTTAATAAACACTAAGCTGCGAGGTGGCTCTGTCCCAGTGAAGGGATGTAATGTCAATTAGAAGAAGAAGAAGAAGAACTCAAATATGACCAAATTTGGTAACATATGGGTTACAGTAACTTTTGTGCAACATGTGTGCTGCTCGGGTATATTGAACGAGAGTGCATCACCCTGCTTTAATCCATCTAAGGTAACAAATGACGTCGATATTTCATCCGCAACCCTTACACTTGATTTCGAGCCGTCCAACGTTATACGAATCAGCTGCATCAGTTTCGCCGGAAAACGATGTTCAAGCATAATTTGCCATAATTCATTCCGTTTCACTGAATCGTACGCCGCCTTTGAATCAATAAACAGATGATGTGTCTGCAAGTTGTACTCCCGGAATTTATCAAGGATTTGTCTCAGGGTAAACATTTGATCCATCGTTGATCGGCCCTCACGAAAACTTGCTTGGTATTCGCCGACGAAGGACTCGTCAAGCGGTCGCAACCTGTTGAACAGAATACGGGACATAATTCTGTACGCCGAATTAAGGAGGGCAAACGAGGCCGTCCAACCAACTAGCAGGCAATTCCTCGTCTTCCCATATTTCCGACATAATATGGTGCAGAACTTCATAAAGCTGCTCACAACCATTGGAAAGTTTCAGCCGGGACCTGGTCCTTCCCGGCAGCATTATTGTTTTTCAGTTCTTCAATTGATTTTCTAATCACAGCTAGTGTGGGCGACTCCACAGCTTGTCCATCGTCGCTAATATTTATTCTTTTCACCAATGCACCGTCACTTCCACTATTCAACAAAGTCCTAAAGTGTTGCTTCCACCTAGCAGCCACTTCGGTTTTATCTGTCAGCAAATTCCCTTCTTGTTGGTTGCACATGACCGGAGATGGCGCTGTCTTTCTCAGCATGCCATTGGCAGTCTCATACAACCTCCGCATGTCATTTTGCTCCATTAGATCGTTGATGTTGTCGCTAATATTGATTGCATTTATCCGTTCGTTGAGCTTCTGGTGGTACTCAGCCGATACTTCTTCCACCGGCAGTCGTTGGATATTGTAACTTCTCTGTGATCTTTCGTTCGATACAGTTGACAACCGTGATCGAATTTTACTGACCACGAAGTAGTGATCATAGTCAATGTTCGGACCTCTGAATGTTCGCACATCGATAACATACGAGAAATGGCGGCCATCCACCAGAACATGGTCTATCTGGTTGCAAGATTCACCATTTGGGAGTCTCCAGGAGTGCTTTCGGATGTTCTTTTGTGCAAAGTAGGTGATACTGATGGCCATCACTCTGGCAGCAACGAAATTTACTAGCCGTAGGCCTTTGTCATTGGTAGCGGAGTGAAGGCTCTCCCTACCGATTATGGGATGGTAAAAGTCCTCTCTACCGACCTGAGCGTTAGCGTCTTCGATAACAATTTCCACATCATGCTTTGGACACTCTCCATAGGCTTTATCAAGACATTCATAAAACGTGTCCTTCACGTCGTCGGATTTATCGTTTGTCGGTGCGTAAACGTTGATTAGGCTGTAATTGAAGAATTTGCCGCGTATGCTCAACACACAGATTCTTTCGCTAATGGGTTTCCACCGCATCACTTGCTTCATCTGCTTGCCTATCACTACAAAACCAACTCCATGATCTACTTTTCCGCCGCCGCTGTGATAAATGTTATATTTGAATACACTGTTGGTCGTGGGATCCACGACTCGGAATTCACGTTCTCCGGATCTAGGCCATCGAACTTCTTGAATAGCGGTCACGTTCACTCCAACCTTCTGCAGTTCACGAGCCAGAAGGTTCACTCGTCCAGGTTCATTTAGGGTCCTGACATTCCAAGTACCAAGTTTCCAATCATAGTCCTTATTTCGTTGCCGGGTCGGTTGCCAAAAATTACGTTCTTTTTTACGTTTATCTCCATTTTTCGAGGTACCGTCAACTGGGAGGGAGATGATCATTTAGGTGAAGATGATCATTTGATGTGTCAGTCAAAAGTGCCAAATTTTTTTATGAAACGGTAGTCAACAATATTCTCCGTTCAAGTAATGTTACCGCTAGGTAGAAATCCGAGTTTTTCGATTATAATCATGAAAATGTATTTTGTGGAATAAAGAAAGAGATAGTCATAAATGACGCTATTTTCGTTTCGTAAATTCAACATTCAGACAAATAACCTAGTGTATTTTGACTACTAGGTCATAATAATTTTAGTGGAGCTGTCTTGATCAACTTCACCCCAAACCAGATTACTCAAAAAATGTGTGATAATTTAATTTATTTTAATAAATGCGAATGCATTTCAGAAAACTAAAGTTGTTGATTATTGCAACGTATAGCAGTACATGTTTTGAAAATATTTGTTTCGATTTAAAATGTAAACACACATTGTTATTGCATGTTTTGTCTTAAAAATGATCATCTTCCCCCCAGTTGACGGTACTTCGGAGGCTTCAGTAAACTACCTTACCGGGGTCGCGTTACCTACATCGCCCTGGTGGGGCTGCCATCTTAGGTATAGCTGACGCGATAAGCATTTCGTTAATCAGCCGCTGAGTACTTTTTTTGATGACGCTTTTTGAGCTGATTTCTGAAGGACAACAGTGCCGGAAACGTTGGGAAAAGATTAAAATATAGTTTTTAATTCCCTTCAAGACTGCGAAGCAAAAAAATCTCGCAGCATAAGTTCAAAACTACTGTCGAGCAAAAAACAACATATAGACATGATAACTCTAATATAATTTGAAAAGGTTGGTCTAATTTGTAACAGGCTTAGTTTCATATTCATGAGAAATAATTTTGTTCAGACAAAAACAAAAATGTCTGATTGTTGGTCACAATCTGGAGATCTATTACGTACGACTTGTTTAAATTTCCAACTGCACTGTGTGCACAATATATTTTATACCTGATTTTGTTATAAATTTCCAACAAGAAATCTTATTTTTGTGATAAAATTATAACAAAATTTGTTTTATATAAATTTAGGTATTTTAACAACACCCTGCACCAAATTTCTAACAAACTGTGACGGTCACGTCAAAATTATCCTTGCTTTTGATTCTGTAGCTCTGGTTTACAATAATTCCAAGTTGGAAGGTTAGTTCAGGCATGCTACAATTGTGAGCCGTCAAACGTTAACGAAGTTTATTCAAGAACTGTAATTTAAAAAAAAAATCATTTTAATTCTAGTCTATTCTGCAAAATAAAACTAGGTTTACAAATTTCAAGATTAGAGATGATGAAATGAAGTCACTCTTTTTATTTACATTTATTCTGTAAATATAAACAATATCTTCGTTGCAAATATATGTTCAACCCGCGCATTCAAATAACATCGAACAGTTACAGTCGACATACAATCTTCCTCTAGGCTTATATCCGAAAGGTTAAGCTTACCAACAGCTGTCCAACCCATATCCAGTATCTGACTAATAAAGCTGTTGGGGTAGATGGAAACTCAACCACAGAGAGTAGATGTGAAACTCAAAGTTGAAAAGTGTGTAAGGCACCAGTTTGAAACACTTTTTTTTTAGCAGCGTTAAATCGCTATTTCCGGTGTTACAATTATTACTGACTGGTGCTACGTATTAAGCATTCTCAACGAAACTCAATTTGAACTCTCATACAATTTTCTGAAGGCAATTCGTCTGTTCTCTGTGACAAAACACAGGCAACAGCAAACGACCCTATAGTTTCATTAACTAAGAAAACATGTCATTCCGTTTGTCATATACCCAGGACAAACACACTCCATCCATAAAAAAAATAACAACAAACAAAAGTCGTCGTAATCGCCAACAACGTTGTCGGTTGTCGCCGTCTTTTATCATAAAATTGAATGCCGACATCGGATGCCGAAAATTGACTACGTACGCCGGTTTCTATTATCTACGCTACACAGAGACTTACCGATTGGATAGAGCGCATACTTGAACTCCTCTTGAGCTTCGAAGCACACGAACGGTGTTACCGGCTGCGAGATATTGTTTTGCATAAGACAAAACTGGTTCCTGGTAAGCAGTCTCGAGTCATGAATGATGCTGCCGTTCTGGAAATAAATAAAACAGCCTAATTAATGATACACCTAGTTGGTTGTATTGTGGCATGGCAGCTAATGATGAATAGTGTACACATTGAAAATATTGGGGTATTCGTTGTACCACACAAAGCCATGAAAAAATCCAGGAATAGATCTTAATAAAGTTAAAATTAGATTAAAATTAATATAATTAAAATGTATAGAACAATTATATTATAAAAGTTCATATCAGAGTCTATCAGAATCTTTGGTTCATATTATGGACGTTTTACGGAGAGATGAAATCAATTCTAACCTTCACATTTGGAGCTACGATTACGCCTTTATTCACTTCAGAATACTTTCAGATATTTTGACTTCTGTAACTTTTGAGCACAAAAAGACGTTACATCATCGACATGGAAATTCCAATTCTGTAACATCAACCACGATCATGGAAGCACCGCCGTTCAAAAGCTAAACATTGGAAGATATATTGGATTTAATGTATATTTTGCTGTATATTTTGAGTATCAATACCCCACTGTGTAGATGAACCATGCAAACTAAATATTGGTGGCTTGGGTGACTATGTGACGAATGCTAAGGCCTGGAAATCGTGGTTCGATTTCAGGTCGCGAAACTAGAACATTAAATTAATTTGGGATAACCTGGAATATTGATAAATTGTACTACAGATTTGAATCAAGACTATTCAACTGTAAGCAGAAGTGTGATATTGCATTTGGACGTTACTGCGAGAAATCCCTAAACATTTATTTTGAATTCTAAACTAATAACTTTTTTACCTCATCACCCGGATTAAAACAATTGTATTTGATTTATCCATTCAAAAGAAGGTGACATTTGCATTGTATATAAAAACACAGTAATTCCCCTTGTTTTGCAGGTATAACTACCATCTAGATCGTGAGTAATCAATCCATGCAGTAAGTTAGAGCTAGCAGACACGAATCACCCATCAACGCACTCAATACGTTGGCGTTGGTGAGTGAGCATCACGCTTCTAATAGCCGGCCGGTGTCTGCCAATTAGACCGGTAGCAACAGTCTCCACCGCGGTTCTAGTTCAGCAGCTCCACACAAGTAAAAACACTGCAAACCACTGTTAACACATGGTTAACAGCTGTACGGGGTGCCGCCAGCATCGATCGTTAGTGAAAGATTGACAAGGTGTTCGATTTGATCGAAGATTTCAAAAGAAATGCCACCGACGCAGCGGCCCAGTCATGCTGACTGAAGAAGCAGAACATGTACGCACTTTTGCCCTACATAAGAATCAAATTTTTGATGAGGGAAAGAGTGGGTGGTTTTACATTGTATTGGAGCTATAAAATTAATTAATTCTGCCTATAAATAGTGAAAGTCGATAAACTCAAACTTATCAGTTGCTCAGAAGAAGTTGGCCAGCAACGTATAGATTGTTTTTTCGTTCCAACCAACATGCTCAAGCTATCAATCGTTATTGTGACTTTGCTAGGAGTTGGTTTAGCACACAAACATCACGGTTTCGTGTCGTATGTTAGGCATATTCCCTCGAAGATTCCCGAAGCTGCGGAAGGCGTCCAAGAAAACGAACAGCAAGAGGCAGTTGAAGAAGTTCAGCAAACCAATCAAGGTGAAGGACAGGATACTGAAAATCTTGCTGAAGGAGGACACGGAGGATGTGATCCCGGAACGGATATTGCTAATTCGGAAATAACCGGTGGTGAACAAACTGAACCCCAAGTCCAAACCCAAGGTGAACAAGATGAAAATCAGGAACGTGAATTCGGAGACCATGATTTTATTTACCCAAAGTACAAGTTTGAATACGGTGTAAGAGATTTCAACACCGGTGATCACAAAAGTCAATGGGAAATTCGGGAAGGAGACTTTGTGAAAGGGGAATACACGGTAGCGGATGCAGATGGGACGCACCGAATTGTGAAGTACAAAGCCGACGATAAGAGAGGATTTAGGGCGAGTGTGCGGCAGCTTGGGAAACCTTTTACAGAGGAGGGATCAAAAGTGAACAAACAGAATGATATCAACGGTGGGTTGGGATACAGTTATATTAAGCTGAAACGACATTTCTGATCCAAAATCTTATGATAAGCCCAATATTTGTTACTTCACTTATTGTTATCTCACCATTTATTTTGAATCAACTATTATAACAAAGCTGAAATATATGATTATTATTTAATTTGACAATGAGGTTGGATCTCCAGTTAGCCTTGCAAGTAAAATCATGGATTGCCAATCCAGAGACGACAAGTTCGATTCTCGGTTCGGTATACGATGTTCCAGGATGGGAAACTCTTCGTGCATTGTTTGTCCTTGTCGATGCTAGGTCATTTGGCCGAAGGTTATTAGGTCGTAGGCCATTAAGCCTAATGATCATTAGGCCAAATCACAAGTAAGAAGCGAAATGTTGTGGTAGCCAAGAAGGAAGAAGGAAGTAGAAAGAAGGACAAAATTTCACTATAATAAAGCAATTAAAAAGGGAAGGAAAAAACAAGAAAGAAGAATGAAGATGGAAGAAGAGGAAAAGAAGATGGAAAAAGGAAGAAGAAGAAAGAAAGAAGTAAAAAAAGAAGTAAGGAGAAGAAAGAAGAAGAAGAAGGGATAGGAAACAAGGGAGAAGTAGAAAGAAAGAAAAAAAAGTAACGAAATGAAAAATGATGAAAAAACATGAAGGATCAAGGAAGATAGATGAAAGAAAATATAGGTTATTGAGAGGAAGGAAGAAAGATAGAAGAAGTGAAAAGAAGAATAAAAAAGGAAGAAAAAAGGAATAACTAATTGCTCGCTTCATAAGGTACATATTCGTGCGATAGCAAGCGTAGAAAACGTTCAATTGGGACTAATCACTATCTCTTAGATGGACTTTTCAATAGTCGAGATCTGCTCTGGACCTGGACACGTCCTTGCGAATACTGAGGAAGAAATGCTAACCATTAGTTGGACACCTACTTAAGAAAGATGCAGATAACTCTATGACCTATCAAAGGTGTTACGGGAGATTTCGGAATTATTAGTGTGGGGGGAACCCATTACCTCCTGCTTATAAGGCAGACGTGGTAGTCACTAGACCACCAAGTCGTCATCTCAAGCAAACCGGATAAGCGTAAGTGCCTAAAAAGTGATTTTTCCGGAACAGGTTTTGAAATTAGTACTTTGGTCATAACTATGGATACCATAGGTGCGATTTGACCAATTTTCAATAAGAAACAATGGGACAGGATTCCACGTCAACTTTAAATCAAACATGCTCGACTTGGTGATTATCAATGATTCTTCACTGCATGAATGCACTGTCGTTGGACGCCGTTGTGCCGCTTGACAACTATTATGCTGCATTGGATATATCAATTGACAAAGGATTTAATCAAGGTTTCGATGGAACTATGAGAGACAATCGGCTCAATTTTCACAAAACCGATTTTCAACAACTCCGACAATGCTTGTCCCATATTGACTGGAATGTTTAGATCGCCTGGACATCGAATCAGCTGTAGATCGCTCCGAGGAAACCACCGTGGACTAATGCTCTTCTACGGAACATGAAAAGATTGCGTGCTAGAGCTCTTCGCGCTTATACCTTTCGACGATGTGCCTTCACTAAACGGAACTTCTACATCGCCAGCATAAACTCCGTTACAAACACTATGTTCATCTCACACAACAATATCTTCGACGACACCCCAAGAAGTTTTGGACTTTCGTGAATTCTAATAGGAAGGAATCTGGACTGCCATCAAGTGTTTTTTTCGGTAAGAACATTGCGCTGAATACTGAGGATAAATGCAGCCTTTTCGCTAAACACTTCTCAAGTGTATTCTCGGGCCTTTCGCCTTCTCAGGTTGACATTGATAGAGCTGTGAGTGGAGTACCTAGCAATGTAGTGGATGTGGATGTCTATCATATGGACGTTCAAATGGTACTGTCAGCGATATGTCAGAACAAAACATCATTTTCTCCTGAACCTAGCGTTCTTCCATCGGCCGTGCTAAAAAAAAGCTCCGATATTTTTGCTGCGCCACTTTGTCTACTATTCAACCTATCACTTCAGTAGAGGAGATTTCCAGTGCAGTGGAAATGCTCTACTATGTTCCCAGTTTTCAAGAAAGGCGACAAACGAGATGTAAGATACTGTTCGAGTCGCTGATGAACGATAGATTGTTCGCTTCCTGCAAGAATTACACCAGCACGGTCGCTCTGTGAAAACCGGGAATCCTCTCAGTTTTACTTCGTTTTGCATGGAGAACATGAGTAAAAAATTCCAAATAGATGCCGTCTACACCGATCTCAAATCTGCTTTTGACAAAGTTAACCATGACTTGCTGCCGACGAACGACTAACTTCATCCAGTTTGACTACAGTATTGCTGGTTCTCCACTTCAACGGGTTGATCATGTAATCTTGTTATTTTGGATGAAAAGTTTACCTACACCCGCCCCTTCTCAAATACCATCGATAGAGCCAATCGCCTGCTTGGGTTCATGTTCAAAATATCCAATGAGTTCCAAGATCCGTTGTGTTTCAAAGCGTTGTACTGCTCTCTGGTACGCTCAATAGTAGAGTTTGCATCTGCTTTGTGGAATCCCTACCAGGCTGTATGGAGCGATCGGTTCGAATCTGTCCAAAGAAGATTCGTCAGATATGCTTTGCGTCACCTTCCATGGAATGACCCGTTTAATTTGCTTGCTTACGCTGATCGCTGTCGTCTACTCGGGTTGGATACTCTAGCCAAGCGGAGGAATGTTGCTCAGCGTGTTCTTATTGCCATGATTTTAACATCCAAATACGATGCTCCAGAGTTGCTGTCGAGAATTAGTTTATACGCACCTGTCCGAACGCTTCGAGCGCGAGCGCTGTTACATGAGGAGCCACAAGCAACTAACTATGCTGCTAACAGTTCTATTGTCGCCATGATTCATCGATTCAACGAAGTGTCCGACGAATTTGATTTCCACATTTCAACATCCAGATTTCGCTGTCGTTTGCTAAGCCGTATGTAATGTTTTTAATGTTTGACCACCACTAGATTTAGGAATTTCATGTAGACAGCACAGTCCGATGAATAAATTACAAATACAATACAATACAACTAGTCGCGGGCAATCCGGTTAAGGTTAAATGCTTGTAAATGAATTGTTTTTTTGCGTACATACACAGCCACATTTCTGTGTCTCGTTTTTGAGCTAATATCATTTATCCGTGACAGTCAGCTACCCTTCTTTAGTCTCAATGCGCCAAATAAGCATTGATAAAAAAAAACATTTCTTCGGGTGTACAAATCTGATCGAGCGTCTGTTCTTCATATTGAGGCAGGTAAGGGGACCTTCCAACAGCGATTATCAGGCAAGTACGCTCTCAATACGTTCAGTCCATCTTCCAAAAAGAGTCCTGCTTCCAGCCTACGCGCAGTGACATCTCACTCATCGGAATATCCTCTCGATCGGACACCGGGACGCACACTTGCCCCCAGCCTTGTGGAAGGTCCCTATCCGCTCATCACAGTCGAGCCCATCCAGCCTGCGATCTTCAGCCGTCCCGGCCCTGTGTTTGAGGCAGGTGAGGGGACCTTCCAACAGCGATTATCAGGCAAGTACGCTCTCAATACGTTCGGTCCATCCTCCAAAAAGCCTCCATTTTCTAGCCTACGCGAGTTAACACCCGTCTTCCGTGGGAAGACAGTAACGTGACTTTTTCGTAAACATCTAACCGTGGGACCCCGTGATGCTGAGTCGACACCACGACCGTGGGACTGTCATCGTTTAGCTAGGGACAAATAGGTTTCTTTATTATTAGAATCGATATAATGAATCAGTTTAGTTCTAACCATCATATAATTCGTTTCGGCTTTATTATTTTTTGAAGAGACCCTAGGTCTTCCGTTAACTGGCGCCCGAATAGGGACCCGTAGTCGCGAGTGGGAAGAGTATAAGTTCAAGTGTCGGTGAAAATCTTCAAAAAGTGTTTGCTGCAAAGTCTTCATAAAAAGTAGTGATCAGTGAAAATCTTTAAGTGAGTTTATTCCAATTAGCTCCGCCAACGGTTCAAAGAGCCGTACTGTGATCTGAAAATAGTCAACGGTAGAAAGAGCCGTGCTGCAAATCAAGGTGATCAGTGAATAGTGAAAATCTTAATGTGAGTTAATTACAAATAACTCCGCCAACGGTTCAAAGAGCCGTACTGTGAATTGATCAAATTCTGGTTCAAAGAGCCAGCATCGACACCAGCAAAGCGAAACTTGAGACACCGAGGATTCACCTCAATCGGCATTAGGGTCCTTAGTAGCTTCTGGCAAAAAGGATCACCCCAAAGTGCCTGCTCCCGTTTCCCCCACCGAAGACGAAGGTCCACGAACTGGAACCAGCAGCGATGCACCTGCTAAATTTAATGTAAGTACCCCGATTTCTTTACTTTTTTAAAAAAAATTCTAAAGTGATTAAAATTCTAAAGTGATTAAAATTCTAAAGTGATCAGTAATTTTGAAATCAAAAGTTTATAAAATAATAAAGTGACCAGTGATTTTGAATAATTTAACTTATTTTCATAAAGTTCAGTGGTTTCACGATCAGTGGTTTTGATTTATTTAACCTGGAGATAATTTCAATAATGGCTCTCAGTAGCACATCTCCAATGACTCCTGAAGAATTTATAAATTTCGGAAAAATCCCTGATCTGGTAAGGGATATCAGACCATTTTATGGTGATCCGACAAAATTAGTTGACTGGATTTCAGATGTGGAATCCATTCTTCGGGCATATAGAGATAAAGGAGCAACTGCAGCTCAGCTAAGTGTATTAGAGAGAACTATTCGAAGAAAGGTCGATGGTGAGGCGGCCAATATTCTTAATGCGAATAACGTTCTCACATCCTGGTCAGAAATAAAGGATACTTTAATCCTATATTACAAAGACCAAAGGGACATTAAGACCCTTGATTTTCAATTAACTTCTATTAGGAAGCTTAACAATGAGAGTCTAAATTCTTACTACAGTCGAGTGAATGAGTTACTTTCCCTGATTATAGCGCAAATCCAAACAGATAATGAAACTAAGCGCAGCTGCTCATATCACATACTTCCGGGAGAAGTCAATCGACTCCTTTACCCGTGGATTAGAAAAGCCTTTGAGTATACTATTCAAAAGCAGTAATCCAAGCACTTTAAGTCAAGCTTATAATTTTGCCTAGAGTATCACAATATGGATATTCGATCGGCACCGTATAAAAATGAATTCGGTGGACAACCAGTTCCGAAACCCCGCGATCCACCCATATTGCCTCCCAGAATGTACACGACTCAACCAAAAATATTTTTGCCTCCACCTCCCCCACCTCCTCCGAGAGCAACTCTTCTAAATCCATTCCAAAATACATACCCAGCTAGACAAAATTTCTCACAAACCAATCCATTCGCACAGAATCCGTTTCAACAAAATCCATTTGCACAAAAAACGTTCCAACCGAATCAATTTAGAGCAATTTTATTTTCCACAATTGAGCAAAAAACTTCGCGAATTTCTTAATAATTGCCAATTGTGCCAAGAAAACAAATATGATAGAAAACCTATTCGCTTTCCTCTTCAGAAAACACCCATTCCAAATGCACCTTTCCAAATTGTCCACATCGATATAATGTTTATCGAAAAATTGATATTTCTCACTTACGTCGATAAATTTTCTAAATATGCACAAGTTCATCCTGTGGAATCAAGAGCCGTTATAGATCTTGTACCTGCTATTAAAGGAGTACTGTCAAAATTCAAATTACCAGAAATCGTTGTAATGGACAACGAAAAATCTTTCCTGTCTGGCGAACTGGTCCTGTCTTACTCCTTATGTAGTAGCAACCGGTCGAAGCGAAATGAACGGTGTTGTGGAAAGATTTCATTCCACATTACAGGAAATTTATCGAATAACAAAAGCAGAAAATCCTCAAACAAAACCCCACCAACTAATTGAGATGTCTGTTATCAAATACAACTCCACCATCCATTCTTGCACAAAATACACCCCATTCGAAATTATCATCCCAAGCTCTAAATCCTCAACCATAATCGAGACAGTATACAAAAATTTGAAAAGGAAACAAGAAAAAGACTTGGAACATCATAATAGAAAACTTCATCCATGTGACATTCCCTCAGACAAGGCTATATTTGAAAAAACGAGACGAAGATTGAAGACAGTACCCCGATACAAAAAAGTTAGAATCAAAAACGTTAACAAAAGTACTATAATAACATCAGACAACAGACGAGTACACAAAAATGACTTAAAAATTCGATAGGGCTAACTCGTATTTGTTTTTATTCAGGATACTTCTGGTACTATACGTCGTTGGACAGTTCACCACTCTAATTCTGACAAAATTTAATGATATTGATTCCAACCTAAAAAGATTGTTACCTGTAAAGAGAGTAAAGAGATGGAATAGTCTAGGTACGGCATGGAAGTTTTTGGCAGGAAGTCCAGATGCAAATGACTTAAAAATTATAAATAACTCCATTAATAGCCTTATTGTCAACAACAATCAACAAGTTAGAATAAACAGAGAAATATCACTACAGATGAAAGAAGCTCTTTTCAAAACAAAGGAATCCATCAAATTGTTCAATTCTAAATCCTCTGAATTATATTCTCTGAACATATATTTAAATCTTGATTTTTTGTATGAAAAACTGTCCCAGATAAGAGAGACAATAATGTTAGCGAAAATAGGGGCTCTTAATGATAGGGTTTTGAGTCCATCTGAGATTGATTTGCTTATAAATGATTTAGCTAGGGAAAACATAACAGTCTGGAACATCACTGAAGCACTGACCTATGCCACCACCTCAATAGTTACCAACGCCCTCGATATCGCTCTACTGATAAAGCTACCAAAGTTGGATCCAAGGATTTTTAGAAAGATTTTCGTTCTTCCAACATGGTTTAATCATCAACAAATCCATGTTCCTAATAGCTACTACCTTAACCATGGAAATGAGTATTATATCGTTCACAGCCTGGAACCAAAGATCTTCGAGACAACAGACATAACACCAGATAATACCGTGTGCCCAACCTTCTGAATGGAAAATCTGCCAAATGCGTATACCTTGCCAACCCGATGGAAGAAGTCGTTTCAATCGACAATCAACATATCCTCATCAATCTTCAAGAGAATTTCACTCTACACACCAACTGTGGTTTACCGACAAGGAACCTCTCAGGAACATACCTTATATCATTCTACAACTGCGAGGTAACCATTAATAACAGAACCTTTTCACATCAAATTAGAAATACAACAGGTAAACCAATTTACTTACCTTTGTATGGAATTCCTATTGAAAAGCAACGAACAGTTGTCAACTTAAGCTTGGACCATCTCCATAATCTACATTTGGAGACTAGAAAGCAGATGGAAACCATTCGTTTAAACGCCACAAGCTTCCATTGGCCACATTGGACAATATTCGGAGGTCTGTCGGTCACCCTATCATCATAAGTGTTGTTTTCTTTTCATTTCTTTGTCTTAGAGGATCTAAGGTAGACATCCGGATAAAGCCAGAGGAAAAGACCAAGAAGGACGAAACCGAGATCAACGTACTCGAGGAGACCATTCGTACGGAGCCTCATTTCTAAGGGGGGTCTAGTTAACACCCGTCTTCCGTGGGAAGACAGTAACGTGACTTTTTCGTAAACATCTAACCGTGGGACCCCGTGATGCTGAGTCGACACCACGACCGTGGGACTGTCATCGTTTAGCTAGGGACAAATAGGTTTCTTTATTATTAGAATCGATATAATAAATCAGTTTAGTTCTAACCATCATATAATTCGTTTCGGCTTTATTATTTTTTGAAGAGACCTTAGGTCTTCCGTTAACTCGCGCAGTGACGTCTCTCTCATCTGAATATCCTCTCGATCGGACACCGGGACGCACACTTGCCCCCAGCCTTGTGGAAGGTCCCTATCCGCTCATCACAGTCGAGCCCATCCAGCCTGCGATCATCAGCCGTCCCGGCCCTGTGTTTGAGGCAGGTGAGGGGACCTTCCAACAGCGATTATCAGGCAAGTACGCTTTCAATACGTTCGGTCCATCTTCCAAAAAGCCACCTGTTTCCAGCCCACGCTCAGCGACGTCTCTCTCATCTGAATATCCTCTCGATCGGACACCGGGACGCACACTTGCCCCCAGCCTTGTGGAAGGTCCCTATCCGCTCATCACAGTCGAGCCCATCCAGCCTGCGATCATCAGCCGTCCCGGCCCTGTGTTTGAGGCAGGTGAAGGGACCTTCCAACAGCGATTATCAGGCAAGTACGCTTTCAATACGTTCGGTCCATCCTCCGAAAAGCCACCTGTTTCCAGCCCACGCTCAGCGACGTCTCTCTCATCTGAATATCCTCTCGATCGGACACCGGGACGCACACTTGCCCCCAGCCTTGTGGAAGGTCCCTATCCGCTCATCACAGTCGAGCCCATCCAGCCTACGATCATCAGCCGTCCCGGCCCTGTGTTTGAGGCAGGTGAGGGGACCTTCCAACAGCGATTATCAGGCAAGTACGCTCTCAATACGTTCGGTCCATCCTCCACTAAGCCTCCTGTTTCCAGCCCACGCGCAGCGACGTCTCTCTCATCGGAATATCCTCGCGACCGGACACCGGGACGCACACTTTCCCCAGCCTTGTGGAAGGTCCCTATCCGCTCATTATAGTCGAGTCCATCCAGCCTGCGATCTTCAGCCGTCCCGGCCCTGCGTTTGAGGCCGGTGAATGGGACCTTCCAACAGCGATTTTCAGGCAAGTACGCTTACAATACGATCGGTCCATCCTCCAAAAGAGTCCTGCTTCCAGCCCACGCGCAGCAACGCCTCACTCACCAGAATATCCTCTCGATCGTACACCGGTACGCACATTTGCCCCCAACCTTGTGGAAGGTCTGGCAGGTGAAGGGACCTACCAACAACGAGCATCAAGCAACGAAAACAGTGGTCTGCGTATCTACTATCAGAATGTTCGCGGGCTTCGTACCAAAATTGATTACTTCTTTTTGGCGGTATGCGAAGAAGATTACGATGTCGTTGTATTAACCGAAACTTGGCTGGATGACGTCATACATTCAGCACAGCTTTTTGGAAACCACTACTCGGTGTTCAGAACTGATCGCAATCCTCGGAATAGCCGTAAAACCCGTGGTGGTGGTGTACTCATTGCAGTTTTGGCAAAGTTCAATTGTGTTCGTGAATCTGCTGTCGTCAGTGATACCCTTGAACAGTTGTGGGTTCGTGTCAATATGACCGGTTTCATTATCAGCATTGGGGTTGTGTACTTGCCACCTGATCGTATGAACAATCTTGATGATATTCAACGCCATCTAGATTCTATCGAAACGGTTACTTCTACTCTCAGAGCTAGCGACAAGGTCTTGCTTCTCGGTGACTACAATCAATCTGCTATTCGGTGGTGTTCGGGTGAAAATTCCTACCCATCAGTAGACTTGATACGCTCTCGTCTATCAGAATCCAGTTGCGTATTGTTGGACGGATTCAACTTTCATGGATTGACCCAGATCAATCCCATTGTTAACTCAAATGGTCGTGTACTTGATCTGGTACTGGTTAATGATGCAGTGTTGCCAAGTTGCACAATACACCCTGCTGTTGAGCCGCTGACACCTGTAGATGTCAACCATCCTCCGCTTACCTTGGAGGTGTCGTACGTGCCGCCCATTACCTTTGAGTCTGGACATGATTCGAGCAGTTATAACTTCCGAAAAGCAGATTACTCTGCACTGAATGAAATGCTACTTGCAGTTGATTGGGATTGCATAAATTCATCTGATAACGTCGACGATGCCGTGGACTTTTTCACCGACAGTATCGTTCGTGCATTTGCTATTCATGTTCCGATTGTAGGACCTGCACGGAAGCCTGCGTGGTCCAACCACAGATTACGAATACTTAAACGTCGCCGTTCTTCTGCACTTCGTAGATACTGCAATTATCGTTCCACGTACAACAAGCAGCAGTTCAATAGTGCCAGCAGTGTATACAGAAGTTATAATCAGTTTTGTATTCCCGATACATCAGCCGCACACAACGAAATCTGCGTAAATCCCAAGCAATTCTGGAAATTTGTTAGGTCCAAACGGAACGAAGATGGTCTTCCTACGTCAATGCAACTGAATGGTGTCTCTGCTGACACTCCCGCTGACAAATGCGAGCTCTTTGCTACACAGTTCAAGACCTCCTTCAACGATTTCGCAGCTCCGCTCTCTCATGCCGTTGAGGCTTCTCGCGACGCTCCTCGTGATGTACTGGATTTAGACATCTTTCCCATCAGTGATGAAAATGTGTGCCGGGCGATTCGGAAACTGAAATTTTCTTTCCGTGCTGGGCCGGACGGGATACCCGCTGCTTTGCTGCGCCGGTGTTCAAGTGCTTTTATCAAACCGTTAGCAAACATCTTCAATCTCTCGCTTCGAACCAGAAAGTTTCCCATGCGCTGGAAATCGTCATACCTTTTCCCAGTACACAAGAAAGGGAACAAATGCGATGTGAGCAACTATCGTGGAATAACCACTCTCTCCGCTTGTTCGAAAGTTTTCGAAATCATAGTGAACGACACGCTCTTCGCTTGCTGCAAGCAGTACATCTCAACGGACCAGCATGGATTTTTCCCTAAGAGATCGGTCGCGACCAACTTGACAGAATTCACAACAACTTGCATTGAGGCTCTTGATAACGGGCGGCAAGTGGATGCTGTATATATAGATCTCAAAGCTGCTTTTGACCGTGTTTATCATGGTATTCTACTTAGTAAACTGGAGAAGTTGGGCGTTTCCTCTGCGTGCGTGGATTGGTTTAAATCCTACCTGACGGATAGAAAATTGCGTGTGAAAGTCGGATCATCTTTTTCGGATCCTTTAGTTACTCCATCTGGGGTACCACAAGGGAGTAATCTGGGACCACTATTGTTTTCAATATTTGTCAACGATGTGACACTGGTGCTACCACCTGGAGTGAGGCTACTCTATGCTGACGATGCAAAGATATACATTGTCGTCAATAGTCTTGAGGACTGCATTAAACTACAAATGCTTTTAACCCGTTTAGAGGGGTGGTGCGAGCGAAACCATTTGTCACTCAGTATCCATAAATGTCAGACAATAACGTTCAGCAGAAAACGAAAACCTATTATTTACAATTACATGCTGGCTGGGACAGCTCTTGAGCGAGTGCAACAAATCAGGGATCTTGGAGTTATACTTGACGACGCACTAACCTTCCGTTTCCACTACGATTACGTGATTTCTAAGGCAAACCGACAACTTGGCTTCATAATGAAAATCGCCAAAGGATTTCGTGACCCATACTGCCTGCGATCGCTCTATTGTGCGCTTGTACGATCAACACTGGAGTTTGCTGTCACTGTGTGGTGCCCTTATCAAGCCACCTGGATCTCGAGGATCCTATCTGTGCACCAAAAGTTCGTGCGCTTTGCTTTGCGCAATCTTCCTTGGCGTGATGGCCAACATTTCACTTCATATGAAAACCGCTGTCGGCTGCTTGGGCTGGATACTTTAAATGTTCGACGCCGTGTGGCACAGGCCATGTTCGTAGCGAAAATCCTCAATGGTGCTTTTGACTCTCCAGCAATACGTAGTAAGAGGAATTGTTACGCTCCTATGCGTCCGCTGAGGAGAAGGGACTTCATTCAGCTTGGTGCTCGAAACAGTCGATATGGTCAGCATGATCCAGTTCGATATATGTCATCCAATTTCAACGCAGTGTTCCACCTCTTTGATTTTAATCTATCGCCAGCAAATCTACAGCGAGTTTTCACAACACACTTTCGAGACACCGTTTGACACAAACGTAGTTTGTTAAGTTCTGTTTTACTGTAGTGATTATTCTTGTGTATTATGATTATGTATTATGTGTATGCTTGTTAGATTCAGTGATAAGTTTTACCCTTGTAGTCATTGAGACATCAGATGTCAGATGACAATTACTACTAAATAAATAAATAAATAAATAAATAAAATATTAGGAATGGCTCACCACAGCGTATTTCCCCATGTTAGGCTGATAATCGTTCAAGTGCATGAAAGGGACTCAAAACTAAACTGTGCACACCATGTTACATCGTGTCAGCATCGAGAAGGCAGCCCCTTCAACTCGATGTAGGTAGCGCAACCCTGGTAAGGTATCCTACCGATGATTCTGCAGGTACCAAGAAAGGCAAAAGTAGAGCAAACGGATTGATTCAACCCCGACCAGTTAGTCATAACAAAATTTTATCACAATTATATCAATATGTGTTACAAATAACAAAACTTGCAATAATTTTGTTATAAATTCTCTGCCAAAGATGGAGGAAAGAAAATTTCATGATCGTCATAACATGATTATAACATAATGTGTTATGTTTATTTCCATCGAAAAAAAATTGCCTACATTTTTGGTAGATAGCAATTGGAAAAAACGAAGGTACCACCTACAGTATAACTTGAACTTATATTCAAAGTAGAAACAGTTGGACAAAGTTAATTGCCTACATTATGGGTAATCATAATTTTTTCAAGAACATAATTTGTTATAGTATAAGCTATTTTCACCCCTTTTTATGTAACACAACGAGTTATAATTTTGTTCAAAAAATAACATATTCAGTAATATTTTTGTTAAAACTAGAAGAGATTTTGTTACAATTTTTGTTAATTTAACTACTAATGGGACATGTTTTACAACAACCGCTGTTATGCTGTTATGCTGCAACAGAATAACAAGGCATGATATAAATCTGTTACTATCTACTGGTCGGGACGGCAACAGATCCGGCAACGAATAAAGGACAACGATTGGAAAGTCGGATCTTGGAACGTGAGAACTTTGAATAAATCCGCACGTGTTGGGCTCCTGGCGCGTGAGCTGCAGAAGGTCGGCGTGAGTGTGGCAGCAATCCAGGAAATACGGTGGCCCAGAACTGGAGAACGTGAATTCCGGGTGGTGGATCCCATAGCGAACACTTCATTCAAGTATCACATCTACTATAGCAACAGTGACAGAGCAGAACGAGGAGTTGGCTTCATGGTGATCGGGAAGCAGATGAAGCCTGCTATTCGGTGGAAGCATCCAAGAGGTAGAAAATATTTACATTTTTCAATCACAGTAGGCCTTGATTCATTGAAAAACATTGGCACTCATCCAGTGTCAACAAACAAACAAATGTCAAACATTTCCTCTACGTTATTTAAGAATTTGGTACTTTTCTCATGAATGTTTTTGTAATATGTAATTTAACCTTATTTTCCAGGAATGAGGTCACAAGAAATCGACAATTCAATGATGATTTTAATCACGGGAAGGAAATTTGCAACCGGACACCTGAGTGAAGCTATAACCAAGTTGGTAGTGTCAGGCTGGATTCACTACCCTGAACGAATAAAAATCAACTACGTTTGCCCTATCCAGCTGCCTCCGGCCCCCAATCAAACGATACTTAGAGGGGAATGTTAACCATTGCGCTCAAAGCTCTACGTCTTCATCGACACCTCTTGTACTTCTCCTTTCCCACTGACTATGCACTATAACGTTCCGGCACCATCTGTGTCACCACAATACTTCTCAAACGGAAGTATCCTCACAGCTGATGGCTGACTTACCAACAATGTTCAACATACTTCCACCTGTAGCAGACCACTATAAGTGTGACACTTACTGAACCTTGGACATTGACATGCTACGAACCATTAATAGCTTTATAAAGTCATTGTGCTGATATTTGTTGTGATCCATCAAAGTGTTTCATAAATTACCCGGATAAAAATGTACTATTGGTTCAATAGTGTGAACAATTGAATTACCATAGAATGTACGGTATACAATAGGATACATTGTTTCTTGATGGTTGCACAGATTGTATCAACACTGAGGATACAATACATCAACATATTTCTCTAATGTAACTATACTTGCAATTGTTTTTTAAACGTTTTCGTACATAAGTTTCATACATTGATAACTTTTGAAACGTTTCTTTACATTGCATATAAACTATATAACAATATTTGCCTCATAGCACCAA
Source organism: Armigeres subalbatus (assembly GCF_024139115.2). Lineage (NCBI taxonomy): Eukaryota > Metazoa > Arthropoda > Insecta > Diptera > Culicidae > Armigeres > Armigeres subalbatus. Next base: position 182,275,250 of record NC_085140.1, on the reverse strand, counting down.
ATATGCATTTTTTCCCTTTAAATTGCATTGTTGAACAGTAAAGCTGTCACAACTGAGAAATTAAAAACCGTATTGTTTTACTATACAAATACAATACAATCCATTGTATTTTGAACAGTTTTGTTCGGATATTTCAACAATATATTAACCATACACTCTATTGTGTGACGAAAAAAATGTATGGAAAATCTCAGATTTTGTATAGTTACGATACTTAACAACCCGTACATTCTATTGCGAAAACTTCATTTACATTTGAGTAAATGGTTCACAACAATGCATTCTAATGTATTTCTATGGTTTCATTTACAATATAATCTATTGCCAATTAAATGTTATTAATAGTAGTGTTACAATAAATTGTATTGTTATTCTACTGTATTTTTTATTCGGGTACATAAGGCCAAAATTGGCCATTTTCAGCCTGAAGTCAACAACAGCTGTAAAAATACTTCCGCGTTGGAGTATTGTGGCACAGATGCTGCCGGAACGTTATTGTGTACAATCAGTGGGGAAAAGGGGAGTACAAGAGTTTTCGATGTGGCCTCATTCCTAGAAAATAAAATATAATTATTACAAAAAAAAATCCATAACAAAAGTACCAAATCCTTTAGAAAACGTAGAAGAAATGTTTGACATTTGTTTGTTTGTTGATACCGGATGAGTGCCAATGTTTTCCAAAGCCTACTGTGATCTAAATATGTAAATATTTTCTACCTCTTTAATGTCAAAAGGGAACTCACTCTGCCGCCATTATCGAGCGCAAAATACTGGATAGCCTGATCAGCATCTGACGTGAAGGATGAGTTCTAGGAGAGCCTTGATAAGGCCTACGGAGAGTGTCTAATACAAAATGTAAAGATTGTCATCGGGGATGCAAACGCGCAGATCGGAAGAGAAAGTTTCTTTCGCCCTGTCATTGGTACGGAAAGCCTTCATTGCGCTACCAACGATAATAGTCTGCGACTTGTAACCTTTGCTGCTGCTAGAGGGATGGCAATAAGCAGTACCTACTTCGCACGTAAGAATATCCGCAAATACACATGGCAACATCCTAGTGGAGACACTTGCTCACAGATAGACCACGTGCTGGTCGACGGACGACATTTCTCGGATGTTATAGATGTAAGGTCCTTAAGAGGTCCAAACATTGACTCGGATCACTATCTTGTAGTTGCAAAAATTCGGGCGCGACTTTTCAGCGTCACGAATTCACGAAACAATAGACAATATCCAACGCTTCTCAATTGAAGGAGTTGCTGAACAGTACCACCAGAAGCAGGACGAGCGGATAAGAGATGCCACCTGATCTGGCGACGTCAACAGATTGTGGGGAAATATCCACGAAGCTGTAACTACAACAGTGCAGGAAGTGTTAGGCACTGCACAGCGACGCCAACGAAATGATTGGTTTGATGAGGAGTGCCAGCGAGTGATGGACGAGAAAAATGTTGCAAGGAGTCGAATGCTAGTGGCTCGTACCCGTTCCAATAGAGAGTACCGTGTAGTAATGGCAGAAAAGAAACCAATCCACCGCAGAAAAAAAGGCAACACGAAAAGAGTGTGGTACATGAAGCGCAGGAGAACATGGATAGAAACGATATGCGGAGGTTTTACGCAACTGTCAATAACGCGCGGCATAAGACTGCGCCAGTGCCCGTCATGTGCAATGACCGAGAGGGGAATTTGCTGACAGACAAGACTATGGTGGCAGCCACGTGAAAGGAGCACTTCGAAGATTTTTCGAACGGTGAAAATGAAGGTGTATTAAGGAGCAGGATGGACATAGGAATGGTAGTCCGAAGCACCTTCTTTCCCCGCAAAAATATCCACAAGGCCACATGGAGATCACCTGACCAAGAAACGGAAAACCAAATCGACCACGTTCTAATCGACGGTAAATTCTTCTCCGACATCACGAACGTCCGCACTTACCGCAGTGCGAATATTGAATCCGACCACTACCTCGTTGCAGTATGCCTGCGCTCAAAACTCTCGACGGTGTACAACACGCGTCGAAGTCGGACGCCGCGGCTTAACATTGGGCGGCTACAAGATGGTAGACTAGCCCAAGAATACGCGCAGCAGCTGGAAGTGGCACTTCCAACGAAAGAGCAGCTAGGCGCAGCGTCTCTTGAAGATGGCTGGAGAGATATTCGATCCGCCATTGGTAGCACCGCAACCGCTGCACTTGGAACGGTGCCCCCGGATCAGAGAAACGACTGGTATGACGGCGAATGTGAGCAGTTAGTGGAAGAGAAGAATGCAGCATGGGCGAGATTGCTGCAACACCGCACGAGGGCGAACGAGGCACGATATAAACAGGCGCGGAACAGACAAAACTCGATTTTCCGGAGGAAAAAGCGCCAGCAGGAAGATCGAGACCGTGAAGAAACGGAGCAACTGTACCGCGCTAATAACACACGAAAGTTCTATGAGAAGTTAAACCGTTCACGTAAGGGCCACGTGCCACAGCCTGATATGTGTAAGGACACAAACGGGAACCTTCTTACGAACGAGCGTGAGGTGATCCAAAGGTGGCGGCAGCACTACGAAGAACACCTGAATGGCGATGTGGCAGACGAAGATGGCGGTATGGTGATGGACCTGGGAGAACGCGCGCAGGACATAATCCTACCGGCTCCGGATCTCCAGGAAATCCAGGAGGAGATTGGCCGGCTGAAGAACAACAAAGCCCCTGGGGTTGACCAACTACCAGGAGAGCTATTTAAACACGGTGGTGAGGCACTGGCTAGAGCGCTGCACTGGGTCATTACCAAGATTTGGGAGGAGGAAGTTTTGCCGCAGGAGTGGATGGAAGGTGTCGTGTGTCCCATCTACAAAAAGGGCTATAAGCTGGATTGTAGCAACTACCGCGCAATCACATTGCTGAACGTCGCCTACAAGGTACTCTCCCAAATCGTCGACTAGCACCAACTGCAAGGGAGTTCGTGGGGCAGTACCAGGCGGGTTTTATGGGCGAACGATCCACCACGGACCAGGTGTTCGCCATTCGCCAAGTACTGCAGAAGTGCCGCGAATACAACGTGCCCACACATCATCTATTCATCGACTTCAAAGCCGCATATGATACAATCGACCGGGACCAGCTATGGCAGCTAATGCACGAACACGGTTTTCCTGATAAACTGACACGGTTGATCAAAGCGACTATGGATCGGGTGATGTGCGTAGTTCGAGTTTCAGGGGCATTCTCGAGTCCCTTCGAAACCCGCAGAGGGTTACGGCAAGGTGATGGTCTTTCGTGTTTGCTATTCAACATCGCTTTGGAAGGGGTAATACGAAGAGCAGGGATTAACACGAGTGGTACAATTTTCAATAAGTCCGTCCAGCTATTTGGTTTCGCCGACGACATAGATATTATGGCACGTAACTTTGAGAAGATGGAGGAAGCCTACATCAGACTGAAGAGGGAAGCTAAGCGGATCGGACTAGTCATCAACACGTCGAAGACGAAGTACATGATAGGAAGAGGTTCAAGAGAAGACACCTACCCACCACGAGTTTGTATTGGTGGTGACGAAATCGAGGTGGTAGAAGAATTTGTGTACTTGGGCTCACTGGTAACTGCCGAAAATGACACCAGCAGAGAAATTCGGAGACGCATAGTGGCTGGAAATCGTACGTACTTTGGACTCCGCAAGACGCTCCGATCGAATAGAGTTCGTCGCCGTACCAAACTGACAATCTACAAACTGACAATCTACAAGCTAATTAGACCGGTAGTCCTCTACGGACACGAGACCTGGACGATGCTCGTGGAGGACCAACGCGCACTTGGAGTTTTCGAAAGGAAAGTGCTGCGTACCATCTATGGTGGGGTGCAGATGGCGGACGGTACGTGGAGGAGGCGAATGAACCACGAATTGCATCAGCTGTTGGGAGAATCATCCATCGTTCACACCGCGAAAATCGGACGACTGCGATGGGCCGGGCACGTAGCCAGAATGTCGGACAGTAACCCGGTGAAAATGGTTCTCGACAACGATCCGACGGGCACAAGAAGGCGAGGCGCGCAGCGGGCAAGGTGGATCGATCAGGTGGAAGATGACTTGCGGACCCTTCGTAGACTGCGTGGTTGGCGACGTGTAGCCATGGACCGAGCCGAATGGAGAAGACTCTTATATACCGCACAGGCCACTTCGGCCTTAGTCTGATTAAATAAATAATAAATGGACATAGTCGGCGACGGTCAAGCTGTGCAACCATCAACGCTGGACGAGGTTAAGAAGGCTCTAAACGAGCTGAAAAACAGTAAATCTCCTGGGAAGGACGAGATCCCGGTCGAGCTTCCACCATATTATCTGGAAAAATATGGGAGGATGAAGAACTGCCTGCCTGATATGCCTAATCTATAAGAAAGGGCACAGATTAGAGTGTGCCAATTACAGAGGGATCACCCTTCTGAACGCGGCGTACACAATCCTGTCGCGTATCCTGTTTAACAGACTGAGACCGCTTGAGGAGTCCTTCGTCAGCGAATACCAGGCAGGTTTTCGTGAGGGCCGATCAAGGATGGATCAGATGTTTAGCCTGCGGATGGTTCTTGATAAATTCCGGGAGTACAACTCGCAGACTCACCATTTGTTCATTGATTTCAAAGCAGCGTACGATTCAGTGAAAAGAAATGAGCTGTGGCAGATAATGTCTGAACATGGTTTTCCGGCGAAATTGATTAGACTGATACGTGCAACGCTGGATGGCTCAAAATCATGTATCCGGATTGCAGACGAGGTGTCAACCTTGTTTGTGACCTTAGACGAATTGAAGCAGAGTGACGCACTTTCGAAATTATTGTTCAACATTGCACTCGAGGACGCTATTAGGAGATCCGGCGTGCAGAGGAATGGCACTATCAGCATATGGTCGCATATGCTCTTGGGTTTTGCGGACGATATCGACCTTATTGGAATCGATCGCAGACCAGTAGTGGAGGCTTTTGTCCCACTGAAGAGGGAGACGGCGAGGATGGGCTTAACCAATAACTCTGCCAAGACAAAGTAAATGGTGGCAGGTAGAGATAGGGGAAGACCTAGTGGTGTTGGTGCAGAGGTAGTGCTTGACGCGGATGTGTTTGAAGTTGTTGAAGAATTTGTTTACCTTGGAACGCTTGTGATATGTCACAATGACGCTTCCCGTGAAGTGAAAAGACGTATTGCTGCTGCGAATAGGGCCTTTCACGGATTACGTGACCAGCTTAGGTTCCGCAAAATGCAGACGAAAACGAAATTTGCTCTATACAAAACTCGGATTCTACCAGTTGCCCTTTATGGACATGATGCATAGACTTTAAAAGAGGCGGATCGGAGAGGTTTCGAGGTTTTCGAGCGAAAAGTGCTGCGTACAATACTCGGAGGGAAACTAGAAAATGGTGTGTGGCGCAGACGCATGAATCATGAGCTGTATCAAGTATACAAAAAAGAAAATATTGTGAATCGTATAAAATACGGCATACTTCAGTGGGCTGGTCACTTAGTGCGAATGTCGGAAGAAAGAATAGCGAAATTAATACTCAACAGAGAACCAGACAGGGGCCGGTGACTTCGTGGAAGGCCACGAACACGCTGGCTGCTGGTTGAACGTTCGAGGAAACTGGAGGAACATCACCCAAGACCGACGATTATGGAGCTCTACAATACGCCAGGCATAGGTGTATCGACGATGTAGCCAACCAGGTATCCAGGTAGATAACGGATGCTCCGAATCTTCCGGAGAGCCATTTCGGGAGCATTTAGGGGTCAAAGAAGACTTTTACTATTGATTGCACCAACAATTTGCCTGGATGGATTGCTACAAAAAAAATCACGAAGCTCTGGGACAAAATTTTGGAATTTGCCATTTTCACGCATGTTCCATATCTTCCGAAGGACCGTTTCTGGGACATTTAGAGAACACAGAAGACCTTTACTATTGATTGCACCCACAATTCGCCAGAATAAATGGTTACGAAAAAATCGCGAAGCTCTGGGATGAGCTTTCAGAATTGGCCACTTTTACGGATGTTCCGGATCTTACAGAGGGCTTTCCAATGAAAGCTCAAGGGATAAAACTGCCAAGTAGTGAGTTTTAAAAGATGGAAAATACACTTTGGATCATTAGAGCACATATTTGCAAGCAATTTTATGTTTCTTAATACGAAACTCGAAAATTAGGTGCCAAATTGAGAAGCTCAAACAGTACATCTTTAGTACAGGTTCCCCAGGGACTAGAGAGGTCAATTTAGATGAATCATCCCATGGACTTGTTCTAGGAACCTGCAGCTTTCGATTTGGTGCCTAAGGATCGAAAATCGGTTGAAATTTGAGTTTTTGTGATCGTGATGAAATCATGGGTCCAAGTGGACCCCAATGCATAATGTGTCACTTTTTTTGTGGAGCTTCTCCTAGATGTCGCTGGAAGCTGATTTTTTCAGGGAATCTTAGTTTTCAAAAGTTTTTCAGATTTTTATCTCGTTGCATTACAAAGTTACAGCGTTGTTTTAGGTGTGCTTGGGTCGAAATGGACCCCAATGCACTAGTATCAGTATTAATCAGTATTTTCGAAAATATTTTTTTCATGAGCAGTTTGCTTTGATAAAATTGGGTACTATACTAGCATCTCTTAGATTCTGTTGGTTCATTAGTACATGCATAACATTAGAACGATAAAATGAATTAAAATCTATTATGAAAAACTTACCCTCGAGAAGGACCAAATATCATCCGCTCGATTCAGCTCATATACGGACTCGCACGGCTTGCCGTACAGAAACCCATACATGTTGTTTTCCGCCAAATCCACCACATCAAAACTGCGCTCCGCGTTAAACAACGTGGTATTAACCAGCACCTCCAGTCGATCCACCGTTGGCAGGCACTGATAGTCATGCATGACCGTGCCTTCCGGGCAGCACATTCTCACGCATAACCGCACCGCGCAAGGACACCCCCGAATGTACTCGTTGACAAACTTTTTGGTGGAAAAATTTTCATAATCATAATCGATCGTCCGGTAATACTTGGGTTTGTAGAGAATGTTGTTGTGGATTATATTTCCCAGCGCGTCACGAACTCCGTCAGTGATGTTGATCGAATCGATAAAATCGCACGGCAAACTATCACAGCTAATGTATTTCACACTGAACACTGCCAGCAACGCGCACACGTACTTTGTGTTGATCTTCATTGTGATTCGTTTCTTCTTTGGGTCTTGTGTAACACTGCTGCTGGTCCCCTTTTAGATTGTGGAATGGTGATCTTTCTTAATCGAACATGTTAAATGACATTTAAAACCATCTCATCCTACGCACAGTTGTCACATCGACGGTATTTTCTTCAAAGCCGTTTGACAAGCCACGTCGTCACAGTTTGCAGTTGCGTCTAGAGGACGTCTAACGAATCCAACAGTTTCGCAGCGAAATTCAACCGTTAATGTGTCCCAAAGAGTTAGTCACCGCCACTGATTCCAAGGTGGGATGCTGCGGATGGGCGAAACTGTAAAGAGATACAAAACACGATGAGCTGATTAGCATAGCTCGGCTTGGAATAGAAATCAAGAAAAATACGAAACAACTCGAAAACCCCAACCGGCAAGCTTTACGATTTTGCGCCTCTTAACTCAGCCTATATCACACGTGAAATATGTGGAAACGGTTATAAACAAACGAACTCGTGGTAAGTGAAATGCTCGATGATGGAACGGAATCGGAATGGTCAACCAGATCTTCCACGGAGGGGAGTAAACAAACTGTCTTCCTTTTGGGCGAATAGCACCTGTCGTCAATAGAACATACTTTACTGTCGACTCGTGTGTCGTATTTTCACGGTATATTGGCAGTGCTGTCGTGGAAAGAGGATGAAAAAATGATAACATACGAACGAAAGTGTTTTAAAATATGGAGAAATCAGCAGACTTGAAAGGAAAAAAACTTGTAAATTCTTGGAATAAAATTGCATTTTAAATAAACTGGGAAACTGAGAGAAAGTCGTTCAACCATCGATAGGTGTGCAGATTTTCGTGAAAGGTATCTTAAAGGCAGGTAGATTCTTAAGGTCATCTCTCCAATTCTCAAATTTTGGATTTATTCTACAAAGCCATTGAAATCAAAATGTACATACTTGCTAGATTATCAACTCCTCGGCTATAACTATTGATATTTAGCTAAATGTTCTAAGAATTATTCTTGGCTCCAAACATTTACCATTTGTGAGAGTCATTTCAAGAATATTAAACGGCATTCGCTGCAAGTAGGTACAAAAGTTGTGAACATGCGAAGTAGTACAACATTCTTGTTGTATGGGGAAAGTAAGTTAAAATGTACCAAAAGAATAAAACGACATATTATACTCATTCTCTCTCGATTGTACATTATCGATAACCACACTATTTGAATATTCCCAATTGATAACTACATATAATGCAATTTAGAACAATAATGATGAACTACATGATGCGGACGGAACAACAACCCTTCTTACAATTATTCTAATCATGTGTTATCGGTCTTGCTTTTCCTATCGATGACGCATGGGGAACTCGCGTGAGAAGCGGCTAGAAGGAACGATTGTATGGAACGGAAAACTAATTCAAGCATGACCTACGGCAAGTTCTATGGCAGAGAATGCATGCGAGGCAATAATGGCTGGAGGTTTACACCTCAGCATTATACAAATATCAACATTCTTCAACAACCGGATACGTGATTGTACCGGCGATCATAAATTCTGATTTAGCATGGCGATTGTAGTTTTTCAGCGCACTAGCAGCTGTGAGGTTAGTGCAGTTAACATTTCAAAAAAATTTCAAGCACTCCAGTTCTCTATATCCCTTTATTCCTTTATCGGTTTTAAACCATCTCTGAACAATTGGCTAATCACTGAGATTTTTGCAAGGATTTTCTATTGTCAAATAGATGTTTATGTGTAGAGAAATGGGAGCACTTTGAAATTTGAACTGCAATAATGTTAGGCCCATATTATGTTTGACTTTGTTTGCTTCTAATAGACTTCGGCGATCGTTATCGGTCATTCCAAGTGAAAAATTGTCACGATAAGGCTTATCGACAAAGAACGGATAAAAGTAAGTAACAGTTAAACGATTCTAGGAAATCTTTGATATTATCATCACAATACTGAGCAATAAGCTCGTTTTTGTGATCTTGAGCTGAATTGACTGGTGGACGTTGTTACAACGCCATAGAGCAAAACAGTTGTTTATAGGGGAGGTGGGGGTAAAACGGACAGGGGTCCCGTTTGAGCTGAATCGTTACAAATTTGGCCCTCCATCAAGTGGATCTTATAGCTTGTTTTAAGTTATGAGTGTAACATGTTTTACTAATTCAAATAACAAAAACAATTATGTTGATTAAAGATTTAATTTAAACTATGGCTGAAATGCCATGGTGATGTGATTTTTGAAATCGGCAAAACTCATCCGCATGATCCTCGAAGATCTCAAACTTAGTCTATCCAAAGATTGTGCACGGATTGAATTGATAATTTATCTCCAAATTCGTTTTTTCATGGTGGGGTAAAACGGACACGTTCTATAGTGTGGGTAATATGGACCATATGAAGTACATAAATTTTTTTTCAACGAAATTTTATTTTGAAAAGTTTGTATTGTTTACCTCCTACAGTTATATACGGATTGGCTAGAAACTAATGAATGGAATGAACACCAAACACCCCGGTTTTACATGTGCAAAACTCCTTCACATAACCGGAACAATCGGCGAAAACCACTGCGACGAAAAGGGACTAGCGATTGGAAACTTGGTTCGTGGAACTGCAAAACACTCAACTTCATCGGGAGCACACGCATACTCGATTGAGCCGATGTGCTCAAGGACCATGGATTCGGCATCTTGGCGCTGCAGGAGGTTTGTTGGAAGGGGTCAATGGTGCGAACATTTAGAGCCAATCATACCATCTACCAGAGCTGCGGCAACACACACAAGCTAGAACAGCTTTCATAGTGATGGGCCATATGCAAAGGCGCGTGATCGGGTGGTGCCCGATCAATGAAAGAATGTGCAGGTTGAGGATCAAAGGCCGATTCTTCAACTCCAGCATAACCAACGTCCATATCCCATTCTCCGGAAGCACTGATGATGATAAGGACGCATTCTACGCGCGGCTGAAACGTGGGAACGGCTGCTGCCCAAACCACGACGTCAAAATCATCATAGGAGATTGTAACGCTCAGGTTGGCCAAGAGAAGGAGTTTAGACCGACTATTGGAAAGTTCAGCGCTCACCGGCTGACGAACGAAAACGGCCTACGACTATTTGATTTTGCCGCCTCCAAGAATATGGCCATTTGCAGCACCTACTTCCAACACAGCCTTCTATATCGAAACAGCTGGAGATCACCAATGCAGACAGAATCACAAATCGACCAGATTCTGATTGATGGACGGCACTTCCCCGACATTATCGACGTCAGGACATACCGTGGCGCTAACTTCGACTCTGACCACTATCTGGTGATGGGTAAACTGCGCCCAAAACAATCCGTCACAATGTTCGGTACCAACGGCCGTCGCGAAACGACCTAGAGCGACTGAAGCAACCTGCATACGCGCAGCGTTTCCGGAAGAGGGTGAGCTCGATAGGGCACCTCTTGAGGGCTGTTGGAATACAGTTAAAGCAGCCATTAACGACGCAGCGGAGAACAACGTTCGGTATGTGGGACGAAGTCGACGAAACTATCGGTGCAGACAGATTCTCGTGGAGAAGGACAATGCGCGGGCGGTTGCGCTTACTACCGTCTTTGGCGGTGTGCAAGAAGACGGTGTGTGGCTAAAGCCGGAAGCGTACAATGGGCAGGGGATGTTGCAAGAATGCCGAACAGCAACCCTGCGAAGATGGTGTTCACTTCTGATCCGCTAGATCAAAATTGCGTGAAGCGCAGCGAGCGAGGTGTGCTGATCAACTACAGAATGACTTGGCGAGCGTGGGGCGCATTCGAGGATGGAGACATCCCAAGTAAAATTTTAAGTTTTATAACGCTCTTGAAGGCCATAATTTACTCTTCAAGAGTGTTATAAAACCAAAATGATACTAGGGATGCGGCCTCGAACCATGTATTGGGGTGTCAAATTGTTGACTCAGTGTTATCTGTTAAGATTTAAACTAAATAAATGAAATTAATTGTCACCATGATCCGTAGCTTCAACGAAGTGTACGACGAATTTGATTTCAACATTTCTACATACAGTTTTCGACCTTGCTAAGGATGCTGGGTCATTAGACCAAATGAGAACTGGGAAGTGAGGAGTAGTGCGAAGTGAGGTAGAAGTATAACGGAAGATGAAAAAAGGAAAGGAGGAAGAAGTAAAAAGGATGAAGGATGGAGGAAGAAGGAAGAAGGAAAAAGTAAGAAGGAAGAAGGAAGAGGGGAGAAGGAAGAGGGGAGAAGGAAGAAGAAAGAAGGAAGAATGAAGAAGCAAGACGGAAGAAACAAGACGGAAGAAGCAAGAAGGAAGAAGGAAGAAGGAAGATGGAAGAAGGAAGAAGGAAGAAGAAAGAAAGAAGATAAAAGAAGGAAGAAAATGAAAGAAAGAAGAAAGAAGATGGAAGAAGGAAGAAGAAATAATGTAGAAGGAGGAGAGAAGAAGGAAGAAGGAAAAACTAAGAAGGAAGAAAGAAGAAGGAAGAAGGAAAAAAGAAGAAAGAAGAAAGAAGAAAGAAGAAGCAAGAAGGAAGAAGGAAGAAAGAAGAAAGAAGAAGAAAGAAGGAAGAAGGAAGAAGGGAGAAGGAAAAAGGAAGAAGGAAGAAGGAAGAAAACGGAAAAAAAGAAGGAAGAAGGAAAAGGAAGAAGAAAGAGGAAGCATGAAGAAGAAAGAAGGAAGAAAGAAGAAGGAAGAAAACGGTAGAAAGAAGAAAGAAGAAGGAAAAAGAAAGAAGGAAGAAAACGGTAGAAAGAATAAAGAAGGAAGAAAACGGAAGAAAGAAGGAATAAAGAAGGAAGAAAGAATTCGGAGACGAGCCAGCCTCGGGCTGAAAGTCTCCTTAATAAAGACACAAAAAAAAGGAAGAAAGAAGAAGGAAGAAAGAAGAAAGAAGAAGGAAGTAGGATGAAGGAAAAAGGAAGAAGGAAGATGGCAGAAGGAAAAAGGAAGAAGGAAGAAGGATGAAGGAATAAGGAAGAAGGAAGAAAGATGAAAAAAGAAGGAAGAAGGAAAAAGGAAGAAGGCTGAGGGAGGAGCAAGAAAGAAGAAAGAAGAAGAAAGAAGGAAGAAAGAAGAAGAAAAGAGAAAGGGGAAAGGAATAAATAAGAAGGAAGAAGGTAAAAGGAAGAAAGCTGAAGGAAGGAGGAAGAAGGAAGAAAGAAGGAAGAAGGAGAAAGAAGGAAGAAGGAATGAAAAATGAAGAATAAGGAAAAAGGAAGAAGGTAGAAGGAATAAAAAAGCGAAGAAGAGGGAGGAAGAAAAAAGAATGAAGGAACAAGGAACAAGGAAGAAGAAAGAAGGAATAGGAAGAAGAAAGAGGAAGAAGGAAGAAGGAAGAACAAAGAAAGAAGAATGAAGAAAAAAAAGGAAGATCGAAAAAGAAAAATGGAAGAGGTAGGAAATAGAAGACAGATATAAGAAGGAAGATGCAAGAAGGGAGAAGAAAGAAGGGGTAAGGTGAAGAAATAACTTCGCATTTTCATGTTTTGCTTCTTTTTACTAATTCGGCCTAATGGCCATTCGGCCTAATGGTCTTCGGCCCAACGACCTTCGGTCTAATGGCCTGACACCCTTGCTGAGCCATTTTTAATGTACGACCACCATATCCCAAGTAACATTTTCAGTTTTATGATGTACTACAAGAGTATTTATATCCTACAACAATAAAATCCTAGTCAAGGCATTTGCTCCTTCATCGCTTACACCAAAACCTCTTGAAGAGTAGTATCTGCCTAGTTGGCCCACTCTTGAAATGGTTTTGAAGGGTAAATGCAAGACGTATTTCAAGACCGGAATGTTACAAAACCTGAATACGAACTCGACACCAAAAACCTTTTGAAATCCATTTTTACACTATTATAAAAGAAAGTTGATCTTATTTAAAACCTTTTCTAAGTCACTTGATCTTGATGCCTGCAAAGTTCTCCAGATCTAGTTTTATGCAAACATTCGCATGAAATAATAAATTTCGTTCAGTCTCAACAAAATAAAATAAAGTTTATTGTATATGGATCCAAAAACTCCATAATCAAATATCGAAATAAAATATTTTAAATTATTGATAAAAATAATGAAAGCAGAATTAGTCTATGATGCATCAATTTCAGTTGCCAAATGAGATTTACTGTGTCATATGATGCGAAACCACGATATAATTGATGCGCTCTCAGTAAACCCCGTTCTAACAATTATTTTTCGATAAACAAATTTATGTTAAATTTGCACATTAATGCAATTTTTTAATTAATTGTTTATTCTATTGTTTGTAGCTGATTCGTTTATAATATATAGTAAAAAATCATAAATATAATGCAGTATTAATAGATATTTTGATTGAAATTCTCTAACCATGTGAAGTGAACAAAATATGGCGATGGCATCCGAGTAAATTTTTCAAGATTTATTTGTTCAAATTGGTTTACTTCAATTAAATCATCTATAAAATCATAATGTTTAGATATGGCATTTACGAAGGCTCGTCTGAGTGTTACAAATGCTGATTGGTCATTTTTCAACATATATGATGACCAGAACTAGAGTAAATTTGACAGTTCAAGTTTCTCAAAAAAAAAACAAAGCGGCATGGAAGGAAGTTATGGATAAAGACTTCGAATAGATCGTTTAATACACGTAAGTAAAGAATAAAGTATGTACTCCACTAAGTGACGGCACTTTTTCGGCCGGAAGTAAACATGCGCATTTTCTTGCCACCGTTAACGAAAAAACATGACTGGAACGGGTCTACGCACCGTGTTGTTTCCACTGTGTTTGGTTCTTTCCAGTTTATCACCTCGCGATTTCGGAAAGGAAAATTTCGATGTCAAGATGATTGCTAAAGCTGAAAATCTGTCAGCATGCATATTGAGAGTAAGCAAACAGTATGGTAATATTGCAAAGCTATTTCTTTTGCAACAATGAATGTTTAGGCTCTTACTACTCGTCGTCACTTTTCAGTTGTGTTTTTTTTTCTTTTAGAGATGCGTTTGTATTTTCTAAGACTCCTTATGTAGCAACCACAAATGCTAATTGATCTCAAATAATGCCGAAAGTAACTTTTAAAGTAACAAACCGACTTAAAGAAGTATTTCGTCATGACAAATAAACCAAACATCAGAGAGTTTTAATGTTATTTCCCAAATAAGTTTAATCAAGGCATGGAATGCCCTAATAAATTCATATTTAAAACATAATAGTTTTTGGAATTTATAACCTGCTTCAAAGGGTTTTGACAACCACTAGATGATGCAACATAATTCATGTGAGTTAAATACTTTTTCTAAGCCGAATAGCATGCTTATTGTCGCAATAAAACCACAATAAATTACATCGAATGCCAAAGAGCAGTGTGATTGTTACTTGGGTATATCTATATAAAAATGAGTTTGCATTTCCTTTCCTCACGAACTGGCTGATTGTTTTGCAAGATTCACTCTTCAATCGAATCGTTTTGGGTTCTTCTGTGTTTATGTATATGAAAAAATAGAACATTTTGCTGGGAAAGTCGAACAAATATAAAAATGCTACGTTTCAATGAATTCTGAAGAAAACAATCAAGCTCGAACTGAAATCGATCTAGAGGGCGACGGCTAAACGATTTACATTTAGGGGGAAGCAAGAACAACCCGGGCAAGATCAGGCATGTTCGACTAGTTATATATAAAATTTTCATGTAGACAACACAGTCCGATGCATAAAATACAAATACTAATTAATAAATGTAAACTCGCTTCGCCTAATAGTCGTCAGGTATGTATAAGGTTGCTCAGTTTTCCCCCGTCCAAAGTCGACCCTGAGGTAACGGAAAATGCGTATGAACGTCCACACCTAAGGACGTGTGCTGCTGGATGGCACTTTTTGCCATCGGTTCCCGGGCAGAATCCATGATCAGAGTAATAAAACATGATATGGACTTGATTGAAATAAGAGAAAAAAAACAGCAACAACATCCTACACCAAAAATATGTGACAAGTTTCAGCCAAGTTAGGTTGATGTTTCATTATGCGCGGAATCCGTCTTAAATGACGAAATAAAATTGGTTTAAATGGCAATCAATGAATCATTTCAGAAAGTTTCCATATTATGTATACTGTTTCAAAGTTAAATTTTGCATAATGTAGTAGAAAATTCTCCATTTAGAAGAGGTTGACTACAATCCAAATCCACAAAGTACATTGCTTTACGTAGAACAACGTTAAAGGTTGCATGAAGAAGACGTAGTCAAACAATGATATTTTTGAAAAAATGCACGGGGAAGCATACGAGAAGTTTTTAAAAACTCTTCTCAAAAGTTCTAGAAGCAATTTAATTAAAAACGGAAAGCATTACGGGGTTGAACTTTTCTTATACTGTGAATCAAGTGTGATATCACAAAATAAAATTTGAAATCGAAAAATTGCGTTTATAATGCAGTAGAAGGAAACACTGACAAGTCCAACCCCTGCTAACTGCTAACCGTTTTTAATTAAATTGCTCCTAGAATGTTTGAGAAGAATTTTATAAAACTTCACGTATGCTTTCCCGTGGATTTTTTTTTAAATATCACCCTTCGACTTCTTCTTCTTCATACAACCATTATTGGCCAATAAGAAGCACAAAACATGATGTATTGTCATGATAGGTATGTCGTAATCAGAGTCAATTTTATGGAAAACCCCACTCTTTTAGATCCGTACGATTTGTAGAATCCATTTATTTGTCTTAATATTTGGCGAAGATGCGAACCTCCATTAAGTTATTTGTTCAGCAATTAGGTGAGAAACTAACAAAAAGGAATATCGGGTTCAACATTTTTGACAGACTTCGTTTGCATCAACAACGTCACTCATAAATTGGGCATTTTCACGGTTGTTGATTGAATCCTATACTTTTCCAGCGCAATAAGATAGCCTTATCTCCGATTAGCCTCGCAAGATTGAGAATTGTCAATCCGGAGATGGCGAGCTCGATACTCAGTGCAGTCTAGAATGTCTTCGGGTGGGAAACATTCTCGACTACCTATACATACCTATCCATTTTACTTGCAACACAAGATACATATTCATGCAATTGGCTGGCATAGTGAAGCTTTAAATTCATAGCTGTGCAAATACTTCTAGAGCACTAAGTTGAAAAGCAGGTCAAGCTCCAACAGGAATGTAGCGCTATTGAAGAAAAAGATGATAATAACTTTTTTACAGTGGTTTTCCAATCATAAAAATAAATAATGTCGCCACTCCCGATATTAATGAGATGCGAGTGGTCCGAATTTCTGTTGGAGATTTTCGTACCTACACGATAAAGTTCTAAAACACAATTTTCTTGGACAGTACATAATATGTGCAGGTGCTAGGTTATTTATTTGTACGCATCCAAGACGGTTGAAGGATTTTGACAAGCTAATTAAACACAATGGCAAAGAAGCCTAAAACTACCACACTGTTTACATTTTGTCTTTGAAAAGGCCATACAAAATTCAACATACTCAACTCCACATTATGGAAATTTTGTGTGTAACCATTTGTGTCATTCTAAATTGAGTATAACAAAATACGGATGAAACATGATCACAGCACAAACGTAAACGTGCTCTATCTTCAACGCAACTGGTCACTAGAAAACGTGAACCTGTGGGGAAACTGATGGAGAGGGTCACCGAAATCGTAAAATGACGTAAATGCCCCATAAGAATCGCATCAAAACAAAGAAATTTAAACAAGTTTTCAGAACAGCCCAACTAGATCGCGGTAAATCCATCTACGTTTGTAGCTATGACATGGGAATGCAATAAACTGGTTTTGAAGAAACACGTAGAGGTATTACAATAAGTTGTAAAACAGCATTCACTTATCTACACAGAATAACGGAAACAATTTGATTACCTGCCTCTCAAATAGTTAACACTAGTATCCGAGTGAAGAATCAATTCGATTTTGATACACAAAACACTACTTTGTTAGTATAAATCGAACGTATCTAAGCCGAATGCAATCCTGCAACAACTGAACTAACGTCAACAAGGTTACAAAAACCAATCTTCACTAAAGTTGTGAAGATTCTATTCATCTTAGCTAACACGCCTGATAAGCTCGATATCTTATCGAACTCGACGGCTTCTTCGAATTCATCCAATGTTCCTATGTTTTGCTTCCGATAAGAATTTCGACGACGACACAACACGGCCCCCTCCCCATATTGAACCGCGTGGCCCACATTGCAAAACAGAAAATATTATTGCCCATTGGTAAGCCGAAACGGTGAGCAACCACAATCACATAGCTTGGCGCATCCGGCGTTCAACACTGAAAATATTGCCACCGATAGACATTATTTGTCCCGTTGTTATTGATGTGACGACGCTGGAACGTGTTTCGGTTTGGTGAAGATGTTTGTTTATTTCGGGTATCCATCGAATCTCTGGAAAATCCGGTTTTTTTTCAAAAGAATATAAATGATCAAATATCGAGGGCGCGCCAAAGGTGAACACAGATTTCAAACAAAGTGCGTGGGATGAAATTGCATATTTGAATTTTGCAAAATGTGAACCGAAAAGTGTCACGATGAGTAAAGTGAGTGCATACATTTGAGTAAAGTCACAGAATGCTAAAAATGTTATTCTTCTTCTTAACGGTATTACATCCCGGAAATTGAACTCAATCACTTTAAGCATGGTTTTGCTTTATAGCCGCACATCGTACTCTACGGCTTAGGAACGATCCAGTTATGTTGCTGAATCTGTTATAATCACGTCATACTGAATTATCTGGTTCATCAATGATTTTGTATTGGAATTGCTCGCGTTCAATGTTCTCTATCTGATATCTGTATCTGATTGATAAAAAAAATACGTATGACAATGCAATAAATTGTGCAATATAAAATAAAGAAAAACGGATTTAATAGGATTCATGAAAACAACGTTTGGTGGTGCATAGGGTAAATGTTCCAATAGTGGAGGAACTAATCACGTTCCAACACTATTCATTTTCCCAGAATAATATCGAATTTAATTTCACCTACCTTTAATATGCATTCGAAAGCTCTCCACTTCTATTTTTATATTGAAATGCTTTTGTTAGAAGAGAATTCATTTTTCAAGCCTAAAATAACAACTCCAATTACTGGTACAATGTTCCGATAGTTGCGATATTTCTTAATTTGCGTTCCTATAGTTACGAATCCCATTGTTTTTTTATGGGACTCGCAACTACTGGTGCATAGACGAAAAAATGTTAAGGTATTTTGATGATATTTACCAGTTTAGAAGGGCTGCCAAAGATATTATGGCTCGGTTCGGAAACTGACAGATATACTAACTGTTTGACAGTGTGGGTTGCTGCGATTGATTTGTAAGTTTTGAGTATACCATACTACCGCAACTATAGGAACACCCACGACTATCGGAACTTTTATCCTATTAATACTGAAAACATGTCGTATAACAAAACAATGAGACTATGTAATGTCTATAGGACTACTATGCAAAAATGGGTAATATGGTATCCGACGAATTAAAAGATAGGCCAGTGACTACATAGCGTAAATATATTCCACACCATAGGCTCATCTACAACTAACTTCGAATTGTGTTGGAGCGCTATCTAACGAGGGGGTATTAATCAATCATGAGTTTGAATTTATCGTGATTAGTAGGTAAAGCACTGAAAGCGATATTTGTTGTGGTTTTTAGCGCTAGAATCATAAACTGGATATCATGAGTCAGGGTATCCCGTCGTGAGCTAATGACGTTATTGCCTCGGGATCACACGAAATTGTTTTCATTTCACACTTTCGCAATTTTTAGCAGCAACGTTTTCAGAACAAGCAACCATTTAACCATATTTATAAATAATACTCAATACTGTTCAGGAAGGTTAGACACCTGATTCGAGCTCAGCCTTCTGCAGCACCTGCTTTGTAGCAGCACATCTTACATTAAATAGTTGCTCGCCCTTCAAGTTTATAAATGAACCATATCAAACAAGTCTGCTATCATGCAATATCTCCTATTGGAATCCCCCCCGTATATTGATGCAAATTAGAATTCGTCAGAATAGTTTCATACAATGTTGTATATCCACTATGTGGTGTAATGAAGAAATATTTTAATTCTTCGCTTCCAACAGAACAACTTCAAAGAAATCGAAGCTTGAATCAATTCAGCTCTCGATAAAAGCTGTCATAGGTATCGAAACGCACTTGTTTTGGATTTGCTTTTGGCATTCGCAAATTGTATTTTCCCACCAACAAATATGCAATCCACTTGAGCAAACTAACACGCGATTTCTCGTCAGTCGTCATACTTTGTTGTACATTTATTTAATGCCAATTGGATCATCCTATCGTCATGGGCTACATCTTGCACGGAGGGTCATATTTTATATTGAGTAAAATTAAGTAAAATCGATGGTCAATTTAACCCTTAGCCGGCAAAGCCAAAGCCTTCAAGCTGGTCTGTAGTGAACTGAAAAGACAAGTTAAAGAGTTTAATCTTGAAGAGCGTGCCGATGGTAGCCCCGAAAGCCCTCCTCCTTCGATTCAATTTTTTTTTTCATTTATTTAGCTTACAACTAAACAGTTTGTGGGCAGCAGGGACTATGTCCAAGGGCTTGACGATCCCTCCCCAGGCCATCTGCGAGTTGTGGGGCTTGCCTAGGATGTGGTGGGGGTTTGACAGTGGGCCCTGGTATATTCCTATAAAAAGCTGCATGTATCCGCAAGTAGGCCCCACCAAAGCGACCGTGTGCCGCTCAAAGCGCACAAGTCCTTGTGTCAGATGGGACACAAAACAAGCCTGACATGACGGCCCTCCGACGAGACAGGAGGTTTGCGCAGGCCCAATAAGCCGCCTGGAAAACCAATAATTACGAGCAATATATGAGATAACACGACTTGATATGATCGGCATAGACCTAGTCGCTAGGTTTCACAGGTTGCGACAGGATGATCTACGATGAATTACATCCCCGCAACTTCGACGTCGTGGCGCTGCAGGAGATTTGCTGGAGAGGACAGAAATTGTGGAAAATCGGGCAACGGGCGGCTACCTTCTACCACAGCTGTGGCACCACCAACGAGCTGGGAACCAGCTTCATAGTGCTGGATAAGATGTACCAACGTGTGATTGGGTGGCAGCCAATCAACGCAAGGATGTGCAAGCTGAGGATAAAAGGCCGTTTCTTCAACTATAGCATCATCAACGTGCACTGCCCACACGAAGGGAGATCCGACGACGAGAAAGAAGCGTTCTACGCACAGCTGGATACGATGGATGCCAACTGCGGGACGTCAAAATCGTCATCGGTGACATAAACGCACAGGTAGGAAGGTAGGAAATGTATAGACCGGTCATCGGACCGGAGAGTCTGCACACCGTATCGAATGATAACGGCCAACGATGCATAAACATCGCAGCTTCCCGCGGAATGGTAGTCCGAAGCACTTTCTTCCCCTGCAAAAATATCCACAAGGCTGAAACCCCCCTAGCTCGGGTACCTTAAGGTTAAGGATCTACAGGGTCGTTTATCGTTAGTTCTGAACTCACTATCCGTCTTTCTGTCAACTGGTGTCACAAACGTGAACAGGAACCGATGGTTAAATTACACAAACTGATGAGTAACCGGTTAATAGGAGACAAAGTGCATGAACTCACATAATATACAGAAGGGGGGGGGGTCACTGAGGAAAACTTCTAATTAATGGACCACCAGAACGACGAGGCTTGAATGCTCCTTTCGAGCGCGGAAAACGAACAAGGATTATGAAACTGTGGAAATAATAAGGTTCAGGGCTACTCACTTTAAATAAACTATCACAGAGACTTGTTTGGCTTAACTAATAGGTACACAATTTATTTATGACGTCACAGTTATTAGGGGTACTTGCGCATATTGTTCTGATTGTGCTTGAGGTGTTTCTTGACTCTTCGGGAAGCCGGGGCTTCAACCAGCGGACGGTACTGTAGCGATAGCTCTGATGACGGGAACATTTTGCTTTGGCTGGCAGATGACACCGGAAACGAAGAGCCGTCGCCGGACCAAACTGGTTTGCTTTGAACGGCGGGTTGCTGAAACAAGGCGTCGATGCAGTCCGTATTCGCTTTGGCCAGCAGATGCCAGCCGTTGATGTAGGGATTCGCTTTGCCGTTGGCGTCGGAAAGATGGCGTCGCCGTAGCCGGCTCGGCTTACCCGGTTTTGTCGGTATCCAGACGATAATGATTGTCTTCGCCCGACGGAATGGTGACACGCTTCCTGTCTCTGAACACATTCTGGAGAGTTCCCGGAAACGTAGTCAGCCGTCGCTTTCGCTTCCTTCTGACCGTGGTGCGCCGATGAAGGGTTGGAGATTTGGCCCTTTGTGGACCACTCGTAGAGCTTCACTGCCGAATAAAAGAAAAAGGCCCACTTCTAGGGCCTAAGCACACTATTACCCCTTGTGACGTCACGATTTTAGCCTTTGACACTATCTAACTTTTGTCTTCGCATTTACCTTTTTCTTGTAGCTAGTATTAGGAACGCTCTGTCCACTTTTAGGTTAGGTTTGTCGCACTGACTATAACTTTAGGAAATATTTTACAATAGGAAAAGTTTTAACATTTACTAACCCCACTAACACTAACCATTATTTTAACTTTTAGGGTCGATTACTACTAATTTTGATTTAGTCACTACCAATGACGATTTAGCCTATTCTAGAAAAGAAACACTGAGTTTTAAAATCTCCACAATTTAATGAGGTAGTCAAAGTTAACCTCAAACTCCGGAAATATTCTACACACGCGCGCACTACGAATCGGTCAGGGATCACAAGCGAAAGAGAGCGGTTTTTCTCTTTGTAACCCCTTTTATATCAAACGGCATCAGGTCAAACATACGTTATGTATGGATTCTATGCGTTAATGCACCCTATTCTTCCCGTCACCTGCGCTCCATCTGTTTGCGGGTAAAATAAGGCCCAGTGAAGTGTTGACCCTTTCGTTCAAACTGTTATACACGCAAGGTGCTCACCACTGACATTGACGTTTGAGTATGAGATAGGAACTCAATTGCTAAGGAATGGGAAAAATACATTTCTCACTGATTTCATTTAATTTGCAATAGGGATGTTTTAGGATTTTTTTTAGGGATTCTGGGTAGGATTTATACTTGTGGTGGAGCTACAAGCTTTTAATGGAACCTAACGGTTACAAGGCCTATCACCTAACCAAGAAACGGAAAACCAAATCGACCACGTTCTAATCGACGGTAAATTCTTCTCCGACATCACGAACGTCCGCACTTACCGCAGTGCGAATATTGAATCCGACCACTACCTTGTTGCAGTATGCCTGCGCTCAAAACTCTCGACGGTCTACAACACGCGTCGAAGTCGGACGCCGCGGCTTAACATCGGGCGGCTACAAGACGGTAGACTATATATTCGGCAAAGACCTAGGCAACGAATACAGGATCACGATTGGAAGCTTGGAACATGGAATTGCAAGTCGCTAGGTTGATCTACGATGAATTACATCCCCGCAACTTCGACGTCGTGGCGCTGCAGGAGATTTGCTGGACAGGACAGAAAGTGTGGAAAAGCGGGCATCGAGCGGCTACCTTCTACCAAAGCTGTGGCACCACCAACGAGCTGGGAACCGGCTTCATACTGCTGGGTAAGATGCGCCAACGAGTGATTAGGTGGCAGCCAATCAACGCAAGGATGTGCAAGCTGAGGATTAAAGGCCGTTTCTTCAACTATAGCATCATCAACGTGCACTGCCCACACGAAGGGAGACCTGACGACGAGAAAGAAGCGTTCTACGCTCAGCTGGAGCAGACATACGATGGATGCCCACTGCGGGACGTCAAAATCGTCATCAGTGACATGAACGCTCAAGTAGGAAGGGAGGAAATGTATAGACCGGTCATCGGACCGGATAGTCTGCACACCGTATCGTATGACAACGGCCAACGATGCATAAACTCCGCAGCCTCCCGCGGAATGGTAGTCCGAAGCACCTTCTTTCCCCGCAAAAATATCCACAAGGCCACATGGAGATCACCTAACCAAGAAACGGAAAACCAAATCGACCACGTTCTAATCGACGGTAAATTCTTCTCCGACATCACGAACGTCCGCACTTACCGCAGTGCGAATATTGAATCCGACCACTACCTCGTTGCAGTATGCCTGCGCTCAAAACTCTCGACGGTCTACAACACGCGTCGAAGTCGGACGCCGCGGCTTAACATTGGGCGGCTACAAGACGGTAGACTAGCCCAAGAATACACGCAGCAGCTGGAAGTGGCACTTCCAACGGAAGAGCAGCTAGGCGCAGCGTCTCTTGAAGATGGCTGGAGAGATATTCGATCCGCCATTGGTAGCACCGCAACCGCTGCACTTGGCACGGTGCCTCCGGATCAGAGAAACGACTGGTATGACGGCAAATGTGAGCAGTTAGTGGAAGAGAAGAATGCAGCATGGGCGAGATTGCTGCAACACCACACGCGGGTGAACGAGGCACGATATAAACAGGCGCGGAACAGACAAAACTCGATTTTCCGGAGGAAAAAGCGCCAGCAGGAAGATCGAGACCGTCAAGAAACGGAGCAACTGTACCGCGCCAATAACACACGAAAGTTGTATGAGAAGTTAAACCGTTAACGTGAGGGCCACGTGCCACAGCCGTAAGGACATAAACGGGAACCTTCCTACGAACGAGCGTGAGGTGATCCAAAGGTGGCGGCAGCACTACGAAGAGCTCCTGAATGGCGATGTGGCAGACGAAAATGGCGGTATGGTGATGGACCTGGGAGAACGCGCCCAGGATATAATTATACCGGCTCCGGATCTCCAGGAAATCCAAGAGGAGATTGGCCGGCTGAAGAACTACAAAGCCCCTGGGGTTGACCAACTACCAGGAGAGCTAATTAAACACGGTGAGGAGGCACTGGCTAGAGCGCTGCACTGGGTCAGCAACAAGATTTGGGAGGAGGAAGTTTTGCCGCAGGAGTGGACGAAAGATGTCGTGTGTCCCATCTACAAAAAGGGCGATAAGCTAGATTGTAGCAACTAACGCGCAACCACATTGCTCAACGCCGCCTTCAAGGTACTCTCCCAAATTTTATGCCGTCGACTAGCACCAATAGCAAGGGAGTTCGTGGGGCAGTACCAGGCGGGTTTTATGGGCGAACGCTCCACCACGAACCAGGTTTTTTTCTATTCGCCAAGTACTGCAGAAATGCCGTGAATACAACGTGCCCACACATCATCTATTCATCGACTTCAAAGCCGCATAGGACCAGCTATGGCAGCTAATGCACGAACACGGCTTTCCAGATGAACTGACACGGTTGATCAAAGCGACGATGGATCGGGTGATGTGCGTAGTTCGAGTTTCAGGGGCATTCTCGAATCCCTTCGAAACCCGCAGAGGGTTACGGCAAGGTCTTTCGTGTCTGCTATTCAACATCGCTTTGGAAGGGATAATACGAAGAGCAGGGATTAACACGAGTGGTACAATTTTGAATAAGTCTGTCCAGCTATTTGGCTTCACCGACGACATAGATATTATGGCACGTAACTTTGAGAAGAGTGAGGAAGCCTACATCAGACTGAAGAGGGAAGCTAAGCGGATCGGTCATCAACACGTCGAAGACGAAGTCGAAGACGAATCTGAGGGATTTCAGAAATAGTCTCGTCCACTTTGTCCCAGACCGTGGTAGAAGAAGGATCGCGAAGTTTTGTAGTTTCCGTGGTGTAATTGTTGTAAGTTTATTAAAACGTGAAGTGTTCTTAAGTTAGTAGTAATTATTTCTAAATGTTTCCCCGTAAAGACCCTTGCTAGAAATCGAAGTTGGTGAGGTAAAAGTTGTGCGTGTTAAACTGTAGTGTCAGAGTTCAAAGGTAAATGACTTTAATTGTGTGTCATCATATGTGCTAATTGTGTCGTCTAGCCTAGCGCAAGGTACGGCTATTTCATTCAAAGCCAATCCAAAAATACCGCACAAAGCGCAGACGATAAAGCTAGCCGCCGCACCACCCTCCGTCGCGCATCCAGTCTACGCTCTGGAAGCAAAGTTTCCCGGCGGTTTGAGGCCGGAAGGGAGTCGCGAACGCCCTCAACGCACTCCAGGCGACTGTTCCGATCATCGTTCGCCCAGCCAGTAAGTTTACGGCACGGGAAAACCACCAAAACCTCGTGCGTGAACGTCAAACTCGGTTGCAGATCAACGAGTCATCGCCGGTGGCAGCCATCGCCGTCGTCGTCGTCGTAGGAAGCACAAAAGGGAGCTTGAAAACATAAGCCCCGAAGGACCGTGAGTAGAAAGCCTTGCATGCAAGCACCTTAGCACAGACACACAATATTAGCTAGAGTAGGCAAAAACCGCACACGTTAAGTAGCCAGATGTGAACAGGGGAAATTAAGCCGGCCGGTCGGAATGACCGTTGTAAATACCTAGGTTAAGTAATCCGTTAAATAAACGTCGTTGATAAAGTCTTTGTTTCCGTAAAAACATGTATTAGTGATAGTTAAGAAAGCTTAAGTGTGTTTCACGTTCGAGTAGTTTTAGTTTGTCCGTGTAATGTCTGGTCTATCCAGCTTCCAAAGTGGAATGAGGGTGCAGAGGTTGGGGAATTTCTGCCAGTGATGATAACGAACTTAGGTCGTGTTGATGGAATTCGGTTATCTGGTGGAATTTGCGAGCTATGCTAGATAGGTGTCGATTGTCGGTGTTTCCAGGTCATTCGGGTCGGAATTAGAATGCTTGCTTGTTCCCGTTCATCTCCGAGAATTTAGTAGCTGACTTTCGGTCAGTATCTAGCCGGGCATCGTAGAAAACGACAGGTGGTACTCTTCAGAGGTGGCGCATAGGCCATTTTGTTTGCAAGGAGTCGGGGAACAAGCCGCGGAATGCTAGCCGCCATTTTGGCCGCTACAACATGATAGGAAAAGGTTCAAGAGAAGACAATGTGAGCCACTCACCGCGAGTTTGCATCGGGGGTGACGAAATCGAGGTGGTAGAACAATTTGTGTACTTGGGCTCACTGCTGACTGCCGAAAATGATACCAGCAGAGAAATTCGGAGACGCATGATAGCTGCAAATCGTACGTACTTTGGACTCCGTAAGACGCTTCGATCGAATAGAGTTCGCCGCCAAAATGACAATCTACAAAACGCTTATTAGACCGGTAGTCCTCTACGGCAGTGTTGTGCTGAATCATTATCAAACGATAATGATTGCAATTTTCATGTGAAAACTTTTCACGTGAAAACAGTAGGCGAGTTGTCGCCGGCGACAACTTCTCAAATGTTGCACTCAAACGATAGTAAACACCAGGCATTGAAAGCGTGAGTGAAGCGGACGAGCATTGATCTAATTCAATCATAGCATCCTATGCCAGTGAGTGAACAGCCTTGCTCAGATGGATACCAAACAACGATTATGAGCGATCGTTGCTGCGTAAACAACGAGCAACAGAGTTCGCCAAGCCAAACTTGGTATGGTATCCATGAAGCTACGACTTGAGCATTTGTGTTATGGGCCAAGCACAATGGATACGTTTGCGTGCGTTTTGACAATTTTTCCATGGAAAAACTGTCAAAACGTACGCAAACGTACCCATTCTGCGTGGCACTTTACACTTGATCTACTAGAATAAAACCAAAACACATCAGGTGTACTGCTTTATTCACTCTGCTTTCAAGTTGCTGGGATGGAGGAGAGAAAGTATCAAAGCCTCCCATGCAGTGTATCAGAGTTCCATTCTCATAGCGGACTTAATTTTCCTAATGTTTGAAAAGATTTTTCTAACAGCGTGTGGTAACAACACTCATTGTTAGGTTACCAAGTGATTTGCCTCGCTCAGTTGTCTCCCATTGGTGAGCGATGAAGATCTTTAAACATTGAATCAACGAACGCCAAATTTCAACGATCTAGAAAGCATCAGCGATTAGGCCGCAGTAGAGCATCAAGTTGGCATGAATTTAGACGATTTTAACTCATGATCTGATTTTTTTCAATGCCTGGTAAACACAGAATTTTCATTCAAACATTAATCTTTACTAATATCAGCAAATTGTCAACAGTCCCGTTATATCTTCTATTTGGCGTTATGGTTTATGATAGTAAGGAAAAATAGTTCTAAATGTAACGGTAAATGCTTCAAATCAAGATACGATTTTCAAACGATTCCTAATCGCTGGCGAGTTTTTATCACTTGATAATTTAAAAGTAAGATCGCGGGTAAGCTTGATCATCCTCGATTTTTTGAAAATTTGATTTTTCCCATCCCTGCTCTACGGACACGAGACCTGAACGATGCTCGTGGAAGACCAACGCGCACTTGGAGTTTACGAAAGGAAAGTGCTGCGTACCATCTATGGTGGGATGCAGATGGCGGACGGTACGTGGAGGGGGCGAATGAACCACGAGTTGCATGAGCTGCTGGGAGAACCATCCATCTGTTCGTAATTTAAGAAAATATTAGTGAAAAACACGGTGGTGCTATTTTGATTTCGCTCAGTGTAGTCGTTCAAGTTCCGAAATCTTCACTAGTAAGAGGCCAAAATAATTATTGACTAGTGAAAGAAATCGTTCACCCAACATTTTCAACTCTTTTTAATAAGACACCTGAAAAAACCTAAAACTTTAATAAGACACCTGAAATACAACTCGTCATTCGATAATTATGAGACAGAATTGTAAACAAGGCAAGGATTGAACAGCCTGCGTCAAAGAAATTGTTTCTCTGACGCCTAAAATGGTTAAAAATTTCATGAAAAAATAGACTCATGGTAGTGCAATAGATTATCCGGTAGCTGCGTAACAAGTTCTGAAACTCCTGTCGAAACTGGTCAGAGGAGACTCAACAATTTTTAATTTCAAAAAAATCAAATTCAAACTTTTAAGAATTTTATGAGCGATCGAATAATTCTCATTGTTTTGTCTTAAAAAGGTCAGATCATAAATATTTTCTGAATTTCCGATATCTTTGCTAATAACGATCTACATTAAATAGTGCAAGAAATACATACATCGTTGAACAACTTTTGTTCTGTCAACAAATTCAGAAGAGTTTGAGGTATTGAACAAGACACATTGCCCAATTGAGACGGCATGGGAAACGATAGAGGTAAAATATGGCTGACTGATTTGCTTTTCAGCGTTCACGTGAAAGAGAGGAAATTTATCAGTAGTGAATGTCGGAGGAACAATTTCATGCCCTGTTGCTTGATAACAAAGTCCTTCTAGTCCTTTCCTTTTCAGTCTGAAAATTATTCAAACGGGTTCACATTTGCATTGCCCGACGTTTCGGCCCGTTTATTGGGTTTTTAAGGGAAAAGATGTCTGCCGTTTTTCGTACACTGAACAAACCCAATAAACGGGCCGAAACGTCGGGCATTTCAAAAGTGAACCCGTTTGAATAATTTTCAGACTGAAAAAGTCAGAAGATAGGAATTGTAAAAAGCTTCAGGTGTCTTGCGCTGATCATAATTTTGGCAGCCCAGTTTTATAGTGCAAACATAATCTGTTTTTCGTTTCCATTTTGAGCTTGAGCTTGAGCTTGAGTTTGATTGACTGCTCGTAGTTGCTACTCCATTATGACCAGATCAGCTGTTCTTGCACAGGGAACCAACAGATGTTTGCTTGGGACTAGCACACATCTTCAATGTACAAGTACTGGCGATCTTATTTGTTAGGTCATACTGGCGCCTGCCACGTCAGAATGCAAGTCATTGTAGGGAAGGGGGAGGAAATGATGATGCAATCACTCGCCCACTGCAAACCGAATATACCCCTGCACTTGCCACGAGTTCATGCGGAATTTGTTGGAATCTTTGGGTTGGGTTCGAGAGGCAGATGTCCGTCTTGGTTAACGAGCTGCCAATGTGATAAATAGGAGAAAGCAACTGATGGAATTTTTAATTGGATGTAGGAAACGAGCTCTATAATTCATTTCCAATTCTAGCAGATTACTGTTAGAATACTCAAGTTGAAGGTATAGGAATAGTAATGTAAATGGTCTGGAAATCCATTTCCAGTTCTAGCAATTGCTAGAACATGAGAAATATAGAGAAAGATACAAAGTAGGAGAATGGAACGGACCTGGGATTGAACCCATGACCTCCTGCGTATGAGGCAGAAGCAGTAGCCATATGACTACCAAGCCCGCTATAATCTGTTTTTCGTTTCCATTTTCTCCAGAAATTCAATGAAGTTGGAGCGAACAATTACAAACTCCGATCAATATTGGTATTTCTTAATAATCCGTAAATTCCGAAAACAATCCGATAACCAACGGAGGACCAGTTCCATTTGAAACCATGAGATTGCTCGACTGCTCACGAAACTCAGAAAAATTGAAGCGTTGGGTGAATGGTTTCTCCGCTCTTTCCAAACATCTTTAAAACCAAACCATCAAACAAAAACCAAATAAACATTTTTTCTATATCTTTATTACCGAGACTTACAGCCCAAGGCTGATAGAAAAGCCCAAGGTCTCATAAAAAATCAATTTACCTAAATCTAGTTTTGATGTATTATAGAATATTGTTTAACTACAAAATATCTACAAAGAAAGTGTTCTTATTCATGTCCAACTACCATCAAAGAATTTGGTGCAATCAATAATTCACCATAATTTCCATAGTGTTAAAGGAATCCGCCAAAAGATCCTGTAAAAAGAACTGTCTCTCAACCAAAACTTGTTAGATTTTCGGAGGAGCATCATATAGCAGAACTAGGTTTATTGTAGCCTTGACGAAGCCTATTTTTCATTGAATAAAACCAACATAAGGACAACTGCAATAAAATAGTGGGTCATTTTTTGACATAATTTGATACTGTGAAAGAAAATGGGGTAATTGACGTTTTTTCACATACCGCCATAGGGGGGTGACAATGGGTCTAGGGGGTGAGAATGGGTCAGCGCCCTCACCGACACAGTATGGAGGTCGGATAACAAAACTGTTCAAAAAGGTCTCTTATAATTTAGTTTAGAGGGCAACTCAGATATATTAAAACTTTTCTACAAGCATTTATGTAGTTGAAACAGTGATCCATTTTTACCCCAATTTGCCCCTTGTCACCCCTGACGACGGTAGATAAAGTAGGTCGAGGAAACGTTCTGATAAACTTAGACTAA
The DNA here is from genome assembly GCF_024139115.2 of Armigeres subalbatus. NCBI lineage: Eukaryota > Metazoa > Arthropoda > Insecta > Diptera > Culicidae > Armigeres > Armigeres subalbatus. The sequence continues at coordinate 182,244,971 of NC_085140.1, read as the reverse complement.
TGGAAGACACTTTTCGATAGGATGGACAAATGAAACGGCAGAACTACTTCCGAGGAAGAGATCGCATTTATCATTGACCTATTCCAAGCAAATGGCCACTTCCAAAAAAGGACTCTTGATGCTTGATGCCGGACAAACACCTTCTTTTGTACACGCCTGAGCCTACCAAATAAACGAACTTGAAAAAAAAACACCTTCTTTTGAAGAAAGGATCAAATCCACCATTGTCTCAATCCGGGTAAACGACAATCTTCAAAGAAAGAATCACATCCACCTTGCCTTATGCAAGGCCTAGAACAACTATTTTAGAACAACACCATTGGCTTATTATAAGCTAACGCCGACCCGACATCCAATGAACGAATCACATTCAAACTCTTACTTTTAAAGACGGCACATCATCAATGTCTTAATTGTCATTACCTTAATCCAAAAATGCCAAAATAAAACTTTCAAAGAATTGCTATTTTCTTAGTCCGGGCAACTGCCCAGTTGTCAAGATCACATCCATCATTGCACAATGGGAAAAAATAGTCCATAACATGAATAAATTCAATATCTCGGTTCGGTATGGGCGGATTGCGCTGAAATTTTGGCACAAATCGTAGAGCTTTCTGGGAAATCGTGCAAAGGTGGTTAAGTTCACTGCACGAAGCTGCAAGACCTCGTTTTACCCCAATGCCTCATATTTGTTATGTTATTCATCAAGTTCAGAGTAAGAAATAATCAACAACACATAACACATTTGACCTCAAATGTTGCCAAAAATCGTGTTACGTGAGCTTTGTTTGCTTCACGTTGTTGGGAACTGAGATCTTACTGATTTTACCCCCACGTTCTCATATTCCATAAATTGCTTACTAATAACCCCACATTACTAGTGTGATCTTGAATTTTCCAAGGAATCGAGTGGAGTTATTTTTGCCCACTGCACGACTTAAGAAGCTAAAATATTGCACATTTTACCCCACGTTCTTATATTTTCTAACTATTACCCAAAAAAACAAGGTCTTCCCGAAAGCCTAATTAATAAGGGACATTAGGGCAAAACAAGATCTTGCAGTGAACTTAAAAACCTTTGCACGATTCCCCATAAAGTTCTACTATTGCAGCGCATTCCGCCCATACTAAACCGAGTTATTGAATTTATTCGCCTTAAGGACAATTTTTACCCATTGTGCATTGCCCTAATTTCAACAAAGGCCTATTTTAAAAGGAATCACTTCCACCATTGCCTTAATCCGGACAAAAGCCTACTTTTTAAGAAGGGATCACATCTACCATTGTCTTATTCCGAGCAAGTACCTACTTTTAACAACGAATCACATCCACCATTGTCTTGATCAATAAACATTGCTTTTCACTTGGCAAACCATGAACCCAAAGGAGAGATTACAATTGTTATTGCTTTGTAAATTGATTATGTCTTTTTAATCTTATTATCGTCCAATACGGTTTTTTTTTTTGCAGCATCAGTTTTATAGAACACAAAAAAAAAATGCCAAATGTTCATTATGCTAAATAGCCGTTATGACAAATAGCCTTTATGCTAAATGACCTTTATGCCAAATGGTGTTATGTCATTCCGAGGGGTTTGAAATAACGACTAGACTATTCCTTTCTTCACATGAAGGGGCTCCGTCTGGCAGTTATGCCATTTGAACGAAATATACTTTGCGTTTCAAGGTCAAGCATAATTACAACTATTTGAAAAAAGCTCCTAAAAACAGTATTTTTGCAATTATAATACAACATCCAACATTACGCATTTTTGCCTCAGGTACCCCACGATACCAGCAAATCTACCCCCAGGCGTATATGTATCACAGGTTGAGAACCGCTGGCTAAAACCATCTATTATTTGTAAAACAAATTCTTAAGAAAAAACGTCCTGTTAAAACATCCGCAGCGCATCGATAGAGCAAGAAATGGTTATATATTTAGACACCATGCTAAATGTCGATCAATTTTTTCCCATAGGGCTTATTAACCAAAATGCGATTCATCTTAATGCTGTTGTATGCAGAATTGTAGTTTTACCCACTACCCAAAGAAGGGGGAATACCGCAATGATAACTCGTTTTTGAAGACATCTTAAGCTTTTTTTCGAAGATCGTTTACCCTCATTGAATCCGTTTGCCTTTGTTAACATTATAATGTATATTTAAAATACAGCTCATCGAGCGTAATTTGCATATCACAGCACGACAATAGACTCTTGATACGGCTGCTTCACTAATCTAATTGGATGGTTTTGTGTTTGTCGATTAATCATACGTGAAGGTTTTGTTCATGGCTATCTGGTGCCACGAATAATTCCATTTCCACTGATTCAGAGATTAAGCATAAGTATAACCCAAATATTTAAAGCCGATAAAAATGCATAACCTGGAAAACTGATACGAAACACATGGAAATCCTGGTTCTGTTCCTGGAAATGTATGTATTTGTTATTCCAAATACATAAATAGCTGAAATGGTGTAATGCCTATAATATTGATAAATTCTCGGTAAAATAATGAGCGCTAACCATTTCTAGACCAACATTTGAAAAGGGCTTAACAGCCAAAATTTATTCCATCTGATTTTTCGTCTACATAGCTATATATGTAGACAAAGAATCAGAAGGAATAAAATTTGGCTGTTACGCCCATTTCAAATGTTGGTCTGGATTTGTGTTATCAATATATATTTAGATGAATTACAATTGTTTTATCGCAAAGTTATACCCCAGACAATCATACGTACGAAAATCAGTAACGCCCTATGTTGTTTGTTTACACAGTGTTTGGCCAATCGCGAACTAGACGGTGGTAGTGAGCAACGGTCAAACGCGAACAAAACTATTGAAGCATCGTCGGTAGTTGTTTGTACTTTTAATGAATGTTCAAATACACCGTTCAATAAATGATCGATGAAAAAAATCTCTGAGTGTGATGTCTGGTTGTCTGTTGTTATACCCTTCTCGTATTGGAGACACATTGTGGTGTATGCCATTCGATTCTTCGATTATCAATCGCTCAATTACTTCCACATGGTCCACACGGTAGCAGAATTATTTGCTAATTGATACAAAGTGCTATGCCACTTTGGTGACTATCGCAATCGTGATGCAAAGCCGGACAAATAATAATGCAGGGAACGTGCTAATATTGGTCGGAGTTAGTAGGGTGAAAATTCATTGCAATATTTGAAAATTCTTGTGTTGAATCAGTGGAAATTCTATTTTAGGTCTACCAAAAGCACCTGACATCAATCAATAAGCGGGTGAGAAGCTAACTTTCGTGTGCTTCTAGGAAAATGTCCAAGCTTATTGTTCTTGTAAATGCAAACAGACATAAATACAGACCTATTATACAGAAAGCCAGACGGTTCATTTTCCTTTACGGCAAAAAAATTGTCGAATCAACCTTTGAATCCAGACAATTTTCATTTTAACCAAACATCAATTAGACGCCTTCGGGTTCTACCAGTTAAGTATCATTTAGCCCCATTATTATTGGGATCTGTTGAGTTTCGTCAACGGCCACCGTGTTTGCTCATGGGGTCTCACTTCCCTGTTTCTCAAATAAACATCATTACTGACTAATTACAATCGAACTCAGTAATTCCACTGTTCAAGCGAGAAGTATGCATATGATGCAAAGTTCACGTCTGGATCGGCGCGTTTCTAACAATGCACCGTAGTATTTAAGAAGTGCTAATATGTTAGCTGGTTCTTCAACCTTTTGGCATGAATCATATTCTCTGCTATCGGAATGGCATCAACCCACATACTGCACGCAAGGCAAGTACCAAGAAAAAAAAACAACCTGAATCCATTTATACAAATTAAAACAATCCCACTAATTTGTTTCACTTTGGCAGGCATCATCCACCGCAATTGGCAACTGTTTACGCCCGACTAATTCGCTGTGGATGACTCAACATTATCTATGAACCCAAGAGGCGTTGCTGCAAGACGGGCAGCCGCATTCCGGATTAAGTTACCTGAGCTAGATATTTTTATCAGCATTTGTTTACTTATGCAGATGGGTTTCGTTCAGTACCAATGAGGCATCTTCGGTTTAAAAATATCGCTTTATCCATTATTGAATGGGAAGGATGAGCTCCGAACTAATTCGGGTGCAATGTTTCAATGATTTCAACACTGGGTATTATTCATTCTTGTGCAAACTTGGTAGATTGGTACAGAAGGGGCGCCAGGTGATGTAAGTGAAAAAAATGAATTTATAGGGTAAGCTGTCCGGTTGTCATTCACATGAAATGTCATCACGATGTTTTATTGATGACACCGGAGATGCCGGCCTGTCATTGATGGGCACGTGAAAATCGGGAGCAATATAAAATATTGCTGTGTTCAATGTGCTAAAAATTTGACTGAATTGTTGCCAAAAGATAATTGAATTGAATATTCATGCAGTAAATTTATTGTATTGCATAATTATATAGGGGTAATGACGGCTTTGGCAGGTTTTGTTCTATTATTGGCAGGGGGGTTTTTTATGACTGATTATGCTCAAATTTGGCCCAAACATTCTTTGCATATCAAAGAATATTGTGGCCAAATTTCATAAAATTCGGTCGACAAAACCCCCTGCCAATAATAGAACAAAACCTGCCAAAGCCGTCTGTTCCCCTATATATCGATTGAATAAAAATATTCAAGTAAAAAAAATCACTAATAATGATAAGAAAATTATTTTGAGCTTTTTAGTGGAATGTCTTCACTTGTCATAAGACGAGTTTATACAATCCCATTGAATTCCACCACTTAATTGTATCTTGACAGATACGTATTTCGACCTCAACAGTAAGGCCGTCTTCAGTGTCTCGTACAAGTCGAGTCAAGTACGAGACACTGAAGACGGCCTTACTGTTGAGGTCGAAATACGTATCTGTCAAGATACAATTAAGTGGTGGAATTCAATGGGATTGTATAAACTCGTCTTATGACAAGTCACTAATAATGTTTTGACAGTTCCGCATTTTCCGGTTGTGGGCACTATTTTTTACTAATAGCGAGTGTTTTGCTAAGAATTGCATTGCAGATTGCATTCAACGCTGAATACTGTGCTATCATTCCCAATTGAAAATTAGCCGAATCATACTATGGGATTCAATTTTGGTCAAAATAATTTATTATCAACCACGAAGAAGGTGGTAATTTATTATCAACCACAACAAGGTGGTTGATAATAAATTACCACGTTTCCGCATTTCGCGGGACTATACAGTGTTTTCACCATTTGCAGGGCTGTTACAACAGTCGCGGATTTCGCGATTTTCGCGTTTTTCGCGAATTTCGCGGATTTGTCGCGGATTTACCCTTCCAGTCGCGAAAATCGCGGTTCCGTCAAATATTGTCGCGAAAATCGCGGATTTATAATTACGTTCTCGCGAAGATCGCGATTTCCTTCAATTTAATTTTAGGAATTTCATGTGGGCGTTTGCAAAATAGGCAACCCGTCGAGATCCAAACACATGGTATTTGAATAGTCTTTCAATAGTGGTATGGATGTTGGTTTAAGTGGACACATAGAATATCTGTTGAATTGTCAGATCGATCATATTGCATTTCTGGATTACCGAAATGCCGAGAGCTATTTATTTTATTGCTTAGAACTTTCGTGCTACTAATTGCGGAATTACAATTATGATTACTTGCGCTGCATAAAGGGTCGACGATAAAGTCGGATCAAACGCAGTAATATTCACACTTGCTACTGCCAGGACGGAACTAATAGCAGATCGAAGCTGTCTTTATTTAGGTGTTTTGAAATTTATAATTTTAAGTTCAACGCCAATGCGGAAAGGAATTAGAAGGATTTAGCAATTTTAATTAAGAGGAAGGCGGGACCAGAAGGACCGTCTTACGAGTCAACCAAGGGCTTCGCCAGTTATTTGAATTAAAATTTACCACATTAAAATGATAGTAAGGATAAAATTTGGTCGTGAGAAAAACACGAAAACACTATTAAAATAGACAAAATTGCGATGATAGGGTCCGACGGCTCCGGCTTCTCCCTGAGGACTGGAATTGTGGGGTGGGGCCGTTTTGTATAGCTATTTTTTCTAAGGGTGGTGCAAATATGGTTCATCTGCATCCTCGAGTGTCTCGCAGTAATCTTTTCTATGCACGCTGTTCTCCGGTGGTATGTTAACTTGCTGCTGAAGCTGAAGGATTGATGTCTAGGTTGGAAATGCCATATTTTAATCATTCTCGCCAATATTAGCTGACAAACAGAATATCCTTGTGGATTGTTCGACCTTTCTTTTGTGAGAAAGGATCAGATTGCCTTTCAATGGTTAAGGCGATATTCAGAAATCCGAATATCGTCGGTTGAACGAGAGGTTTTTTTAATTGCCCGACGATCAGTTGCGTCTAGTTTTGTACCATGCTCAATGACTATTGCAGGCATCTCATTCAAACCAGTCAGTATTCATCCTTTGTTTTATTATGCATTCCAATAGCTTTTTGGTAGGCTAGTTTTTGTTCCATTACCTCGCTGTTCTTATAACCATTGAGAGTCGTTACATCGTTCGTAATTAATCAGTTGCAGCAAACTGTCTGACTGAAATCGAGCCTTGAGACTCCAAACGAATCCTACGATGGATACGACATGCGACGTTGTAATGCTCACTATAGATGGCAAAACGCCATCGTGTACGCGACCTACCATGAAGCCTGCGGCCTCTTCTGGGATGTCTAGTGCATGTTATCTTCGCTTGACACTCTTCCGTAAAATAAACAACGTGTCGAGTCTGCCGTGTTGTATAAGCTTAGCAATACCCATCCATTATCCCATACATAGTGATAATGACATCATTTTTCAAATCGTGAATATTATCCAAGTTCTTAAAAATTCGCAGGCCTTAGAACCGTTCCTGTCCACCTCTGGTTTCATTCCGCCTGGGTGCTTTTAAATCAGATTCGTCAGGCTTTGCTCGGGCCTCTGCAGAGTTCTGTAGAGAATCGCTCGCTTTAAAAAAATTAGTCTTATATTATTTCCTAACTGGCGGATTTATGGAAGTACACAATGCAATGACTGATCAATAAATAGCTTGAAGGATTATTGATGCGTCCAAGGCATTGTAAAACGATAGTAGAAATTAGAAGAATACTATTATATAGCGTACTAAAAATTATAATTCAAATAAACCTTGATCTAACTGGTATTTACCTATGACAACAGCCTGCCATCGCTGCACAACTTAGGGTATCCAATCATGGTTTGAACCAAATGGCAGGAATCAGATGAGCCGTTAGAACAAAGTTTATTTATTTCATTATAGAGACATGTTACAGCTGCTATTTCTAGTTTATATGGAAGCTTTATTCATTATCTTTCTAAAACATGCTGGGTGCACATATTTATGCTTAGTTTCATTGAAAAAACTTAATAATTACATAACTTTGATTCGTACCATGGTTTGAACTACACTGTTCATGGTTTGAACTAAATTCGTACCATGGTTTAAACTACTGCAGCGCAGCCAGCAGCTCCTAAATATAATACTAATCACATGCATGAAACGCTGAGGAAATCTGTAAAAAAGCAAATTTGTTTTACTATTCATCTTCTCGCATTGGATTAGTAACTCGAAACGTTTGAAAATCGTCTAAATTATCGATATGAAAATTGCGATTTTTTCATATTGGAAATGTAAACAAAATGCTCCAGCTAGGCGCATGCAGCGCTCCTAGCGGACAGCAGCAGAACATGACTGCATTTACAAGTTCAAAACATGGTACGAATTTAGTTCAAACCATGATCAGTTTTTACCTTGTATAAATGTTACTATTTTAACTATTTGAAACTGTTTCTCAACTGAATGATGACGTCAATCGATTACAGATGAAAGTAGCGTTCTTTTGATGTATTGATCTCACTCCTGTGTCATAAAATGCGTCCTTTACGAGCTTTTTGAAATTATGCCACTGGTGGGGGGGACTTGGCGCAAATTCTGGACGTTTTTAAATATTTGTATTTTATTACTTAAACAATATGTACGAATGTTGAAATAAACTCTATCACTTCCAGTATACCTAAATGTTCCATTCATACTGTTTTAGATTCATTTCCTGACAATGAGATGGTGATTTCTACTGATTTCAAAATGGTTCAAACCATGATACGCTTTTCACTAGTTCAAACCATGATTGGATACCTACTTATGAAAAAATGCAATGATACAACATCGATTCAAATGGGGGGTTTTCCGGCAACATTTAAAATTGAATTACTTCCGGGCATATTTCAACGCTGCACATATATTTTCTGTGGCTCATGATATGGTTAAAGCGTTAACTATGCAATTTTAGATATTACATAAGTTAGTGAATGTTCTTTCTTTTTGTTTTCTATTGACGAATATGCCAATAGATTAAAAGCAAAAATATTGAAAAATTTTAATTATAAGTAAGAAACCATATTTTTGTTTGTCGTGGATTTGTTTTTACAGTCGCGGTTTTTCAATTTGCTAGTCGCGGATTTCGCGGATTGGAATTCGACTAGGTTGTAACAGTTGCTGTGTTCAATGTGCTAAAAATTTGACTGAATTGTTGCCAAAAGATAATTGAATTGAATATTCATGCAGTAAATTTATTGTATTTCATAATTATATATCGATTGAATAAAAATATTCAAGTAAAAAGTTTTTCGATCAAACTGGAAGTTAAAAGAAATACACGCATTTTAAAGTGCCCCATTTCTTAATGATCTGGTCTTTATACAGAAGATTGCTCAATTGAGCATTGCATAGCCACCCACGATTTGAACAATCACATATGCTGTGCTATGCTATGGAAAAACATTATCGACACCCTGGGTATAGTATATCCATTGTAGTTGCCAAAATACAGACTCATGCAATGGCGGGCATAGAAAATTTTCAATTAATAACTTAGAAATGCTAAAATAATAATAAGATGAAAGGCAGGCCTAGTTCCAGATGGAACGTTGAGCCATAAAATAAGACCAAGAAGAAGAAGAAGAAGACCAGAACCGGACAACTTCCCCTACTTTGAGGAACGCCACGCGTGCCTCAAGGCATTGATTTGAATTATTTGAAATCAGTGTATATTGATTTATATTTATTTTATTTTTACTCTGGAGGAGAAAGCAAAATTCTTCCTTCTTTTGAAAGTGCCGCTACAGTTATTCAGTACATCTTATTTGCTGATAAGAATATCCGTTTTATACCATCATCTGTGTACCTCTAAGACTGATGAGGTTTTTCTGATAAATGAAATAAATTATGTATATGATTTGTGGAGTATGAATAAATTCATTCTTAGCCGTGTGGTAAGATATGCGGCGACAAACCAAGACGATGCTGAAGGTGGCTGGGTTCGATTCCCGGTCGAGTCCAGGAAGTAAGGAAGCTGCGGCGAAGGCGGCAATGTCCCAATGGGGGATGTAATGCCAATAATGAGAAGAATATATGATTTGAAAACTCAAGTTTACCTGTCACTTATGCAACGAGTAGAGCAAGCAACTGGGCTTCATGTCGTTTCTTGTATTCAGTTCAGGTGTTTTCATGAAACACAGGTGGAGCGCTTATTCGTAACTGGATTAAATTGCTTCCAACCTCGTATCTCTACAACCATCAATATTTTTTTCCTAATTGCACGGTGATCAGTCTGATAAAGTATGTATTGTCCGAAAAGCCAAGAAGTAGGTATATAGGACCCTGTACAAATTGATTGCCATTCTGCTACCATCGGCGGAGATCCTTATCTATGGCAGCAGTTCTTCATTTTACTATATAGCATAATTTTTCATTCACTTTCATTGTTTGTACTACACCGTAGTTAGTAAGTATATGCTTGAAATTACAGCTATACTGATCCCAAACTGTCCGACAGTCAATTTTAAACTAATATGATTGACAATTCAAATCGTGGCTAAATCATGGGAATATTTGATCTGAGTTTGTGCTGAAAAGAACTGAAGCATAACATTAAATAATCAGTTTCAATCAAAATCTCCAGATAGTATAAAAAGTGTTTCAAACTTTCGAGGACTTTCATTTTGGTGTGCCGGAAAACACCGGAGATTCAGTGAAATGCGTTCCTGCCTCTCACCTCAGTGGCCTGGGTATTCACTCCCGGTTGGTCCCGTTGGCATTTCCTAAGACGAAAGGTAGGGTCTACGTGTAGGAACAGTGTTCCTCGCGTCGGTGATCACTCACTCGTGAGGAAAAAAACCGACAGAAATTGAACGCAAATAAAAAAAATGTGTTTCTGAAAAATAAATATTAATAAGGTATGATACAAAAAATAACCTTCTGCATCACAAAGCCATCACAAATGGAAATGCAGTGTTTCGAATGATTTTGTTTTGGATGAATTGCTATTCCGAGGAATTAAACGAAAACTTTTTAATTTTGAACTAATTGAACCCACCCGACATTGCTCAGGTTTGAATTTTTTTTCGCTAGACCACACTAGACCGTTGCATTTACATGATTTTCCGACATTCCCAGTAAAATTTTTCAATTTCCAATATGTTATATAAACACTTCGGATTCCAAGACGAATCAATTAATGAGGCAACCGTACAAATCGATCAACCCGTTTAAAAGTTATAATGCCACCAAGGAAATGCAAACTGATTTTTATGTATAGAGATTCGTTTCGTCCTGTGGGAAACATTTTTTTTCGCCAGACATATATAATTTGTTAATCTCCAAATATGAAAAAAAAAAATTATGGAAAATAAATTCTAAGAAAAATAGAATCACATTTCTATTAAGAGTTACTTACTTATGGATCCTGTACACCTCCGGTGGTGCAAAGGGCCGACTTGAAAGATCTCATATATTCCATTAAGAGTGCCAAGCCGTAAAGATTGCTTTATGCCGCGCACGTCAATGGTCTAGGTACTTCGTTTTTTAGCCCTCTTGCCATATTTGTACCAAATTCACACAACAAGTCATTCAGCTCCAGGCTTGCTTATGAAGTACTCAGATAATAATCCTCAGAGATGGATCTGCCCTACTTCGACAAGGAGTGTCCCGGTGTGGTAGAATTTCCTTTGAAACCCGCTTCCGTGGAAAACGTAATCCACACCACTCCCAACAACTCTTAGGCAGGTGACAGGACGAGTGTAGAAGTCTTACAGTGGAGCAATGCGTCCGGTTCAATGGCGTCACAACGACCCGAAACAGTCTGTGTCATGATCTACTCGGTTTGATACGAACATTATTTGAGCTTTTAGTTGAATGTATTTACTTGTCATAAGACGAGGTTGTACTAAGTCGAGTCAAGTACGGGACACTGAAGATGGCCTTCCTGTTGAGGTCGAAATACGTATCTGTCAAAGGTAAAATAAAGTAGTGGAATTAAATGGAATGAAGGATTAAATGAGCTGAAGGATTTCCTTGAGGAGAAGGAAATAGACGTGGCATTCATCACCGAAACGTACCTAAAACCGGAGGTGAGCGTCAACACCCTGGACACCCCATGGGAAGGTGTGGTCATCGCTCTTCGCTACAACATCAACTGTTGTCTACATCCAAGCTTCCACTTCTGTTGACACAATCGCGCTCATCGCGGCGTACTGCCCAACCCAAGTCAAAGTTGGCAACTGCGTTCCATCGAGGAGGCGATCTCGGTGGCCCGTGACCAACATGTACCGATGACTTGGCAGGTAAGCAACACCCTAACAATCGATATACTCACCAAAGATTTGATTCGATTGCGGAATGTCACTCACAGGCAGTTTCAGCGTACTGGACTGCCTGCGCTTAAGACACGCTGCAATTGAATCTGAAAAATTATCAAGGCCTCAAAAATAACGATTTCTCGAACAAGATTTCTTCCGGACTATGCAAAGCCGTTCTGAAAAATGGCCAAAATACTAAAATCCAAAATACAAATCCTCGGTTCATTCCATCTTTAATCCAAGTAGGCTCTAAGGATCGCTTTATAACTCCTGAAGATAAGGTCACTGAAATAGGTCGTCACTTCGTCAGCTCACACAGTCTTGGGCAGAACATCATCAGTCCACACGAAGCAGCTGTTAACGAGTATGCACACAACATTCATCTGACTCCCAACGACTTCTCGGAGGAGTTGGAGATCTCAGCTGGCGAATTGACGGCCTATATCAAATCATCGAAGAACATGAAGGCCCCAGGTTTCGATAACATTCTGAATCTCGAGCTCAAACACATGAGTGCTCCGTTCTTTGAGCACCTTTCGCTGATCTTTAATCAGTGTATCCAGCTTAGCTAATTTCCATCGTCCTGGAAGTCAGCAAAAGTCATCCTCATCCGGAAGCCTGGGAAAGATCCTTCCTTCCCCAAAAGTTATCGTCCCATCAGCCTTCTCTCAGGATTATCCAAGCTATTCGAAAAAGCTGTTCATCACCGGTAACTCGAGTCTGACGAAAATCTCAACATCTTGCTTGAGGAACAGTTTGAGTTACCAACCTTCTCAGACGGAACAAGTTTGTCTCAAAAACATCCGCCATGGTCTTACTCCAACGAGGTCTGGATGATCTGACCAGCCAGCTGGAAGATCCTACCAGCTGGAAGATCTGAATCAACGCGGCGAAGACCCAGATCATCATTTCCCCCACTCTAAATCCCCTAAACATGTTCTACCTGGGGACTGTCATCCTCAATGGCACGACTGTGGAATGGGCCAATGAGGCCGACTACCTTGGCTTGACCCTCGACAGCAAGCTTATTTTCAGGCAAAAGGTTGACAAGACGGCGACAAAGTGTAACGTTTTGTTAAAACTACTGTACCTTTTGATCAACCGTCGGTCGTCATTGTCCCTGAAAAATAAGCTTGCTGTCTACAAGCAAACCATCCTTCCTGTGATCGAATACGGCATGCCGGTCTGGGAGAGTTGCGCTAAAACCCACCACCTCAAACTTCAACGGGTCCAAAACAAATTCCTGAGGATGATCCCCAACACCCCTCCCAGGACAAGAACATCCGAGATCCACCGTATGGCCGGGAGAAAAACCTTACATGAACGCTTTGGTGAGTATGAAGAAAAGTTTGGGGTCTGTAGCACGCATTCGGATCAGGCTCCAAATAGGGCGCTAGTTCCAATCTAAGTTTTCAAATTTTCAATGTAAATATTAGTGTACATAGTAGTTGGGTTATCAAATTAGAAATCTTTTGTTACGAAATGTTTTGAAGTGAAAACACTGAAGAGACTACAGAAATATGTTTGGCGGGATATACAACGGTGTCTCTAATTTCACTTGAAATATCATCATAGAGGATTTTCTCCATGAATTCAAACAATGTTTCATGGATTCTTCTGTAAATACAAAAATATATTCTTTTAGAAGTTTCTTCTTTAGAGATTTCTATCAAAGCTCAACAAAAAAAAATGTTCTCTGCAATTTGCAATGTAAATAACTTTAGATTTTGTTATAAAAAGTGTCAGAATTCTAGATTAGTCTAGATCAGCGGTTCTCAACCTGGGGTACATGTACCCCCGGGGGTACCTTTGCTGACCCCAGGGGGTACCTTGGACGAAAATGCGTAATGGCGAACATATTACAATTCCAAAAAAAAACTATTGGTAAAGTTTTAATAATTGTATAAATTTATATTCCAAGACTTTGTATTGTACATAATATGCATAGCAATAAGTAAATCAAAACATATAGAATCATGTCCACCACAGCCAACACAGTGTATGAAGGGCTGCGGGACAAAAGATAAAAAAATCTTCGAAAACAATCCACTTAATCGAAATAAAATTATGAAATATGTTAAGAATATACTTCTGAACTAAAATAATAAATTTGAAGGTTTAGAAGCCTTGAAGCATAAAGGCTCTTTTCTTTCCACAAAAAAAACTCTTGGATGCCTTCTTCTATGCCGAAAGCCTTCTTCCAAGCAAAATAATTGAAATATTTTAAAAAAAAACTGTTGGAAGCCTTCTTCGACGTGGTTCAACAACCTCCTTCCAAGACCGCTTCAAGAGACCTCCTTACGAGGGGCTCAGAATTCTTCTTTCAGCCAGCCCCCTTTCATGAGGCTCGAAATCCTCCCACAAGTGATTCGGAAACCTATTTTGAAAAAAGTCAGAAACCCAGATTCAGGAGGCTCGGAAGCCCCCTTTTCAAGAAGCTCAGAAGCTCAAGAGGATCGAAAATCCCTTTCATGCGGCACGGAAGCATCTTTTAAGAGAGCTCGGAAACCTCCTTTCGGGGGACTCGGAATTCTTCTTTCAGTCAGCCCTCTTTGAAATGGTTCAGAAGCCTCTTTTCGAAAGCCCCTTTTCAAAACAGATAGGAAACCCTCATTCAAGAAGCACAGATGCCCCTTTTTTTAGAGGTTTAGAGGCCCCCAAAAGGGTTTGAGATCTTCGACCTGGAAGCCTCCTTTCAAGTGGCTCGGAAACTCAATCGAGGGGCTCTGAATTCTTCTTTCAAAAAACATGGAAGCCTACTTCCAAACGGCGCAGCACCATCATTTCAAGATGCTCAATGCCTCCTTTCAAGAGGCTCGAAAGACCCTTTTCATCAGGCTCGGAAATCACATTTCAAGTGGTTCGGAAGCCCCATTTTGAAAGGGTCGAAAGCCCCCTTTCAAGAGGCTCAGAAGCTCACTTTCAAGAGGCTCGGAAGCCCCCTTTCAAGTGGCTCGAAAACTTCATTTGGAGGGGCTCGGAATTTTTCCTTCGAGAAGCTTAGGAGCCTACTTTCAAAAGGCTCAGAAATGTCATTTCAAGATGCCCAAGGCCTCATTTCAAGAGGCTGGTAAGACCCTTTTTCATGAGGCTCGGAAGCCCCTTTTTTAAGAGGCTCAGAATTCTGCGTTCAAGGGGATCGGAATTCTTTTAGCCAACCATCACGAGTGGCTCGGAAGCCTCTTTTCAAAAGGGTCGGAAGCCCAGTTTCAAGAGGCTCAGAATTTTCCTTTCGAGTGACTGGGAATTCTTCTTTCAAGAAGTCTACTTTCAAACGGCTCAGCAACGTCATTTCAAGATCGTCAAAGCCTCCTTTCAAGAGGCTCGAAAGACCCCTTTCATGTAGCTTGGGAGTCTCCTTTTGAAAGCCTCGGAAACTCCTTCTAGATGGACCCCGAATTATTCTTTCAAGAGACTTGGAAGCCTACTTTCAACAGGTTCAGAAACGTCATTTCAAAATGCTCAAAAGGTTCGAAAGCACTCTTTCAAGATAATCTTATGAGTTTCGCTTATTAAAATAGAGGCTACCTCAATTGATACAAAAACACGAAGGGGTACCTCTGAAGAAAAAGGTTGAGAACCGCTGGTCTAGATTATGGCCCAACTGGGGAATCACGACAATAGTCGAACTTCATCTAGTAGTCGAACTAGAATTTTATGGTGACTCCCTTAAGCAAGGATGAGAGCATGAAGGACTGCCTGCTGGCTGGCTGGATGGCCTCGTATGCCCAATCTGTAAGAGAGGCGGCGAGGATAGGCTTAACCGTTAACTCTACCAAGACAAAGTACATGGTTGCAGGTAGAGATAGAGGAAGACCTAGTGATGTTGGTGCTGAGGTAGTGCTTGATGGGGATGTGTTTGAAGTTGTTGAAGAATTTGTTTACCTTGGAACGCTTGTGACATGTGACAATGACGTTTACCGTGAAGTGAAGAGACGTATTGCTGCTGCGAACAGGGCCTTTTACGGAATATGTGACCAGCTTAGGTTCCGCAACATGCAGACGGAAACGAAATTTTCTCTAAAGAAAACTCTGATTCTACCAGTGGCCCTTTATGGACATGAAGTATGGACGTTAAAAAAGGCCGACCGGAGAGCTTTCGGGGTTTTCGAGCGAAAAGTGCTGCGTACAATACTCAGAGAGAGAATAAAGAAAATGGTGTGTGGCACAGACGCATGAATCTGTATCAAGTATACAAAGAAGTAAATATTGTGAATCGTATAAAATACGGCAGACTTCAGTGGGCTGGTTACTTAGTGCGACTGTCGGAAAAAAGAATGGCGAAAACAATATTCAACAGAGAATCAGATAGAGACCGGCGGTGCACGCGGTGGAATCGGACCTGGGGACCCCGAACGTTCGGGGAAACTGGAGGAACATCGCCCAAGACCGATGATTATGGAGCTTTACAATACGCCAGGCATAGGTGTATCCATGCTGTAGCCAACCAGGTATCCCTTAAACAGGACGTTCAACTTTTTTAGTAAATCGCTCAATACAAAGAAAATAGTTCAAGGGGCTATGATAGCCCTTTCTATACATCGCCAGATACGTCAATGACTGTATACTTGTATACTGTAAACTATGTGTTTCATGGGATAAAAGGTGTGGTGGAAATTCATGTTGCACTTTTCTTTTCTTCGTGCTAAAGATAGCCAAAAATCTCTGTCTAATGGCAGTTCCTTTTCCTGACGACTCAAGGATGAGAGCTATTGTATAGAATCGGTTACTCCCGAAAAGTGTAAAACAAATTTGCTTGCTAATTCCCTGCTCAACATCAGGGTGATCAGATTCGGAATCGTAAAAATGATCTGTATTTTTGATGTAGTTTTTTTCTGTACCAGCAGCCCGATTATGTTGTAAGTTATGGATCATTGAATATTTCATTCCAATGATCCATATCTTTCATCGGATCGGTTAAAGAAAGGGATCCGTTTTGCCAATTTATTCAACATGCATAATAACTGTGCAGAGATTGTTTTTGTTTTTTAGCTTTTGCGTATTTCTGTCATAAAGTACCTACCCCCTGAGACCAGTGAAAACAAAATATTCTTTATAGGGGAGATTGAAGATCCGTTGATCGAAATGTGAAACTGATAAAATCTCTTATAAAATCGCGATTTCAAAGTTTTCATTAGTCAAAATGTGTTCTGATCAGAAGCAAAATTATAGGTCAAAGGTAGTAAAGTAAAAACGCTCTCTGGATAATGAAAAATGTTTAGAAAATTATGAAATTGCCATTAAAGTAATCATGGTGAAAGTAATAAAAATATGATATTTTCAAAATATGCCAATAAATTAATACATATAATTTTGTAACATTAGAACAAAACTTCCAACAACTTTTTGGGACAGATGAAGGAGTGTTTTGTTGTATGTAGTATTTTTCTAGGAGTCCCTTAAAAGGAGAATTTATCTCCACTAGGTCTCGAGAAATTGTACTTTCAAATTAATTATTCGAGTTAGTAATATTTTTCACCTTTCTTATATGCAGAAAAAACTCATTGGGTTTTAAAACCAGCGGGTACCATGTTTTCTTACAATTCTGTATGAAAACTTAGTGATTTGGCTTATATCCAAAGCATACTATCTTTGTCAGCAACTTTGGTTTCTTATAGAACACTGCAGGTTGTTCATACAATGTATTTTATACGAATTTAACATTCTTGTTTTAAACTCTTACAATTTTGTGTATGCCAAGGTTTTGAAACGATTTCGTAATGTTTTCACAAAACGTTTAAAAAATGTTCTCATTCGTATATGATGTTACGATAATATGGTGTAACATCAACACTTTATGCTGCAACTTTCACTGAGAAAATGCCAAAAACGATAGATCTTGACTTTTAGTAATAGATAGGTATAAGTTTATGTGGTGTATGACGGAAGCCGAATATGCCAAGTGCCAAACAACATCAAAAGAATTTTCTATGAACACGGGATATTCTACATCTCCAGCTGCTCACGGTACGTCAATGTGATCACGCGCTTGATCGGTCGTCCCGGTCGTCCCACTACCCGATAGCCATCATAATTACCTACCTGCTTTGTTTTGTTCTGGAAATTCTCTTAGGCAAGAAGCAACACAAACAAACTTTTTCGCACGGAACGATTTGTTGAAATTAGACAAACAGGAAACCGGAAATTTACCCACGATGGAAAATCAACCAAGCCACTGGAGCACCTAATGTCTGTGATTTGTTGAGAACTGGCGGCCGCAAGTGATAGCGTCCCAGCAATTCGTTCGATAGGTAACGACAAACCCTTATTTTCCAGAACTGATTCAATTTGAGTACTTAGCACACTTCGAAACTAGTTGAACGCGCGTGACTCATACAGCCCTTCAAGAAATACCGGGGTACTTGGACACTTATTGGTTCTTAGCGACTATCGCACTATCGAGGCTTGATTTTCACATTGTCATCACCGGCAAAGCGAATTCGCAAACACAAAACGCACTATTTCTACTTTTCTCCAGTGATGTGTCGAAAGAGTCTCAACAGCAATATTTTCATTCATAACATTCGGAAAGAACAGCAATGGTTCGTTTCGTTTCACACCTTTCTGTTTGACGCAGAACATAAACTCTAGATTTCTGTTCCATTCATGTGCATCACTAAATCTAGAGTTGAGTCGTCCAGTTTTCCGCACAACTGAACAGTCAGTTTATTGAGGATTCCGAACCGGAACTGCGAATCCAACGATTTGGACAAAGCCACGAGGAGAGGTATCTATCTGATGCGAGCTATCGCGGCAAGCAACCAAAGACAACTGAACGACAATCTGTTGCTGTTGCCGCTGTTACCCAACTGTGCGAACGCACGATGGATGGGTCTCTCGGTTTGCGAAACTCAAACCTGATCAGGCTGGGCCGATACATCCGATAGCTTGTTTGTTTGTAGGGGATGGCAGGGCTGCCGGGAGTGTGGTCGTTGGCTATTGTCGGCGAGATAATTGATTCCAAGCAAATGACTTTTGGATCAGCTGGCTTGGGGCAGAAAATGGAAATGAATTAAGTGAATGAAGCACATCAGTTCTATACGGGAAATTAGGGCTTTATCTTGAACATTTATAGTACTGGATTTTTCGCGTTCATGCTCATGAGCGTCGTAAGAGTTTTAAAATATCGGTCAACTGAATTTTATACAAAAAAAAAATAAAAACAAAAGCAATGCTTAATGCATAGAAACAAACCTAAGCGATCTCAATCCCTTCTAAGCCTACTCAATCAACCTAAATAATCACTTCTACTTGGCTGCCGAAAAAGTACTGTTCTAGTGCACTGCAAATTTGTACGTAATTAGCCTTAATAATGGCATTCATAAATCATCACCGATGGAAAAGATCTTCAACTCATCTGAGTGAATTTGGCTAAAATTCATAAAACCATCATTTTAAAACTGTTGCAGGGTAAGAAGATTCTAAGAGTTCAATAGAGAATATCTATTGAACAATGTTTTCTGCTTAAATTAAATTCATGTCATTTCACAAACATTTCGAGTTAAGCCCTGATAACTAGTTAGTCGTGCTTACTATTGGATATAGTAGTACATTGTCTGTAGGATGGTCACTAGAGTGATTCAAATTTTGACCTTTTTGCCCCCCCGATGCTTAAACGATTTCATTTGCCATTTTAATAAGCCTCCTACATTTTTAGCGATTTTGGATGTAATTTGATTGTGCACACGTCATTTAAAGTTTGTATGGAAATGACTGTGAAAACTGACTCTTATGTGGAAGACCGTTCCGTGGGGTGGCCCATGAACTATTTAAGCATAATCAACACATTGCCTACACAGAATACTTCTCAAGCTGAAAGGCAGTTGTTGTTGCGAAGCGATTTTTCGTTTGGAAGCAAAGTTATGAAGAAAACAAAAATGCGCATTATTGATATTGATGTTATTCTTTTACGTGTTAAATTAAATTTCCCTCGATTCAGTATTTGCTTAATATCTTTTCTTGCAAGCATCAAATCGTTTCGCAACAAAGACGGCCTATTTCCTTGTAAAATTTCCTATGTTGCCGATGTACTTATATATGTTTTTAGAGCCGGAAGGAAAGCGTTGGGGGACGGTTTTCCATGAAAGTTACTGTTTTCATAGTGATTTTCAAACAAACTTCAAACCGCGCGTTCTCACTCAATTTACATCCAAATTAGCTAAAAATTTATGAGGATTAATAAAAAGGCAAATGCAATCGTTTAAGCATCGGGGGGCAAAAATTAAAAATTTGAATCATTCAAAATTTGAATCACTCTTATGGTCACGGATCCAACCAAGGACCCACCCACATTCGAACAGAAGAACACTTTCGACGAGATACACTGTTAAGACCACTTCCGTTGGACGAGATTCAGACGGAAGTTCATCGTCCGTCTACCACTGCTAGACGATATGCTGCCAATGTTAGGCGTTCGCTGTTGATGAAGGTCTTCGTGTCGCATATTGCAAGTTTTTGCAGGAGTACGAAAGACCGGGTCACATGGAAAAGGTTAATCCATGCGCATTGTGTAGTTCGCAGATCTCCCTCTTCCGTCCTGAGCGTTCTACTATGAAGCCACGAATCGTATTCGATGGATATGGTCGTAGCTTCACAAGTTTGTCGTTGAACGAGATTCTTTTTGTCAGACCAACGGTACATCCAGCTCTGTACGCTGTACGTGTCCAAAATGTCGCATTGTTTGACCCTCTTGATCTTCTAGGATTTGTAGTGGTAGTCCAAGTACTTTGGACAGAACACTAGTCGTGGGACGACCAACTGTCCGAAAAACACGCTTTCTGGTGGGCACTCTATTACTCGGAGCTCAACCAGTCACAAGCACTCTCAGTACCTCAAAGATTATATTTATTTATTTATTTATTTATTTATTTATTTTCTTGTATATCTTCATTTGACTATATCTGTCTCTATAAAGTACTCTGGTAGGGAAAAGCCCAAAAATTGGCATAAAAACACTGCATCTTTTTTTTAGCATACAGTATTACAAATAGAACACATTAAAATGACAAAAATTAGTCTAGTTAATAAATAAAACACATTCAAGGTACTCCAATCGCTTAAAACTAACACATAATTTACAATTATTATTCACGGATTTGGTTGCTTAATCGGCGTCCGAAATCAGCTGCATTGACATCAAAGTCGTAGCGGTCGAAGAATAGATTAAAAGTCGACATCACACAGTGTTCGATTTCGTCGAATTCACGATCAAAATTGAATAACTTTGAAACCGTTGGTTTTAGACGTTTGGTATCTTCTACAAAGTTTTTAGGCATGAAAAGACGCATCTTTTGATGTAATGAAATTGATGATTAATCCACCTACAAGTGAGATAAAAATTTTCTTTTCGCCAATAACATAAATAGAGAATTGATCGACATTGCGAGAAACTTCGTAGAACATTCCGAAGCTCTATCTATTAAAGGTATCGAAATATGAGCGTTATCCGAGGATGACCCCTTTAAAAACAGTTTTTTTAATTAAACTTTTCAGCCAGATTTTTCACATTTTCGTGATCTTCTACAAAGTTATTCGGGTCAACAAAATACGCATTTTGATTACTATAGAGAGTTTCTACCTTTTAAACTAAAAAAGTTATTTAAGTTTTTCTATTTATTTTAGGCTAACTTTTACCTTAAGTAACTCTTTTCGGCGCAAAATGGCGCAGTTGGTTCAGGGGGCATCTGAAAGTCCTGGCTCTCTGCAATAACTGACATGTGAAACCCCTTGTAGGCAAGAGTGGGTAAGGTATGTTACATTCAGAGGAAGTGTCCAATGTATTGGAGTTTGAAACACTCGATTTCACGATAAAAACTGAATTACTTATAAACCTTATAATTTGAAGGTTCCGTCTCTTCTAAGAAGTTCTTAGGGATGAAAAGACGCTTCTTTTGAAATACAATTTTTAATGGTTAATCCTCCTAGAAGTTAGTTAAAAATTTTCTTCTCGTCAAAAATGAAATACAATGTTTATGTTCTCAACAGCGTTTTCTGCTACAACTAAAATGTAATAACTGTTTAAGGCAAGAGTGAGTAGAATATGTTATACACAAAAGAAATATCAATTATTACCACTGACGTGAAAGCGAACTAAGCTCATCGCAATACATAGTTGATATCTTCAAATAGAATTGGGGGTTTTAAATTTAAAGAAAAAAAAAAATAAATTCTTTGATTTTTTAATAATTTTGAAAAGTCTCAATGCACCAAGTTCCAACAAAATATCTTCCGTTAATTTGGCACAAGTTTATATGTACACCCAACCAGCGGATGCCAGATTTTTATACAGTTCTGTATAAGAACCTTACAGAAACTGTATAATAATTGGGCATATACAATTTCGGAAGATTTTAATACAATTATTGTATTGAAATAATACAGATTTGTATTATTTTAATACATTATTTGTATAAAAAGCTTACAGAATTGTATATGCCCTGATTTAATACAATATTTGTCAGATTTGTTTTTAGGGTGTAGCAGATTCAGTTTATCACGAATTGTATTGGACACCCAATATATTTTTCACATATTTTTATTGGCAAAAATGTAGAAAATAAGATTCTTGCACTTACAACCCTCTGCTTTAAAAAATATCACATACTTATAGAATTTATAGGAAATATAGATTACGTGTGTTCCTCATGTTTGTTATGCGAACTCAAATAGCTATTATGAGAAAAGTGTTATTGTTGCTATTGCCTAACATAAATACAATAAGTATATTTTTGTCAGTGTTCAATGTGCTCCTGTCATAGTAGGCTGCAACGCTCATTTATATACGGAAATACTACACTGAAAACCAAAACTACCCAATAGTGGGTTGTTTGCACTCAAAACCGTGGTTTGGGCCAATAACCCAAATTTGAGTAAAATGACTTTTCTGGCACTAGGTAGTTTGCCTTTAATCCCATGTAAACAATTTACCCAAAGCTGAGTTTAATTTATCCAAAGCGGACCTTGATCAACCCAAAATAGAGAATATTGAATTTACTCAAATTTGGGTTATTGGGCTGAGCAACCTCGGTGAGGTGTTTGCATCTTGCTCTAATTTTGATAGCAATCATGGGAAAGAAAGGGAAAACTACCCATATTTGGGTAAATTTTTTCTGCGATATTCTCAATAGTGCGTATATTGAACTCAAAGTTTGGGTTGATTTATCTGTCCGTGTAGGTGATCGTTTTCGCTCAAATCGTTGCTTTCGTTGCTTTATTCAGCTGTTTCCATTGACTAAAGTGAAAATAAATAGTGAATCAAACGCTATTGTTGCAAACAACGATCGATACAAGTGAGTAGTTGCATAAAATGGTTTTAGAAATTTTGAATAGGGCAGAGTTCAATTCCCGGTACAGGCTCAAAAAACAAAGATAGTAACATTATTTTGCTAAAACTACTGCGTATTCGTGCATGCTAAATCGAGTATTTACGATGCAGCTAGTTGACATTGTATTTAAAGATGTAATTGTGGCTTTAAAGGGTTCTGCCGATGCGCAATAGCCTGCCGGGAATACTTGCCGATACCCTGTATATGTTAATGAGAAAAGTAACTTTATTAAAGAAAATACTAGTTTGCTTTCAACATTTTAATTGAATATTTGTTTCCCAAACTATTTTAAATGATGTTCTAAATATAGTGGAACTTGATAGACGTAATTTGTTCTTACTTTGGAGTAACACTGACGGAAAAGGTAGAGATAAAAAACGAGCAGTTTACACACACATCCTGTTTAAGTATGGAGTTGACCCCGAAACTTCTTCGAAAATTACTTCAAAAATCGAAAGAGCTTCACTGCCCATGATTTCATAGTTGACGTATCAACCATTGCGCTTTCGCATGTATTTCGAATAATTTAGGGGAAAACATCGCAAATTTGAAACATTTTAACCCGTCAACACTTAAATGAGAGTTGGAATAAGCAACGTATCAATGTTGCAGCGGTTGAAAATTCCTTATAAACGCGTTATAAGTTAGATTCGCTGAAATTTCAAATGGTTGATACGTCAACTATGAAATCATGGGCAGTTCAGGGAAGCTTTGTGACTATTTTCAAAGGCTTTGGACGAAGCATGGTCGCTCTTTACATAAGATCTATGCAAGCCATTCTAAGTATTTTGATTCACCTTTCAAGTTGCCAAATGCAGTGCTTTCGTGCTTCAGAGCAACAAAAGCTGGTAGAAAATCAGTTGCTTTTGAGCAAAGTAATATCATATCCAAAAGACGGAAAACTGCTGGTATCCGAAATAATTTTCAAGTAAATGAACTCACATTTGCAACTGAGATGAAGTTAAGAGAAGCTAATCAGAGGGATGCAGCTAAGATTCTTCAAGAAGCTACGCAAACAACACCGTCACGTGCTACCAAAATGAGGAAGTCTTGGAACAAAGACATAGAATGTCCACTATACAAGTATACTGATTTACAAGCATTAGCATTGATCGTGGATGCCAATTTTTCAACGAAACAATACAAAAAAATTCAATCGGGTGCAAAACATCGAAACGCAAACATCTATCCTGCGTATGATAAGGTGTTAGCAGCTAAAAAGCGTTGTTATCCAGCGGACGAGTACATCACAGTAACAGATACTGAAATCGATATTAAACTGCAGTCGTTACTAGATATTACTTCTGAGCGAATTATTGATGTAAACGAGCAAAAACTGAACAGCTTCACGAATGAAGAGTTACTTGAAGTAGAAATGACGATAAAATATGGTATGGATGGAAGCACGAGAAATTCGGAATATAACCAACAATTTGAGAACGACGATGGATCAAAGAGTGATGCAAGCATCTTCATGTCATCGCTCGTTCCGATAAAGGCGGAATCAAATAATAAAGTTCTATTTCAAAATCCTCGCCCCTCGTCTACACGGCTTTGCCGGCCCATACATATTCAGTTTTCAGCCGAATCGGCAGAACTCGCTATTCAAGAAAAAAAAAATATCTGGAAGAACAAATCGATCATTTGAAACCAACGGAGATTGTAAAGAATGGCCGTAACATTCGAATTTCCTACAAATTGTTATTAACCATGATCGATGGAAAGTAGACTGGCCCAGGAAACAAAAAGTTGTCTAATCCCACGGGGCACCCCCCAGGATTGTGTCTTCGGGTGAGAAAATCAATCTCTGAAAATTTCAGCTCAATCGCTTGTTGCATAAGCTGGCGCATTTGATTTGAAGTTTGTATGGGGATTTCAGCCAAAATGTATAGGAAAATACACCAACGTCACTGAATCGATCTGAAAATTGGTTCTGATTGCTGAATTGACCTCAGAATTGCAAAAACGGCAGTTGGTATGCTACAGAACAATTTCACAAAACATTGTATGATGATTAAATGAACTTTTATATAGGTTTCGGCTGATACGATTTGATCAATAAATCCAAAAATATACAATTCAGCGCCTAATAAATCAGACGAAAATTATATAAAAGCGATAAGCCACGAGCAGGGGGAAGTGGAACATCAAATACAGGAAATGTTGCAAGAAGATTTTTTAAAAATGCTGAAAAAGTGGCCACTATTACTGGATTAGACGTAGTCATCATTCAACGCTGCGGGTCAATATTGCAGGTTATGGCATCTGGGCTGAAAGTTAATATTGCTGCATTCGACGCTTTTTGTAAAGAGACCGCACGCTTGTGCGTTACTTCGTATCCATGGTATTATCTTCCTGCAAGTGTGCACAAAGTTCTCATTCACGGATCGGCGGTAATAGATTACTTCTTAATCCCGATTGGACAACTCTCCGAAGAAGCTCAGGAGGCGAAGAACAAAGAATGGAAAAGGTAAAAATATATATGCTTAAGTAAGTATCATACTTTCTTCACACAATTTTAATCATATAGATGCCGAGAGAACCACACTCGAAAGATTTCCCGGCAGAGCGCTAATGTGGACCTGCTGCACTGGCTGCTTCTATCTTCAGATCCAGCAGTGAGTGAAACTCGTGGATGGCCTAAAAAAGCTATCATCATACTGTCAGAAGATACGAAAGACCTTCTCATTGAATCTGATGCTCAAGATTCATTGGATAGCGAGTGTGAATAGTAAAGGTAAATTCTGGCAGAGAAACGATATCCCCTCCTTTAAATACAGAGACAAATCTTCTTCTTCTATATACATAAAAATGAATTTCTGTCTGTCTGAACCTTATAGACTCCGAAACTA
This sequence comes from Armigeres subalbatus, assembly GCF_024139115.2. NCBI lineage: Eukaryota > Metazoa > Arthropoda > Insecta > Diptera > Culicidae > Armigeres > Armigeres subalbatus. The sequence goes on along the minus strand of NC_085140.1, from coordinate 182,219,123 downwards.
CTGAACCGATCGACGTGAAAATTTTTATGCAGAGGTTTTTGGGGCCGGGGAAGGTTCTTAAGATGGTTCCACCTTTGGAAAATGAGACCCCCCTCATACATATGAAACAGAAATTTCTGCATAACTCGAGAACTAAGCATAGAATAGATCAATTTTAGGCGAAACGAAGTTCGTCGGGTTTGCTAGTGTATAATAAAACTAAGTACAACAAGAATTTATATTTGAAAACATTTTTAGAAACAGAAACTATGTGCTGCAATGAGCTCTATTCGGTTGCACTTTAGTGGTAGTATTGGGCATTTTTTTTGTGTATAACATATCCTACTCACTCTTGCCTTAAACAGTTATTACATTTTAGTTGTAGCAGAAAGCGCTGTTGAGAACATAAACATTGTATTTCATTTTTGACGAGAAGAAATTTTTTAACTAACTTCTAGGAGGATTAACCATTAAAAATTGTATTTCAAAAGAAGCGTCTTTTCATCCCTAAGAACTTCTTAGAAGAGACCGAACCTTCAAATTATAAGGTTTATAAGTAATTCAGGTTTGATCGGTAAGTCGAGTGTTTCGAACTCCAATACATTGGACACTTCCTCTGAATGTAACATACCTTACCCACTCTTGCCTACAAGGGGTTTCACATGTCAGTTATTGCAGAGAGCCAGGACTTTCAGATGCCCCCTGAACCAACTGCGCCATTTTGCGCCAAAATGAGTTACTTAAGGTAAAAGTTAGCCAAAAAAAAATAGAAAAACTTAAATAACTTTTTTAGTTTAAAAGGTAGAAACTCTCTATAGTAATCAAAATGCGTATTTTGTTGGCCCGAATAACTTTGTAGAAGATCACGAAAATGTAAAAAATCTGGTTGAAAAGTTTAATTAAAAAAACTGTTTTTAAAGGGGTCATCCTCGGATAACGCTCATATTTCGATACCTTTAATAGATAGAGCTTCGGAATGTTCTACGAAGTTTCTCGCAATGTCGAACTCTAACTCTCTCTGAAGAAATCAATTCTCTATTTATGTTATTGGCGAAAAGAAAATTTTTATCTCACTTGTAGGTGGATTAATCATCAATTTCATTACATCAAAAGATGCGTCTTTTCATGCCTAAAAACTTTGTAGAAGATACCAAACGTCTAAAACCAACGGTTTCAAAGTTATTCAATTTTGATCGTGAATTCGACGAAATCGAACACTGTGCATCATGAATCTTATCGGCTCAAATTGTCCATAGCGACTGTTCCTGGCACTTAATTGAAAGAACTAACGACGTCTTAGTGATCGCTCTGGCACATATATATTCAATTAGATGAAAACGGCTTGCATATTTGACCTTCTCTTCTCTAGTGTTTCGATACCCAAAAGTGTGCATCGGTGTTCGTACGGTAAGAGGTTCATAACGTCTCTCCAGGGAAGGCCTCGAAGAGCATTGCGGACACATTTCCGTTGAATTGCTTCAAAACGGTCAATCCAAATTCTGTTGTAAGGGAACCAGACAAGCACTGCTGACTCCAGTATAGAGCGTACAAGAGCACAATAGAGGGATTTCAAACACAGCCGGTCACGAAACCCATCAGCAAGCCTCAGGATAAAACCAAGCTGTCTATTTGCGCGAGCTATCACATCTTCGTAATGAAGGCGGAACGATAGTTCAGAATCCAACAAAACTCCGAGATCTTTAACTATGTTGAGGCGTTCCAAAGTATGTCCAACCAAAGAATAATTGTATAGAATCGGCTGTCTTTTCCTGGTATACGATATTGTACTACATTTGGCCACAAAAAGCTCGAGAAGGATTCGCTTGCTCCATTCTTCAAATATGGTCAACAGATTCTGTAGCTCCAGACAATCTCCAATGTTTTTGATGACGGAATAAATTTTCATATCATCAGCGTAGAAGATGCGTTTTCCTCTACAAGAGCACTACAAGAGCAACATCGTTGATGAACAGGGAAAATAAGAGAGGACCCAAATTACTCCCTTGTGGAACACCTGACGTGATTGCGATAGTCCTGGAATGCGCTGCACCTAGCCTTACTTTCATTGATCTTCCCGTCAAGTACGATTCAAACCAATTGATGAGTCCAATAGATACACCGAGTTTCTGCAGTTTACGCAGAAGTATCCTATGATCAACGCGATCGAAGGCGGCCTTGAAATCCGTATATACAGCATCCACTTGAAATCCAGCATCCATTAACCGTACGCAAAGCGACGTGAATTCGACTAGATTTGTGTTTACGGAACGTTTTGGAAAGAATCCGTGCTGCGCCGTTGAGATATCATTTTTGCATTTTACAAAGAGTGCGGTGTTAATGATGATTTCAAAAAGTTTTGAGCAAGCACTCAACGAAGTAATACCTCGGTAGTTAGAGTTGTTGCATTTGTCTCCTTTCTTGTGCACTGGAAAAAAGAGAGATGATTTCCATGCGGCAGGAAAGGTTCTCTATTGCAACGACAAATTGAACATTTTCTTCAATGGATTCAGTAAAGAAGTAGTGCATTTCTTCAGCAGAGTCGACGGCATCCCATCCGGGCCAGGCGATACCGAATATTTGAGTTTGCGCAGCGCATTTTCTATATGATCGTCAGTGATATCAAATATGTTGAACTCGAAACTATCCATAGGAGTATCATTAATTGCTGCTTCTGTCTGAGATGATGTAGCTTGCGCAAGTGAGAAGGAACGTTCGAAGTGATCAGCAAACAGTTCACATTTTCGAGCAAGAGTATCGACAGAGATGTCTCCAAGATACATAGATGTCGGCAATCCATCCTCCTTGCGTTTCTTTCGAACGAACGACCAGAATCTTTTAGGGTGCAGTCGTAGATTCCTTTGTGTACGTTCAATGTACCGATTATACAAAAGACAATATAATATAAGTTTGCGTAGGATGCCCTTAACTCCAAGGTGGTTTCGTAGGGGCACGTTGGACCGGAACATGTTCTTGAACCACTCGCATAATTTCATTATTGAAATGTTGCACCATATAATCAACAGTGACTCAGCTGATGCACATGTATTGCATGCCGATAATGTAGCATCATTTACTAGAATTAGACCCAGAATACGGGAGTTGGAGTTCTTAATTGAGTTAACTTGGGTGAACCCATGAAAACTGAATGCATCTTGCAATGCACAACCTCCTGGAGTTAAGCGAGAATTGCTCGGGTCAATTTTAAGTCCGCCATCCTCAGCGGGAATCCATTGCAATTCTGGTTGATTGTAACCGCCAAATTGAAGGACTAAATCGTGTTGGTTCAAACTAGACAGTAGACATGATGGAATCCACAGATTCTACATGGTTCTGGATAAGCATCAAATCGCTCCTACGATCAGGCGGTAGATAAAGAACACCAATGCTGACCAAACGATTGTTGATTTTCAGTCTCACCCACTACTGTTCCAGTAAATCACTCACCGGAGTCGGATCAACAAAAGAGCAAAATCTTGAGGAAACCGCAATCAATACTCCTCCGGCACGCGTGTTTCGACTATTTCTGACGTTACGGTTTGTTCTAAAAGAGTTGAGAGGATACTATCATCGAGCCAAGTTTCAGTAAGCACAATTACAACGTAATTTGAATCAGCTGCGGCTAGGAAAAACGTATCAATTTTCGTAAGGAGCCCTCTTACATTCTGATGACGAATTGGAACGCACCGGAGGTCTTATATAACCCTTATATAACCCATAATCGACAATACAGTCTACACTGCTTCTACGATGCATTCAAAGCAGTACATATAAGTTTGCTGCATCTATTTACGTCGTCTCAACTGACGAATTCGGACAATACCCCGGTCATCGATGTGCTGACAGCCCGTGTCGCTCCACTACTCTCCGCTCTGCTGCCAATCTCCAAAGAGAAACAGATTTCATCGAACTGCCAATGTTTTGGGTGGATTCCAGCTTTGTTTTGCACTGGTTTAAATCCCATGTCTGAAAGGGTAGATTCATTAATTACGCAACGCAAAAAATGATCATTTTTAAAGCTGTTCATTTGGAACTTAATCCAGCTGATCGGCTAGCGCGAGGGATGATGGTGGCATGGACCAAGTTTTCTTAAGGACCCCGTCGAAAGTTATTTATTAATTAATTTATTTCAAATTACGATTCTACTTCATAAATAAGTAAAGATGAACCCTACTAAACTTTTGTTCATCAAAAGGAACATAAAATGTTATGAATTATAATACTAATGAACTAGCAAGTAATATATTTCACAGACTTAACCTTGCGCACAATGTAATCAATAATATTGGTTTTTAAATAATCAATTACACGAAAACGACTCTTGAAATGTTTGAATGTTTTTGCACCTTCCGCTAGGTGGTTGAAAGTGTGTGGTCCTAGATTTCGAAAACGTCTTCTTCTTATCTCCGTCCTGATGCAAACTAGAGTTGTTGATGATTTTGTACATGATGATACAGACTCGGAGTGTAATAAGTGCACGAATTGGTAATATATTTGTTTTCTTTTTAGTAGTGTAGCAAATTGCGCTAATTTGCTGATGATTTAATGGTTTGGTGCGATAAAGGATGAATGTATCTTGCACCAGAATAGATAATCACGGTTGCAGCTTTTGAAACAATTGAGTTATTAACAAAATAAAAAATCGATTAAGAGAAATCGATCAATACAGTTACGCCCCTATGAAACTAAGCACGAGATTAGTAATATATGGTATATGAGACTGTACAGATCGCTCATGGGATATAGAAACTCTAATTTAAATATGGCCTTGATCCAGCGGTTTTGTTGTACTTGAATAGGAATGAGGTAGGTGTTGTGGGATGTTCGTCAATTCCACGATGCCATCGTAGCTTATTATCGATGTACACGCCCAGATACTCTAAGCTAGTTATTTCTTCGATCAGCAATTACTGGTTGAGCATTGGTCTCGCTAGAACCGAGTACCATTAGTTTTATCTTTTTCAAGTTCCGGGACAGAATATTATTTCAAAGATAGAGCGTAATTAATTGTAGATTGTTCTGATTGAGTTCAAACAGAGACTCACATTTATAATTTATAATAACCCAAGTAACCATTAGCACTTTATTACGCCAAACTGCCATATATGGCCAATATACGGCTATTTAAAAACTTATAAGCATTAAAGCAGCACTATATGCCCGATTTGGCGGAATATACGACTTATTGGTTACTTGGGAATGGCTGTTTCATCCGCGTTTCATATCGTTAAAGTAAATTAAAAACAAAGGAAGTTTCTAGGAACTCCTCAATTTACAGTGCAGTATTCACTGCAGATTACGGAAATAACTACCATTTGATGTCGGATAGTTAGATATCTGACTAGAAACTCGTTGACAATGGCGCATACTCCATATGCATCCAATTTTTCAAGAAGAATAGAGTGATTGATCGTGTCGAAGGCCTTGGCCAAGTCTAGAAAAAGTTCTCCCGCTCTCGATTTTTGATCTATGGAAAATGCGATGTCATCCATAAGCTCTAGAATAGCCACCTCTGTTGAAGCACCTTGCCTGAAGCCAAACTGTCTTCGAAAAAGCAACTTAGTGGTCTCTAAGAAGCTATGAAGACGTACCGTTTTGCTTAGAATTGCCGGACGCTTCGAAAGCCGGACACTTCAATTGTTATTTGACTTTATTTACCATCTCAACAAGTATTTCTTGGGTTATCAGTGCAGGGAACGATTCTTTGACTTGAACCATTTTAACAAATGTAAGTAATCCGTTATCTGGGGTAAAAACTTGAAAATTAGAGGTAAAAGTTGAAGGCATGTCATAATCAACGGTGAATTTCGTCTTTCTTAGAATGCAGCTTAAGACACAACATTAGAAAAACTAGGCTCATATTTTCTATATTCGATCATTTGCAAGGGGTATTAGTAATTTATTAACATAGTATGATAGCACTCTTTGTCATGAATTAGAGAAATTGCTTGGGAATTCATAGCTTTATAAATTGTATTGCATTTTCTGTATGTCCGGACTTCGAGGCAAGTTTTTACAATTGCTTCGATTTCCGGACAGGCTGAAATGATGTTAAATAACTGTTCATCAGTTAAGTTAATTGAAATCAAATGATTCGTAATGAGCAAGCATAGTTACAATTTCATTAGATTTGAGTTGTTACACCCGAAAAGGAACATTGCTTGCTCTCAGCTTTAATGTCTATATTTTGAAGTATATCTTAATAATGATAAGATAATGCATAATTTTAATTCTCAGATGTTCATCCTATCAAAAACAAAAAAAAAATTAAAAGGTATTTGATTTATTGACTGTTTCCTTGGTAACAAAACGCGCCGACCATTTTTTAGGCACTATCAAAATCGACGCCAACATCTTTATTCTAAAATTATGTTAGTTTTATTAGTAAATAATGTCAATCTGCATTAAAAACAGGGCTCAATTTTGGGAAATAATGTGATTATTAAATATATAAAATTTTGTTTACAGTTGATTTGGCAGATCTTATGGCCATTTCTGCTGGCGACGATTTTGGCGTCAATTTGTTTTGCGACGATTTCAAATCGTCGCGGCCGATAAGGTGGGAAACTGATAATATTTCTTATTTTTGTGATTTTTCCCGCAGTGAGCACGCAGGTTGATAAAAAAAATCGACGAATTTAGTGCCATATTTCTTCGTTTCGCGTTGAGATGAATATATATTCAGTGAGATGGAAATCGGCACAGTTCCCCCTATCATATTTATTTCTAGTATTATTGATTAGAAAAGAATTTTGGTCATCTACTGATTCTCATGATCTATTGCAGCTTATCCACGTTGAATTTGAGAGGTAGTTTTGAAAACAATATTTCATTACCCACAGACACAATGTCAAAAAAGCGTTCTACTAAGCGTTCTTCTAAGGAAAGGAGAGGGGGGATTGTATGAAATTATTAGATTCCCAATGTTGTATATTGCAGTTAAATGTTCCCGCTTGGTTTCAAATGATGTTTTTTGGCAGTCCTGGTCAATCTCGGAGCAGAAACTTCGGATGGTACACACAACCGGGGCATACCAGATTTCCATACAAATGTGTATAGAAACCTCACCTTACGGGTTTATATTAATCGAGAAATATGAATGCTATATCCTAGTTGTCTTTGAACGGATTGAATTGGCTATTTGAAAATCAATATAGGCCAAACTCCAAGTGTCCGGAAATTCGAAGCAAAATTGTCCGGTATTTGAAGCATCCTTTATACTGTGTCCGGCTTTCGAAGCAAGCGTTGTTCAATGTTTTCGATTATATTAGATATTTGTTGCATACAAAATGTCATTTTCAGTACACTACAGCAAATTTGATAAGTTAATCTTGACAGGGTGTGCTATCACTCAGTGTCAAGTACTTTATTCCGTTTAAAATATTGAACTGAAAATTCAGAAGTGCTTAGGTGTCCGGACTTCGAGTCAAAACGGTAGGAGATCGAAGTAGGTTGCGGTTGAAAACGGACGCGAAAAAAATCATCCGGATTGTCAATTGTCGTGAATTTCAAGCTACTAAACTTAAATGTAATAATTGAACCTAATAACCAATGTGAGGAGATGTAAAGGAAGATGGCCAGATGAGGAATAAAAAAGAAGAATGACCTTAGCATGGAGATCTTGGAGAGTCCCGAATACGTTGCGGATGAAGGATGATTTCTTTTTCAAACGTCAATCAAAACGGAAAGCAACAAAAATGCGTACACTATATATGTTCTTGGCCACCCAAGAATTCTCTGGAGTTAATGCCTTCAAATCTATAAGCGTAACCAAATATGGTATATACCCTTAGTGATATCTAGATTAGAATGCGTTCACAGTATGTGTTCTCGACCATTCAAGAAACCCCTAGAATGTTTTGCGCGTGTAGACTCAAGTCTGCCCAAACTATTTTGGACTACATATTCTTGAATTCATTAGAAAATATTTCTAGAAACTAAATGTCCAAAGCTGAGAATATGTCCAAAAATATTTGTGTGATTATAAGTCATGTAATTATCAAGTTTTTAATTAAAGATGTTTTCCATAACAAAATATTAAAATGATCGTCTTTAATTGGGATGAAATTTCGCACATATCTTCGGCACAGCAGACTGATCATTTTCCACTAATCTAAAAAAAAATCTTCCCTCGAGTAATTTATTACATATATTTATTATTATATATTGTAACTTGGAAACCGATCATTATACGAAAAAGCTATCTGAGAACGAATTGTAGAAGACTAAAAGGAGAAAAATATTATACTGGTCAAAAAAATTATTTTACACTGAAAAAAAACGTTAATTTTTTATTTATGCTATACTTTTTAATTTTTAGCTTCTCCATTGATCTTATGTCGTTAAAATGTATATTTTGAAGTCATGTTTTGTGGTAAAAATTTGGTGAAAATATAAATAATGGTTTTGAGATATTCAAATTTTTTAATTTGTATATTTTTTCAGTGCATTTTTTTACCAGGATGTGGAAGCAAAAGTTTTTTCATCCGTCATTTTTTGGTGCTCGCAAAAAAAGAAATTAAATTTATTCGGATAATGTTCTGCTGATACAGATGGCATTCCCAAACCATAAGCCCAAGCTCACGCTTATGATCGGATAAGTCATACATATGAAAAAAATGCTAACATCCGAAATCTCTATTTTGATCCGCAGAACTTCAAAATCGAACAAATCAAAAAACCTTCGCGATGCCACTGAACGTTCGGATAAAAATATATGCGACGAGGAAAAAATGGCTGCACCTGCTGAAGAGGGAATTCCTTCTCTGAAGGTGTATATATGAAGGTAGGCGTTTGGAAGCGGGAAATGGAATATAATTAGAAGCTTCGTCAACGACACAGGGATGATGTATTCCCTGCTTCGGTAAGTCCGTTCCTTTTTCACCTAACACGTCAACGCGACTACAAAACATGAATGAGTGCTGATTGTAACATGTAAGGGGAAAGGGGATCAATTTGACCACTCTAAGGAAATTACTTGCCACAGGTACAAGAACACATTTTTCATAGTTGATTCATTAAAACCAATGTGTGGAGTATTACCATTCATATCAAATGTATTACTTTTGAAAAATAATCAATTTTAGTTCATTTGAGATCATTTTAGAAATTCAACCTGCTTAAGAATAACTGATGGGGATAATATGAGTTGGGACAATTCAAGCAAGTGTGAATTTTCAATCACAACTTTTTTTTTATTTTCTCCAGTAATGAAGTTATTTCCTAAAAAAATAAGTAGGGGAAGAGGTCCCAAAACGCCCCCCCGATGCAAAACGCCTTTTGTGGTTTCCCTCATATTTACCGTCATTAAGATGTCCGTAACAAAACTAGATCTAAAATTATGTAGGATAGGCGAAGAAAGTTTCAAAATAGTGCATGGGAAGGTCGGAAAAACCGAAAATTTCCACATTTTGAAGAATCATCTAACATTTTGGCGAGGCAAAACGCCCTAGTGGCAATAACCTACAAAGTACTTGCGTCTCCACGGACTATCCATACTAGAATGCTGATTCGCCGACGCATGGTACTTTGTTCCCTAGGAGCTGCTAGCTAAAAGGCGTTTTGCCTCATGAGTTTTCCGGCAACAGAATATCACCACTTTTTTGAAATGTGAATATTATCAATATGATTGAGATTTTTACAATTTTTGAATGGCATCAACTAGCTATCTTGTTTAACTGATGCATAATATAAAAATACCCATGAATAGCGTTACAAATAAGACAATAAAGCAGTGTTTGCTTAGCTAGGGCATATTGCCCCCCCTTCCCCTATTCTGTTGCGCATAACATTTTGGATTTATTCACCACTGCTGTTGAGAGAATAACGTGTTGCGAATATATTGTTCCAGAAATTTCAAATAGCGATTCAACTTTTGGCGTAGAACCATTGGTAGAACACCGTGTACTATCGCAGCTCTGTTGACCCATGACCCATGACGATTTATGGTTTCAATTGCTGTTGATAAACCACTGCTTCTGATGACCTACACAATTGTAACACCAAACAATATTTTTTTATTCATATTAAACTTAAGATGAAACCCCTTAGAAACTTTAGATTTGAAATAATCTACCTCACGCTTTCATAGGCACAATTCTTAAAAATCAAGATGCAGCAACCACAAAACCCTTTCTTTCAATTTACTTACCACAAAACCCTTACTTTCAATAAACTTAAATTTGTTCATTTCAACATGCCGATATCGCCCCTCTCATCGATGCTCATGTTACCCCAACGAGTGATTAGTTGAAATTGACGTTGTGTTACATCAAATTTATTAATTATATGGAAATCAAATACTTTTAATATGCAAATAATGAATAGACAAAGTTATCTTAACTTCAAAAATAAGCAAAATAAGACAAAATAGACTTGATCCTTATTTAGGATGGTCAAATTCATATAATTTTCCTAATATTTATTCCGTTATTAATAATTTAACTTTTTTTTTGTGATAAAAACTTGAAATAATTTGAAAAACAGCTTACATTGCTTCATCATACGAACAGACAACTGGGTGGAGCTAATAATTCAACAAGCGATTGCATCTTCATCTTGAAAAAGGCATTGGCCATTCCACCCCGTTGGCGAAATTGCGCCCTCCTTCTCTATGTGTAGGGATATGGTCACCCAACACCAAAATCATGTTGAATATTTGTAGGTTTTTTAAACTCCTGATTACGATTTGTTCTATCGTTTTCGTAAACTTTTTCAGCGAAACGCCAGTAAAATTTCAAAATAATTAGTATATAAATTGCATTCAATATATTGATATATTTATAAATCCTTGTATCGACATCTATTGAAAAAAAAAACAAAAACAATCCAGTTGGTGTTTCAGAATTCTGATATTGCGGTGCCTCCACTTAGTTAGTTCGTTGAAATTTCTATTCATCCCTATGTAAAATAAAACCAGCAACTATTCAACAGTTTCTCTAACGGGTAACGAGTAAACTGTACTTTTCTCGCTTAACTCGCTTAGCATTTTTTGCAGTACTCAAATTTATTTGCGAGGAGGGTGTTGATTGTCCTTTTGAAAAGTTAAGATTTCTTTTGTGCTGTCCGCTTGGTTAATTCGTTTTCTTTTTATCATGTACTCGTTAATCTACACTCTTGGTAATCCATAACAAATGTATAACTGCATGGAAAACATTCTTTTTTATTGTTCCCAATCACAACTCGTATTTAACATTCTTTATTAAGATTATTTAAACATTTTTTTCTATTAAACCTATATATCAAATTGTTTTGTGAGAAACAGAGTAGAACATGATATGTCAAATATACGGTAAGCTAATCGTTCTGAACATAAAGTGTACTGCCGTCTTATGAAATATTAGTTCGCGTTCGATCGTGTTTTCTTTAATGAGCAGAACGATCGCGCGATCATAGAGATATTAGGCTTTGCGTTGTGCGGGTAATTAAATTAATTAACAAATAAAAATTAGTGCGTGTTCTATCGTGTTTCTATTAGTACGCAAAGCGATCGCGCGATCATCGAAATATTTTGTTCTGCTAAGTGCGGTCGATAAGTCAATTAATTAGTGCGCGTTCGATTGTGTTTTTGTGGTAACTTCATCAAACTACACGCTACACACGGCAAACCGTTTACCAAAACGAACCCTGCCACACTCCCTACCCCATATATCCAACATCCCAGTGATTTCTCGTGGAAGTGCAGATGACTCGTCGGCTTCCATCAAAGCGAGTATCACGTCAACAATTTCCTACCTGTTCCCTAATTGACCTGCATTCGGACACGGCCGGCGCTGGTATTGCTTGACTTTGGGTCACCAGTTTTTACACATTGAGGATGATGTTAGTCCCAAACATCATCTGTTGGTTCTCTGTGTAATTACAGCTGACCTGGCAATAACGGAGGAGCAACCGTGGGCGGTCAATCATGCTCATGCTCATGCTCATGTATATTTTTTCAGTGCATTTTTTTACCAGTATAATATTTTCTCCATAAAGCCCTATTAGTCCCCTACAGTTCGTTCTCAAACAGATTTTTCGTGCAATGAACGGTTTCTAAGATGCATTTTTTTTAGTCTATCTCCAATACCGAAAATATGTGAAAAGTTTCAATTGAATCAACTATCATCATGTTAGGTTGGTGTGTCATTATGCGTGAAATCCGTCAAAGTAATATATTTCAGGTTCTGCAAAGCGGCTTGGAGTTCAGAACATACGATCTACCCAATCAACCAAGCCCTGAACAAAGTATTAGAGCAGCGCTAAACATCCCAACAGGTCAATAGAGCCAATAGGATTGTACTCATTACTTTTACAAACTACTACAGGCCTCCAGGGCATTTTTTGATGACCAAAAACATATACCGTGAATCCAATTTTTTTCTTTTTATCGCTAGGAGGGTTTAGCATATTTGAAACAGACTGGCTGATCTTTGCTTATGAGTGTAGAGCCAAACGCCAATCTAGCATTCTAATCATAGAAACGCTAAAAGTATGTGCTATATTTGAAACAGACTTTGGTTACGCGTGTAGACTCAAAGGCCTTAACTCCAGGGATTCCAGGGAATCTTGGTGTCACCCAATATTTTTTTACACGTTTGGTATTTATTAATTTTTCGGTGAACTTAAACTTTCACAGGTTTTGAAATACCATCTGAATTTTCTTTGATTTTTTTGTGAATTTGTTCGTGGGGTGAACTCATAGTTTCATTGACGCTAAAGATCATAATCGACTAAAACTTAACCGCAAAAAAAGAATCGGGTGTAGTTGTATGGTGTCACTATAAATGTCATTGAAGATAATGCGTGATCAAGATTTGTCAATTTTGTTTTCTAATTTTATTTCATTCCTCTATCTCGTTTCAGAGAGCGAGTAATGGCGTTTTAGCCCAGGCAGAAGAGCCAAAACACATGGGGGAAATACCTGTGTCCTATCCCTGGAAGTTGTATCAGCAAGGAGTGACAAACGTCAATCATGCTTTACATAATACCATGGTATGTGACAACGATCATAATGATAAATATTTCAACCTGAACGTGCAATAAATTCACCACTCTCCCCTAAGTTAGAAGAGATAAATAAGCAACACTCACTCAGGTAATGACAAGCCGCGTGCACATCGACTCGGGATTCCCTCTATCTCCGTACCGGTCAGTTTGCGGCTTGAGCTGTGGAATTAACCATACGAACTGGCAGCAACGCGGCTACATACATACCCATCCGTACAACAACGTGGCGATAGGTTCGGTTGCAGTTTAGCCTTTGCACTAATATCTAATCGTCTGCCCGAAGCCTAATGACAACGACGCGTCGCCGGTCATCGCCGTCCTGTGCTGTATGAATTACACACAAGTAACTTGTTGCATTCGCTCTCGGTGTTCTAACCAGAGGGGAAACCGAGCCGGTAATCAGATACCCGATTCCACCAAAAAACCAGAAATTGAGTGAGACTGTGTGGAAGAAAGCGATCGTTTATAGATCAGAGCAACACGCACGCGGCTCAGCCGCGATAATTGTTGTTTACACTTGCCGAAAGTTATTACAAACAATGCTTGCTCGATTCGATTGCAGTTTAGTTTGGTGGGTGGAATATCTGTATCAATTCTTTTTTCGACCAAGAGGTTTTTAGTAGTTGAGGATTGTGAAATTTAGTATGTATACTAGGCTGATCCAAAACATATATTTAAATTCGACAAACCTGTAGGAAAATTTAAGCATTTGATAGCCTGAGAAATTCTTCAAAAGCGCACTATCAGAACTAGCTTCGTGAGAAAAAAAATGTGCTAATCACATTCAATATCACGTACTGTTAATACGTACATAGTACGTGTACTGTACATACTGTACTACATATTTATTTCGTTACATAGAATGTATTGATTACTATCGCATCTAAATACAAGTAGGAAAAATATCAAATAATGAAACTAGCACGAAAAGCCTTGTATTAAAGCAGGCTTAACTGACAAGAAAGATGAAACAAGATTCAAACACTATTAACAAAACTTATTGATGGGGCCCCAGCCTAGTGGTAAAATGCGCGTCCATAAAGTAAGACGGTTTGGTTCGATTTTCGGAAGTTTTCTTGATTTCTATGGTCATAGAATACTTTCGTGTTAGTCTCATGGTACGAATGTAAGACAGAAAACTGCTTATAAATTTTACCGGCATCATGTGTTACGAAACAAATAAATTATTTCCGGTGAAGGTTTGATTTGTAACCTTTAACACATTAAAAAATTGTAACAAAATCAATGAGCCTCATCAGACCCAACTGAGCTTTAGCCACTGGCTTCTTCTATATGAAATTAGCTTTCTGAATAACGTAAATCTAGCTGCCAAAATGTGCCAATAAGGGTGATATTTTTTTAAGAAATTTACCTATTTTTCCGATAAATGTGTTCCATTTGATAGAAATGTCAATAAAAAAGGCCATATTATGTACAGATTAGCGTATGTCAGTGCTATTCAATGTTTTGTGATACAAAACGGGTACACACTTAAATTTTTCCACCGATCTCGGCTGTGTAAATCTCGGTTTAAGTTCGTTTGCTGGAATATCGGTTGAATGAACGTATGTTTACGGTGGCTCCTTTGAGTGCCGCAGTAAACAAACTAATGTTTTAGCTGAGATATCAGCAGAAAGTCACTAACCGAGCGCTCGGCTGTGCGGATCTCGGCAAAAGAATCAAAATATGCCGAGCTGAACTGAGTGTGTATATTTAGTTTCGAAATATTCAAAATCGATTTTTATATTAGTTTAAGCCTGCAATTTCGAAAAACAACGATTAAACACTCAAAATTAGGAGTAAAACGTACAGTATCTTCAGCAAAATTTCTCAAAACACAATATTCTAAAACATTGTCAAAAACCCGAACAAAAAAAAACTGTAAAAAAAAATTTTTTTTTGCTCGGGTGTCGCATTAAAACATAATAGTGGATTTCACGCTCTAGATTTTGCCGGACAGCTTTTTGAACACATTCTATGAACAAATCACGGATCTAAATCTGTATTAAAGGCCACAATGAGGTTTTGACCGTCTTTTTT
This sequence comes from Armigeres subalbatus, assembly GCF_024139115.2. NCBI lineage: Eukaryota > Metazoa > Arthropoda > Insecta > Diptera > Culicidae > Armigeres > Armigeres subalbatus. The sequence goes on along the minus strand of NC_085140.1, from coordinate 182,204,120 downwards.
CTGAGTTGTTCCAATGTGCGCTACCTTCCAAAGATACTTGATTTTTTGAATTCAAAACACGGAACAATCAAGTTCACTGTTGAGAAGGGACATTAAGGAAATCTTCCCTTTCTGGATCTCTTAATAACTAGATAGGAGGACAACACACTAAATTTTAGTATTTATCAGAAATCCACATCTGCCTAAACTGGGAGTGTTTACTATAGCGCATGTATTTCGGATCTCTAACTACCAATCCAGTGGTACACGCTTAAAATCAATAACACAGAGATGTGTTTGCTTCACACAAAACGAACCTAATGCAGAACAACACCTAGATGAGCGACAGTTACACAGGCACAAAAATGCCATACGGTCGTGATAACGGTCCTTTTTAACATGCAAACGTTTGTACAGTTTCCTTGTTTCATGAGGAACCATATTCTGTTTAAAATATTGAAATCCAAGCTTCAATAAAACTACACGCGCTATTTTTGTGGCTGTGTAACTGTCGCTCATCTAGGTGTTGTTCTGCATTAGGTTCGTTTTGTGTGAAGCAAACACATCTCTGTGTTATTGATTTTAAGCGTGTAAGCGTCTTGAAAATATTCCTGGAACGGAGCTAAAAATGCCAAAAGGACGTTCTGCCCCGGGGGTGCATATTACCCCAGTTTTGCCTACATTGTACATCGTATCGCAATCAAACTATTTTTGCGCACAAAAACAAGCCGCCTTTTACAAAATGGCGCACCGGTTATACAACATACAAATGGAGAAGATGGAATTTGAAGCGGAGAAAATGAAGGTCCAGGGATGGATCTTCTTCTTCTTCTCATTGGCATTACATCCCCACACTGGGACAGAGCCGCCTCGCAGCTTAGTTTTCATGAAGCACTTCCACAGTTATTAACTGCGAGGTTTCTAAGCCAAGTTTACCATTTTTGCATTCGTATATCATGAGGCTAACACGATGATACTTTTATGCCCAGGGAAGTCGAGACAATTTCCAATCCGAAAATTGCCTAGACCGGCACCAGGAATCGAACCCAGCCACCCTCAGCATGGTCTTGCTTTATAGCAGCGCGTCTTATCGCATGGGTAAGGAGGGCCCCAGGGAGGCAGGGACTATGTCCAAGGGCTTGACGATCCCTCCCCAGGCCATCTGCGAGTTGTGGCGCCTGCCTAGGATGTGGTGGGGTTTGACAGTGGGCCCTGTTAAACCTCTATAAAAAGCTGCATGAATCCGCAAGTAGGCTCCGCCAAAGCGACCGTGTGCCACTCAAAGCGCACAAGCCCAAGTCCTGGTGTTGGGTGGGACGCTAAACAGCCCTGACACGACGGCCCTCCGACGAGACAGGAGGTTTGCGCAGGCCCAATAAGCCGCATTTAAAAACAACTATTACAAACGACATAGAAGATAATACGACTCGATACAATCGGCAACGACCTAGGCGACGAATAAAGGATCACGATTGGAAGCTTGGAACATGGAACTGCAAGTCGCTAGGCTTCGCAGGTTGCGACAGGATAATCTACGATGAATTACATCCCCGCAACTTCGATGTCGTAGCGCAGCAGGAAATCTGTTGGACAGGACAGAAAGTGTGGAAAAGCGGGCATCGAGCGGCTAGTTTCTACCAAAGCTGTGGCACCACCAACGAGCTGGGAACCGGCTTCATAGTGCTGGGAAAGATGCGCCAACGCGTGATTGGGTGGCAGCCAATCAACGCAAGGATGTGCAAGCTGAGGATAAAATGACTTTCTTCAACTATAGCATCATCAACGTGCACTGCCCACACGAAGGGAGATCCGACGACGAGAAAGAAGCGTTCTATGCGCAGCTGGAGCAGACATACGATGGATGCCCACTGCGGGACGTCAAAATCGTCATCGGTGACATGAACGCTCAGGTAGGAAGGGAGGAAATGTATAGACCGGTCATCGGAACGGATAGTCTGCATACCGTATCGAACGACAACGGCCAACGATGCATAAACTTTGCAGCCTCCCGCGGAATGGTAGTCCGAAGCACTTTCTTTCCCCGCAAGAATATCCACAAGGCCACATGGTAATCACCTAATCAAGTAACAGAAAACCAAATCGACCACGTTCTAATCGACTAATCGACGAGCACTTATCGCAGTGCGAATATTGAATCCGACCACTACCTCGTTGTAGTATGTCTGCGCTCAAAACTCTCGACGGTGATCAACACGCGTCGGAGTCGTCCGCCGCGGCTAAACATTGGGCAGCTACAAGATGGTAGACTAGCCCAAAACTACGCGCAGCAGCTGGAAGTGCAGCTAGGCGGAATAGCAGCTAGGCGCAGCATCTCTTGAAGATGGCTGGAGAGATATTCGATCCACCATTGGAAGCACCGCAACCGCTGCACTAGGCACGGTGGCTCCGGATCAGAGATCCGACTGGTATGACGGCGAATGTGAGCAGTTAGTTGAGGAGAAGAATGCAGCATGGGCGAGATTGCTGCAACACCGCACAAGGGCGAACGAGGCACGATACAAACGGGCGCGGAACAGACAAAACTCGATTTTCCGAAGGAAAAAGCGCCAGCAGGAAGATCGAGACCGTGAAGAGACGGAGGAACTGTACCGCGCTAATAACGCACGAAAGTTCTATGAGAAGTTGAACCGTTCACGTAAGGGCCACGTGCCACAGCCCGATATGTGTAAGGACATAAACGGGAACCTTCTTACAAACGAGCGTGAGGTGGCGACAGCACTACGAAGAGCACCTGAATGGCGATATGGCAGACAACGGTGGCGGTATGGTAATGAACCTAGGAGCACGCGCGCAGGACATGCGACTTCCGGCTCCGAATCTCCAGGAAATCCAGGAGGAGATCGGCCGGCTGAAAAACATCAAAGCCCCTGGAGTTGACCAACTACCAGGAGAGCTGTTTAAACACGGTGGTGAGGCACTGGCTAGAGCATTGCACTGGGTGATTACCGAGGTTTGGGAGGATGAGGTTCTGCCGCAGGAGTAGATGGAAGGTGTCGTGTGTCCCATCTACAAAAAGGGCGATAAGCTGGATTGTAGCAACTACCGCGCAATCACATTGCTCAACGCCGCCTATAAGGTACTCTCCCAAATTTTATGCCGCCGACTAACACCAATTGCAAGAGAGTTCGTGGGGCAGTACCAGGCGGGATTTATGGGTGAACGCTCTACCAAAGACCAGGTGTTCGCCATACGTCAGGTATTGCAGAAATGCCGCGAATACAACGTGCCCACACATCATCTATTTATCGACTTCAAAGCCGCATATGATACAATCGATCGGGACCAGCTATGGCAGCTTATGCACGAAAACGGATTTCCGGATAAACTGATACGGTTGATCAAGGCGACGATGGATCGGGTGATGTGCGTAGTTCGAGTTTCAGGGGCATTCTCGAGTACCTTCGAAACGCGTAGAGGGTTACGGCAAGGTGATGGTCTTTCGTGTCTGCTATTCAACATCGCGTTGGAGGGAGTAATACGAAGGGCAGGGATTGACACGAGTGGTACGATTTTCACGAAGTCCGTCCAGTTATTTGGTTTCGCCGACGACATTGATATCATGGCACGTAGCTTTGAGAGGATGGAGGAAGCCTACATCAGACTGAAAAGCGAAGCTGAACGGATTGGACTAGTCATCAACACGTCGAAGACGAAGTACATGATAGGAAGATGCTCAAGAGAGGTCAATGTAAGCCACCCACCACGAGTTTATATCGGTGGTGACGAAATCGAAGTGGTTGAAGAATTCGTGTACTTGGGCTCACTGGTGACCGCCGATAACGATACCAGCAGAGAAATTCGGAGGCGCATAGTGGCTGGAAATCGTACGTACTTTGGACTCCGCAAGACGCTCCGATCGAATAGAGTTCGTCACCGTACCAAACTGACTATCTACAAAACGCTTATTAGACCGATAGTTCCCTACGTACACGAGACCTGGACGATGCTCGTGGAGGACCAACGCGCACTGGGAGTTTTTGAAAGGAAAGTGTTGCGTACCATCTATGGTGGGGTGCAGATGGCGGACGGTACGTGGAGGGGGCGAATGAACCACGAGTTGCATCAGCTGTTGGGAGAACCATCCATCGTTCACACCGCGAAAATCGAAATACTGCGGTGGGCCGGGCACGTAGCCAGAATGTCGGACAGTAATCCGGTGAAAATGGTTCTCAACAACGATCCGACGGGAACAAGAAGGCGAGGTGCACAGCGGGCAAGGTGGATCGATCAGGTGGAGGACGATTTGCGGACCCTCCGCAGACTGCGTGGTTGGCGAAGTGCAGCCATGGACCGAGCTGAATGGGGAAGACTTTAATGTGCAGCACAGGCCATTCCGGCCTTAGTCTGATAATAAATTAAAAAAAAGGAGGGACCCAGAGATGGATACGATGACGAATTTGTTCGTAAAATTCTTAGAAAATACACAAACAAAATGAATCGTCTTAAGGTCACTACACTGCAGCCGGAAAATAAGGAGTTGGAAGAATAAGCTTACTTTTCTACCCGAAGGTAACAAACGCTGAACAACATCAAACAAAATGGTTTCCGGGCAGCCTATACAAGTGAGAATACTCTGAAGGATCCCCTATGTGTTTTGAAAGATAAGGTTCCAAAGGAAGAAACGTCTGGTGTATACGAAATCCCATGCCAAGATTGTCCTGCAGTGTACATTGACCATACACGTCGAAAACTTAACGTCCGTTTGAAAGAACATACTGTGCCATGTACAAAAGTGTAATCGACCCCTTTGTAATCAGTTGGACCGTGTCCTGTAGATATGCAACTTCCAACCCGAAACTGGTCGACAAAAAGGTAAATTTCAATTATCATTTTTCGTTTGTAAGAAAAGAACTATAAGTATTGTGCCCAGTCTCGCGTCGCGTTTCATTTGTACAAGGCAGAACCGGATGCAACTGCGTCTGATGGATGATTTTTGCTATCGAATAATAACTTATTTGTGATCGAAGAGGACTGCTTGAGATTCGAATCATGATTATGAACAGAAGCAGGAGGCGGACTTCCAGCCGGAGCAGCTCCCTTCGGCTATACCAACTCGAGCGTTTCCTTTTGAGTTCTTAGTTATCCTCTCCTTGACGCCAGCTTTTCAAACACTTTCATTAACGGCAGTGGATGCGCTCGAAATTTTCTTCACTGCGCAGATATGTGTTCTACCTCTACGCCACTTTCTACGATTCGTATCTGCTCTGCTGCTTCTCAGGATGATCGCATTCTGACATAGCCACCAACAGCCTTAACGGTGGGCCCGTAAACTTTTCAATTCTGAGCCACCAGGAGCTTCTACTGGCTTCGTAATGGCTCAGTTGTAGTCGTACGTCACCTTTGCGTACAACCCGATTCGGCTGCACTTTTGTGTTTTGTTCCCTCTCAAATAAACTTGATGGTTGTGAGAAGTGTAACCGATTAACAGACATCATGAGCGACCCTGTCTGAATATACCTAATTATCGTGATCGGCAGGACCGGATTTAGCCGGAAGGGGGCCCCGGGGCCGACGGCATGTGGGGGCCTCAAAATGTACAAAAAATGTTGGTTTTGGTACATAAGATTTGTGGGGGCCCGGGGCCATGGCCCCCCGCCCCCCCATAAATCCGGCGATCGGCATGGGTTTCCTATAAGAGTTATAGGGAGTGAGTGCTAGTAGTGGACCCCGTGCGTATAATGGCCCCCCTAAAAAACCAAATTAAACGCTGAAATCGACTATTTTCTGCAAACTTCCGTCGGGTGGAGTTGAATCATTTAACAGGACAGCAGTTCCATACATTTGTTATGAACAAGATAACAGGAATTTTGTTGTCCATTACTAGACTTGACACAAGGGGGGGGTCCATAATAGGCACAAGGAACATGTGGGAATGGGGGGTCGATACTACGTATACCTATAAACAAACTCGACGTTGCGTATTATGGACCCGGAGGGGGGGGGGGACAGCCATGCTAGCTACATAATTTTAAAATACATGTTTTAGTAGTAAAAATGAATGTTTTAGGTTTTATGTACGAAACACAATGCTTATACCTGTAGCTTGTCATCTGGTGCAGCAGAACTACAATGTGTCAAGAGGCTCGCTCTAAGCGGAGCAACTGAAGTGAATTTCAGTCGTTAAGGGGTCCATTACTAGCACTCATTCCCTAAGTTGGGCGAGCTCGCCACACACTGTTGTCGTTCTCTCGTTCATACATGTTAAAAAGCTGTACGACCAAAATTGGTTAAGCGGTTTCAAGGCATTTTCCGTCGCGTCGCCAAAGAAAACTTTGTCGTAGTACTATATACCACTTGACAGTGAGCCAACGAGCTTAAGACCACTATTGGTCTCAATCATTCAAACATGTAATATTATGAACTATATATTACATGTTCATTTCATTTATTTACTAGCTTTATGTACCCGGCCTTGCTCGGAATTGCCAGTTTGATTCGCAGTTTTTTTTTCACAATCGGAAAATGAATAAACCAATTGGTCAACAGGATAATTGCGTTTTCTTATCGATACTTCATCATTTGATCAGAAGAAGGCAGATTTCATTTGAAAACATTGACTGGTTTTGAAGAAGGGAGCAAACCCATAATCGCCATATTCCGGGCAAACGTTTATTTCTAAAGAAGGAAAAACATCCACCGATGCCTTATTCCGGGCAAACGTCTATTTTAAAGAAGGGATCACATTCACCATCCAGAAGGAAACACATTAATCATTGCTTGTCACTGGGCAACCATAATTTCGATAAATGGTTAAATTGATCGATAACTAAACAATACAATAATGGGTTCAGAAGTTAGGCTGGAGCATACACACAAACATACAAACATTGAGTTTTATATATCTCGGTACTTATTCAAAAGGACGTATGTGATTTTGTAAACAAAGATGCATACGTCGATTTGTCAAATATGATGGCACTCCTACGCAAACCAACACAACGAACATGTAGCCGAAACCTCCCCCTACCTGTATGTGGCGATGGTTTGCGTGGGAGTGCTATCAGATTGCAGAAATCAACGTTTAAATTTTTGTTTACAAAATCACATACGTCACATACGTTGAATAAGTATCCGAGATATATAGATAGCTAATAGCTATATGTATTCGGCTTTGCTAGGGACTGAAAAGTAAATTATTCAATTAAAATGTCCAATGCTGTAGCACAAAACCCACAGAGGTAGATCTACCGCTCATAGAATTGTTCCTTTGTATCAATCTATTTTTATATATTTGTTTGGCCCTTCTACCTTTTCAATAAACATCTTCCAAAATAGAGAATAAGTGTACCAAATCTGGTTGTAATTTATCCTGGGAGTTACACTGAATTGCTCATTTTTTTAAAGACAACCCTTCCCCCATAACTTCCCTTTTTCCCCAATGACCCTCCCACCTCCTTTGTTATCTTCTCCTTGGGATAGAAAATGTGTACACCAATTTTGGTTGAAATCGGTCCTGGGAGTTAGGTGTTACACTGAATTGCTCTTTTTCTAAATACAACCCTTCCCTTACCATCCCTTTTTCCCAATGATCATACCACCCTTTGTTATTTTCTCCTTAGGATAGAGAATGTGTGTACCAAATTTGGATGAAATCGGTCCAGGGGTTCAAAAGATACACTGAATTGCTTGTTTTCTGAACAATACCCCTCCCCCAGCCCCTCCCTCTTTACCAAATTACACTTCCATATGATCGACTACTCTTAGTGAATATGTGTACAAAATTTGGTTGATATGGGTACTGGGGTTGGGAGTTACACTGAATTGCTCGTTTTATAAAGACAACCCCTCCCCATACCCTCCCTTTTTTACAATGACCGCCCCACCTGCTTTGTTATCTTTTGTTTAGGGTAGAGAATGTTTGTATCAAATTTGGTTGAAATCGGTGCAGGGGTTCAGAATTTACTCTGAATTACCTGTTTTCTGAACCATACCTCCCTCCAGACCCTCCCCTTTCAAAGATTACACTCTCATATGGTTGTCTCCTTATATTGAATATGTGTACAAAATTTGATTGAAATCGGCCCTAGGAGATGCAAGTTACACATAATTGTTCGTTTTCTAAACAAAACCCCTCCCCCTTTTCTAAATGACCCTCCCACCCCCTTTGTCAACTTCCCCTGAGGATAGAGAACGTGTGTACCAAATTTGGTTGAATTCGGCCAAGTGGTTCAGAAGTAGTTAGCGAACATACATACATAGATTGATTTTTATATATATAGACTAGCTTTATGTACCCGGCCTTGCTCGGAATTGCCAGTTTGATTCGCAGTTTTTTTTTTCACAATCGGAAAATGAATAAACCAATTGGTCAACAGGATAATTGCGTTTTCTTATCGATACTTCATCATTTGATCAGAAGAAGGCAGATTTCATTTGAAAACATTGACTGGTTTTGAAGAAGGGAGCAAACCCATAATCGCCATATTCCGGGCAAACGTTTATTTCTAAAGAAGGAAAACATCCACCGATGCCTTATTCCGGGCAAACGTCTATTTTTAAAGAAGGGATCACATTCACCATCCAGAAGGAAACACATTAATCATTGCTTGTCACTGGGCAACCATAATTTCGATAAATGGTTAAATTGATCGATAACTAAACAATACAATAATGGGTTCAGAAGTTAGGCTGGAGCATACACACAAACATACAAACATTGAGTTTTATATATCTCGGGTACTTATTCAAAGGACGTATGTGATTTTGTAAACAAAGATGCATACGTCGATTTGTCAAATATGATGGCACTCCTACGCAAACCAACACAACGAACATGTAGCCGAAACCTCCCCTACCTGTATGTGGCGATGGTTTGCGTGGGAGTGCTATCAGATTGCAGAAATCAACGTTTAAATTTTTGTTTACAAAATCACATACGTCACATACGTTGAATAAGTATCCGAGATATATAGATAGCTAATAGCTATATGTATTCGGCTTTGCTAGGGACTGAAAAGTAAATTATTCAATTAAAATGTCCAATGCTGTAGCACAAAACCCACAGAGGTAGATCTACCGCTCATAGAATTGTTCCTTTGTATCAATCTATTTTTATATATTTGTTTGGCCCTTCTACCTTTTCAATAAACATCTTCCAAAAATAGAGAATAAGTGTACCAAATCTGGTTGTAATTTATCCTGGGAGTTACACTGAATTGCTCATTTTTTTAAAGACAACCCCTTCCCCATAACTTCCCTTTTTCCCCAATGACCCTCCCACCTCCTTTGTTATCTTCTCCTTGGGATAGAAAATGTGTACACCAATTTTGGTTGAAATCGGTCCTGGGAGTTAGGTGTTACACTGAATTGCTCTTTTCTAAATACAACCCTTCCCCTTACCATCCCTTTTTCCCAATGATCCTACCAGCCTTTGTTATTTTCTCCGTAGGACTGAGAACGTGTGTACCAAATTTGGCTGTATTCGGTCCATGAGTTCAGAAGTTACAGTGAATTGCTTGTTTTCTGAACAATACCCTCCCCCAGCCCCTCCCCTCTTACCAAATTACACTTCCATATGATCGACTACTCTTAGTGAATATGTGTACAAAATTTGGTTGATATGGGTACTGGGGGTTGGGAGTTACACTGAATTGCTCGTTTTATAAAGACAACCCCTCCCCCCATACCCTCCCTTTTTTTACAATGACCGCCCCACCCGCTTTGTTATCTTTTGTTTAGGGTAGAGAATGTTTGTATCAAATTTGGTTGAAATCGGTGCAGGGGTTCAGAATTTACTCTGAATTACCCGTTTTCTGAACCATACCCTCCCTCCAGACCCTCCCCTTTCAAAGATTACACTCTCATATGGTTGTCTCCTTATATTGAATATGTGTACAAAATTTGATTGAAATCGGCCCTAGGAGATGCAAGTTACACATAATTGTTCGTTTTCTAAACAAAACCCCTCCCCCTTTTCTAAATGACCCTCCCACCCCCTTTGTCAACTTCCCCTGAGGATAGAGAACGTGTGTACCAAATTTGGTTGAATTCGGCCAAGTGGTTCAGAAGTAGTTAGCGAACATACATACATAGATTGATTTTTATATATATAGATTACCCGTTTTCTGAACCATACCCCTCCCTCCAGACCCCTCCCCCCTTTCAAAGATTACACTCTCATATGGTTGTCTCCTTATATTGAATATGTGTACAAAATTTGATTGAAATCGGCCCTAGGAGATGCAAGTTACACATAATTGTTCGTTTTCTAAACAAAACCCCTCCCCCTTTTCTAAATGACCCTCCCACCCCCTTTGTCAACTTCCCCTGAGGATAGAGAACGTGTGTACCAAATTTGGTTGAATTCGGCCAAGTGGTTCAGAAGTAGTTAGCGAACATACATACATAGATTGATTTTTATATATATAGATTAAATATATAATATATATATATTTGAAGTTCATGTTTTGTTTATTTCAAATAATAGGACCGTATTGTCTTCTATGTGTTTGTGTTTATTTAAGACTCGTCAATGCTCAAAATCTCATATTCACGATCAGGTTTTCACACCATATACGTGTCAAATCAAAACGTCCACGATTCTTTGGTTAATTTTAATCACAAATGAAACATTGTGACAAGATGGTTTTCCTTGTTGAGTTATGAAATGCAGTGACAAGGGGTCTACCAATGATATTTCTATTCCACTAAACGCACCCACATTCTATCACAGTACACCATTGATAAACTGTGGCAATGTACAAACTTCAAGTGAACTGTCATTTTTCATTCTCGCCTTCCCATTCGTTGCTTGTGTGGATTCTCTCTTTCAGTCAAGTATACAAACCTCGCCTGCCCATTCATTGATGTCTATCCAGTCAGTGAGTGAGTCGATTGTCAATTCTCGTCGAGTACACTGCTCCGTCGAAGTCCGTCGCTCCGATAAACAAAAGCCTTCAGAAAAGCATTCTTTTTCGAATGAAAATCGTACATTTCGGCGCGGAATGGGTGCTTATTCAGTGCTAATTGTGTCACGTATATGAAATTACATGTCGTGCGTGATAATTTCGCGTGGTAAAAGTGATTCCAAGCGTGTGAAAAATTTCATCGACAAATTTTCATTCATCTTTGACTGCGAAAAAAGGAGGAACGACCCATTGGCTACCCGTGTATTGGTGGGCGTTTATTGCATGAAAACATATACAAACCGTCGCAACAATACGCAACCGGACAGCGTGGTATGGTGTTGGTGTGATGTAGTGTGTACACAACACGAAGCCTGTCAGGTTCTTGATGAGTGTATCGGAACCGGCGGAACTGCGCGGGTGGTGGCATGCTGGCAGAAGAGAAATAACAATTATTGGCGGCAGCCGTTACCCGACTGCTACTGAAAACAAATCCATTTTCTTATCCTACGATATGCCGGGCCCTTATGCTTCATTGGGAGAGAGAGAATTGGAAGGGTGTTTGTTGATGGGTGACTTTTATTAATAAGCAGTACAATAGGGCTGTTGTTGCCAATAAAATGATTTAAATGATGAATTAAATTATTACAATAAATTATCTATTCTCTCTGTTAGCCACAGTTAGCCCAGTGTTGTAAAATGTCATTAGCATTCTTTTATATAATTAACCGAGAACTATTTTCAGAAGCTAGATATCAATTCATAAGAAATGACGAACTTATAACGCTTAAATGTGCCAACAACTTTGTCATGAAAAATGACATTCAAATGATATTATGTCGAATGACACGTATTATTTTGGAGAGATTTTACTGTCTAGCCTCAGACGTTATATTTAGAGCAATAAACTTTTGAACAAAAATATAGGACTACATGAGCGTTATGACTACATCAAAAACTATCAAGTGAATTTGGACTTGAAAAAAGTTTTAAATAAATTAGTCAAATAGCATGCAGATGTAAAAATAGGGTAAAACACCGTTTTTTGCCAAAACTGCCAGAAATAGATGCGTGCCGTGAACAAACGGCATGGTATCAAATTCCTTATCATAAAATCTATCTTTTGGCATAAAAACATGGATAATCCAGCGGATTCCTGAGATATTGACTTTGATGCATTTTCTTCAGGGAAAATCCCATTGTGCACTGGAACACAATCTTAAATCCAATCAGATCCGGTCAGATCAGTGATAAAGTGATAGTTCGGAAATTATGAAATCCCCCGCTCATAAGAATGGCTGGTGCTACCCAGCAAGACCAACAAAACATCTATCGAAACTAATTCAATATCTGTCAAAAGTAATTCTGCTCTGCGAGCAAGGTTATTTGCAAATTTTTAAACTGTCATTTTTAAGTTTAATTTGATTTTAATTCACAAATCGGACCAAAGCCTAAATTACGCTCATTTGACGAAAATTTTCTTAGAAATACTTGAAATCTTGTTCGTTAACTCTTGAAAATCAATGAACATTTTCAAACAGAGTATTCCATGAAGTTTTATTAATATACAGAAAAAATAATAAAAAGTGAACAGAGTGTAAAACTTGAGTTAAGGAGTTTTACGCTTTTCTACGCTAAAATGGTCCTCCTCCTAAAAAGTGTTTGCTTACAACGTGAATGCAATAGTAACAATTCACGTCAAACTCATCCTGTACGGGATTACGCTATAGCTATATACTATAGTTTTGGCGTTTCATTTATGTGTTTGATTTTTAAAATTAAATGGATTTTTCCGTGATAGAAGTTCAAAATGAACACTATCTATGCTGCAAGGCGGCAATATCCCAGTGGGATGGCAAAATTCAATGGTGGTCATCGAAACTGACGAGTGTCTTTGTTTACCGCAGAAGAGAAGTGCAAAATACAAAGACAGCTGTACGTTAGCTTGTTATCCATCGCCAAGATAATGTTGGTTAACGTGTTGGAGGACATATCTTGCAACAACTATAACCAAAAACACGTTATTGATAATGTGACGAAAGCTTATAACAAAACATCTACAAACGGCCAGAACCATCTTATTTCGATCATATCAATCCTTGAACATTGCTTTCTAGGACGAATTTGAAATAATTTACCATTTCCTCGGATATTCTGGAACTCCCGAAGGACCACCTACGGCCAACAATCTTGCATTGGTTTGGCTCTTACAAATCTGAAACAAACGATTTATTAGCAGGCACACTATCTAAGACGAATTTTCGGAATTGGTGACTTCTCCGGATATTCCTAGACATTTTTTTTCGTTGGGGCGTGGAACCACCGGATCCATTGAGTTGACCTTTAATGGTATAGCCGTGATTACTTTTAACTATTCGCACCTTGTAGGTTGATCATCATTTATCAAGTAAACAACCTAAGACGCGCCTTTTCCCAGTCCGGCAAAATTAAATTAATAAAATCCACAACCTTTCTAGCATTTGCAGTCCAAATTTCTCCTGGTTGCATAAAGCCACTATTTAGAAATTTAGATATACTTTTGTACAATGCATCACGATTGCAAAGCAGATGTTCCGAGTTTTCACGTTCTTTATGGCGACCGCCTAGTTGGTCATCAACCTATGCTTCCCAAGATATCAATTCCATTTTTATGACACAGTATGATACAGGGGTTAGACAAAAAGGTTGAGATAGGTAAAAATTTGTCGAAGTTCAAATCAGCATAACTTTGCATAGAATGATACGATTTTGATCAAACTGGGACCATCGGACGCGGGAACTCTTCTAGTATACTGGCCCTATGCGAAACCTCTGATTGGTCCTTGGCCTCCGGTGGTGTTCCGGGTTTTCCGAGGGTATGTTAAAAATGCATTTTTTCTGCTGCTTGTCGTTTTATATGACGTTTACTGCTATCATGCTTTATACTTTCCCAAGAAACTAGAACTAATATGCTGACCAATGCTGGCTGCAGATTGAAAATCCGTTAGGTATACGCAGACATATGGCCATTTTCGTGAAAACGATACGGGATTGGCTATACACCCTGAACAAATGTCACTTTCGCAGAACTTCCGGAACCTGTTACAAATTGGCCAAAGAGTCTTAAAGTCCTCAAAATATATCTCTAATTAAGATCCTATATTCATTCAGATGCATGTTTCCAGATGGTGCCAAAACCGGCCCCTCCTGGAAGGCCCATGGAACCTGCTATAAGGGTGGCAGTGGACACTATCATTCTGAAAATGTTTCTGTAATCATCGTCTCGCAAATCCATGAAGTCAGATACTCATATTTGCATTATTCCGATCTGTTACTATTTAATCATGTTCCCGGTACCGTTTTTACGGAAATGGCCGTATCTCTGTGTAGTTGAGATGGATTCTCGATCTACAGCCACCATTGGTCGGCATATTAGTTCTAGTTTTCGGAGAAAGTATAAAACATGATGAAAGATAAAGTCAAATAAAATTACAAGCAGTGGAAAAAATGCATCTTTAACATACCCTCGGAAAACCCGGAATATTTCCAGTGGCCAAGGACCAATCTCAGGTTTTGCAGGAGGGCAGTATACTAGAAGAGTGTCCGCTTCTGATGGTCCTGATTTTATAACAATTGGATTATACGCAAAGTTATGCTGATTTGAATGTCGACTTATTTTTACCTATCTCAACCTTTTTGTCTAACCCCTGTATATCGCAGAAAGGTTCTGGGCCAATAAACTGTGTATTTGAACCTTGTTTCGCAAGCTCGACTGTCTTTTCATTAGCTTCCATGCCACAATGTCAACGTTTCTTAAATCTTCTAATTGGTGTTATGGTTTCGTGGTAAAATTTATAGCAACGTCAGAGCAAAATCAATGCAAGGACCAATCATTGACATCGTGTGGCCTCCAAATGGTTCTCTGTAAATGTTGACTTGACATTCAGAACACAGAGAAACTTAGAACAAAATGCAATTAAAATCATCGTCATGGAAACATTATCACCCAATGTTAAACGTCAAACACAAGCGAAATCGATCGAAGCGCTATTAGTGGGCGATTGACCACTTATTAAAAAAAATAATCCACCTTTAAAAAGGTGAACGAGGAACATGTGTTGAATGAGAAGTCTGTTTCTCTGTGTTAGAAAGGTATTAGTAAGGTTTATATTAAAAGATATTTCTGGGATTATTATAGGGCACTGCACGGACTGCTTTGTCTCATTCTCGCTGCAAAGAAATAAGAAAACAACAAGGCCAGTAAACGTCAAAATTTATGAGGAACGAAAGAGAAAGAGATGTTACCGTGCAGTGCCCTATTGTTTGAGTCCAAAATTTGATAAGTTAGGTTATCGCCAGTGACAACTCGCCTACTGTTCTTATTCAAAACTTCTCAACTGAAAATTACAAGCATCATTATCGTCTGAGAATGAACACAACACTATCTACAACAGTCGATTTGAAAAAAGTCGCTGATTTAAAGAACTGGACACTTCTTTGGATGTACCGAACCATCCGGAAGATAACTTTGAGACCAACCAAGGTCGATTAGTGGTACCGTAATCCGGGGGAACATTGATTATTTTCACCATTTTCAAGAAATTAATAAAATCTTCCTGTTATCACAATTACTTATTGTGAGTTAGGTATCTTAATCTTGTCTAAATTTGCTGCTGAATGATATAACCATCGGATGAATTTGCATTTATTTTTCGCCAAAATTTAAACAATAAAATCAACATTAATTTTTGAACTCACAGCAAGCTGCCAAAAAGCACTCAAAACAAGTATAATAATAAAATAAATAAGCTCGTACCTATAGTTATGTGATAAGCAATCTTATTTTCTTGACTAATCCTTAGTTTTTGTTTCGAAACTTCGATAGGGTAAAAGTTCCGATAGCCGTGGGTGTTCCTATAGTTGCGGAAGTATGGTATACTCAAAACTTACAAATCAATCGCAGCAACCCACACTGTCAAACAGTTAGTATATCTGTCAGTTTCCAAACCGAACCATAATATCTTTGATAGCCCTTCTAAACTGGTAAATATCATCAAAATACCTTAACATTTGTTCGTGTATGCACCAATAGTTGCTGTAGTGTTCCTATAGTTGCGAGTCTCATTGAAAAACAATGGGACTCGTAACTATAGGAACGCAAATTAAGAAATATCGCAACTATTGGAACATTGTACCAGTAATTGGAGTTGTAATTTTAGGCTTGAAAAATGAATTCTCTTCCAACAAAAGCATTTCAATATAAAAATAGAAGCCGAGAGCTTTAGAATGCATATTAAAGGTAGGTGAAATATGATTCGATATTATTCTGGGAGAATGAATAGTTTTGGAAGGTGCTTAGTTCCTCCACTATTGGAACATTTACCCTATACATATATTGTTAAAAACCAGAAAATTCTACTAGCGGTGATGATGTCTTTCTCGAAACAATCGATTCACATCGCTCAGCGTAAGATATTCCAACTATAATTGCCTATTGTAGGGTGCTGTCAATACGATACACGCGGCGCGGCTGTTGTAATGTTTCCAAAAGCGCATTTGCACAAGATTCCTCGCGGCGTTTCACATTCGAAAGGAACAACCAAACTCTAGAAAACGCCTTTCTCTACAGATAAATGATTGATCAAAGTTAACCCAAATTGAAAAATGAAAAAAATTGACAAAAAACTTTTTTAAAACAAGTTTAAAATTATCCAATAATCTAGAACAACAGCCTTATACGTTTTACATGTACCAGAGTTTTAAAAATATGAAAAAAGCTATGATTTCACTTACGAGGGAAATATTTACAAAGCAATTAAAAAAATGATCAATGTTCCCCCGTATTACGGTACTTGTATTGAATTTGCTCTTACACTGCTACAACTGAGGGTTTGATCAGAAGAAGAAAGGATTATGCCAAACGTCCATGATGTCTATTCGTACATATACCGTGTATATCTTGATGAGCAGCCCAAGAAACTAATTTCTCCTACTGCCAATGCACTTGTTAACGGGAACAATTATGAATACAATGGTTGGACAAAAATGTTGAGATAGACAAAATGTTGTCGAATTTCATATTAGCATAACTTTGCTTGGAATTATCATATCGTGGGTAAACTGAAATGTTCTATCGGGGGATCTATATAGAACAATTTTTTTTCACTATTTCTGGTACAAACTCCATAGAAATCTCAAATGACAGCCGATTTAAAAACACCAAACAGCCCCCCTACCCCACTCCCACAAATGTATGGAGAAATAAACCTCCGATATAACATATCAAAAATGCACACCCGTGAAAGCAGAAAACCTATACTTTCGTGTATGTACTGATTTTTTGAAAATAAGTCTCTTCGGACAAAAACACCGTGATCGGATTTTGATAAAATCTGAACCATCGGAAGCAGAAACTCTTCAAGTTTTCTGTCCTTATGCTAAATTTTAAATTGGCGCAAGGGAACCGGGGATGTTCCGGGTTTTCCGATGGTATGATAAAAATGTATTTTTTTTCTTTTGCCCATTTACTGACCAATGCTGTCTGTAGATCATGAATCCGACAAAAATAGTCAGAAACATGGGCATTTCCGTGAAATCAGTTCCGGAAATATGACGAAATGATAACAAATAGCAATAATGCAATTATGGGTATCTAACTTCATGGCTTCGCGAGACCATGATTATAAAACCATTTCCAGGATAGTAGTTTTGTTTGTTTTGTTTGTATATTTACAACACGTTACACCAGAGTAGTGCATTCGTTTCGGAAGGATAAAAGTATCCACTGCCTTCTTTAAAGTAGGTTGCATGGGCTTCCGAGAAAAGGATCGGTTTTGTATGTTTCTTCAAGACCATGAAAATATAATCTTTTTCAAAGATACATTTTGGAGACTGTAAGAATTACTATCCAGTTTATAACAAATTCCGGGTGCTCTGCGAAAGTGACATCGGTTCAGGACGTATGGTCAAATTCCTGCCATTTTTCACGAAAATTGCCGTATCTTTGCGTATTCCTGACGGATTCTTCATCGGCAGTGAGAATTGGTTAGCAAATGAGTTCTAGTTTCTGGCATAAAACATAATAATGAAATATAAGATTAAAAACTAAGACATAACTAAAACTAGGAGAGTTTCTGCGTCCAATGGTACAGTTATGACGATTTAAATTGCGAAATAATTTTGTTTATCTTAACCTCTTGTTCAACCTCTTTAGAAGGTCCGAATCTATTATAGGGTAGGTGAACCGATCGTGGCCATAGTTGGAACAATAATCAATTAATCTCCTTTTCCCTTCGTTTACTTGAGATTTTATCATGCATTATTGAGAAATCTGTTTGTTCTCTATTGTAATCCATATACAGATGGGACTGCCTTGCGATTCATGGCAGTGTAAGCATCATTACTTACGTGATCGATATGCTTAAAGCATGTTATTAAGTGTTTTATTTTCTTTATTACGAAATATGCAATGCCTTTTAGCAAATTCTACGCTTCAAATTAAAATGCTAGGCTTGAAAAAAATATAGCAACATGAAACCATCAGGGCCGCAGGTGAGCTCTCAGCGTCCTGCGGCCCTGATGGCCCTGATGAAACCTTTAGTGGGCGCCCCTCTTTTACTAAGTGGAAATAAAATGCGCAAAATAATAAATATTACCAAAAAGAAGTAAAATGAGATGGTTTATTGGTGCTTTAAATAGTTTTCAATATTCAGGGGTATACAGGTACCAGATACATGAAAGACTTACAGATAAGAATATGTTGGCATTTTCAATGTATTTTCATGCATATATTTGTGGCATGCAAATTAACGCAAAATTCAACCAATCTTACTGTCTTTTTAAATCAAAATAAATTTAAGCTGTGCTTGCTAGTAAAATTCAGTCAAATTTAAATGAATTTTGAATGCTAATTGACATTTCCCTCTAAAATTTTCATTCGCTCAATCGATTTTTTATTTTATTTAATGACAACTTTTCCAAAGAAACCATATTTTTTGAAGCCTCTAAGCATTTTTAAGATTTAAAACAAAAAATCTAAAAAGTGCTGTTTTTAAGATTGGTCTAACATTTGCCCGATTTTCGACGAACAAAGAAACCATATTTTTCGAAGCCTCTAAGCATTTTTAAGATTTAAGGCCACTCCTGACGGAATCCAAGTTTAAAAGTACTCGCGTTTTCGGGGGCACACCACTCGATACGGAAGCAACGCACAACTGTCATTTTTATTATTTCACGCATGCTGCGACGCAGCAAAGCTAAATAAAAAAAAATGACAGTTGTGCGCCGCCTCTGAATCGAGTGGTGTGCCCCCGAAAACACGAGCACTTTGGAACTTGGATTCCGTCAGGAGTGACCTTAAAACAAAAAATCTAAAACGTGCTGTTTTTTAAAATTGGTCTAATATTTGCCCGACTTTCGACGAACATCGGGTGAATTGTTCGTTTTTAAAAATAGTTAGAGGCTTCAAAAATATGGGTTCTCTGGAAACGTTGACCTTAAATAAGCCCAAGAGTCGACTGAGACAATAAAAAGAGATACAATTTTTAACGGGATAGGTCAATCCGTTTGTGGAGATTATCTGCAATTTTGCACGTCGTCGTTTTTAAAACTGTATGCTAAAGGTTGATTGCATAAAATACTCTTGGGTTTTTTTGAATGTTTGTGATAGGTTTAGGCGCAAATAATGTAATGAACTTCTCAGACCCGCGTTGGAAGTTCATAAAAATACTTATAGATCTTAACGGTCATCTCTAAATTAGATCACGGAGAAAGTGTTTGAGAAGCTTAAAATTCGTGATGCACTAAATGAATATTTCCTTTACTGTTTTTGAAATCCTCTGTGATTTATGATCAAAAATTATTAAGACGGCAAGGATTGCCTGTTTCAATTAAAAAAAATCAAGAAATTTAAACGGAAAAAAACTCAGCGCAATTCCAAAAAATAGGCTTTTAACAGATCCCACCTACTGATTCAACTTTGAAGTGAATCGGTCTACACAGCATCGCTATCATACCTATTCGGATTCGGAACCACTACTGGACCTGATTGGATTAATAAAATCCCACTCTCCCAATCCCACATCGGATCTAGTCTAATCATAAAAAAAATAATTTGAAGTGGGATGGGTAATAAGAGTCCCCATAAGACCTATTCGGATCAAGGAAATTTACCTATAAAGTAATTTTCTGGATGGTTTGGAGACACCTAGGACCCTGGGACGGGACTTGCAAAGAGGAAAAAATGTAACTTCATCTGCAACCAGCAAGCGCTGTCACGAATTGTCAGATGCAACCAGCACCTTTTTGTGTAAAAGTATTGATATCCCTCAAAAAGTATTCCGAATGATTTTGTTTTACGAGTACTTTTTCACTTTGAAAAGTATTCTAGAAAAGCCGGACAGCTTAATATTGAACTGTTATGCATACGTGTTTTAGACGGGGATACCTTCGAGGTGGTCGAGGAATTCGTCTACCTCGGATCCTTGCTAACGGCTGACAACAACGTTAGTCGTGAAATACGAAGGCGCATCATCTGTGGAAGTCGGGCCTACTACGGGCTCCAGAAGAAACTGCGGTCGAAAAAGATTCGCCACCGCACCAAATGTGTCATGTACAAGACGTTAATAAGACCGGTTGTCCTCTACGGACATGAAACATGGACAATGCTCGAGGAGGACTTGCAAGCACTCGGAGTATTCGAGAGACGGGTGCTTAGGACCATCTTTGGCGGTGCACAAGAAGACGGTGTGTGGCTTCGAAGAATGAACCATGAGCTCGCCCAGCTCTACGGCGAACCCAGTATCCAGAAGGTAGCTAAAGCCGGAAGGGTACGATGGGCAGGGCATGTTGCAAGAATGCCGGACAGCAACCCTGCAAAGATGGTGTTCGCTTCCGATCCGGCAGGTACGAGACGACGTGGAGCGCAGCGAGCGAGATGGGCAGACCAGGTGCAGAACGACTTGGCGAGCGTGGGGCGTATTCGAGGATGGAGAGATGCGGCCTCGAACCGTGTATTGTGGCGTCAAATTGTTGATTCAGTGTTATCTGTATAGATGTAGACTAAATAAATGAAAAAAAATGAAATGAATGAATACGTGTTTTATTTCCGATAAGAAAATCTTTATAAAAATAAGTTTACAAATCCGTAAATCACAAACACTTTTATTGTGCTCAGAAGATTCTACCCGGGATTTAGGTGAAACACTCAAGGAAACAGTTGAGAATCGATGATCAACTGTGATGAAAAGAAGAACAAGTGTCAAAACAAGGAAAAAGAAGCCGTCTTTGCAGGTCTCGTCTCAGCTAGGACCTAGTTGGGTTAATGAAATTTAGATCTGATCCGCAATCGGACCTAGTCGGATAAAAAAAGTCCAGTGGTTTGAAGGAACTAACGGACTTAGTTGGGTCAATTAAAACCAAATCTGAAATCAGAATGGCTATTGGACCTTGTTGGATCAAGCGGGTTTGTTGGTTGATGGGTAAAATCACCATCGGATCTATTCGGATCATGAAAAACCTTATTCTTAAGGTCACTCCTGACGGAATCCAATTTTCAAAGTACTCGCGTTTTCAAGAGTACACCATTCGATACGGAAGCAACGCACAACTGTCATTTTTATTTTTTCAGCTTTGCTGCGTAGTTTCAGTAACTTAGACTAAATGATAACAAAATCCCAATCATTTAGTTCAAGTTACTGCAACTAGCGCTCTAACTCCGTTATTAGTTGAATTCTAATAACGAGCCATTAGCCAAAGTTGTAGAAAAACCTTCGCACTAGAAGTCCACCATACAATACATTTTGAAATTCAGCTTCTGGAATGTGTCATTGACAAGCCACTAAATGATCGAACGCAAATTACTAAATGATCGATAACATCCTTGACCATGGGAGATTTTAAGTGATGCTAAGCTTGTTAGCAGTGTTGGTAAAATCATGCTCTAATCTCACTCACCGCTCTCGATTCTGCAGGGGAGGCGCATGAGGTTTTCACGCAGAATCGCATCGTTTCGCTCATTTTCCAAAAAATTATTTCGCCCCAAAAAGTGTCAAAACCAGAGTTTGCAGAAATTGCTCTCAATAGATAACGAACAACGATAAAACAGAGGCAAAAACTGTTCCGAATCATAACAAGCCTTGATAACAAATTTATCAAACTTGTATACAAGTGCGAAAAAACAATCGGATAGGCAGCCTCGCTTTGTTTTCGCTCCTTTCGTGTTGGTTACTGCACAGCTGTGTAGAACAAGTTGAAATGCATCATCAGTGCCAGTGCTCCCCGCATTTGGAGCTTTCTAAAAGAAATTTATCATGGGTGTATAGCCTTCCGAATCAGTTCTCTATCATGACAGCTTGCGAAAAAAGTCTCTCGCGGTATGCTACATATCGTATATGTACACAGAGATGATAAGTGAGAGACTTGTTCTTTCTCTTTAGGATTCAATCCCTGGTCAAAACCCAATCGAAGCATATTTTATGTTTACGTATGGATTTATTATCCATTGTTTTAAGTAAAGAAAGTTTTTGATTAATTTAACAAAGAAGAACACGCAAAAGTCATACAATGATGCAAATCGCGAGTCGAATCATGGACGATTATCTGGGTTATGAGTCGTTTGGCGTCTGCCTCGCGCT
This sequence comes from Armigeres subalbatus, assembly GCF_024139115.2. Classification (NCBI taxonomy): domain Eukaryota; kingdom Metazoa; phylum Arthropoda; class Insecta; order Diptera; family Culicidae; genus Armigeres; species Armigeres subalbatus. The sequence goes on along the minus strand of NC_085140.1, from coordinate 182,181,664 downwards.
TGATTTGAATCGTGGATGAGATTTGAGAAATTAGGTTTTTACCAACACTGCTTTTAGGGGGTATTGTAATACTTATTTTAACTTTTCCATACTTTTGATGATGTAGTGTATGAATTATTTAATGAGAAAACTTATATGATGTTGTGTTGTGTTGTGCTTATTCATTATCAGACGATCATGATTGCAATTTTCATGTAAAAACTTTTCTCGTAAAAACAGTAGGCGAGTTGTCGCCGGCGACAACTTCTCAAATTTTGTACTCAAACGATAATAAACACAGAATTTTCATTCAATCATTAATCTTCACTAATAATAGCTAATTGTCAACAGTCCCGTTATACCTTCTATTTGGCGTTATAGTTTCATGCTAGTAAGGAAAAATAGTTTAAAAGGTAACGGTAAATGCTTCAAATCAAGATACGATTTTCAAACGATTCTTAATCGCTGGCGAGTTTTAATCACGTGATAATTTAAAAGTAAAATCGCGGATGAGTTTGATCATTCTCGATTTTTCGAAAATTTCATTTTTCCCAACCCAACCAACAGTTATATCAACCAAAATCGAAAGTTTTAATCAGTGAGAGGTCCATTAATTTACATTACATAATATATGTTTCAGCTTTTTACTAATTAGTGTGGTCTCTGGTTGATTCACAACTGTGGGATGGCTGTACCAACCTAAATCTGAAGCATAGGGTCCGCATTATCGTCATCCTTCATAACATAATAAATTCTCAATTGCATGCTACTTATGCTCCCTATATGAACTGAAATGGATTTTTGCGTAGGAGCGGCGACACCGACGACAATTGCCACCAACGAACTGGTAACGGGGTGTGATGAACGAGAAGAAAGCGCAAGCAGACGCAGCTCAACTTCTCTTTATCCGTTCCGAGCAGCAGCAGCAGTAGTGTGGAGTTGCAATCCACCAGTCCAGTAGTGTATGTGAGCACGTGTAAATGTAGCGGCTGCAATATCAACAACAGAACCATGCTTATGCTCGGCAGCCTCGACGATGGTGTATGTTGGGGGGTAATAAAAAATTAGAAAAGCAGTTAGAAGAAAAGCGGAAAAAGGCACCTCTGGTGGGAAGTTGTGCTTCTGTGTGCTATATGGCAACAAAAAATCATAAAAAAGAAATCTGCCTTCCTCGCTGCATGAACGTGTAGTGTTCTGCTGTTCAGTGTGAAAAGGAATCTTTCTTCGGTGCGTGCGCGGCAAAGAGCCAAGCAAAAGTGGAACGCAGAACGGTTCTGGTTGGCACTCGGAGCAAGGAATTATGTTAACAGCTATTTATATTGTGACGCTAGTGTTTTGTTTACATCACGAAGTGACGAATGGAGCTGCAACAGAAACGCTGGATGTGACGAATGATGGGTAAATAAATGCTATGACAGTAATTTACTTAAACCAAGAATGTTCTATCGCAATGTTCTTTATTTTCATTGGCAATTAATATTTGAAGGCAACTATTCGACTTCAGCGGTAAAAATCCCAATTTATGGATTGTACTTTTAAACATAACATCTTTTGTAATTGACGAGTGGCGGTTTAAGCAAGACTTCTTTTATATCATTATTAATTTGTTCGCCCATGAATACTATCGGTGGAAAGCATGTATGCATATCGCATATGTTTATTTATGTTTGTGTAATCAACGACAGATGTTCATAGAGCTATAAAAATATCCCCCTACGTTTCGAAGTATCATGCGAAACGATCACATGATACAAGCTGTTATCTGCAGTTCTGAATTCCATTGCCACTTTTAGGTAACATTAATTTAAAGGTGGTGTTGTATTCAGTGCTTAGCATATACCTACTATTCCGAAACAAAACTTTTAAGCTTAAAAGCTAACATGAAAATATGATACCCTACTTGGTAGTAGTAACCTTAGCACTAGCCAAGCAATAACTACATCAATCTTTTAGTTGTAACATTTTGGGGATATTTTTGTCAATGCTCAATGATGCCATCTTAAAATTGTATAACATCTCAGTCATAGTGATAATATTCACATTGAAAAAAGTGGTGTTATTCTGTTGCCAAAAAGCCTCGTTAATTCACCACTTGTCAGCTAATCAGTTTCCAGATATGTATGGACGTGCGTGGAGGCGCGTGGTACATAACAAGTTACTACCGCTAGGGCGTTTTGTCTCTCCAAAATGTTAGATGCTTCATCAAAATGTGGAAAATATCGGCTTTTCCTACCTCTAATCTATCATTGTGAGACTTTTTATGCCTAACCTCCACAAGCTCAGGCCTAGTTTTGTTATGTCTATCTCATCCAAAATAAATACGAGAGATAGGGGAACTGCTCTGTTTTCCATCTCACTGAACATATATCCATCTCATCGCGGAACAAAGAAATGCGGCATCAACTTCGTCGCTTATTTTTACGAACATACTGATTAAAAAATCACGAAAATGAGAAACAAGAAATACATTTTCATTGCTTTGTTGATGAATATCGGAGCTGTGAGATGAAGTCCAGGAGCAGTAATCCTATATATTAAAAATATGTGTTGACTTCACGATAATAAAGATAAAAAAAATGTGTGTTGACTTGGGCTCGTTATTATTTAGTTATACCTGCACAGAAAAAAAATATGAAAAGTAATCGTAAATAATAAAGACGTGGAAAATTACGCTATTTTTGGCGTACGTAGATTTTTTCTAACAAGTTCGCTCTAAATGTAGGTATGCAATTAACATAGCATTATGACACTTATTCGTATAAAAATATGTGACATAATGCAATACAAATTGCACACATTCCGGTGATAATATCGTTTTAATTTACGCTTTTTTTGGCATTCCCTTTATGTGCATTACATTCGTGTAAATTTCAACAAATTTTTCTATCTGTGCACAGAAAAAAATAATGAAAACTAATCAGCTCGTAAAAAATACAGACGCGGAAAATTACACTATTCTGAGCACACATGAATCTTTTCCATTAATTTCACCCTAAATGTATGCAATTTGTATAGCATTATACCACTTAATCGAATAAATAGTGGCTTAATGCAATACAAACATCCTCTAACTAGTTATTGTGCCACACTCATGGCACACATAAAACCGGATCGATTCCACCAAAAACAAACTATAACTTCACAGTTGGTGTCTGCAATGAAGGACATAAACTTATTATATTCTCAATAACTGAAGGTTGTTTGAAACTAGTATATAGCATGAGTGATGCAATAACTAGGACGGTATAGACGTAATCACATTCAAATGTAGTTAACGACCTCGGAAGGATATTAAAATTGAAAACTTGCCATTTTCCAAAAGATTAGTCAAGAAAAAAATTGCATCTACTCTGCGCCTCGAACCGTAGACCTCTTGATCTGTAGGCCCTGACACTACCACACAACCCAATCTAGATCTATACTAGTGGGTTGAGCATGCTGGATGACATTGCTCATAAATCATAGTCAACTTTGATCTAGCATGGGGGGAATGGTCCTGCTTGACTACCCTTTTCAAATGTTGAGTATTTTATGAAAACTGCATCTTTACATGCCGAAGATTATTTTTCAGAATAAAGTGATGTATGGACGAAACTTCCGCAACACTCGAAGGAAATAAACGGGTAAATTTAATTGGGCATATACTGAAAATTTACCCATAGAAGCACCCAACATATTTTTTTTAGTTTTTAGGCAATTTTTTCAGCTAAACTTACTGAAAAGTCATAGAATAAGCACTCTAAACATCCTAGTATCAATGACAAAGTGGTAGATAATAGTCTAAAGAAGCTATTAAAGACTATTGCTTCTATTATGTGGAGTAAAATTGATGCATTCAGACGACATTTCTATGGGAAAGTTTGAAAATCACAAATCTCGTTTGATGCACCCAGGGCCGGATTTAGAGGGGGGGCGTGGCCCCGGGCCCCCACAATTCTTATGTATCAAAACCAACCTTTTTGTACATTTTGGGGCCCCACAAGCTGCCGGCCCCGGGGCCCGCTTCCGGCTAAATACGGCCCTGGATGCGCCTCTACATTTCCATGGATTTGGCTGAAAATTGGTCAGGAGACTCCATCTAAAATACATGGAGAAACATATGCCAATCGCAGTTGTCATTTACAAAATCACGCACTCAGTGGGACTGGTATGCGTGGACACTAAAGATATTGTAGTTACAAGATAAAGATTGTCATTCCCTTTGTTCTGTCCTGTCCGAAACATGTTGGGTACCGAACTGTCAAATCGTATGTATTTTTCCTTCATCGAAAATTGGCACCCTATACTCGCCAGCAAAAGATGTTCCGTACAGCGACGACAGCGACAATCTTCATCTTGTAACTAAAATATCTTTTGCAGAAGCCATCAAACAAAAGCTGTATTTCTCGGCATAACTGTCCCACCAAACTATTTTCATGATCATGATCGCAAATTCTATTTGTGGGAGAAAAATTAGAATGATCATGAAACTGAGTATGCTGAATGGTTCTGTGACGTGATATTTTTAAATTGGGACGAAAGGAAGTCCTAAACACTTTCTCACTTCAACGGGTAACTGGTCGAGTGCCAAAATCGGTCCAGAGATTCCGGCTGAAGATAGCTTCCGGGTCAATGGGGCACCAACGGCTCATAGCAGGTGCGTTTACACGCCACGATATACTCATATAGTCCCCGGCGGTGTAGCTAGCCTACTATGAGTAACCGAATCACCATACCCTTGAGCCATTCGGCTCTCAGCTTATTCGTTGAGCCAACAGCTTTCGCCTTGACCGTGGACTACTCGGATAATGACGGTGGCAGAACTATCCTACCCAGACGGGGAGTTCCCCGTTTTTAGAGGCTCCCTCGTAACCGACGATCCACCTCTAACTTGTGACCGGTCGGGTGCCGAAGTCGATTCAAAGATTCCGTTTGGTTCAATTGTGCTCCGATGACCCGAGATCGATACTTTCACGCGCGAGGAACTATTTAAAATACTCCCGAACAATGGCTTTAGCCTACTCCGACAACCGATTTCCAGTGCCTTTGAGCCATTCGGCTCCCTACTCAGTCGTTGAGCCATTCAACTCCCCCTGGTTCGCGATCGCGAACACTCCGCATAGAACACCCTCAACATCGCACTTCAACGGAGAAATGTAAACAGAATGAGCTCAGCCGATTTTGTCATGTCTTTTTCATTTATTTAGTTTGCATCTAAACAGATAACACTGAATCAACAATTTAACGCCACAATACACGGTTCGAGGCCGCATCTCTCCATCCTCGGATACGCCCCACGCTCGCCAAGTCGTTTTGCACCTGGTCTGCCCATCTCGCTCGCTGCGCTCCACGCCGTCTCGTACCTGGCGGATGGCGGTACCGGCAACATGTCCTGCCTATCGTACCCTTCCGGCTTTAGCTACCTTCTGGATACTGGTTTGGCCGTAGAGTTAGGCGAGCTCATGGTTCATTCTTCGCCGCCACACACCGTCTTCTTGCACACCGCCAAAGATGGTCCTAAGCACCCGTCTCTCGAATACCCCGAGTGCTTGCAAGTCCTCCTCGAGCATTGTCCATGTTTCATGTCCGTAGAGGACAACCGGTCTTATAAGCGTCTTGTACATGACACATTTGGTGCGGTGGCGAATCTTTTTCGACCGCAGTTTCTTCTGAAGCCCGTAGTAGGCACGACTTCCACAAATGATGCGCCTTCGTATTTCACGACTAACGTTGTTGTCAGCCGTTGGCACGGATCCGAGGTAGACGAATTCCTCGACCACCTCGAAGGTATCCCCGTCTATCGTAACACTGCTTCCCAGGCGGGCCCTGTCGCGCTCGGTTCCACCCACAAGTATGTACTTTGTCTTTGACGCATTCACCACCAGTCCAACTTTTGTTGCTTCACGTTTCAGGCGGGTGTACAGTTCTGCCACCTTTGCAAATGTTCTGCCGACAATGTCCATGTCATCCGCGAAGCAAATAAATTGACTGGATCTGTTGGAAATCGTACCCCGGCTGTTACACCCGGCTCTCCGCATGACACCTTCTAGCGCAATGTTGAACAACAGGCACGAAAGTCCATCACCTTGTCTTTGTGGAGCTTATTGTGGGAATATTATTATTATTATAATCTTTATTAAAGAGGTTTTTAGCCTAAGGCTAGTTCACCTCCGAGATTGTGGGAATAGGCAAGCGGGAGTCTGCTGGAAAACTGTCACTGCTGTCTGCGATGGTTCACCACATGTGTTTGACTCACTGCGAATTGCCACGATTGCTTTGATTGATATTTTGGTGGCTCTCCGTTGTCGTTCATATAAAGCCTACTTCGATACTTTCAAATCTATTGGATTGGACTTTCCATATTTAAAACCCAGTGCCATTTCACTGCCACACATTCCCCCTCTTCTCAGGATTTGTTTTGTTATGCAAAGTAACATTCTAAAGCACTAACGTCAGCTAACGTTGTGTTTGGTTGGCAGACGGCGAGCATCAAAATATTTCAAGTGAGGCTTCGAGTTTTTTTTCCTTTTATTCGGCATAACACAGAAAAGTGATATAAACACAACATACCCAAAATTATATTTAAGTACCAAACATAAGTGAGAAAAGCTCTCAATGTACCGGGTATAACATGCGGGTAAAATTTTTAGTACACCTTAGATAGTTTAGGAGATTGATGGATATATAGATAACTGATAACTAAACAATGTAATAAACATAAATTATGAAGATCTCACAACATTTTCCTTCTGTTTTGACTGACCACCAGCCTGTTATATACTTTGCTGCTAAGGCTGAATTCACCGATACTGAACACAATATTACAAAATCAAGTAACACTTAGTCGCATTGAGCAATTTTTGCGAGCACCACTCGCGCTTATTATAAAATCAAGCAACGCTAAGTTGCACTGAGCACTTTATGTGAGCACCACTCACGCTCATAACAAAAACAAGCAACACTAGGTCGCACAGAGCACTTCATGCGAGCACCACTCGCGCTCATTACAAAATCAAGCAACGCTAAATTGCACTGAGCACTTTATGCGAGCACCACTCGCGCTCATTACAAAATCAAGCAACGCTAAGTTGCACTGAGCACTTTCTGCGAGCACTACTCGCGCTCATTACAAAATCAAGCAAAGCTAAGTTGCACTGAGCACTTTATGCGAGCACCACTCGCGCTCATAATAAAAACAAGCAACACTTGGTCGCACTGAGCACTTTATGCGAGCACCACTCGCGCTCATTACAAAATCAAGCAACGCTAAGTTGCACTGAGCACTTTCTGTGAGCACCACTTGCACTCATAATAAAAACAAGCAACACTTGGTCGCACTGAGCACTTTATGCGAGCACCACTCGCGCTCATTACAAAAACAAGCAACACTTTGTCGCACTGAGCACTTTATGCGAGCACCACTCGCGCTCATTACAAAATCAAGCAATGCTAAGTTGCACTGAACACTTTATGCGAGCACCACTCGCGCTCATTACAAAATCAAGCAACGCTAAGTTGCACTGAGCACTTTATGCGAGTACCACTCGCGCTCATAACAAAAACAAGCAACACTTGGTCGCACTGAGCACTTTATGCGAGCACCACTCGCGCTCATTACAAAATCAAGCAACGCTAAGGTGCACTGAGCACTTAATGCGAGCACGACTCCCGCTCATTACAAAATCAAGCAACGCTAAGTTGCACTGAGCACTTTCTGCGAGCACCACTCGCGCTCATAATAAAATCAAGCAACACTTGGTCGCACTGAGCACTTTATGCGAGCACCACTCGCGCTCATTACAAAATCAAGCAACGCTAAGTTGCACTGAGCACTTCATGCGAGCACCACTCGCGCTCATTACAAAATCAAGCAACGCTAAGTTGCACTGAGCACTTTCTGCGAGCACCACTCGCGCTCATAATAAAATCAAGCAACACTTGGTCGCACTGAGCACTTTATGCGAGCACCACTCGCGCTCATTACAAAATCAAGCAACGTTAAGTTGCACTGAGCACTTTATGCGAGTACCACTCGCGCTCATAACAAAAACAAGCAACACTTGGTCGCACTGAGCACTTTATGCGAGCACCACTCGCGCTCATTACAAAATCAAGCAACGCTAAGGTGCACTGAGCACTTAATGCGAGCACGACTCCCGCTCATTACAAAATCAAGCAACGCTAAGTTGCACTGAGCACTTTCTGCGAGCACCACTCGCGCTCATAATAAAAACAAGCAACACTAGGTCGCACTGAGCACTTTATGCGAGCATCACTCGCGCTCATTACAAAATCAAGCAACGTTATGTTGCACTGAGCACTTTATGCTAGCACCACTCGCGCTCATTTCAAAATCAAGCAACTTTAAGTTGCACTGAGCACTTTATGCGAGCACCACTCACGCTCATAACAAAAACAAGCAACACTTGGTCACACTAAGCATTTTATGCGAGCACCACTCGCGCTCATTACAAAATCAAGCAACGTTAAGTTGCACTGAGCACTTTATGCGAGTACCACTCGCGCTCATAACAAAAACAAGCAACACTTGGTCGCACTGAGCACTTTATGCGAGCACCACTCGCGCTCATTACAAAATCAAGCAACGCTAAGGTGCACTGAGCACTTAATGCGAGCACGACTCCCGCTCATTACAAAATCAAGCAACGCTAAGTTGCACTGAGCACTTTCTGCGAGCACCACTCGCGCTCATAATAAAATCAAGCAACACTTGGTCGCACTGAGCACTTTATGCGAGCACCACTCGCGCTCATTACAAAATCAAGCAACGTTAAGTTGCACTGAGCACTTTATGCGAGTACCACTCGCGCTCATAACAAAAACAAGCAACACTTGGTCGCACTGAGCACTTTATGCGAGCACCACTCGCGCTCATTACAAAATCAAGCAACGCTAAGTTGCACTGAGCACTTTATGCGAGCACCACTCGCGCTCATTACAAAATCAAGCAACGCTAAGGTGCACTGAGCACTTGTGCGAGTACCACTCGCGCTCATAACAAAAACAAGCAACACTTGGTCGCACTGAGCACTTTATGCGAGCACCACTCGCGCTCATTACAAAATCAAGCAACGCTAAGGTGCACTGAGCACTTAATGCGAGCACGACTCCCGCTCATTACAAAATCAAGCAACGCTAAGTTGCACTGAGCACTTTCTGCGAGCACCACTCGCGCTCATAATAAAATCAAGCAACACTTGGTCGCACTGAGCACTTTATGCGAGCACCACTCGCGCTCATTACAAAATCAAGCAACGCTAAGTTGCACTGAGCACTTTATGCGAGCACCACTCGCGCTCATTACAAAATCAAGCAACGTTAAGTTGCACTGAGCACTTTATGCGAGCACCACTCGCGCTCATAACAAAAACAAGCAACACTTGGTCGCACTGAGCACTTTATGCGAGCACCACTCGCGCTCATTACAAAATCAAGCAACGCTAAGGTGCACTGAGCACTTAATGCGAGCACGACTCCCGCTCATTACAAAATCAAGCAACGCTAAGTTGCACTGAGCACTTTCTGCGAGCACCACTCGCGCTCATAATAAAATCAAGCAACACTTGGTCGCACTGAGCACTTTATGCGAGCACCACTCGCGCTCATTACAAAATCAAGCAACGTTAAGTTGCACTGAGCACTTTATGCGAGTACCACTCGCGCTCATAACAAAAACAAGCAACACTTGGTCGCACTGAGCACTTTATGCGAGCACCACTCGCGCTCATTACAAAATCAAGCAACGCTAAGGTGCACTGAGCACTTTATGCGAGCACCACTCGCGCTCATTACAAAATCAAGCAACGCTAAGTTGCACTGAGCACTTTATGCGAGCACCACTCGCGCTCATTACAAAATCAAGCAACGCTAAGGTGCACTGAGCACTTTATGCGACATAACAAAAACAAGCAACACTTGGCCGCACTGAGCGCTTTATGCGAGCACCACTCGCGCTCATTACAAAATCGAACAACACTAAGTCTGCATGTTGAAGATGGTCATTTTCCCATAGAGTCCTAGTTTGAAAATTGGTACTTCAATTAATAGAATCGGCGTAAATAATGCGGTGTCAGGAGGGCTTGGCCCTTTCCAGACCCACTTGTGGTCCCCATCAGAAATTTTGTAAAAGAGGGTTAAAAAACTATTTTTATTTTTCCTTATTCAGGTTAAGAATTTTATCATCATTACTTCACCATTATTTGTATCAGCTTGTCGTTGCACAATGTGAAGTTCAAGTATTCTAGTTTGGTGATTTCACTCAGTTGTTTATTGTTTGATAAAATGTAAATATGTTTTCTATTATACTGTCAACTATGGTCGGAGTTCCTTAGAGAGTGTAGAGTTCAGAGCGATCAGAGAGTTCATAAAGCTCCCAAAAGCTATCAGTATTTTTTTTTGGATTACATAAAATATTCATGATTTCCTTTTTCAGAAAACGTCCTAACAATCTCTTCGAATTTTGTAGAGAAGATTCTTCCAGAATATTCAAATAACCAAATAATTTCAAAATTCTAGAAAAGTATCCTAAGATTCCGAAAACCTTGTACATAAATCGCAAAAATGCTGCAATAAAATACACTCGAACCTAATGCAGTTTATAAACAACGCGATTACGAAGTCTCAATCTACTTCACTCATTTATTCTACAATTATTATAATGCGATATAAAAAGTAGTCGTGTTGATGCAATCCCATGATTGAAAAGCAGTTTTTTTTTTCAGTTGAGTAATGTTGTTAACAAGACAAATGAGCAACAAAGGAATAAAAGAAACCTTTGCAAACCATGCGTGCAGTGCCCTATATTGGCTAAGAAAATAACAACAGCTGGGGTCATGTTCCCCCTAGACCGGGACAATAGTTACGATTATGAACGAATGTTACGTTTGATAAATAGTCAGCCTAATTCCGCCCTTTGCTCTTTCTCTAATCCTACTTTTCAAAGAATAAGTTAATATGTAATTGAGTATGCACTTACCATTCTCAGCATAAAAACCTAAGCACATAACTTTTTTTTTCACTTTCACCCACGTAAAAAAAATTAATTATATTTTGTCCATACACACTCCCGCTTGCTCCAGATTCTACAATGCGATCTACTTAAAAAATGGTGAAAATCCGGCAGGATCGCCAAATGTGGAGCTTATTGTGGGAATAGGCAAGCGGGAGTCTGCTGGAAAACTGTCACTGCTGTCTGCGATGGTTCACCACATGTGTTTGACTCACTGCGAATTGCCACGATTGCTTTGATTGATATTTTGGTGGCTCTCCGTTGTCGTTCATATAAAGCCTACTTCGATACTTTCAAATCTATTGGATTGGACTTTCCATAATTAAAACCCAGTGCCATTTCACTGCCACACAGTCTTAGTCCCCGGCGCGATTCGAACGAACTGGAGTGTTCGCCCGAAATCTTCCCACAGTTTTGCACACCATCCACCGTTGCTTTGATCAGTCTGGTAAGCTTCCCAGGGAAGCTGTTCTCGTCCATAGTTTTCCATAGCTCTACGCGGTCTATACTGTCGTATGCCGCCTTGAAATCAACGAACAGATGGTGCGTTGGGACCTGGTATTCACGGCATTTTTGAAGGATTTGCCGTACAGTAAAGATCTGGTCCGTTGTCGAGCGGCCGTCAACGAAGCCGGCTTGATAACTCCCAACGAACTCGTTCACTACTTGTGACAGACGACGGAAGATGATCTGGGATATCACTTTGTTGGCGGCATTAAGGATGGTGATCGCTCGAAAGTTCTCACACTCCAGTTTGTCGCCTTTCTTGTAGATGGGGCGTATAACCCCGTCGACTTCGACCCATATACCCGACGTTGTTCTCCGCTGCGTCGTTAATGGCTGCTTTGTCTGTTTTCCAGCAGTCCTCAAGAGGGGCCCCATCGAGGTCACCCTCTTCCAGCAACGCTGCCTCGAGATGCTCCGCGTATGCAGTGGCGACATCAGGTTGCTTCAGTCGCTCTAGGTCGTACCGCGGCGGTCGTCGGTACCGAACATTGTTGATGACGGATAGTTTTGGGCGTAGTTTAACCATCACCAGATAGTGGTCAGAGTCGATGTTAGCGCCACGATATTCGTCGCAGTGGTCTTCGCCGATGGTTCCGGTCTGTACTCTCTTGTTGATTGTTCGTTGCGTAAAATTTTTTTTGGCTGGCTTGCAGGGCCTGACACCAAACCCCCTAAATTTCCGGAGGACCATTCCTCCTTATTTCCGGTGGACCATGGTGCACAGTTTCACTTAGAGTCCCTCGCTGGCACTCGGACGATGATCAGCCGCCCCTAACATGGAGAACAGACGCTATTGTGAGCCGATCTTGACATGGAGAACAGACGCTCAATAAGATTTGCACCTCCGGAGAGGAGCAAACCCCCCCCTTCCCTGTCAGCATACGACCATAGTTCCCACCGGGGTCATGTCTAGACAACTCTTATAGGCTGGGGAGGAACTGCGTCAAACCAAAGTTCAGCTCTCCATGGGATCCGTTAATCCAGGCCGTTGCTAAATGATGGGCCCACTTGCCGAGTTGTTCCTCTCCCACTAGCACATAGCTACCATTGCTGTCTTGATATGCCTTCGGGCATTACCGGTGCTCCTGAGGGTGCAGCACTCCTCGTCCACCTGTTTGATGGGCATCGTGCCCACGCCTAGCGAGATACGGTTCGGTATGCATTGATGACTCTCAGGCACATCAGCCTATTAGTATTCTCTAGTTTTCTAACGTCAACTTCCAGACTGATTGAACTAATTGATGCCTCCTGCGCCGATTTCCAGTTGCTGACAACTACCATCTTCAGCTGCGCCAGCTGCAACTGTTTTGTTGCACAATAATTCCTCGACGAGACTGATCGAACGGACTGCAATCATTTCGTTTCACTAAGCATGTTCGTAATGTATGTCTGTATCCGTGTGATTGGTTATTCTAATATTACCAACATTCTAGTGATATGAACCGTATAAAACGCCCTGCAACAGTTGACCCAATAGACACTTTTTCTAATTTAAACGAGATCTTTCAGCTAAGTTCTGAACCAACGGTATATACCGGATTGCTCAAAACTGACCATTCTCTTTTTCTACAGCGCCACGCCGTCGATGTTGCGGAGATGTAATTAGTCGTAGATTCTCCTGTTGCAACCTGCAAGATCTAGCAGCTTACAGTTTCAAGGTCCAGGCTCCCAATCGTGATCTTCAATCGTCGCTATTGGATCTTTACCGATTATATCGAGTCGTATTATTGCTGTAGGTAATGATTGGTTTTACAGGTGCCTTTTTGGGCCTGGGCAAACCTCCTTATCCCAGAAAGCCGTCGCCTGTTTAGTAAACACCAAAATTTGGGGGCCCTCCTTAGCCGTGCGGTAAGACGCGCGGCTACAAAGCAAGACCATACTGAGGGTGGCTGAGTTCGATTCCCGTTGCCGGTCAAGACTATTTTTGGATTGGAAATTGTCTTGACTTCCCTAGGCCTAAAAGTATCATCGTGTTAGCCTCATGATATACGAATGCAAAACTGGCAACCTGGTTTAGAAACCTCGCAGTTAACTGTGGAACTGTGGAAGTGCTTGATGAACACTAAGCTGCGAGGCGACTCTGTCCCAGTGTAGGGATGTAATACCAATAAGAAGAAGAAGAAGAATTTGGTCTAATGCGCTTTGAGCGGCACACGGTCGTTTTGACGGAGCCTGCTTGCGGATGTTGCCTACACGTACAGATGGTAAATCTCGAATTCAGCTTCCTACTAATAAAAGGACAAAAAAGCAAGCATCGTAGCTGTTCTGTTCGCAAGTTCTGGATTCAAGGACAGTTTGGATGACCTACAAATTAAAAAAAATGGTTTAACTTCAAATATTAAAATTTTATCATAGACGAGTTCAAACTTATTTTCTTTAATGCTAGTGAGGCTACCATTTTATTCAAGCTAAATACTTAATATTCTAAATTATCTCCATTATCTTAACATTTACAGATCAGCCCCACCAGAACCATTCGCCGAGAAATTCACCCGGCGAAAGAAAACGGAAAAACTTCCATACAGAGATGAGGACGAAAAACTGGAGCTTGGCGTGTGTCAAGTCTACAGTGGCACCACCTGTGAAGCATATCTCAAGAATCAAACCGTCTTCATCACACCGGATATCACAATGGAAATATTGGAAGAACGGCTGAAGGCCGCTTACGGAGTGATTCGTGAGTCCAAAGACATGAACGCCAACTGTAGGGTGTACGCCCTACCCAGCCTTTGCTACAGCATTCTACCGGTATGTCAGACGCCAGAAAAGACCAACCATCAATATTTTGCAAACAGAGCCGCGGCCGAAGCCGTCAAAAGGAATAAAAGCAAATTCAAGTCACACGAGAAGAAAAACAACCGCAAGACGGCTTTGAAAAGCACGACAACAATGGCAACAACTACAGAGCGATTGAAGGTTTACTTCAGTGGAGGTGTGACTCCAAGCATAACCATCAATGATTTCAATGGAGATATTGTCACTGAAAATTCGTTGGATGTGGCAGAACGGCGACGTCAAAGAAGATCAAGTGACCGAAATTTTATTCAGCATAATTCGTTCAATAATGATGAACGATACTATTCATCGTACTCAACAAGCAGCAACAATAAAAGGAACTATCCACCAACCAGGAACACGGAAAACTTGAGACGAATTTGTCGCAACGATTGCGAGTTGTTGGAGAACGAGTTGTGTCAGAAGGAATATGCAATCGCTAAGCGGCATCCAACAATTGGTCAGAAATTACCCTTGGAAGAATGTGATGATTTACCGTTGCAGAATTCCGTCGATGGAACCATTTTGAATGGAATCGGAGGTTTGGGAAGCTCTGGCGATAAGGAGTGTATGAGGTTGGGCATTGAAATCGATATAAATAAAGATGATGACTGCTACTGGGAGAATGGGTACAGTTATAGAGGCATTTTGGACAAATCCAACACTGGGAGGACATGCATGAGATGGTCGAAATTAATGCGTGAGATATCCAACTATCCCGAGCTTGCAGGACACAACTATTGCAGGTGAGAATAGTGATACACGATTTTATTGCGAAACTTCATCTAAACAAGATATTTTTATTTACAGAAACCCAGGCGGAGAGCAGTCGTCTCCGTGGTGCTACGTGGATTTAAAGAAAACAAGAGAGCTTTGTGACATTACACGATGTTCTGAGCGGATGTGGCTTTACATAATTGTGGGCTTTGTGGCATTCTGTACATTGATAGTGGTAATCGTTACAATAGTTTGTTGTAGAAAGTACAGAAAACATGGAGTATCTAATATACAAAATGTAAGATAAGGGAATTATTTTATAAAACTGAATACTTACCACTTGATTTTTACAGATAAATCTACCAAATGCAGATAAGAACATTTATGGCAACTCTCGCCATAACTCGCCGATTGAGATGACATCGTTGATCGCAAATCAAAATTCCACTGGAGCTATCAGTCGAAATCAGGAAAACGGAGGCATTCAAGGGTTGACCACCGGTCAGAATGGCGGTCATGGACAAACATCACAATCCCGCAACAATGGCATAGCTCGGGTTCCTCAGTACACTCTTCAAGATGTGCAATTCGTCGAGGAGCTCGGTGAGGGTGCCTTCGGAAAAGTCTACAAAGGTGAATTAACGCAGAAAGACGGTGAGAAGATTTTTGTGGCAGTCAAAGCTTTGAAGGAAAATGCCAGCGCGAAAACCCAGGCCGATTTCAAACGGGAGATTGAGCTGATTTCGGATCTCAAGCATGACAATATCGTATGCATTCTGGGAGTTGTGCTGAAAGAGGAGCCGCTGTGTATGCTTTTCGAATATATGGCTCAAGGTGATCTGCACGAGTTTCTGATTGCCAATTCGCCGAATGAAGGAAAGCATCTGACGCAACTTCAGTTTCTTCTCATATCTCAGCAAATCTGTGATGGAATGGAGTACCTAGCCAGTCATCACTATGTGCATCGTGATCTGGCGGCTAGGAATTGTTTAGTTGGCGATAGTTTAACAGTGAAAATATCTGATTTTGGACTTTCGCGGGACATTTACAGCTCTGATTACTATCGGTGAGTTGTCGTTCGTTTAATAAATATAAGATGAAATCTGGTTATTCTTTTTAGTTTTATAAGCTTATGTAATATAAATTAATATTCTTCTAGAGTTCAATCAAAGTCATTACTCCCCGTACGATGGATGCCGTCCGAATCTATTCTGTACGGCAAGTTTACCACTGAAAGTGATGTCTGGTCATTCGGAGTGGTTTTATGGGAGATATACAGCTACGGCTTGCAACCGTACTACGGCTATAGCAATCAAGAAGTAATTAACATGGTTCGAGCCAGGCAGCTGCTACCCTGTCCGGAAGCATGCCCAAGTGCAGTTTACTCACTAATGGTGGAATGTTGGCATGAACAAGCCGTACGTCGTCCAACGTTTCCGGAAATAGGGCACAGGCTCAAAATTTGGTACCAAGCACAAAAGAGAAGTATGTTGAATGTCCACTTTTCCCAATTTTTCCAAATTTTGATTTGCCTAATTTTATTTTTAGCCGAGCAAAATGAGCAAGGTTTTAACCGAAAAGGATCCGTCTTAAGTGTCAACAATCAACGAATGTCCTCGCAGGGGAATTTGAATGCTATCACACCCTCGTCTTCATCTAGCCACCAGTCCTTGAGTCGAAACCCGCAGATGGAACCACGTGATCTGCAACAGCCTCATCAATCTCACCAACAGCCCCGAAAACATCATCACTCTCTAGAGCGAGAGAAAATTCTTCGAACGAGTCAACAACAAACACACCAGCAACAACCTCATCATCACCATTCTCGGTCCCACCACCATCATCACAACTCCCTCGATCGATCCAACAGTGCTAAAATGGAAGAATCCGAACAGTTCGAGACTCAAAGTAACCGCAGCTTCTACCACAATTCCGGTACAAGCCGTAGCAGTAAGAGCATACATTCGATGCAAGATCAGTCTCAACTCCCGCAATCACAAATCCCCCATCAGCATCAGGTCCCAGGTCCTCAAACCTACAAAAATTTCAGTCTGCCTCGGAAAAGCATAGACAGTAATTTAGAATTCGGAGATGGCGACACGACTGCCGCAAGCAGTCCCGGCACCGGTTACTCCAATCGCGAATCAAAACGTCCTCCAAAAGATCCGCACCGTCACCATCACCATCATCACCACCACGGATCGGGTCGAAGCCGACGGATGGACAACTCCTCGGGAACCATGTCGATATCCTCTCTGAACAGTGAGGCGGATCTGAATCAACAGACCCAAATAATACCAAAGAATAGCACCCAGTCTCTGGCTCAGCCACCCATGAATCGAAAACCTAGCAGCAGCGGCAGCATCCTTAGCGTAGCCAGTGAATCCAACAGTTCCTTTGGTGGTAATATGCATTTTAATAACTTAGCAGCGACTCCGTCGAACGATAGTCCAGCCGCACCTGCCGGTCCTTCGGGGGGACCTGCCCTTATGCAGAGTTCTTACCACGAGGGATAAACCTCAGTGCGACATTTGTTTTTAACTTTTTAATTTATATCACAGTGCATGCATTTATCGTAGTACTTAAGGAGTCCGGCAAGATACAGCCTCGTGAAGATGTAGGATTTTTAGATAAGTAAAGAAAGATTGTAGTCATTCCTTATAAGGAATGGGTATGCATACGACAAATGGTTCTCAAAACTCGAACACTACATAGATAGACAACAACGAGATGGGCTGTTTTTTATCTATACGTGTAACAGTGATCTCTAATTTGGACTTGTAGGAAAGTAACATGGATGACTGTCTTTAGTTGTACTCGTCAGACAGAAAATACACAAAACAAAAAAAAAAGTATTAATTTCGAGCACGGCACAATCGCCCAGCAACGGGTTCGGTGCTTGAAGACTGATTCGATATATTCTCTCCATGCATTTCGCACTTACCAAGTTTACAGAAAATAAAAATATGAAGATTGCTTTCAGAAGCAACAACTATCAATTACGCCAATTATGGATCTTTTTCAAAGTATATCATTAGCTTTTATTTATATGTGTGTGAAGTCATCCATTTCAAATGTATTCTCATCTCATTGAGCTAAACTAAAAGCAGAAAAAAAGAGACAAGGGTAAATGTCTAGTGAAATAAATTTAAGTATTACCGGATTTTTGATGGGTTGAAATGTGCAATGAATCCGAAAATGTCCACGTGAAGCATTCCTCCAGGTTGTACATGAAAGTCTATTCACCATTTTTGTTTAAGAAAAGTCGAGTCAGGTACAAGACACTGAAGACGGCCTTACCACGCCTTACTGTTAAGGTCGAAATAAGTATCCGTTAAAGATACAATCAAGTGGGGGAATTAAATGAAGTAGTACGAACCTGTGCGCCGATCCACTACGAACCGGCGGCGGCGTGAACGCAATTTTTTAACGGCGGCGGCGGCGGCGGCGGGGGCTCGTATCGGCGAGATTCAAAATTATGAATTCGTCGGACAATACCTTTTTGGAATATTATTTGCAAGTCTTGTGCATTAATGACAATAAGCATAATTCATATTGTATTGTAAATAATCCTTCAGGAGTATAATATGGAATGAAAATGCACCTAAGATTCCATTTAAAATTTCTTCGGGAATTTCTTTACTATCTCTCCAGGAATTCTTTTTGCAATTTCTTTCTGCATTTATTTAACAGTTCGTCCGGCAGAGATGTCCTACACAGTTGGCAAAAAATCGGCTCTTTTAATTATCACAATTTTTAAAAATCAAATAAAATACATCCAGTGAGTGCAACTAATAGATGGATACTTGAGTTTTCTAAATGTCACTTCGATATGTCAAAATAATACACGCCAGAATCATGCGGGCGCGCGCACAGTAGGGGAAGAGGTGGTAAAATGAACAGGGGTGGTAATATGAACAGTTGGCTATATTTATATTAAAACACTATTTAGGCGTACGTTAACCATGCACACGTTTTCCTCGAAATAAAATAAGGTACCTGAGCTAATATTTTGGTTTTAAGACCGAACTAATAGCTATTACTATCCAAAATATCAAACGATATCGAGGCCTCGAGGCCGTAAAAATAGGGTCTGATGTAATTTTTAACCATTTTTCCGCAAGCTTTAAATCTTAATAAATTCATAATAACATTGATTCAAACCTTCACAAAGATGTTGCAGGGGTAAATAGTAAAATTATTGGTTTGCATAGTTAGAGGAAGAGTTATTTATCACAAGGCACGTATGGGGGTAAAATAAACACTTGTATCAAACTTTCACAAATTTATGATAAAAGTTGTGCAATTGTGAAGCGGAAGTTCAAGAAACAAACCATATCGAATAACCAAGATAAAAATTTAAAGATGTAAATTTAATTTAAAAATAACTGATATTTCAAAACTTTTTTTCTTCTTTTTATTATATTGATAATTAAGAGCTTTTCAAAAGTTATACCAGATTTTTCAAAAGGCTTTCATAATCTTAACTAGTTATATATACAGTGCTAGAGTTAAAAAAAGAAAATTAAATGTTTCAAAAGGGTTTTAGAAGCGATGTTCATTTTACCACCAGCCAGTGTTCATTTTATCCGCACTATTTTTGTACATACGAAATTTCGATTTTTTTTATTTCGATGAAAAACTATATAAAACAATGTTTATTAGCGAAAAAATTGTTCAGTGCAATAAGAATATGAGTTAAATTGCTGAACCAAGTAGTAAAACTAGCAAATTATCCTCGTTTTATGATTGAATTCAACGCAAGTTCTTAACGTGTTCATTTTACCACCTGTTCCCCTAAATATACGAGCGTGTATTTCGCTTGCACCATTTTGTCAGATTGAAGTGACATTTCGAAAACTTGAATATCCGTGTATTGATTACCCTCATTAAATGAATTTTATTTGATTGTTAAAAATTGTGATAAATAAAAGAGCAGATTTTTTGCCAACTGTGTAGGACATCTCTGTCGTCCGGAACGGTTTGTAATTCCTATTAAAAATACTATCAAAATCCTGTATTATGGCTTCCTAAGCATGGCAGCCACAAAGCAAGGCCAAGGCTCTTCCCTATACCTATGAGTATCATATTGTTAGTGTTATGACCCAGGAATGCAAAAATAGTGAATCTACTTAGAAACCTCGCAGTTAAAAACTGTAGAAATGCTTGACCAAGCTGCGATACGGTTACTTTCAAATTATAAATGTAATGCAAAAAAAATGATGACAGAATTCCTGAAAAAGAAAATCCTTCAGAAATGTCTAGGAACTGATGATGGAAATTTTCCAGGAGTTTCCCACCTAAAAATTCTGAGACACGTATTATTCATTCCTCAAAACTACTGGACAAAGGAATCCCTTAAACTCATAGATAAGGAATTCTTGGAATGAATTAAAAAACTGCGAGTATAAACCACTCTACCCCCTACAATTTCACAGGAATACTTGTAGAAGAAACTTTTTAGAAGTCATATCAGAGGGATTCTCCAGAATACAAGAGGAAGAAATTTTCTATAATTCATAGGAGAGGGAGATATTCCAAGAATTATTAGAGAGAGAATGATCTAGAATTTTTATTTATCCATAATTCCTGAATGGGTAAGTCCTTAGAGCTCCTGAAGAAGAAAATCCTCAGAAATCCTTGATATGGGAGAGTTTTCCATAATACATGGAGCAGGAATTTCCTAGAGTCCTAGAGGCTCTGAATTGAAAAAAAAAGTCTAAACTTTCCTGAAATCCTCGGAGGAAACAATCCCCATAATTTATGAAAGGATAAATGATCAGAACTCCTGGGTAGGAATTCTCAAGAACTCCTAGAGAACCCTGTATTCTTGAAAAATAAGTTTTCCAGAATCTGTATCCACCTAAACCCAATCGAAATCGTTTTTTATTAAAATTGTTAATACCCCGGTAAAAGATATACCCCGGTAATATTCACCGAAACCGTAAGCTAGACAAGTCAATATTATTTTTTTTTTAATTTCGTTAATAAAGGAATAAAATCAACAATGTTTGCTTTTTCTGGGTTTGGGATTTAATAATTTATGAAAGAAATCTGACAAGATTCCGTATACACCGTTTAGCCATATACACAACAACTTTATAGAACTTAACATATTGCTCAGCCACAGTAAACAGAAGAACATATTAATTGTTTCGCATTTTAGAAATATATGGAAATGCTAATATTTATCATCTTCCAAGCTTAGATGTCCACTTTCATGATAGAATTATAGGTGAAAGTGTCATTTATATACTTCCATAAAGATATGGCAGAAGAAGAGAAAACGAAGAGTATCAGTGTTGAAGAGAGATCAGTTTCCATGCTGATACTCTTATTTCCCTCCCCTCTCCATTATGAAAGCAATCTTGAATTTTTTTTCTGGTTTGGACATTCACCGAGATTACTACTACCTAAAGTCCAGTGAAGAATCACACTGAAAATAGCTCTTGTGTATGATCCATTGGCACGGCAAATGCTGAGTAAAGCGTACCATTGGTACTTCGCGTACCTGAAGGAATAAAATAGACCCCATCTCGCGGTCCTTAGCCTCTTACCCAGCAACTCCTATCCCTACCTCCCCGCGGTGCTGGCCGGGATACGAGCAACCTTAGGGAAGATCGGGTAACCAACCCCGGTGGGAACTTTGATCGTATGCTGGCAGGGAAGGGGGGTTTGCTCCTCTCCGGAGGTGCAAATCTTATTGAGCGTCTGTTCTCCATGTCAGGATCGGCTCACAACAGCGTCTGTTCTCCATGATAGGGGCGGCTGATCATCGTCCGAGTGCCAGCGAGGGACTCTAAGTGAAACTGTGCACCATGGTCCACCGGAAATAAGGAGGAATGGTCCTCCGGAAATTTAGGAGGTTTGGTGTCAGGCCCTGCAAGCCAGCCAAACAAAAAAACTCACGCAACGAACAATCCAAAAAGAGAGTACGGACCGGAACCATCGGCGAAGACCACTGCGACGAAAAGGGACTAGCGATTGGAAACTCGGTTCGTGGAACTGCAAATCTCTCAACTTCATCGGGATCACATGCATACTCGCCGATGTGCTCAAGGCCATGGATTCGGCATCGTAGCGCTGCAGGAGTTTTGTTGGAAGGGATCAATGGTGCGAACGTTTAGAGGTAATCATTCCATCTACCAGAGCTGTGGCAACACACACGATCTGGGAACATCTTTCAAAGTGATGGGCGATATGCAAAGGCGCGTGGGTGGCCGATCAATGAGAGAATGTGCACGTTGAGGATCAAAGTCAGGCTCTTCAACTTCAGCATAATCAACGTCCACAGCCCGCACTCCGGAAGCACTGATGATGATAAGGACGCATTTTACGCGCAGCTGGAACGTGAGTACTACAGCTGCCCTCGCCACGACGTCGAAATCATCATAGGAGACTTGAACGCTCACGTTGGCCAAGAGGAGGAGTTTAGACCGACTATTGGAAAGTTCAGCGCCCACCGACTGAGAAACGAAAACGGCCTACGACTAATTGATTTCGTTGCCTTCAAGAATCGACATATCGTGGCGCCAACATCGACTCTGATTACTATCTGATGATGGTGAAACTGCGCCCAATACTATCCGTCATCAACAATGTTCGGTACCGACGACCGCCGCGGTACAACCTAGAGCGACTGCAGCAACCTGATGGCGCCACTGCATACGCGCAGCATCTCGAGGCAGCGTTGCCGAAAGAGGGTGAGCTCGATGGGGCCCCTCTTGAGGACTGCTGGAATACAATCAAAGCAGCCATTAACGACGCAGCGGAGAACAACGTCGGGTATGTGGGACGAAGTCGACGGAACGATTGGTTCGACGAAGAGATTCTGGAGGAGGAGGAGGAGGCAGCGCGGGCGGTCGCGCTGCAGCTCCAGCGTGGAACGTTATAGACGGAAGCGGAGACAGCAGACCCGCCTTTTTCAGGAGAAGAAACGCCGCCAGGAAGAAACGGAGTGCGAGGAGATGGAATAGCTGTGCCGCTCTCAAGATACACGCAAGTTCTATCAGAAGCTCAACGCAGAGAACAACAGAGAACAACTTCCCTGAGAAGCTTACCAGATTGATCAAAGCAACGATGGATGGTGTGCAAAACTGTGTGAAGATTTCGGGCGAACACTTCAGCTCGTTCGAATTGCGCCGGGACTAAGACAAGGTGATGGACTTTCGTGCCTGTTGATCAACATTGCGCTAGAAGGTGTCATGCGGAGAGTCGGGTGTAACAGCCGGGGTACGATTTTCAACAGATCCAGTCAATTTATTTGTTTCGCGGATGACATGGACATTGTCGGCCGAACATTTGCAAAGGTGGCAGAACTGTACACCCGCCTGAAACGTGAAGCAACAAAAGTTGGACTGGTGGTGAATGCGTCAAAGACAAAGTACATACTTGTGGGCGGAACCGAGCGCGACAGGGCCCGTCTGGGAAGCAGTGTTACGATAGACGGGGATACCTTCGAGGTGGTCGAGGAATTCGTCTACCTCGGATCCTTGCTAACGGCTGATAACAATGTTAATCGTGAGATACGAAGGCGCATCATCTGTGGAAGTCGGGCCTACTACGGGCTCCAGAAGAAACTGCGGTCAAAAAAGATTCGCCACCGCACCAAATGTGTCACGTACAAGGCGCTAATAAGACCGGTTGTACTCTATGGACATGAAACATGGACAATGCTCGAGGAGGACTTGCAAGAAGACGGTGTGTGGCGGCGAAGAATGAACCATGAGCTCTCCCAGCTCTACGGCGAACCCAGTACAGGTAGCTAAACAAGTCGTCGAACAAGGTAGCTAAAGCCGGAAGGGTACGATGGGCAGGGCATGTTGCAAGAATGCCAGACAGAAACCCTGCAAAGATGGTGTTCGCTTCCGATCCGGCAGGTACGAGACGACGTGGAGCGCAGCGAGCGAAATGGGCAGACCAGATGCAAAACGACTTGGCGAGCGTGGGGCGTATTCGAGGATGGAGAGATGCGGCCTCGAACCGTGTATTGTGGCGTCAAATTGTTGATTCAGTGTTATCTGTTTAGATGTAGACTAAATAAATGAATGAATGAATGATCCATTAAGCTGGTTGCAAATAACCAGGCGCCCAATTTATTCAGTGAACACCCTATTTAAATTCTTGAAGAACACTCTTGTGTTTTAATCCTGGAACTAAAGTTGAACAGCCCAGGCTGCAATCTTTGTTTTATTTAAGAATCAGTTGGAAGTCCGTAAAGGAAGGCCCTACTAATTGAAATCGAAGGAGGTACGCCGGCTACCCAACATTTGGTCCTTCGAATCGCTTAGTATTTCAATAATCCGGCTCGAAGGACCATAATGTTGGGTTACCGGACCCTCTTCTACATAGAGAGAGAGATAGTTAGACGGCGCTGCCACAAACGTGATTAATTTCAAGTCTAAAGTAAATCTAGCCGTTCGGATTCTTGACTGCTCAATTCATAACACATCTCACATATTTATCAAACACGTTATTACACATACATCATTGCTTAAAACAGCATAAATGTATTTACAGGAACATGGACATGGAACATTGCCCCATAAATTCGTCGTAGCTGTACTTCAACTTTCTTTCATAATAATCCAGAACTGGTGGAGCTCAACTGGGGAACACGCCCCACCAGATTGAATATTTTCCTTCAAATTCGTTTAAATCTTGGTGGAATTTTTGAAGAAATTCCTGGAGGAAACCCTGACGTAATTCCCGAAGGAATTTCTGGATAAATCTAGGTATTTTTTAAGGAAATTTCATAAAACATTCCATCGCAAATTCATCCGGAAAATCCTTGAGAAATTCTTTTAAAAACTTCTAAGGAAATTTCTTTAGAAATTCTCTCACAAATTCGGAAAATGATTCAAAAATTCATTTGTTAATGCCTTTAGAAATACTCCTTCAAGAATTTCTAATAATTTTCAAAAAGTCCGCCAGTAATTCCATTGGACATTCCTCTAGAGATAACTTCGGAAAAGCCTTTGTAAATTTCTTTAGAAGTTTCTTCGAAAGTTTCTATGGGAAATCCTTTGAAAATTCTAGAAAATCCATATACAATTCGGTAAGGATCTCTGAAAAAAGTTCTAAGGGAAATTCCGAAATGATTATTAGAAGTCCTTCTTTGGACTTTCAAACTAATATATGGAGGAACTTATTCTTTTTTCTTTAACAAAATCCTTTATAAATTCCTTTGGGATTCGGAAGAAACTCCTTTACTGCCCATGATTTCATAGTTGACGTATCAACCATCCAAATTTAAGGGAATTTGAATTATTACGTTTCTACAAGCGCATTTCAACCGCTCAACTCCTAAAAAAAATTTGGAATGACTTACCGACTTAATTCCTTTTATTTCAGGTATTTACAAAAAAAATCCTGGGAGACTTTCCAAAGAATTTGTGGATAAATTTATGAAATAACACCAGGATGAATATTCCAGGAGTTTTTTATTTGAGTTTCGTTTCGTGGAATCATGAAGTTTGAGACGTCGCAAGATGAGTTTCAGATCTCATCAAAAAGTGGCCACTTCCCCGCGGAAACTAGGTTCCTGGAATGCCACTGAACCTGACCATCTGCACTCAGGTACCTCAAATTAGACTCTATTGAGCTCGTTTCGTTTGAAGTTTGCATCCTGTCCCGGGCAAGAATCACACACGCCATCTCCGGATTAGCAGTACTACGCCTTTACTCGCAAGCCAAATTTGAAGCCTCTATGTGTGGAACATATGCTATAAGTTTGCCATTGATTTCAACTTGGAAATTTAATTCATGTAATCAATAAAAGCTAGCGATTAACTGCCTACCCCTAGCTGCTACATTGCCATTCATCAAGAAAACCACTGATGACATAGTTGTAGACGCCACCATGTGTTTAGAATCTAGAAGTATCCATTAGATAGTAGCTAACGAACGAAGTCGTTATTTGTAAAGTCATCATCGATTTGCATACCGCCGGATATCGGCGCTGGCAATGATAATAGCTCTGGGTCCACACTCACTTCCTTCCAGTCAATGAAGCAAGTATTGCAATGAATCGCAAATCGGAGAGTAAGGATGCATAACCGCCAATGAGAGTTATTTGTGCTAGAAATTGATTCTGTGCTCACCGATTCGATCGCTTCACCTATAATCTGGTAATGCATTCTGCACTTTTTCAAGAGGATCAACAATTCAAAGTAAACATTAGTTCATTTCTGTCGTTCACGTGTAAGTTTGGTCTCGGAAAGGTTGTAATATCTGATATTATATCAATGTGGTAAGAACAAAAATCACGGAAAGAATACATGGAAAATCTGAGATGGATTTTTTAATTCCTGGTATCCAAAATTATACGAAACGTTAAAATTGGACGATTTGTCTAATAAATCATGTTTCGTAAAGCTCGACCTCTGAGAAATGTATTGAGACTTTCTTAGAACTAAGGGGCCGTACACTTATTACGTAAGCAATTTTTCTGGGTTTTTCGACCCCCCCTCCCCCCATGTAAGATTTTTTCCATACAAAAGATTTTTTTATTTCTATGGCGCGTAAGATATCAACTGAACCCCCCCCCTCCCCCCATAAGTGCTTACGTAATATGTGTACGACCCCTAACCGGGAAGTTTTCCGCAAAAACATCATGTAAAAATTTTAACAAAATTACCATACACGCAGTTTTTCAGTCGCACTGATCCTTTAGATTTTTATTTAGAGAAAATCCTGGATAAAAGCTTTTCGAAATAAGAAAATTTCAGTCCGCTCCATTGAATGGATTATTCATCGTTTTTTGCGATATTCTTACAATCAACGGGCAAACACTTTCCGCTCTTTCCTTCATTTGAACCTTCCAGTGGATGAGGTGCGCAACGAACTTCTCTGTACCCGGGCTCATGAATGCCATTCGCTGGAGATTTAGCCACTCGCTCACGACAAGTCGTAGTGAGAAGTCGCAAATTCAAAATCGTAGCTCAACCGGGCACGTGTGTTTTTTCGTCTTCTGCTTCAGTTTTGTGTACTTTTCGCTGTTCTGCCTCATGTTCGTGAACGGATTGTAGATTGAATGCAGATTTAGTGTAGTCGGCCTTGTAACAGCGATCACATCGATTAAGCGTTGTGAGAAGTGAATTAACGTTAGTTTGAAAATTCAAAAGGTGCTATAGACGAGATGTTATCATCGTTGAGTTCCTACATTTGGGGTGGAACCGAGAATGGCAGGTGAGAGAGATGAGCGTAAACCAAACCAAAATAAGAGATGACCTTCACCAGTTTAGGTTGATAATTTGGTAGAAGAGAAAATTGCGAAACGTTTGTTTCCATGTGTAAACCTTCTTCGAATCATCTTCCCCTGAAACTGGTTTTGCTTGCATTACCAGATGTGAGCAATAAAGAATTACGAACTATCGTTCTCGTAATGAATAAAACCGCTTTTTAAGATGTGCCGAGATTCGCAAAAATAATGACAACTATAGGAGGAGATCCCCTAGCGCCGGGCATCTCCCAATACCGGACACTTCTAAAAAACGACACTTCATCATCTTATTTACTATAATAAATGTTATTGAAAAGTCCTTTACCTGCATGGAATATCAGATCCTCATGTTGTAAGCTTTGTACAAAATTTGAAATTGAATAAAAAATGTCATGTTTCGCCGTAAGAAGGTTTGAATCAACAATATTAAAATCAATCGAATGCATTCTGATTATGTCGAAGAGAATCAATACTAGTCATTAAGGTAGCTTAAAAAACACTGTCTATTTTTTTGATGTCGATTCGTTCGGAAAAGGGGCCTTTAGACTAGTTTCAAGTGAAGCTTATTTTTGCATAGGTTAGTACTGCCGTAATCTGACAAAGTGACGTATACGCCATTTTCCAAAAATAGTGTTAACGAGTAGTACTAATCGAGCTCTTTAACAGAAAAATGGAGAACATGCATGTTGTAATTTGGCGCATTCTTCACTTTTTCAGATTACAGCAGAGTAGGACTATGTCGCTATTTGAAATATGACTAGTAGGGTGACTCAATTAGTATGGAATTTTTTTTTTAATTTTTTGATGGTCCGCCCTCTTATTCGGTTCTATTTGATTCCCTGATGCTCTGGACAAAATTTCAGCGAAATCGCGTCAACGTTTGGGCGGTGCTAAACCCGTTGGAAGTTTATATGGAAAAATGTATGCAGAAACATCGAAAAAGAGTGATTTGCAGTAGGACGGCACAATTTACGATGAAGAATAATGGTACTCATTCAGTTCTTGTAGAATTGAATACAGAATGTTATGCTGAGAACCGCTAGAAGATTAGAGTTTATTAGGCAAAGATATTAGCATTTTATTAGAGTGTTGTGTGGATGAATTTATTTGTTTTCAAAGGTAAAAGAAACGAAATTTACTCAAACCCCACTTCAGAGAAATGCGACATTTACTCAGAGTAAAAGTGGCGCCAAACAGAAAAGTGCACCAAAAAGTTTCTGCGAGCCGGGTCAATTCAAATTTCCGCCCTACCTCACACAAGACAGGGCAAACGAATTGTGGTGACAAATAGGTCCTATGCTGAGGGCTAATGTGACAACAAAACGGATCATAGTTAACTCCTTGAAAAAGGCACAATACATGTGTCCGAAACGTCGGATGAAAACATAAAACCCCGTTTTTGATCCCAAAAGACTGAAAGCCAAAACCTCAAACGTCGCCATCTTAGTCGAATCAATTAAGAAATATGTAACTAAGAAAAAAATAAGCTTCACTTGAAACTAGTCTAAAGGCCCTAGGGGGGGAGTAAGCCTGTCATCCACGAACAAATCAAGCCTACCTAAGATGTATTATCCGGGCCTCGCCGCTTTGGGAAAGGCCACCTGGGCCACCAGCTTGGGCAAGTGTAACATTTTCGAACTGGAATCTTGTAGGATATTGGTTAACCTACACTACTGCTGACTAACGAAAAAAATGTGGGATTGTTTATTTACATTTGCTTCATACTACATGCAGAGGAGGCGCGATGCACCGCATATTACCCCCCTGAAAGGCCCCTTTTCCGAACGAATCGACAACGTTTCATACGGAACAGTTGACATCCCTTCTGGTGAATAATGATATTTTTGGGTTTCTAAATGCTACAAATGACTGACAGGTGTAAGTGTTTGTCCCAGGTGGTATTTTAATAAATGAACGGCCTGCACATCAGGGATGCCAGATTTGAAGACATGTCTTCAATTTGAAGACATTTGAATCTCTGTGAAGACATTTATCTCGTGAAGACATTTTGAAGACTTTTCAAAATATTTGAAGACTTGTATATTTATTTGAAGATATTTGAAGACAATCAATAAAGCAAACAACCCTAGTAACATTTTAGTTTTATACTGGGTTCAAAAGACTCTTGTAGAGCAAAAAAATGGTTTTCGTGACCGTCATAAAACCAAAAATGTTACTTGGGAAATAGAAAATACAATTTTATTAGATGTTTATAAATTCTGCGACTTCTATATGTAAATTATATAAATATTACAAAAGTTATAATAGTCTTTGCTCTTTGTCTCGGGCTTAGAATCTCAAAACTCATGAATGATTCAAATCAACCGTGAGTTAATAAACGCATTTTCAGACCTTGTTAAAAAAATCCTGATGGCAGCATTAGTTTGAATAACCCATTTGAATCATCGTAAGTTTTCTTTTATTCTCCTACGTAAAAACCGATAATTGACGTTCGTCTCGCATAGAAGAATGGATACTCTTGCATGTTTAAACAATAAATTGCCAGCAAATTGGTTTCAAACGCTTTTTAGAGCAAAATTGTTTTATGGCAAATGAGTGGAATTATGCGTTTTGGCATGAAATACTCAGGCGTGATGCAAATCTGTAAATTCGCAAACGAGTTCGCTCGTGCGGGAGAGCTCGATGAGTGAGTTTTATGAATGATTTTACCAACACTGCGGAACAGTTGACATCCCTTCTGGTGAATAATCATATTTTTGGGTTTCTAACTGCTTCAAATGACTGACAGGTGTAAGTTAAGATCCCTACTGGGTATTCTTCGAACAAATATTTGCAATAATTCCATGTGGAAATTCAGTTAAAATATCCGGTGGATTTTTAACCAAAGACTCAGTAGAAAATCCAGGGGAAACTCGTTATCTTGTGAAAATTTAAAAAAATATCTTGAATTCTAACAAAAGAGAAATAAACATTATTCTACATCAGTAAAACAAGGAAGTTGTTTTGAATTTACATAAATACCTATTGGATTTTAAAATTTCTCGCTGATAATCATAACTAATACATAACTAATAATAATACATTTGAAGACATTTTTAAACGACTGTGAAGACATTTGAAAATATCATCTGGCATCCCTGCTGCACATTTCACTAACAGCAAGGAGTACACTGCCAGTAAGGCTGTCCCTGTCAGTTATTATTTTTCAGAGTCAGAATCATGTTTTAGGTGCTCACTGGCAGTGGGTAAATTGGGATTAGGCTTGTGGTGGAACCAACGAGCTACATAATTGGAACCTGCGGTTACTCGGCTTGAATGGCACAGCATTCAACCAATAATAAAACGATCCGATAGAATTTCAAGTTGTCGGCAGACAGCTATGCAACACTGGAACTGTTAGTGCTCCTTCACAGATGAAAGGGTATGAATACTACACCCTCGACGCTGCCACGGAATAAGTGGTGACATTGATTTTTTGTACAGAAATCAAAGAAGTTCTGGTACTGGACTCTAGTTTTTTCTAACATTTATAATTTGTAAAAGAGGTAGCAGTTGTTGTATGAGCAAAAGCCCCTGCTTCTAAAACCAACCTATCATGTGCATTGTGACCAGTGTACGATCTTCTTCTTCTTCTTATTGACATTACATCCCCACACTGGGACAGAGCCGCCTCGCAGCTTAGTGTTCATTGAGCATTTCCACAAATATTAACTGCGAGGTTTCTAAGCCAGATTGCCATTTTTGCATTCATATATCATGAGACTAACACGATGATACTTTTTTGCCAAGGAAAGTCGAGACAATTTCCAATCCGAAAATTGCCTAGACCGGCACCGGGAATCCCTCAGCATGGTCTTGCTTTGTAGCCGCGCGTCTTACCGCACGGCTAAGGAGGGCCCCTAGTGTACGATCTCAACCCTAAAATAAGCAACATTATTTCGTTTATCACATGGTAATTGTTGCAAGTGTAATGAATTTGCAGAAATGCAGTTTACCTTTTAGAACAGCGTTGCTGATAAGAAATTCACACCGCGTACCTGCAAGTGATGCACTCTGAACAACGCAGAACAGCGATTATAAACATTCTTTAAATATGTATCCATTTAAACTTGAACATTGTAGGAAGTATCCGGCCAGTAAATGGTAACATAATCCACAGAGAACAGACGTTCATCTTCATTTGAGTGCTTGTGAAAAAGTTTGTACTGGTCACTGGTACTGGTAGTTAAGATAATAAAAATTGTAACAATTTAATTAGATTTAACAAAAACATTACTAATATATTTTCAATTGAACAAAACTATAACTTTATGTGTTGGTGATGTTGGGATGAAAATAGTGTAAAAAAATACAAAATTATTACAAATGATGTTATTGAAAAGAACAACGTTCGCACTGGTTCTTGTTTTGCTATACGTATTAATTATATCACATTGTGTTATAATCATGGTCATGGTATGACGATCATGGAATTTTCTTTTCTTCATTAGCAACCGAGAATTTACTACAAAATTTATTGCCGATTTTGTTATTTGAAGCACATATTGATATAAATATGAATTATGATGATAATCTTCCGAGAAAAGTGAAAAAGCGCTCAGAAATGAAGGCTCATCATTTTTTAAAAAGGTATATTTTTAAATTACACCCTATTCTGCTTTTACACGGCTGTGTAAAGAATCCCAGATTAAATTTTTACAAAGTTGTTTCTATCGAATATTGAAGTTTTCAGTTCAATTTTTACACAGAACGCAAAATCGGGTGTAATATAATTTATTTTATCTCTTTCGTACGCAAAGTGTACTTGAAGGCTATAAGAACACTTCGAAACTGAATTGTTAACAGGTGAATCCGAAAGCCATAGTATTATATGCCAATTGGCACATTTGAAGTTTTAACTTATTGGAAGCTTTCTTTCACCATTCGAATATGTATTAAATTGTGTGGGAACTGGATGAGTTTCATAGCATCTAATCGTTAATAACTCCGGTAGGCATCAACGTACTGAGGTGATGTATGTATGTGTTTGCGTGCGTGTGTGTTTTTTTAATCACTAAGGGAGTGGGGTTGTCAAAAGGGGCAGCAGGGACTATGTCCAAGGGCTTGACGACCCCTCCCCATGGCCACTGCGAGTTAGGGGGCCTGCCTAGGATGTGGTGGGGTTTGACAGTGGGCTCTGTTGAACCTCTGCAAAAAGCTGCATGTGTCTATATAGGCAGGCCCTATCAAACCCAGTCAACACATGAAAGTATATGGTGTCGTGTAGGCTGTTGAAGTGGAGGCGATATAGGTGCTTCTCCATACAACATGTATGTATATCGTGTATCAATATCGTCTCCAATTTAGCATCTTGTATTGCACTATGTACGACTTTATATTGACTGAAAAGCGACAGTGTGCCGCTCAAAGCACACAAGCCCAACACGAGTGCCAACCGGCACATCAGGATTAATACCAGTGAGATCCTGATTACGTTATACTGGTCACGGCAAGCGACAAACACACGCGCGAAAGTAATGCAAAATAAACGACATGTAAAATAAACGTAAATTAACAAAATATGTCTGGCTGAACATTCTTATTTAACGTCAAATAGAGATAACATAATTAGCTTTCCGATTACTATCAATTTGGTTGAACAGCCGTGATTATTACTTTATTTTCAATTTAAATCCCGTTTCTTTTTTACTTTCCTTGCGTTGAAGAAATGATGCCGCGGGTGCCTCATCCGAAATTCAAATGAACAATCGCTCATTTTGAGCGATTAATTGTTTATTCTCGCGAAGGATAAACAATTGAACAAATCAAGGAAATGCTAATACTGTAGTATAGAAGTTGCATAGTCACATCACTTTCCATGGTGAATCCCGATCTATGTTACTGATTACCCCACCCAACTAACACAACTTCCTTCCCGTGGTAATTGTGGAGATGCAGAGGTATTCTCGGTCTCTAGTAGCAACAATAACCACACACTAACATTCCCTTCCTTCCCCAACTGACTGTAAGGACTTGACCGGCGCCGTTATTGATCAACATTTGAGAGCTGCTGAAACGTGCACTTCGAGAATAGATGGTAAACCCCAACCACTAATCACTTGGATCGTAGTGCAATTTCCAGTTCTGAGCAATCACGGAGTAGCAACCATTGATATGTACAGTCAGTCTAAGCTAAGCTAAGCTAACTAAGGGAGTGGGGTTGTCAAAAGGCTGATCCACTAAACCCACCGAAGTAACGAAAAGTTAATTGAGTTACCCTCTCATATAATGCTTTGATCCCCAGAACTACATTCCAATTATTATGTTTGGAGGATAGGCTGTACTAAAGGTACTCATTCCAAAACGACACTTCTGAGCCCTTTGGCTCCCTTGTTTGTGCCAGTAAACACACACAAGCCTTGAGCCCTTAAGCTTAAGCTTTTTATCTTTTCCTTGTGCCATTCAGCACCACATCTTTTTTTTAATCCATTTAGCTCTCTACGTACTCGCAAGTTACTCAGATAGTCCCCGGTGGCGGAAGCTCCTACGATACCGACGACCCGCATCCGTGGAAGGCTATTACATTACCAACAATACGCATTCATCTGGTCAACATATTCATAGATCAGCTCAAGTCCTACGCACTTTCTCACTTCAACGGGTGACCGGCCGACTGCAGATATGGATCGATTCGGTTCAATGGTGCCCCGACGACCCGACGCCGGTGCATTCGCACGCTACGGTCTACTCAGCTGGCTGGGTCGAGCCTACTCCGAGAACCGAGTTTCGATGCCCTTGAGCCATTCAGATCCCACCTTTTCCGTTGAGACATTTAGTTGCCGCCTCGGTCGCGATCGCGAACCGCCATGTTCCGCGGCTATGCGCTCGCCGAAACCTGACAACGTTGGTAGCAGGCACTGGCTTTTCTTTCATTATGGACATATATCTTCTGCGGGCGGAGTACTCATGGTCCGCTATCCGCAATGGCGTCGTGCTGCTGCTTCGTGCGCCAACTTCGTTATAGGATGTCGGCTATCCTGGACGTCACTCTTGCGACTGTTGTGGGTACTGGCACACTCCTCGAGCAGTACAAGTCAGACAAAAATGGTTGCAGCAACTTTTTTTTTGAGTGACCCTCCGCTCTCCCCCACACCAAAGAGCTCGACTTGAGCCCCTTGGTAATGGACACTCAATTCTCAGCCACTGGCAACACATGAAAAAATAAAGAGGATACTTAACAAACTACTACGTGGCTGAGAATAAATAAGTAAATAAACAAAGAAATACGAACAAGAAAAAAATATCTTAGAAATGCTTCTAGTGGATCGAATATCCTTTTAAAGAAGCATTTTTTTACTACTACTAATAATTAATAAATATGACTATAAAATTAAATTTAAATTAGAAACAAAAATATTTAATTGTTTGATGACGGTTTACGAAAAAGGAAGACAAAAAACATGCTGAAGATTAGATTAATAAATTTGAAATTTGGTGTTTTAAATAAGATTTTACTTTAGTTTTGAAAGATGAACAGTTTGTTACTTGCTGAAGATTTCTAGAGAGAATATTAAATCTGGCAGGTCCGATGATGGAAAAACGTTTTTGCCCAAAATTAGAATACGCACGAGGTTGTGTGAGATGAAAAGCCTGTCTAGTGATATAAGACCTACACACACAGCAAAAATGTTTAAATTTCAACGACGTGTAAACAGATTGAAATTTCCATTAAAATCGATGCACATATTCAGAGCATCAAAAAAGATGTAAAATTAAACGAACTCTCATTTATTTTTCAATTGCTGTAAAAATATGTCAATATGAATTTATTTTTCCATCAACAAAACTTTAATTTCAAACGATCGTGCAAATTTAAACCTGCATTAGTTAATTGTCAAAACAACATGGTGGCATCGTGCGTTGCATTTAGTTACTCTGGAAAGTAGGGATTTTTTGTCCCAAATAACCCGTTCAAGCTAAGGATAAACGATGTTGAACAACTACGTTAATGGTAAGCATAAATTGCATGATTGTTCATTTTATGAAATTCATGACTTTCTTATTTACAGCTAGTAGTTTTGCTCCAGCTGCTTTCGATTTCGGCTATAGGGAGAGGAGTAATTGCAGCTCAATCAAATGTGCATAGCAGTGGAAAGAATTACGACACCATGTCATACATTAGACCTTGAATGAATCATTAGAAAGACTTTATATAACTTTTTTTTAATTTGACTTGAAATAAAACAAAGTGAAATAGATTATTTCTTCTGATTATTATTTCAATTGGATTATATTATATAAGAGGTGGCGATAGAAGGGCGATTAAAAAATAGATTTAATTTTACATGCTTTGAAATCATCAAACGTGTAAAATTCAACGATGTTTTTTGATGCTCCAAATATGTGCATCAAAATAAACGTAAATTTACACAAAAATTCTAACTGTGTAGGTTCTGTACTAAGAATGATATTATGTAGTGCAGTAGGATTATGTAAGATATTGTGAACCATGTGCAAGGTTTGCTGTTCACACAACCCTAATATTGGTAACACATTATGAGGAAACTCTGTATATAAACGAACAGTTGAAAACAAGTATGGTAAATTATAAATTACTTTTAGTGAACGATTTTGTAGCGTTTGGAGTTTCTTCAACTTAGATTTACATGCTCTACCCAGAGCCGTAGCGTGGATTCCCGGCGCCCTTGGCGAACTCTTTTTTGGGCGCCCCTCTCTTACTAAGGAAAAAATGTGCGATGTTTAACACGAAAAAGTAAGTTTTAAAAGTTAAGTGTTTGGAAGATACTGCAGATGCTCCTAAAAAGTTTTGAAAGAGACCTTGCAGAGTCGTGGCCATTTCTAGATCTTCGTATAGAATCTGTAAAAACATCCAGATTATTAAGATTCTTGAAAGTTCTTCACCCATTATGTCTTTCAGCTCATACTGTCCATAACGACAGTTTCTTGCACTCAATTGAAGGAACTGACGTACTTTAAAGTACATCCTGAGAAAAGAGATTTGAAAATCATGACAAAATTGTACAAAACTCTGAAATGGATCGATCGAAGGTCAAGATCGCTATCGGAGCTATTCGGATCAAGAACAATCCTACTTCCGAATCGAAATAGGATGCAAGAGGGCCACGTGGTGAAGAAGGGCGATGAATGTGTTGATAGCACGTGATATTCGTATTGCTATTTTTTTTTTGCTAATTTACGAGAACCTTTAATAATGATAAACAAAGTAGTCATTTTAGCAAGGTAAATTATTGATGATTTCCTCTTGATTATCAATCATCATTTATCACACCAAACTGTTAAATCTTTGAAACCGCAATTTGCTACATTGGTAAAAAAAAAACATAGACTAAGAGAAATCACTCAATTCAGTTACGCCCTCATGATTCTAAACGCGAGATTAGAGTGAAAACGCCCTTGGAACAAATGTTCAAGTACACGGAAAACTGTGGTTTCTAAGAGCATCTCCACGGGAGTCCTCATCTGGGTCCCTATCGCTATTTCCGGACCCTATAAAGGGGCCCACTTCTATACCGGTAGTATCTAAATGGGAATGTAAAATAAGAACGCAACTCAAAATTTGCTGTGGGTTTCCAAATTTAGCGCCCCATACTGGGTTGCTAAATTTCTATACAGGGTTGTTATTTTGTGAAACGTTACTTTAGTATTGATTGAAAATAGCACAAAATCTGTTTTTCTTTTACAAAACAAATTCGGCGTATGTAATTAAATAGCGAGAAATATTCAAATTTTCGGATCACGTACCCTAGTTCAACGAATTACCAATTCAAGTAATTACTGTAATAGATCAAAAACGACGCCCGCTAGAGCCCACAATATTCATGGATTCTCCTTGGAAAAAAAAACCTACTGTTTTCTTTTTTTTTTTGCTAGTTATTCCAAGGAGGAGGTCTTCCAAGAATCCCTCAGAAGGTTCTATAATGATCGTTCAGAATGTTCTTCAAGAAGTTCCGCCAGAAAATTTCCCGCAAGTATCTCAAGGCATCATGCACGCGTACAAAAAAGGATGAGATTGAGCAACGACTGCTACGCGCACATACACCTGTGTTCAGAATAATAGCAGCGGAAGCCGTTTTTCATACAAAATGGTCAACTTTGACAAGCTGTAACTTGGTACCCTGATTACCGATTGAGCTGCTATTTTTTTGAACAATTTGACCTAGCGCGTAATTTTTGAACGCGTCATTCGAAAAAAATCATACTTAGTATGTGTAAATTTCAACATATTTGTAGTTCACTGCCAAAATTTTAGCTCAATCGGTCATCGGGGTACAAAGTTACAGCCTGTCAAAGTTGACCTTTTTGTACGAAAAACGGCTTCCGCTGCTATTGTTCTGAACACAGGTGTAAAATTTAGCACACGCGAGTCTCACGAAGCTTGTGTACCTCACATTAACATTGGTGAGTCGCATTGAGACATCTCAATATGATCAGCTCACGCGTTGTTTGCCATGGCAAACCTTTGCAAACAACAGTAGAGGCACGTAAAACAGCTTGGGCGGGAAATTTTCATTCAATAATATAAGTAACTCCAGTTATACATTCCTAGCGCATGGGATGAGTCTCATGAAACGTACATTGAGATACGCTCACTCAGTTATTTTATGCGCGCTAGCTTTTCTCGTCGCACAGAATCGATGCTACGTGAGCTTTTGTAGCTCATGGCACACTGTCTCATCCATGTACACACGAGAATTGAGAGACTACCGTGCGGGACCGAAATCCGTACAGCACCGAAATCCGTCCACCTCATGAGATATCAATCAATTAAAGGGGGTTAAAGGTAATTAATGTAGAAATAATTTATCTTATCTTGTTCAGATTCTTGACAGAAAGCTTTTAGGGCATAGAAATGGGAAGAAGGCTTTGAAATTAAAACAAAAAATCAAAAACAAATCGCCACCCACCAAACGCGGAGTTTTTGCCGCCATTTTGTTTTCGGGTAGAGCATAATTGCTCCAAAAGTAACTGTGTTTTAATTGCTAATTGCGAATAATTACATAAGATAAGCGGAATACAAGTCGAATGGATCGCTTCTCAAGGTGCGTATCGAACTATTTACAGTGGTAGTTTAGTCAATCAGACTGCTTCAATTTAAATATTTAGGTAAAAAATAGCTGTACGGATTTTGATCCTTTGATTCGAAATCCGTCCACGGTGGACGGATTTCGAGTCAGGAGTAGTTGATTTTATTCATTATTTTATCACGTTTTTCGTAGTTTTGAATGAGTAAATGCGAAACACTTCAAAAGTAGAAGCCTCCATGCTCCTGTGTCAATGACAAACGTTTTATTTACATTCGATTCCTATTTTCTAATGACTTTTTCATATACTAAGGTGCTTAAGTGTACGGATTTCGATGCCCCACAGTATGGTATTTCATTTCTGTCCCCCCTTCAATAAGATTAGCGATAAAGACTCCCGTGGAGGTGCTCTAAACGCTGGCAATTTCGGGAAAATTGGCTGTCACTTACACAGTATAAAAATGTTACAGCATATATGATGTAACAAGAAGGCTCCGTTCGATTCGACTCATTTTTCCATCAAATTTTAAAATTACAGGTCGTCGTTACTATGGAGCTTGTATTAAATATTGCGAACAAGAAAAAGTTGTATGTAAAATTAAAGGCTATTGAACACAAAAATGTGGGTTTAAAGATTTACATAGCGTGTAATTTTGAGAATTTTTAACTGTATAGCTTTCGTGAAACCGAGTGCACAACACAACGTCGGAAATAATCACACATCAATCATTCACAAATATCAAATAACTTTTCTAATATGTGATTTTTAGACTTTTTCTTGGTCCTTTGTCTCCGGGTTCGAAATAAACCAAATTAATAATATATTGATTTGAGATTAAAGAAATATTCCTTGTTTGCTCTAAATTACTCAAAATATTGTCACTATAAACCTTTGTACTTTGTAGTCGGTTTGTTATTAATTGGTCCTTAAACTAAAACAATTCTTGATTTCGGCGCCCCATGAGGGCTGGCGCCCTTGGCGGGGGCCAACCCGGCCAACCCCACACAGATAGAAAAATCCACTGAAATATACGCTAAAAATCATGCACATAAATGGAACGCCATTATTAGCGTAATTCCACACGGGATATAGCCTGAATGTTTATAATATTTGACGTGAATCGTCAATATAGCATGCAAGTTGTAAGCAATCTTGTTAGGAAGAGGACCATTTCAGCGTAGAATTGCGTAAATTTCCGCATGTTAAGTTTTACGCGCTGTTTACTTTTCATTATTTTTTTCTGTGCACGCTACGGTGCTGGCTCTACCCCATGCAATTATTAAATAACTTATTATCAATTCAGTGCAAAGCCGAGTTATAGCCGCTAACAAAGTTGGATTTTTCTCACAATCCATACGTTAAACCTAACTTCGGAAGTGGTGCGCTGTTTTCATTTGGTGATGTGCTATACAGCGCACCACTTCCGAAATTAGGTTTAACGTATGGATTGTGAGATAAATCCAATTTCGATAGCGGCTATAATTCGGTTTTCTACTGAATTTATAATAAATGTTAATGGATATGAGCAAAATAAAACAAAAGTAAAGTTTTACGTGGAAGGAAACTGCTAAGTCGTTTCAAAATACCACACATACTAGAAATTTTATCAGATACTTTCTTGATATGATTATCCCATGATAACGTGCAGTCAAGGTAAACGCCCAAATACTTGAAAACTTCTACACTTTCAATAGTATCATTACCAATCATTAAAGGTGGAGTTATTGGCCTAGCTTTTCGGGGAGATCGTATATTTGGATATCATATATTTGGTTTTATTCAAATTTAACGAAAGTAAATTGCATGAAAAATACGCTTTAAGTAACTGCAAGTCCTCATTTATATTTCGAACAATGAGCTCTGAATTAACATTCGCATAGAATAGTGCAGTATCGTCAGCAAATAACCTTGGCGTGCCTTTTAATTTTTTTCTACAAATATCGTTTATGTAGATCAGAAAGAGTAGCGGCCCAATGTTACTACCTTGGGGAACTCCTGTGCAGATTTCTCTAAGAGAACTTATTGCACCATCGAATGACACAAATTGCATCCTATTACTTAGGTAACTGCACAATATTTCATTGGCTATTCCTCTAACTCCATACATTTCTAGTTTTCTTAGCAAAATATTGTGGTCCAAAGTATCGAATGCCTTTTCAAATCAAGAAACAAGGCACCAATTAACCGTTTGTTATCAGTTTCTTCTAATATATTGTCGACGAGCTCAGTGATAGCTACTGTAGTACTGCATCCATTGCGAAAACCATATTGTTTGTTATACAATACATTATGTCGGTCGAGTAAGTTACAAGTCTGGTAATTAAAAGTTTTTCAAAAATTTGGCTGAACACTGGAAGGGTTGAAATAGGCCGATAATTATCTTATTTATTTATTATCAGACTAAGGCCGGAGTGGCCTGTGCTGCACATAAAAGTCTTCTCCATTCAGCTCGGTCCATGGCTGCACTTCGCCAACCACGCAGTC
Source organism: Armigeres subalbatus (assembly GCF_024139115.2). Taxonomy (NCBI): domain Eukaryota; kingdom Metazoa; phylum Arthropoda; class Insecta; order Diptera; family Culicidae; genus Armigeres; species Armigeres subalbatus. The sequence continues at coordinate 182,140,967 of NC_085140.1, read as the reverse complement.
TGCGGAGGGTCGCAAATCGTCCTCCACCTGATCGATCCGCCTTGCCCGCTGTGCACCTCGCCTTCTTGTTCCCGTCGGAGCATTGTCGAGAACCATTTTCACCGGATTACTGTCCGACATTCTGGCTACGTGCCCAGCCCACCGCAGTCTTCCGATTTTCACGGTGTGAACGATGGATGGTTCTCCCAACAGCTGATGCAACTCGTGGTTCATTCGCCTCCTCCACGTACCGTCCGCCATCCGATAATTATCTATTTCACTTGAATTTCCAGATTTAAATATAGGCACTACTTTTGCGGTTTTAGGCAATCAGGGTATAATCCAGTTTGGATGATTATGTTAAAACAGTCGGTGAGAATTCTTGAAAATGAAGGAACATTATTTCTTACTATTTTAATTGGAACGCAATCTGGGCCAGCACTTTTGTTCATATTTAATTCATTTATTATTAAAATTACTTCATTAACTGAAGCCGGGTAGATATACAACGATTCCGGTATCGGGTTAATGTAACGTAAAGGATTTTCAGTTGTAGCAGCAATTTTTTTCAGCCAGCTATTAACCAATAGTTTAAAAGTGTTCATTGAACGCCTCACAAATCTGTTTACTGTTTGTAATATCATCACCATTAATAATGAAGCAGGTTTACATTGATTTTTGGATTTACCCAAGATCGAATTTATGGATTTCCACAATTTGGTTTGGAATGTGGTGTATTATTCAATAAATTCTCGTAATATCTTTTTTTAGCCATAGAAGTAAAAAAGTCAAACCGTGGCCAAAACTATTTCTTTCTGTTATTTAGGCTTATTGTGGCCTAGGATGAAATAATAATTTTAAATTATAAGTGAAATGCAATTTGTCTGCAATCTATCCACCTTACAGTGTAAAATCGGTAAAACCGTCAAAATAATTAAGTTTTTTATCTAATAAAATCCCGTGCTTCAACTTCTTGAACGTATTGGTTTTAAAATGCGTAAATTTCACAAGCAAGAAACCCGTGATTAAAAGTTACCGTGACAATCCATTAACTACTCTTTTACCTAGGACGTCCTAAACCATCGAATCTTCCCCTAATTTTACAACTTAAAATCTACAGCTGAGGCATTCCACGGGGGCATGTCAGTCGATCCTGAGCGACCATTTCGAAAATATTTGAAACTCTGCACAGTTTTTCAATTTCATCTAAATCGTCATTTTTCGATATCAAATCTTCATATTGAGTCACGACTAACTTTTCAAAAGGGTGTATGTGAAAATGGTTCAAAAATATTTAAAAAGCTGCACAGCAAAAACGGAATGTTCGATTGTTATGATTTTTTCAGCAAAGTTAGACAACTAAATGGTGATTCTTAAGAAAATGTGCACAGTAAAAAAACATTTTTTTGCCTTTAAAAATATCATTTTTGTCACAAAAACTCAAATATCTCAAAACCCTATCCTTTTTCGAACGTAATTTTTTAGGAAAACGGTCCATTATATTAGCTATCTACCATAAAAATGTGGTGATGGAAAACGAGTAAAGGAAAAAGGTATGACATTACATACATTTCGCAATTTTCACATTTAGTAAAAAATTTTTTTCTGTGTAAGTTATTTCGAGAATTGCAGTTTGATGCAGATTTTATTGTTAAGGGACGTGATTTAAACAAGTTGTTTTCATGATATTTTGATTTAATTATTCATAGCATCTATAAGAAACTTAGACACGATCCAGTGTTGTGATCAAAAGTATTGATAGTGTCATAATTTTCATTGCACGTGACTGGCGAAATAGTGTTAATAGTGTTGAAACCTGTTGATAATAACGTTGATAGAAACATATCAGAAATGTTATTTTTAAGACAAAAGCTGCAAAATCAAAGATTTATATACACGTGTACGTCTATAGTTTACCTGCAAAAAATATACCTCTTAGAGAATAGACTTTATGATCGGGAGGAAACGGGTATCTTCAACAACAACAAATGCATGATAGGTACATACCATGACAATGCTCACGAAAAAGCAAAAAATTACTACTACTAAGGTTGTTAAAGATCTTATAGTAATTTTTTCTTCAGTCAAGCAAATGACACCAAACTAGTCAGTAAAAACTTAAAAGTGATTTTGTTTATTGAAATATTACGAACAACATGAGTAGCCGCTTTCTCAACTGTTGTAGGCCGTTTGATGGAAAAAAGTGTTCAAAAGAGTTACGAAATCTCACCGAAAGCACCATAGATAAACTGAAAGCGACTGGTTATGCTCCAATGTCCACATTGAATACAAATTTACGCATTTGCACGTCCTGCCGTCTAAACGTTGACAAAAGAGCAATCTGTATATCATCGGTTGAGCAGAGCGCAGGAAGTTCGAAAACGACAGCAACTGAGGAATTGCCAGATGTATCGACAACAACTGAGGAATTACCAGAAGTATTAAGTGCTGAGAGCCTTGCCACCGTACCATCAGCGAAATCTGTTTCAACAAATCAATCGGAAGATGTGTGTATCCAAAAGGTCAACATCGAACGCTTTAACGAGGGCATAGCTGGGATAAAAGTGACCTGATTAAATGGAGTAAGATGGACTACGTTTATTACCCGGAGAAAAAATACCGTGAAATAAACGAAGCTGTACGAAGAAACCTCTTCAAATTAGGACCTGATGATGTGGAAAATACAGACTACGATGAGGTAATTATAAATATGAAGGAAAGGTTCTCGAATGCAGCCACGACAAGGAAAGAAAAATTATTGATTTTGTCGATGCTGCCAAGTTCGTGGTCTATTCAGGATGCCATTGATGAGTTCAAAACCAATAGAAATACAGTAAAAGAGGCAAAACAATTGAAGAATAACTGTCTTTCAACCAAAAATACTAGGTCTAGTACTGCATTAACAGATGAGACAAAAGAAATAGTAGTTCAATATTTTGAAGATGATGAAGTAAGTCGAGCTATGCCTGGTCAAAAGATTATGTATCAGTAAAAAAGATGGAAAGCGTCAAGCAATCCAAAAACGATTAATGATGACGACTTTGAAAGAAGCGTACACACGCTTCAAGGAAATTCACGATAATATTAAAATAGGTTTTTCCTCATTTGCAAGCCTTCGGCCAAGGCAATGTAAGCTTCTTTCCAATTCAGGAACACATAATGTGTGTGTGCACAACCCATGAGAATATTAATCTTATTTTACATAGTTTGAAAAGAATCAATTTAACAAAGGATATTAAAACTGGTAGTCTTTGTGTGAAAATACAACATCAAATTGCTATCTACGATCTTGTTCGGATTGTCCAGATTCTTCATCATTGGAAAATACTTTATTCGCTGAGTTTGAAGAAAAATATATTGATCAGTTATCATTTGAGCAATGGGTGACCACGGATAGGTGTGACATAGAAACTATTGTAAAACCTGTAGATGAGTTTGTGTCATATTTTTGCTTGAAATTAGAAAGTTTAATCCCTCACGATTTCATTAAAACAGAACAATCCAGCTTTTTAAAAAATAAATCCTCCTAACACTCACCAATGCGCTCGTGTAGAGTTTTAATCCCGGTCATACGGCGGACCTCAAAAGTTAATGTTCTGGGGGATTGTTGAAGATTGTCATCAGAAACTTGTTTTGAACTCGTTGTAGTTTCAGATGATGAGACCACCATGCCGTATTCTATCACGACGAGGATAATTTGCTGGTAGTTAGAAAGCTTATTTTCAGGGACAATGTCGACGAACGGTTGTTCAAAGGGTACTGTAGTTTTAATCAAACGTTACATTTGGCACTGTTTCTTTTTTTTAACTAAAATCAAGCTTGCTGTTGAGAGTCCAGCAAAGGTAGTCGACCTCATTGGCCCAATCTACTGTTGTGCCATTGAGGGTAATTTTACAATCCTCAGGCGAAACATGTTGGGGGATTTTACGTTGGGGAAGATGATGATGTAGAGAGAACCTTTACAGCAAATTTTATAATTTTCGTTTGTAGCCGTTCACTTATCTATATAAATTCTCCCAATCGGAACTCAAATAATTCAAAGGGTTCAACTTACCTTCAATTTAAGTGAGTGAGTGAAGGTATATGGGCATTCCATTCGCGTTCTAGCAAAGTAACTGGCTTAGTTCAGTTCATCTACTCAACCGTGACGTAGAGTTGAACACCGAGTAGTCTCTGCTATGTATATCTATTGCATTCTGTAAACAGATCTAAGATGTTATCTTCGAATCTGATAATAAAGTACAGTATGGTCCAATCGTGTGTGTTCATCAAAATAAGCAGAAACCATCTTATATTTTTCGTTTGATTATTCTATCAAAAAATAAGATGTTAATCAAAATTTGAAATGGTACTTATAGTAAATTAATTGCTCGATTTTTTTTAATTATTTGCAGTCCTCTAGACGAAGTTACTTTTACCATTAATGGAAAATCATACACTGGTAAGTACTGTGCTGCTGTGCAAAAAAAGCAATGACAGTAATAAACTTCTAACGATATACCGATACCGCATTATGATTGCATATCTACTTGATAATTACCCTCCAGAGCAATCACAGTCATCGTGACCGGCAAAACAAGCTAATGCAGTAACGTCTCTTCCATTCACTATTGCAGTAAACGCCAAAACCGTCCCGGTCGACACCTCTTTGAATACATTCATCCGCAATCATGCCCATCTCAGCGGAACAAAGTTCATGTGCCTGGAGGGCGGCTGCGGGGCTTGTGTCGTCAACGTGAATGGCATCCATCCCATAACCAAAGAAAAAGCATCTTGGGCGGTGAATTCCGTGAGTATTTGAAATTACGTATTATTAAAACCAAAAAAATCACTATTCGTTTACTCGTAGTGCCTTTTCCCGATTTTCTCTTGCCATGGCATGGAAATTCTCACCATCGAAGGCATTGGCGGAAAGAAGGACGGCTACCATCCGACGCAGCAGCGACTGGCACACTTCAATGGAACCCAGTGCGGATACTGTTCTCCGGGCATGGTTATGAACATGTACAGTCTGCTCGAAGCAAAGAAGGGCCGGGTTTCGATGCAAGAGATTGAGAATTCCTTCGGTGGAAACATATGTCGATGCACCGGATACCGTCCGATATTGGACGCCTTCAAGTCGCTGGCGGTGGATGCAGATGAAAAACTGGTGCAGGCTTGTCAAGATATTGAAGAATTGCCGAAGGTTTGTCCCAAAACGGGTAATTCGTGCGCAGGGAAGTGCTCGTCGGTTGATCCGAAAGTAGTCAGTAAACAGCCAGTTCGAATGGTGTTCGAGGGTGGCAGCGAGTGGCATAAAGTGTACAATTTGAATGATATCTTTACTGTTTTCGATCAGATAGGGGAAAAACCGTACATGCTTGTCGCTGGAAACACTGCTCACGGTTTGTAAAACCAATTTGATTCCCTATCAATATGACCAAAATTTTACTTGCAGGAGTTTATCGGCGCAGTGAAAATCTTCAGGTTTTCATCGATATCAATGCGGTTGATGAGTTGCACACTCAGTCGTTGGGAAACGAATTGGTTATCGGAGGAAATGTATCGCTGACGGAATTGATGAATATTCTAACGGATGCCGCCAATAAAAACGAAAAGTTCGGCTACTGCAAAGAGATGGTGAAACATATCGATCTAATTGCGAACGTTCCAGTGCGCAATTCAGGAACCATTGCGGGTAATCTCAGTATCAAAAATCAACATCACGAGTTCCCGTCGGATATTTATTTGATTTTGGAAGCTGTCTGTACAACGCTAACGATTGGTGAGTGATTATCAGTTAACAAAAGAAGGCTGTCAATGGGAAACCAAATTTTTATCAAACATTTGGAAACTCAATGCCGCTTGTGTTGAATAGTAGCCTCCACAGATTCTACAACCGACTTGATGGAGTCCAACGTAAACCTTCCTCTGCGTAACACAAATTTCTCTTTGAACAGACATCCCATCACCTTTAAATATAGGGACAGGCTATTTAGGACGAACCTCTCAAGAAGCTTCTCTGTAATGTGTGCAAATTGGTCTACAGGGGATGTCCAAAATAACTGGGATAGGCAAATTTTGGGCATATCATAACATAGCACATCTAGTGTTGTAACTATGTCAAATATTATCCGATTTGGACAATTCAGGGATGCCTGAACTAGAAATTTAATGTAGTTTCACCATATTCTCATGGAACCGACCATGGCCATCGGATACCGGAGATATTCCGGGTTTTTCAAAGGTAGGTTCAGAACCGTAAATTTGTGGTAGGTATTAGGATAAGTGGTGGTTAGAAACAGAATAATATTAGTAACCACAAATAAAGTAGGGCTCTTTCTGATTGGAACCATATGTTAAAATTCGAAAACGGACCAAAATCAAGTGAGATATGGCCATTTGTTTAGAATTGGTGCCGAACGGGAGTTTTAAAAGGGACCAGGCCACAAATTCATTTGAATCAAGCTTTTTGACCGATCTTCCATTATGATTACATTCCAGAAGTCTTCTGTCACGTCTAGAATGAAAAACCAACCAAAAAGACGGATTCTGAAGTCGCTGGGGTGCCCCCGGGGAACCCGTAGAGGGGACATTTCAGTTTTGGCACCAAAGCTAGCCATTCGACGGTTCGTTTTTCATGGTTTTCTATCAGGAAGCGAGGTATGAGTATAAAATGGACCATTGACGGCTTTGACCGCTTCCGGGACCTACGGATTGTCCCCGGGGAACCCGTAGAAGGGGACATTCCAGTTTTAGCGCCAAAACTGGTCATTCGACGGTTCGTTTTTCATGGTTTTCTATCAGGAAGCGAGGTATGAGTGTAAAATGGACAATTGATAGCTTTGACCGCTTCCGGGACCTACGGATTGTCCCCGGGGAACCCGTAGAAGGGGACATTCCACTATTCCAGTTCTAGCGCCAAAACTGGTCGTTCGACGGATCGTTTTTCATGGTTTTCTATCAGGAAACGAGGTATGCGTATAAAATGAACAATTGACGGCTTTGACCACTTCCGGGACCTACGGATTGTCCCCGGGGAACCCGTAGCAGGGGACATTTCTGTTTTAGCGCCAAAACTGGTTGCTCGACGGGTAGTTTTTCATGGTTTTCTATCAGGAAGCGAGGTATGAGTATAAAATGGACCATTGACAGCTTTGACCGCTTCCGGGACCTACGAATTGTCCCCGGGGAACCCGTAGAAGGGGACATTTTGTTTTAGCGCCAAAACTGGTCGTTCGACGGATCGTTTTTCATGGTTTTCTGTCAGGAAGTGAGGTATGAGTATAAAATGGACAATTGATAACTTTGACCGCTTCCGGGACCTACGGATTGTCCCCGGGGAACCCGTAGAAGGGAACATTCCAGTTTTAGCGCCAAAACTGGTCATTCGACGGTTCGTTTTTCATGGTTTTCTATCAGGAAGCGAGGAATGAGTATAAAATGGACAATTGACGGCTCTGACCGCTTCCGGAACCTACGGATTGTCCCCGGGGAACCCGTAGAAGGGAACACTTCTGTTTTAGTGCCAAAACTGGTCGTGCGACGGTTCGTTTTTCATGGTTTTCTATCAGGAAGCGAGGTATGAGTATAAAATGGACAATTGACGGCTTTGACCGCTTCCAGGAACTACGGATTGTCCCCGGGGAACCCGTAGAAGGGGACTTTTCTGTTTAATGCCAAAACTGGTCATTCGATGGTTCGTTTTTCATGGTTTTTTGTCAGGAAGTGAGGTATGAGTATAAAATGGACCATTGATGACTTTGACTTTGACACAAAGTTGTGTACGATATCGAGAAAACATTCGCTCAAAAGCAATCGTGCTTGGGTGCTTTCTTAGATATTGAAGGTGCTTTCGACAACGTGTCTTTCGATGCAATATTGGAAGCCGCACGTTGTCATGGGCTACCTAATATTATTACCAAATGGATTCACCAGATGCTTAAAAATTGACATCTCTACTCGACATTACGTCAAGCAGCGATTAGGAAATTAAGTGTCTGCGAATGCCCTCAAGGGGGAGTATTATCTCCACTTTTGTGGAATCTCGTTGCAGATACGCTATTGAGGTTACTCAATAATGGCGGTTTTCCTACCTATGGATTTGCCGACGACTATCTAACATTGATAGTGGGTTTGTGCATTACTACCTTATTCGACCTGATGCAAAATGCTCTTCAGGTAGTTGAAAGTTGGTGTCGCCAATATGGCCTTTCGGTCAATCCGAATAAAACATCTATTGTTCTTTTCACGGAAAAACGTAATCGTAATGGTATTCGTCCATTACATCTTTTTGGTTCTGAAATCAATGTAACTGATCAAATAAAGTATGTGGGTCTAATTTTGGATTCAAAGCTTTCCTGGACTCCTAACATTGAGTTCAGAATCAAAAAGGCGTGTATGGCTTTCGGCCAATGCCGACGAACCTTTGGTAAAACTTGGGGTCTTAAACCCAAATATATCAAATGTATTTACACAACAGTTGTACGACCAATTTTGGCTTATGGATGTCTTGTGTGGTGGAAAAAAGGGGAAGTGACGACAATTCGGTCTAAATTAGGCCATCTTCAAAGGATGTGCCTAAATGGCAATGACTGGTGCGGTGCGTCCTTTTCAACTCCCACGGATGCTCTCGATGTTCTCTTCGACGTGGCCCCACTACACATACATCTCAAACTTACCGATTATGGGTGTTCGGTTTTATGGAAGAGAATACTTTAAACCGCAGTTCTACACACACATGGTTAATTGGGACAAAATTTTCCTTGCTCCAAGTGATCTCACACAAGTTAGTAGTTTTCCTTATAGGACATTTTTGACACAATTCCCCTCGCGGGATGAGTGGACATCTGGCTATTTGGAGAGAAGTATGTCTGACAGCATTGTTTGTTACACTGACGGCTCCCTCCTCGAAGGTAGAGCAGGTGCAGGCGTCTATTCGCGTGAGCTGAGATTGGAACAGTCACACTCACTGGGTACACACTGCACTGTCTTTCAAGCGGAAATATTTGCCATCATGTGTGGAGTGCAATCTGCACTGCAGCAACGCATTATGGGCAAAGTAATATACTTCTGTTTAGATAGCCAAGCAGCTATTAAAGCTCTCGCCTCGGCCAACTCAAGGTCGAAGTTAGTAATCGCCTGTCGAACTCAAATTGAGGAACTGAATTCAGTAAATACTTTACACCTTATATGGGTACCTGGCCATTCTTCCATAGCTGGAAACGAATTGGCTGATGAGTTAGCTCGTAATGGAGCATCGCATGACTTTATTGGTCCTGAGCCAGCTATTCCAATATCCAAGTGTTGGGTGAAGCTTTTGATCAACTCTTGGGCTGTCACTCAGCACAAATGGCATTGGAGTAGTCTGGATTCATGTCATCAAACAAAATTGTACATCCGGGAGCCATCTCCGGTAGTAGCAAGCTATTTAGCTAATCTGTCTAAACAGAATTGCAGTGTCTTAGTCAAGGCCTTGACAGGTCACTGCCGACTGAACTATCACATGGCAAATATTCAACGCGTTGAATCATCTGTCTGTGATAGTTGTGAATCCGATTATGGAACTTCTTATCATCTAATATGTAACTGCCCAGTCTATGCACAATTGCGCTTCCAAATATTTGGTAAACACTTACTTAGTGAAATTGACTTCAGAAACCTGAACCTTCAGAGTATTTTGTTGTTCATAACCCGATGTGGTGAGGAGCTATAAGCTCTTGTACGCTTATGCGTTGTATGCCCTCTTCGAGGGCCCTTTTCCAAACATTCCCTTTGTTCTCCCATCCGCATTCCTTTCCTTTTGTTCACTTCCTTTTCCGTCAGGTGTGTGATGAAAAAGGCTGTGAAGGCGATGGCACAAATCTCCCAAATTGAGGTGAACGTGCCCCTGGAGCCGACGTTCTGATACCTGATGAGTATAAAATGGACAATTGACGGCTTTGACCGCTTCCAAGACCTACGGATTGTCCCCGGGGAACCCGTAGAAAGGGACTTTTCTGTTTAATGCCAAAACTGGTCATTCGATGGTTCGTTTTTCATGGTTTTCTGTCAGGAAGCGAGGTATGAGTATCAAATGGACAATTGACGGCTTTGACCGCTTCCGGGACCTACGGATTCTCCCCGAAAAACCCGTAGAAGGGAACTTTCCAGGTTTGGCACCAAAGCTAGCCATTCAACGGTTCGTTTTAGCGGAAAAACTGGTCATTAGACGGTTCGTGTTTCATGGTATTCTATCAGGAAGCGAGGTATGAGTATGAAATGGACAATTGACGGCTTTGACCGCTTCCGGGACCAACGGATTGTCCCAGGAAACCCGTAGAAGGGAACTTTCCAGGTTTGGCACCAAAGCTAGCCATTCAACGGTTCGTTTTTCATGGTCATTCGACGGTTCCCCGGGGACAATCCGTAGGTCATGGAAACGGTCAAAGACGTCAATTGTCCATTTTATAAGCATACCTCGCTTCCTGACAGAAAACCATGAAAAACGAACCGTCGATTAACCAGTTTTTCCGCTAAAACTGGAATGTCCCCTTCTACGGGTTCCCCACGGACAATTCATAGGTCCCTAAAGCGGTTAAAGCCGTCAATTGTCCATTTTATACTCATACCTCGCTTCCTGATAGAAAACCATGAAAACGAACCTTCTAATGACCAGTTTTGGCGCTAAAACAAAAATGTCTCCTCCTACGGGTTCCCCGGGGACAAGCGGTCAAAGCAGTCAATGGTCCATTTTATACTCATAACTCGCTTCCTGATAGATAACCATGAAAACGAACCGTCGAATGACAGGTTTTGGCGCTAAAATTTGAATGTCCCTTTCTACGGGTTCCCCGGGGACAATCCGTAAGTCCCGGAAACGGTCAAAGCCGTCAATTGTCCATTTTATACTCATACCTCGCTTCCTGATAGAAAATAATCAAAAACGAACCGTCGAATGACCAGTTTTGCCGCTAAAACAGAAATGTCTCTTTATACGGGTTCCCCGGGGCAATCCGTAGGTCCCGGAAGCGGTCAAAGCTATCAATTATCCATTTTACACTCATTCCTCGCTTCCTGATAGAAAACCATGAAAAACGAACCGTCGAATGACCAGTTTTGGCGCTAAAACAGAAATGTCCCCATCTACGGGTTCCCCGGTGACAATCCGTAGGTCCCGGAAGCGGTCACAGCCGTCAATGGTCCATTTTATACTCATAACTCGCTTCCTGATAGATAACCATGAAAACGATCCGTCGAACGACCAGTTTTGGCGCTAAAACTGGAATGTCCCTTTATACGGGTTCCCCGGGGACAATCCGTAGGTCCCGAAAGCTGTCAAAGCCGTCAATTGTCCATTTTATACTCATACCTCGCTTCCTGATAGAAAATAATCAAAAACGAACCGTCGAATGACCAGTTTTGCCGCTAAAACAGAAATGTATCTTCATACGGGTTCCCCGGGGCAATCCGTAGGTCCCGGTAGCGGTCAAAGCTATCAATTATCCATTTTACACTCATTCCTCGCTTCCTGATAGAAAACCATGAAAAACGAACCGTCGAATGACCAGTTTTGGCGCTGAAACAGAAATGTCCCCATCTACGGGTTCCCCGGGGACAATCCGTAGGTCTCGGAAGCGGTCAAAGCCGTCAATGGTCCATTTTATACTCATACCTCGCTTCCTGATAGAAAACCATGAGAAACGAACCGTCGAACGACCAGTTTTGCCGCTAAAACAGAAATGTCCCCTTCTACGGGTTCCCCGGGGACAATCCGTAGGTCCCGGAAGCGGTCAAAGCTATCAATTGTCCATTTTACACTCATTCCTCGCTTCCTGATAGAAAATCATGAAAAACGAACCGTCGAATGACCAGTTTTTCCGCTAAAACTGAAATGTCCCCTTCTACGGGTTGCCCGGGGACAATCCGTAGGTCCCGGAAGCGGTCAAAGCTATCAGTTGTCCATTTGATACTCATACCTCGCTTCCTGATAGAAAACCATGAAAAACTACCCGTCGAGCAACCAGTTTTGGCGCTAAAACAGAAATGTCCCCTGCTACGGGTTCCCCGGGGACAATCCGTAGGTCCCGGAAGTGGTCAAAGCCGTCAATTGTTCATTTTATACGCATACCTCGTTTCCTGATAGAAAACCATGAAAAACGATCCGTCGAACGACCAGTTTTGGCGCTAGAACTGGAATAGTGGAATGTCCCCTTCTACGGGTTCCTCGGGGACAATCCGTAGGTCCCGGAAGCGGTCAAAGCTATCAATTGTCCATTTTACACTCATTCCTCGCTTCCTGATAGAAAACCATGAAAAACGAACCGTCGAACGACCAGTTTTGGCGCTAAAGCTGGGATGTCCCCTTCTACGGGTTCCCCGGGGACAATCCGTAGGTCCCGGAAGCGGTCAAAGCTATCAATTGTCCATTTTACACTCATTCCTCGCTTCCTGATAGAAAACCATGAAAAACGAACCGTCGAACGACCAGTTTTGGCGCTAAAACTGGAATGTCCCCTTCTACGGGTTCCCCGGGGACAATCCGTAGGTCCCGGAAGCGGTCAAAGCCATCAATGGTCCATTTTATACTCATATCTCACTTACTGATAGAAAACCATGAAAAACGAACCGTCGAATGGCTAGCTTCGGTGCCAAAACTGAAATGTCCCCTCTACGGGTTTCCCATGGGACACCCCAGCGACTTCAGAATTCGTCTTTCTGGTTGGTTTTTCATTCTAGACGTGACAGAAGACTCCTGGAATGTAATCATAATGGAAGATCGGTCAAAAAGCTTGATTCAGATGAATTTGTGGCCTGGTCCCTTTTAAAACTCCCGATCGGCACCAATTCTAAACAAATGGCCATATCTCACTTGATACTGGTCCGATTTCGAATTTCAACATATGGTTCCAATCAGAAAGAGCCCTACTTTATTTGTGGTTACTAATATTATTCTGTTTCTAACCACCACTTATCCTAATACCCACCACAAATTTACGGTTCTGAACCTACCTTCGAAAAACCCGGAATATCTCCGGTATCCGATGGCCATGGTCGGTTCCATGAAAATATGGTGAAACTACATTAAATTTCTAGTTCAGGCATCCCTAAATTGTCCAAATCGGATAATATTTGACATAGTTACAACACATTTAATTATTCCCAATTGTCAATCGAATCTGTATCTTCATTACTTTCGTCTACTTCCTTTCGCTTTGAGTAGTATAATGATCACCGAAAAAAGCCAATAAATTAATTTCGATTTCGATTCCCAAAATTTGCCTATCCCAGTTATTTTGGACATCCCCTGTATATGCATATGTGTCTCATACATCCGAGAATAAGCGTACGTCCAGGCATTAGAGGTGTGCGCCGGTCCGAAAATCGGCGGCGGCGGCGTTTGTCAGAATTTTGGTCGGCAGCGGCGGTGTTTTCGGCATCACGCCGTAAATATTCATTTGAAAATTATTTTCGGATTTTCCATGGAAACTACTTTAAAGTTTTGAGAGTTCTTTGGAATTTCCTAGGGAGCACTTTGGAATTTGCAAGGAAAATTGTTTGGTATTTCCGTGAGACATTCTTCGGAATTTACATGAGAAATTCATCATTATTTTCACGAAAAATTGTTTCATGTTTCTACAAGGAAATGTTCAGAAAATCCACGGAAAGTTTTTGTTCGGTATTCTTTGAAATTTACACAGAGAATTCTTCAGATTTTCCGCGTGAGATTGTTCAAAATGTGTACACCAACAAAAGAATTGAATTTCAATGTCAAATTGTTCGAAATTTATTGAAATTTGCACGGAAATTTTTCAAATTTCTATGGAAAATTCTTCGTTCCACGAATTTAAAAAAAACTTAACAAAATTGTTCAGAAGTTCCATTTTTACGAAAAACTTTTCGGTATTTCAACGATAGAAAATCTGAATTTCGAATGAATTTCGTTGGATTTCTACAGGGAATTCATTGTGTTGTCCATAAGAGGTTCTTCGGAAAATCAATGGAAATAATAAAACAAATGGAAAGTTCGTTTGGCCAAAAATAATTTGTCGGAAAGCCATTTGTCCGAATAATACATCAAGTCGAAAATCAACATCAAAACTGCATTTGGTTGAAATGATGAACGTTTGAGTGAAAAGGTTCATTTCATTTAATTAGTTTACATCTAAACAGATAACACTGAATCAACAATTTGACGCCACAATACACGATTCGAGGCCGCATCTCTCCATCCTCGGATACGCCCCACACTCGCCAAGTCGTTTTGCACCTGGTCTGCCCATCTCGCTCGCTGCGCTCCATGCCGTCTCGTACCTGCCGGATCGGAAGCGAACACCATCTTTGCAGGGTTGCTGTCCGGCATTCTTGCAACATATCCTGCCCATCGTACCCTTCCGGCTTTAGCTACCTTCTGGATACTGGGTTCGCCGTAGAGTTGAGCGAGCTCATCCCAAGTAGCACACGCAACATCTTCCAAAAAGCACATTGTTTCTATTCAGTTTCATTAAAGGCATTGGAAAAACATCAAAGTACGAAAAAGTTGCATCAAGATGTCAAAAACGTTCGAGTTGTGATCAATGTTTCATTAGCATTGCAATGCAGTACCTGTTTACAACCAAAGAATACTGCACTTGATGTTGCAAACACGAAACAAAATCATTAAGTTGCATATTTTTTATCATGTAACTTCAATGCGTCTTTCAAAATTTATTTGTTTGTTTAAATTAAGTTGCAGATAAGTTGAGTGTGTCTTCTTGTTTAATTTAACGTCTTTCATCGTTTTGACAACTAACATATTTTCCCGGTGATGGTGCAATCAAGTAACAGAAAACCCGAGTACAAAACTTCATAATCGTATGGTTTTTATGGTGAATCAACATGCAGTCCCTTCGAAGAGTTGAATGGTGCTGTGGTAGAGTGAAGGACTATCAATCACAAGATCCATAAATCGAATCCAGCTTTATATTTTTATTCTATTGTTTCCCTCTGTAGTACTTTGCAACATTATTGAAATTTTACTGCAATCGAAGGATGTTTCTGTAGGCTCCACCTCTTGCGCTTTTTAGATTGCAAGAGAGCTATGTTTGATGGCACATACGCAAAGATTGTTTCTTTCTGAATAGTTGCAACACAGTGAAATGTTCAGTAGTGAAACAATTTGTGCTGCTTGGGATGGTTCATTCTTCGCCGCCACACACCGTCTTCTTGCACACCGCCAAAGATGGTCCTAAGCACCCGTCTCTCGAATACTCCGAGTGCTTGCAAGTCCTCCTCGAGCATTGTCCATGTTTCATGTCCTTAGAGGACAACTGGTCTTATAAGCGTCTTGTACATGACACATTTGGTGCGGTGGCGAATCTTTTTCGACCGCAGTTTCTTCTGGAGCCCGTAGTAGGCCCGACTTCCACAGATGATGCGCCTTCGTATTTCACGACTAATGTTGTTGTCAGCCGTTAGCAAGAATCCGAGGTAGACGAATTCCTTGACCACCTCGAAGGTATCCCCGTCTATCGTAACACTGCTTCCCAGGCGGGCCCTGTCGCGCTCGTTTCCGCCCACAAGCATGTACTTTGTCTTTGACGCATTCACCACCAGTCCAACTTTTGTTGCTTCACGTTTCAGGCGAGTGTACAGTTCTGCCACCTTTGCAAATGTTCGGCCGACAATGTCCATGTCATCCGCGAAATAAATTGACTGGATCTGTTGAAAATCGTACCCCGGCTGTTACACCCGGCTCTCCGCATGACACCTTCTAGCGCAATGTTGAACAACAGGCACGAAAGTCCATCACCTTGTCTTAATCCCCGGCGCGATTCGAACGAACTGGAGTGTTCGCCCGAAATCTTCACACAGTTTTGTACACCATCCACCGTTGCTTTGATCAGTCTGGTAAGCTTCCCAGGGAAGCTGTTCTCGTCCATAATTTTCCATAGTTCTACGCGGTCTATACTGTCGTATGCCGCCTTGAAATCAACGAACAGATGGTGCGTTGGGACCTGGTATTCACGGCATTTTTGAAGGATTTGCCGTACAGTAAAGATCTGGTCCGTTGTCGAGCGGCCGTCAACGGAGCCGGCTTGATAACTTCCCACGAACTCGTTCACTAATGGTGACAGACGACGGAAGATGATCTGGGATATCACTTTGTAGGCGGTATTAAGGATGGTGATCGCTCGAAAGTTCTCACACTCCAGTTTGTCGCTTTTCTTGTAGATGGGGCATAAAAACCCCTTCCTTCCACTCCTCCGGTAGCTGTTCGGTTTCCCAGATTCTGACTATCAGTTTGTGCAGGCAAGTGGCCAGCTTTTCCGGGGCCATCTTGATGAGCTCAGCTCCGATACCATCCTTACCAGCTGCTTTATTGGTCTTTAGCTGTTGAATGGCATCCTTAACTTCCCTCAAGGTGGGGGCTGGTTGGCTTACATAAAAAAGGTTATACAACGGTAAACAGTTTGGGCAAAAATTTCAAAGCGACATGCGATCGAGTTGGTAATTTGACCGAAAAAGTACTCTTCCTAACACGTCGTTTGGCCGAAAAGGTTGTTTGACATAAAGGACCATTTGATCAAAAATGTCATTTGGACAAACGGCCTAATGTTGATTTCTGAACGGGTTATATAGTCAAAAACATCCACCTGGTTGGCCAAATAACATTTTCAGCCTAATGGCCTTTCCGTCAAGCGACCATTTCGGCAAAAAAAATCCTTTATGGCCAAACGACTTTTTTGATCAAATGGCCAGTCGGACGAACGACATTTTCGGCCGTATGTCCATTTCGGCTAAATAAAATTTTCGACTGGATGGGTTTTTGCCTAAAGGTTTGTTCGGCCAAATGACATATTCGGCCAAACACTTTTCGGCCAGGGACCCTCCTTAGCCGTGCCGTAAGTCGCGCGGCTACAAAGCAAGACCATGCTGAGGGTGGCTGGGTTCGATTCCCGGTGCCTGTCTAGGCAATTTTCGGATTGGAAATTGTCTTGACTTCCCTGGGCATAAAAGTATCATCGTGATAGTCTCATGATATACGACTGCAAAAATGGTAACTTGGCTTAGAAACATCGCAGTTAATAACTGTGGAAGTGCTTAATGAACACTAAGCTGCGAGGTGGCTCTGTCCCAGTGTGGAGATGTAATGCCAATAAGAAGAAGAAGAAGACCTTTCGGCCAAATTAATCGACCTGTCGTCTGGCCGAAAGTCATTCAGCGAAAAGCCATTTTTTCGAATACCACTTGGTTGAATAAAACGTTAGGCCAAATTCCATTAAAATGAATTAAACGTTTGTCCGAAACGATATTAGATCGAAAATGGTTTGACCGAAAATGACATTTGGCCGAAAGCGACAAGTTGCCGAAAGACACATTCAGCCAAATGGTAAAAAATTCTATTTCTACGAGTATTTTTTGTTATTTCAACGGGAAATCCTTCGAAATATACAATCAAAGTTTTCTAAAGAGAAATTTTATTGAATTTTGAAGGAAATCATTGGTATTTCCATGAAAAAAAAAGTTCTAACGTGATGTTCTAGGGATCAATAGTAAAAATCTTCAGAAATTTCACTGAATCTTCAGAATTTCCTCAGAACATTCTGCGGACTTCTTTAAATTTGAAGCGGCGTGAAAAAATAAAGACCACCAGCGTAACGAGTTTTAAACGGCGGCCAGCCGATGCAAAAATGTTGGTGGCGGCGGAGCACACCTCTACCAGGCATCTCTCTGCCTGTCATCAACTTTTCGTACGTCACCTTTCCTGTCGTCTGCATTGGCTCTAGATATCGCTGCTGGCGACCATGGAGTCGTATCGTGGTGCAGGAAGAATACTTCTATGATCTCCTTCAATCTCGATGGAAATCGTTCAGGGGCTGTAGTGCCCCGCTTGTGTTGATCAGGTTTTCAATTTGCTCGATCCATCAGTGGGTCCTAGGTTAATCCTCAGTTGAGATTCTCTTGGTATATTAGCGGCGCACGCTTATGAGAGCACGCCGTGTGCTCATCCAGCTCAAACATCGTGACGCGTTATATGTTTTGCAGGCGAAGTTTGCGGTTCGCTGCAGATATTCCGGAAGGTGGCAGCGTGGAAGACCAATGGACCGCCATCAAGAATGCCTTCATCGCCACCAGCGAGAACAATCTGGGCGAACTACGCACCCAGCGAAAACAATGGATCACCGATGAGACCTGGAGGAAGATAGAGGAGCGAAGAGAAGCCAAAGCCGCGATAGAGCGATCGAAAACCAGAGGAGCCAAAGTCTTAGCCCGTCAACGATACACGGCTTTTGAGAAGGAAGTAAAACGCTCATGTCGACGGGACAAGCGAGCGTGGGCAGACTCTCTGGCCGACGAAGGAGAGAGAGCCGCCCCAACCGGGGACATTCGCCTCCTCTACGATATCTCACGACGCTTAAGCGGGGCGAAGATGAATGCAACGATGCCTGTGAAAGACGCGAATGATCAGTTATTGACCGACCCAACTGACCAGCTGAAACGCTGGTTCGAGCACTTCGAACAACTTTTTCAAGTGCCAACCAGGCCATCACCACCTCGGCATGATCTGCCTAGGATCCGACGTATAACACGTGTCAATACCGAAGCTCCATCACTGCTAGAGATTCAAACAGCCATCCAAAGCATGAAATCGAATAAAGCCCCAGGGGTCGACCGCATATCAGCCGAGATGCTCAAAGCTGACCCCATGACATCCGCTCAACTACTGCATCGTTTATTTCGTAATATCTGGGACACCGCAACTTTCACGGTCGACTGGATGCAAGGTATCTTAGTGAAGGTGCCCAAAAAGGGTGACCTGACTGTATGCGATAACTGGCGAGGCATTATGTTGCTGTGTACCGTTCTCAAAGTTTTGTGCAAAATTACCCTAGCCCGGTTTCAGGAGAAGATCGATGCGACTCTCCGGCGGCAGCAACCCGGATTCCGTGCCGGAAGATCCTGTGTGGACCATATTGTCACGCTCCGCATCATTTTGGAGCAGGTCAACGAATTCCAAGAGTCCCTTTACTTGGTATTCATTGACTACGAAAAAGCTTTCGACCGTCTCAATCACGAGAATATGTGGGGCGCCCTGAGACGCAAGGGGGTTCCTGAGAAAATCATCAACCTCATCGAAGCACAGTACGAGGCCTTTTCGTGTAGAGTGCTGCACAATGGAGTCCTGTCCGACCCTATCCGGGTCGTAGCTGGTGTGAGGCAAGGATGTATTCTATCACCGTTACTGTTCCTCATCGTAATCGATGAGATTCTGGTAGATGCGATTGACCGTGAACCAAACCGCGAGCTGTTATGGCAGCCTATAACCATGGAGCACCTAAACGACTTCGAATTGGCGGATGACGTTGCACTACTCGCGCAACGGCGCTCTGATATGCAGAGTAAGCTCAACGACCTTGCCGATCGCTCCTCCTCGGCAGGTTTAGTCATCAACGTCAACAAAACCAAATCGTTGGATGTAAACACGGTGACTCCTTCCAGTTTCACAGTAGCCGGGCAACCAGTGGACAATGTTGAAAGCTTCCAATATCTTGGTAGCCAAATGACGTCAGACGGTGGTACCAAGATCGACATAGGCGCACGGATCAAGAAAGCAAGGGCTGCCTTTGCGAGTTTAGGAAATATCTGGAAAAACAGGCAGATAAGTGAACGCACCAAAATACGAATTTTCAACTCTAACGTGAAATCTGTGCTGTTATACGCTAGCGAAACATGGTGTGTATCAGTGGAGAACACTCAACGGCTGCAGGTGTTCATTAACAGATGCCTGCGGTATATAATTCGGGTCTGGTGGCCTCACAACTGGATCTCAAACAACGAGCTTCATCGTCGTTGTCACCAGAGGCCGATAGCAACAGAAATTCGGGATCGAAAGTGGGGCTGGGTCGGCCACACTCTACGTAGGGGCGGAAACGAAATCTGAAAACAAGCATTAGACTGGAACCCAGCGGGACATCGCAGCAGAAGCAGACCCAGAGGCTCATGGCGGCGAAGCCTCAATAAAGAAATAAAAGAAGTCGACAGAAATCTAACCTGGCAATAGGTTAAAGCGATAGCCGGGCAACGCTCAGGATGGAGATCTTTCAAGTCGGCCCTTTGCATCACCGGAGGTGTATAGGATCCATAAGTAAGTAAAGTTTGTTCGGCCAAATGACATATTCGGCCAGGGGACCTCCTTAGCCGTGCCGTAAGTCGCGCGGCTACAAAGCAAGACCATGCTGAGGGTGGCTGGGTTCGATTCCCGGTGCCGGTCTAGGCAATTTTCGGATTGTGAATTGTCTCGACTTCCCTATGCATAAAAGTATCATCGTGTTAGCCTCATGATATACGAATGCAAAAATGATAACTTGGCTTAGAAACCTCGCAGTTAAGAACTGTGGAAGTGCTTAATGAACATTAATCTGTGAGGCGGCTCTGTCCCAGTGTGGAATAACATCTCCAATAAGAAGAAGACTTTTCGGCCAAATTAATCGACCTGTCGTCTGGCCGAAAGTCATTCGGCGAAAAGCCATTTATTCGAATACCACTTGGTTGAATAAAACGTTAGGCCAAATTCCATTAAAATGAATTGAACGTTTGTCCGAAACGGTATTGAATCGAAAATGGTTTGACCGAAAATGACATTTGGCCGAAAGCGACAAGTTGCCGAAAGACACATTCGGCCAAATGGTAATTTGACCGAGAAGTTGTTT
Source organism: Armigeres subalbatus (assembly GCF_024139115.2). Lineage (NCBI taxonomy): Eukaryota > Metazoa > Arthropoda > Insecta > Diptera > Culicidae > Armigeres > Armigeres subalbatus. The sequence goes on along the minus strand of NC_085140.1, from coordinate 182,120,337 downwards.
GCCCTAACAGTTCATCTACCTGAAAATGGCATTTGTTTGAAATGGTCGTTTTGCCGAAAAAGTCATTTGGCCGAATATGTCGTATGGTAGATATCGTCGTTTGGCAGAAAAAACCTTTTGGTCCGGAAATGTCCGTTATGCAACGGCATTTTCTGCCAATTGACCTATTCGGCTAAACGGCTTTTTTATGAAAATGACTAATTAAGCAGAACAATACTTTGGGCCGAATGCGTTTCTTGTCCAAATGACCCTTCCTGCCACACGACCATTTCAGCCAATTGAGTTATTCGGCCAACTGTTTTGCCTTTCTCGTATACACAATTATTTTTAGATAAATAAGCTAAAGAAGACTATTTTTGGTCATATAAGCGCTGTGAACAATGTTTGTTGTGTTGTGGCCTTCGGCAAAATGGCTTTCTGCTAAAAGACTTTTTTTTTTCTGTGTCTTTATTAAGGAGACTTTCAGCCCGAGGCTGGCTCGTCTCCAAAACTGCAAAAAGACTCTTCTTCGTTCAAAAATTCTATTTCTACAAGTATTTTTTGTTATTTCAACGGGAAATCCTTCGAAATATACAATCAAAGTTTTCTTATTGAATTTTGAAGGAAATCATTGGTATTTCCATGAAAAGAATTCCTAACGTGATGTTTTAGGGATCAATAGGAAAAATCTTCAGAAATTTCACTGAATCTTCAGAATTTTCTCAGAACATTCTGCGGACTTCTTTAAATTTGAAGCGGCATGAAAAAATAAAGACCAAGCGGCGGCCCGCCGATGCAAAAATGTTGGTGGCGGCGGAGCACACCTCTACCAGGCATCTCTCTGCCTGTCATCAACTTTTCGTACGTCACCTTTCCTGTCGTCTGCATTGGCTCTAGATATCGCTGCTGGCGACCATGGAGTCGTATCGTGGTGCAGGAAGAATACTTCTATGATCTCCTTCAATCTCGATGGGAATCGTTCAGGGGCTGTAGTGCCCCGCTTGTGTTGATCAGGTTTTCAATTTGCTCGATCCATCAGTGAGTCATAGGTTAATCCTCAGTTGAGATTCTCTTGGTATATTAGCGTCGCACGCTTATGAGAGCACGCCGTGTGCTCATCCAGCTCAAACATCGCGACGCGTTATATGTTTTGCAGACGAAGTTTCCGGTCGCACGTATTTAGGGAATTATCTCCCGTCTTGCTCGTCTTAAGAGCCACTAGCAACGTTTTCCACCTCTGATATATACAACGGCTGTATGTGGCATATGTCTTACTTTAATCCGGCTCGAAGGACCAATTTATGCTCCGCAGTGAACTAATAAAATATAACCGACGGATCAAATGGACTTAAAAAGGATCACTGTTCACTTAAGGAATTGGCACAACTACTTATCAGACATTATATTTCTTATCAGCATTCTACGTTCTAAATTACACTTTACTATTAGAAAACTGCTGATGACACTGTTGTACACGCGTTTGTGGCTAGTAAGAACTTGGCCGTTCGCCTTGTCTTAAACTACTGCTTTTTTGCTCTGGCTTATGCGCATGCTTTAACTACCTACCTTGTGTCTGGCTGAAATGGTCTCTTCAAAAGAATATTCTAGAAATTCTAAAAAAGAAAGCGTATGTTCGCGAACACAGTATTTGCAAGCAATTATAGTTATTCAAATAACAACAAGCTATTTTACAATGAATGATTATTTATATTATCTTCCATTTTCCAGTTGAATCTGGTGGCAAAACCAGTACTACCAGCCCGATGGACTTCGTTCAGATGGACATGAAGAAAAAATTGATCAAAAATATCATTCTGCCACCGCTGGATCCTACGGTGCACTATTTCCGTTCATTCAAAATCATGCCTCGGGCCCAAAATGCTCACGCCTACGTCAATGGAGCATTCTTGATCAGGACCAACAAGACTCGAGACAATGTGGAAATGGCCAGAATATGTTTTGGCGGAATTAACCCTAATGTAATTTTTAATTTAACCACAACTAGTTCCTTATCTCATTCGTTTAATTTTAGTTCACCCATGCCACAAATACCGAAAACATGTTAATAGGAAAGAATTTGTTCAGCAACGATACAGTCCAAACTGCTATTAACACTTTATCCGCCGAATTAGATCCCGATTGGGTTTTGCCTGATGCATCTGTAGACTACCGCAAAAACCTTGCCATCTCCCTGTTCTACAAATTCATCCTCGCAATCGTACCAGAAGGTCAATTCAGTCTCAAACCGGAATACAAATCTGGAGGAACCGTCATGGAACGCCCGTTGTCATCTGGAAAGCAATCTTTCGACACTATTGAGAAGAACTGGCCACTAACGAAAAATATTCCCAAGATTGAAGCCTTATCCCAAACCGCTGGGGAAGCAAAATATGCCAACGACTTGGCACCACAACCTGGAGAACTCTACGCTGCGTTCGTTTTGGCTACACAGGCTCACTCTAGGATAGCAAAGCTAGATGCTTCGGATGCTTTAGTAGGTATTGTCATATTGATGTACAAGCAAAATATTTTCATTTAGCACATTCCAGAAAATGCCTGGCGTTGTGGCTTTCTATTCAGCTAAGGATATTCCCGGAACGAACAACTTCATGCCGGCAGGACTGGGTAATCAAGACGTAGAAGAAATTCTGTGCAGCGGGGAAGTTCAATTCCACAGTCAACCAGCAGGTTTGATTGTCGCAGAAACGTTCAACCAAGCGCAGAAGGCAGCCAAGGCTGTGGTCATAACGTACGAGAAGACCAGTAACCGCGCACTCTATCCAACCTTAAAATCAGTTATGGATGTTGATGCTCGAGATCGTTTCTACGATGTTTCCTTCGACAAGAGAGGTAAAGGATACAGAGTAGCCCAAGCACCCACCGCCACAAAGAATGTTAAGGGACGGTTCGAGATAGCTGGACAGTACCACTACACAATGGAAACGCACACCTGCGTGTGTGTTCCTATAGAAGATGGTATGGATGTGTACTCTTCAACACAATGGATGGATTTGACACAGGTAGCAATTGCTGAATCAATTAAGGTCCCGCAAAACAGTCTCAACATGTACGTTCGTCGCTTGGGTGGAGGATACGGTTCCAAAATATCCCGAGGGACTCAGATCGCCTGCGCATGTGCTCTGGCTGCTCATTTCCTGCAAAGAACGGTACGTTTTGTTCTCCCAATCGAGACCAACATGTCCGCCATCGGCAAACGCTACGGCTGTATTAGCGATTACGATGTCGACGTCGAGAAGAACGGTAAAATCACAAAAATGAGCAACCACTACGTCCAGGACTATGGCATATCGTTGAACGAATCGGTACAAAGTGCCACAACCGAATTTTTCAAAAACTGTTACGACACAAAGACATGGAAGGTTGTTGGAAAAGCGGTGAAGACAGATGCCCCCAGCAATACGTGGTGTCGAGCACCGGGAACAACCGAAGGAGTTGCAATGATCGAAAACATTATGGAACACATCGCACAGGAAATCGGGCAAGATCCTTTGGAAGTCCGAATGGCCAATATGATGCCAGATAATAAAATGAAAACGTTGATGCCACAGTTTCGTTCCGATGTTCAGTATGATGATCGGAAACGCGCAATCGACGAATTCAATGCCAACAACCGGTGGAAGAAACGGGGTATCGCTATCGTGCCAATGCAGTATTGGTTGGAGTATTTCGGACAACTGAACGCCATCGTATCGGTTTACGCTGGCGATGGTACGGTGTCTGTCACTCATGGTGGCATTGAAATGGGCCAAGGTATGAATACGAAGGTTGCCCAAGTTACAGCGTTCGCACTTGGAATTCCGTTGGAGAAGGTGAGTGTAAAGCCATCCACGAGTATGACATCGCCTAATGCTATAGTGACGGGTGGAAGCATGACCAGTGAGGCAGTTTGCTTTGTAAGTATTAAAATAAGTAACGTAAGATGCATCAATGAAATAACGTTCTAAAAAATTTTAGGCTGTCAAAAAAGCATGCGACAGTCTGGTACAACGCATGAAACCCGTCCGCGATGAGAATCCCGGCGCTCCATGGGAGATGATTGTCAAGCTGTCCTACGTGAAGAACATAGACCTGTGCTCTGAAGCTCAATATAAAGCAGAGGACCTCAAAGCGTATTACATTTGGGGACTAAGCTGTGCCGAAGTCGAGGCTGATATCCTAACTGGCAATGTTCAAGTTACGCGGGTAGATATTCTGGAGGATACAGGCGAGAGTCTTAGTCCCGGCATCGATGTAGGACAAATCGAAGGTGCTTTCGTTATGGGAATCGGATATTATTTAACCGAGGCGCTCGTCTATGATAGCGAATCTGGTGCTCTACTTACAAACCGTACCTGGACCTATAAGCCACCAGGTGTGAAGGATATTCCCATTGATTTTCGGGTAAACTTCCTGAGAAGTAGCGCCAATCCGGCCGGAGTTCTGCGATCCAAAGCAACCGGAGAACCCGCGTTGAATATGACGATTGTGGTTCTGTTTGCTTTGCGCTACGCTTTACGGTCGGCGAGAAAGGATGCTGGGCTACCGGATACATGGATTCCGATGGGGACACCTACTACTCCCGATCAAGTTTATATGTTGGCAGGAAATAAAACAGAGCAGTATATGTTAAACTAACATAGCAGTTTCCTCCTATTTTATTACAGTAAAATATGTGCTTTCCGAGGTGCTGGAACATTTATTTGTTAATTATTTTTTGAGATACTGTATTAAATAAATCTTCATCAAGCTTGTTTTTAGGATTTTCTTTCTATTCTGAGATCCACCATTGTTGCTCCACTTTTTTGAGAGTGTTCAGGTTTCCAGGACCAGATTTTGGTTTGCCATTTGCCTATATATGTACCACAATACCACCGAAAAAGTTTTGGTTGTACCTGTCGCGATTAAACCCGCTCATCACTGACGACGATATAAACTATTGTATCGAGCTGCTTGTGCTCACCAGATTTGATCGACGTTATATCTTTGGTTCCAAAGGGAAAAGACACATCCAACATGACGTTTGTTTCATTCAAGATCGGTCTTGATCGTGATATAATGTGCACCTATCCTCGCAGCCGCTGCTTACTCGTCAATTCCAGGCCCTAAGGAAGCCCCCGAAACACCCGCCCCAGTCGCGCTCCAGGTGGACATCCACCATAGTCATCGTCCCGGTCCTGCGGTCAGTGATGGCTTAGGGGGCTTCCGGCCTGCAACGTCAGGCGTGTACAATGTCAATTTAGAACACGCAGTGCTTGAAATCTTTTCGGTTTCTAGCTTCAGGGACTTTCGAATGGTCTCAGAATTTACAAGCAGAACGTTCGAGGACTGAGCACAAAAATCGATTCGTACGCTGAGTACGACTTAATTGTGCTGACAGAAATTTGGTTGGACGATTGATATATTCAACTCAGCTTTTCGGATCGCTATACACCGTATTTAGGACTGATCGATCCCTCCTCAACAGTCAAAAATCACGAGACGGGGGAAGCCTGATTACTGTATTTACCTTTTGTTAAGAAAATTATTTTGAGCTTTTTAGTGGAATGTCTTCACTTGTCATAAGACTGAAGACGGCCTTACTGTTGAGGCCGAAATACGTATCTGTCAAGGTGGTGGTGGAATTAAGTTTGTACAATCCCAAACTCGTCTTATGACAAGTGTATTTACCTATTTTTTGTGTGGTCTCCAGAAACCTTGCGAGCAAAGGCGTAGGATCGCCAATCCGGAGATGGCGAGTTCAATTCTCGATCCGGTCTAAGATGTTTTCGGGTTGAAAACATTCTCGACTCCCTGGGCATTGTGTATCCATTGTACTTGTCACACAAGATACATACTCATGCAATGGCGGGCATAGGAAAGCTTTCAATTAAGAACTGAGAAAATGCAAATAGAATACTAAGTTGAAAAGCAGGCCAAGTTTCAGTTGGAATGTAGAGCAATTGAAGAAGAAGAAGAAGAATCAAATTTGACATATGCCGTGAACTTAATTCAAAATAGAACATCTTGGTAGCCATGAATTAGATTCTATGCAGGTATCTGTCATATTTGCTAATATCAAAATAACTATGTTTTTAAAAACTAGTGCATGTTTTCGAAAATAAATTTGTATTTCGTGGGGCATCGAAACCCGTACCCTTAAGCACCTTAGTATATGAAAAAGTCATTCAAAAATAGGAATCGAATGTAAATAAAACGTTTGTCATCGAAACAGGAGCATGAAGGCTTCTACTTTTGAAGTGTTTCACATTTACTCATTAAAAACTACGAAAAACATGATAAAATAATAAATTAAATCAACTACTCCTGACTCGAAATCCGTCCACCGTGGACGGATTTTGAATCAAATGATCAAAATCCGTACAGCTATTTTTTAAACTAAATATTAAAATTGAAACAGTCTGGTTGACTAAACTGATGCTGACTGACTAAACTCTAGGATAGGATGTGACAACTTAATTGAGACTGCCTTGTTGTTTCTTAGTCGGTTGCTCTGATGGAACATACACACGGTCAAGCAGTTTGACCAACATTGACTCCACCTCTCGTTTATTCAAACATTCATCAATTTTTATCAACACCGACACGAACAATCAATTTATTCGACCAACAATATCACACACGAACGACCGAAGCACCAACTCGAGCACCAACCATCAAAAATATATGGGGGTTTGTGCAACTTCACTACAAATGCTCAAACATGTTCGGCGAACCTTGACTCCACCCCCGACAACTCAAACCAAAATCAAACCGTTTTAATTTTTCCCAACCGAGCCGCCAACTGTCAAATGGTTGTTCGAACAACTTCACACACGTTCCAACAAAGCAGCAACCGAAGCGTTTTCTGGGGGTGGAGTCAATGTTCGTCGAACTGCTTGACTGGTGTGTACGTAGCATGACGAGGTGGTCGCCAGTGCAGCCAAAGTAATTTGGTACAAAATCTTCCAAATATCATGTATCAAAACATGATGTTTTTTTACCGTTCCATCCATTATTTATGTAAGAGAAGCGAAAGACTAACAGAGAGAAGTTTTCGCTAATAAAAATATGACTTTGAGATCGAAAATAACAGAAAGATGAATCACTATGCTTAAAATCAATAGTTTAAAACCTTTACAACCCTTGAGAATGATTTATATGGCGTTAGCAGTCCAATATACATTTATTTTTTTGCCAAAATACTGGAATTCAAACATTAAAGAATTTTGCTTATTATCAACTTTACAAACCTGCAACACGGCCAAACTAGCAACATGCTGCCCTACGAAAAACGCGCCGCCACCAATCGAAGTAATCGATTGTCATTTTCAACCAATCAGCAACCGGTACGATTGTGACAGCAAATCGGTACGATTTTTACTGACTACTTGGCACATCCTATCCTAGACTAAACTACCACTGTAAATAGTTCGATACGCACCTTGAGAAGCGATTCCTACGATTTGTATTCCGCTTATCTTGTGTACTGATTCGCAATTAGCAATTAAAACACAGTTACTTTAGGTGCAATTATTTATGCTCTACCCGAAAACAAGATATTTTTTTCCGATGGTTTTCGGCTGTTGTCAGTGTCACATTAATGAAGATTCGAAAGCTGAACATTTATTTGGTGAGATAAATCTGATTTATTATGTCATCTTGGTGCTGATTAAGGGAAATCATGTCAAACTTTAGATTATGCAACTAGCCATTTCCTGTGGGTTGCTCGTGTCCGGAATCGCAGCTGCGGTCCGTTTGAAATAATTCATGTAGCCCGATTCTATTTAGTATATACTTCTTCTGGTAGAGAAATGTTTCAGAAAATTTCATTTTTCTGCGTCTCTTCGAGCTAGCAACGCGATATTTCCCACTTTAAAAACAATTGTTTGAGAGTACATGGTCACTTTGTGAGTTTTCCAGTGGTTAATCAAAGTACAATACCGGTACAAATTTTGGAGCCGTATTTATTTTAGAGGAACCATGTGGACCGGTACCACAGACAGGTAAGGGAATGTTTCCTTTAACTGCCTATATTTTATTGGTTGCTACCGGATTCTATGGATCGGTCTTTGAATTTTTCTTCAAGTATGAAATTTTTGGATGGGTTACTTTAGAGATTTGGAATTGGTGCGTTAGGTTCTGCCATTTACCATACCAGGGTACGATACTTTGATTGTGATCAAGAATTCAACAAACGCTTTTTTCGTCCTCATTTCTATGACAGTTCATCATATACAGGTACATCATTTCCTAGTGGTAGTTAGCTGAAAGTATTCCTAGTTATTGGTAATTTTGCGGAAAGGTCACTATTTGCGTCTACAACGGTTGTTTTTCAATTTTTCACCACACAAATTATGAAACATCATTAATTTGAGATTTGAGTGTATCGCCAATATGACAGCAAGTTTCTCTCTACTGGATTTTATAAGTTTAAATACAACTACCTATTAGTTGAAATATGCGTGCATTTTTTTAAAATAAATTCTTAAAGCTTTCAATTGCAGCATCAACCAAATCACTTTCAATTGTACTCTGTACTATTGGGATTTAATATTAATTTTAGTCATAAAATGCTGAGAAATCGCATAGACACATATTTTTGATTAATAATTCACCATTTAGCCCTTAATTAGCATTTCGTAACGTGTAAAAATTGTCTAATTTATAAATTTGATGATCGTTTGTTAATTGAATCACCTAAGTCGCGCATAAACTTTTCTCATTACAATAACAGTGTTTGACATAAGAAGAAGAAAAAGAAGAAGAATGAAGACCGAACGATCGTGCGATTGTCGAAATATTTTGTTCTGCTGTGTGCGATCGATAAGTCAATTAATTAGTACGCGTTCAATAGTGTTTTTGTGTAACCTCGAGCAATCAACTGATTTTGAAAAAAAGGATTTGTTCACAGAGGTTCAAGATATTTAGCAGTTAACAGTTTATCTTAGTCCTTGCCACTTTTATATTAGTCCTTGCTACACATTCAGCGATGGAAAAAAGTTAATGTTAATCTAGTTTAGCTTCGGTTCAACACACCTCTACTTTTATGTAAACTGCAATAAATCTTTATAAGAGTGAACAATAGTTGAAACACTAAATAAAAACATACTCATAACCCACACAAAAAGAAAGTAATGAAAAATAAACGCTATATAAAATAAACGTAAATTACCAAACTATTTTTAGCTGTTCTTGCATTCTTATTTAACCTTAAATTGAAATAAAAATAAGGGTTACTGGTTGACATTAGCTTTCTGATTACTATCAATGTGGTTGAACAGCCGTGAATAGATCCTTGTTTTCGATTTCAATTCCGCTCTTTTCTACTTTCCTTTTGTTAAACAATGAACGCGGGCGCTTAATCCAATACTCATAAGGACAATCGCTCACTTTGAGCAATTGATTGTTTTTTCTCGCGAAGAAAGAATAATTGAATAGGATACGAAAATGCACATACTGCTGTATAGAAGTTACATAGGTCACATCACTTTCCATGGTGCATCCCGATCTATGTTTCTGATTACCCTACCCAACTAACACAACTTCCTTCCCGTGGTTATTGTGGAGGTGCAGAGGTATTCTCGGTCTCTAGTAGCAACAATAACCACACACTAACATTCCCTCCCTTTCCCAACTGACTGTAAGGACTTGGCCGGCGCCGTTATTGATCAAGATTTGCGAGCTGCTGAAACGTGCACTTCGAGAATAAATGGTAAATCCCAACCACTATTCACTTCGATCGTAGTGCAATTCGCACCAGTTCCGATCAATCACGGAGTAGCAACCATTGATATGTACAGTCAGTCTAAGCTAAGCTAAGCTAAGCTAATTATGCTCTACCCGGCGGCTCTAAAATGGCGGCACAAACTCCGCGTTTGGTGGGTGGAGATTTGTTTTTGATTTTTGTTGTTTTAATTTCAAAGTCTTCTTTCAAATTCTATGCCCTAAAAGCTTACTGCCAAGAATCTGAACAGGATAAGATTAATTATTTCTCGTTAATTATCTTTAACCCCCTTTAATTTATTGATATCTCATGAGGTGGACGGATTTCGGTGCTGTACAGAGTTCGGTCCCGCACGGTATGCAACTAATTTCAATATTTCCAGGACTCTGGTTGTGCATTGCAGAAGGGTATTCGGCGGCAATGATTGAATGTTAGTGGTTTTTAGGTGGCATGTGATCAACAGCTGCAAGCAATCTACAAATGAAAGGCCTAGATCGATTCGGCATAGCCAACACGCCACCATGGGAGCACAGATCTCCCTCAGTTTAATCTGGAAATGGTCTGTTCGTAGTGGGGATGTTGTAGTTTCTGTGAATCACAGATCAGAATACGAACAATGTCCAATAAGGTCTGCCTGCATGATTAAAATCGCCAAGTGACACCACCCTTGCCTATAGTGAAGAAAATTATTTTTCCCGTATTACTGTTTTAAATTCACTTGCATTAGGTACTAGGTAGTACCCATCGTGATTTATTAAATCGTTTCTTAAAATGAGCTAATTACATATTTTCTGAGGGTTTCTTTGCGAATATCGAATGCGATCCATAGCGAATAGCGAATGCGAGAGTTGTTTTTGGAGGTAATTCAAACCTCTCGACCGTATGGGGCATCAGACATCAGGGTTCCAGAAAGCCTTTCAAAATTCAATTAAAAAAATCCCTGTTCGATATAAGCCAACTACCCTTCCGGATAATTTAGAGATGCAGCATAGTCGAAATGATGTTGATGACCTGGAAAATATAGAAAATCGTACACCCAGAAGCATTCCAAGCTCGTCTTTTATAGACACCTAAAATGAGTAAATGTTTTTAAAATTAGAATATGTTTTCAAAGAAACAATTGATAGAATTATCCCTCCCCTCGGATATGTGATCTTGCCGCGATGGGTGGGCTTACGCCATTAGCACTGATATGGCAACCAAAGACATACCCTGTCGTGGTGGTATCACATCTTCTTCTTCTTCTTCTTCTTCTTCTTCTTATTGGCATTACATCCCCACACTGGGGACAAAGCCGCCTCGCAGCTTAGTGTTCATTAGCACTTCCACAGTTATTAACTGCGAGGTTTCTAAGCCAGGTTACCATTTTTGCATTCGTATATCATGAGGCTAGCACGATGATACTTTTATGCCCAGGGAAGTCGAAACAATTTCCAATCCGAAAATTGCCTAGACCGGCACCGGGAATCGAACCCAGCCACCCTCAGCATGGTCTTGCTTTGTAGCCGCGCGTCTTACCGCACGGCTAAGGAGGGCCCCTGGTGGTATCACATGTTTGGGCTTATTCTACGAGTGGAGTGACGTGAGATTGTTCGAATGACGTGAGAAGAGTCGTATGGTCCCATTTGAATAACATGGTCACCTCACGTGAGAATTGCTAAGATCGACTCACCTTACGTCACTCGACTCGTAGAATAAGCCCAGTTGACTATTTTCATTCAATGCCGTGTCACAATTTAGCATTGATGTACTGATTTTACGGATGTGCATGTGATCCAACGGACATCGTGTCTTGGAGCTTGGAATAGTAATGCAGTGAGTTGTGCGTGTTTGTGTGTTTCCTCAGTAATATTGAAGTAAGATCTTCTCCTTTTTGCAATACTTTTCTGATGTGTTCCCTGATGATGATGAGTCGTAGCTACGCTTTAATCTAGCTAGATAGGTATATATAGAGAAATTGTAATAAACTTTATTGGCATTAATAGGAAATTGTCATTAATATGTGCGGTGCTTCTCTTATTTTGTTATGTCTCAAATTAAAGAGCCATAAAATACCATATGTGTCTTTAAAGCTTCCATTATTTATTTGGTTATCTATTGACAGGCTGACCGTAAATAGGAAAAGGGAAATCTATACAAAAACAGAAATTTTGAGATTCTACTAGCTTCTACAATACTCAACAAATAGTGTTCAAGCGGTCAACATAGACTAGTTCTTCTAAGTATTGGTCCTAGTAGAGGCAAAACTTCTGTTAAGTTCCAGTCTTGACAATTTAAGCTACCATGTAGCTCCAGGGGGCTACGAAATGATGAGTTGAAATCCGGGAAAGGGCGCCTAACATCTGGTCCTCTGGTCCTCTGGTCCTCACAAGTTCCAATACTCACGCTTCCACGGGTCTTCCGATGACAATTGACCGCCAGCTAAGGGTTGCGTACTTAGCTGGTAGTGTATCCTGGGCACTGTTGTCCTTCTGACATCAGCTAGAGTGAGAGGGTGCGTCCTGTGAAGTCTGCCTAGGATGTGGTGGGGATCGACAGTGGGCTCTGTTGAACTTCTAAAAAAAGCTGCATGTGTCCCCAAGCAGGCCCTATCAAAGCGATCGTGTGTCGCCAAAGCGCACTAGCCTAGTCCTGGTGTTGGGTTCACCAAGGAGGTGCGGCTCCAATAGCGTCTGTTCTGGCATCCAGCGGCTGAGTATGAAATGCTATTCCCCGGAAGCTATACCTAAGATGGCAGCCCCATCCCGGTGGATAGGGAACCTTGGGCCAACAACCTACTGTTCCCGAAACATCAATTTGTTGGAGAATCCGATAATGAAAGAATACGACTGATTTTACGGCGACGACGAAACAACGGACACGAATAGGAACATGGAACGTTTTAACCCTAGCCCAGCAGGGTAAATTGGCACTAGTTGCCAATAAGGCACGCCGCATGAAGCTTGAGATCCTGGGACTGAGTGAAGTCCGTTGGCCAAACTTTGGAGAACACAGAACGCCGTCGGGACAAGCTCTGCTATACTCTGGTTTACGAGGTGAACACGCTCCCCGGCATCGCGGAGTTGGCTTCCTACTAAGCGCTCAGGTACACTCTGCGCTTATGAAGTGGGAACCTATAAGTGAAAGGATAATCGTTGCCAGATTTAGAACACGGGTCCGAAACCTTACTATAATCCAATGTTATGCGCCAACCGATGCTGCCGATCTGCAAGACAAAGAGAACTTCTACAGTCAACTCAATGCCGTCGTAGATAGAATTCCGAAGGGTGAAATCAAGGTCTGTTTGGGCGACTTCAATGCGAAGATCGGATTCGACAACTCGAACCATGAGCGCATTATGGGACGCCATGGTCTCGGAGAAATGAGCGAAAACGGAGAGCTGTTCGCAGAATTTTGTGGTAATAACGACATGGTGATCGGGGGATCGCTCTTCCCCCATCGACCGGTTCACAAGGTCACGTGGGTCTCCCGTGACGGCTTTAAAGAAAATAAAATCGACCACATCAGCGAGAACAATCTGGGTGAACTGCGTACCCAGAGAAAACAATGGATCACCGATGAAACCTGGAGGAAGATAGAGGAGCGAAGCCAAAGCCGCGAAAGGGCGATCAAAAACCAGAGGAGCCAAAGTCTTAGTCCGTCAACGATACGCGGCTCTTGAGAAGGAAGTAAAACACTCATGTCGACGGGACAAGCGAGCGTGGGCAGACTCTTTGGCCGACGAAGGAAGGAGAGCCCCCGCAACCGGGGACATTCGCTTCCTCTACGACAGCGGTTCTCAACCTTTTGCATTTTTTGAGGTACCCCCTACTTTTTCGCCGTAAATACAAAAGGGCGTAACTAATAATATAAATGAAAAACGAACCCGAAAACAAGCGGCTCCCCAAAAGGTTGTCTGAAATTTTCATTATTCCGTGAAACTTTTCAATTCAAATTAAGTTTATACATCAAGCTTCCTACAATACTTTGAAGATTACAAGACTTTGAAGACTACAAGACTTTGAGGCTTCCGAGTCTCTTGAATGGATGCTTCTGCGAGCCTTTGAAGAGGCTTTCTAAGAAGTCCTCTAAAAAGGTGGCTTCTGAGCATCTGGAATAGACGCTTCTCAAACCCTTGAAAGGAGGTTTTCAAGCCTCCTAAAGAAGAATTCTGAGCCTCTTGAAGGAAGACTTCGAAGCCTGTTAAAAGGAGGCTTATGAGCTTTTTGAAAAGACGGTTTCTAGCCTCATGGTGATAAGACGCTTCTCAGCCTCGTAGTGGGAGACTTCCGAGCCTCTAGAAACTAGGCTTCCAATACTCTTGAAAAAAAAGGCTTCGGATCGTCTTCGAAAGGATCGATCGAAAGAAGGCTTTCGACCCTCTAGAAAGGAGGCTTCTAAGCGTCTTGAAAGGAGGCATTTCAGCCTCTTAAAAGGATGCTACTCAGGCACTTGAAATTATGCTTTCAAGTCTCTTGAACAAGGTCCCCGAGCATCTTGAAAAAAGGCTTTATAGCCTTTTGAAAGGATGCTTCTGAGCCTTTTAGAAAGCGGCTTCCTAGGCTCTTGGCAGGATGCTTCGAAGCCTCTTGAAAGGAGGCTTACGAGCTATCTAAGGGGATGCTTCCGAGATACCTTTTGCAACAAAGCTACTAAGCCTTTCAAAAAAAAAGCCATCATATCTCTCAAAGGCTCCCGAATCTTTAGAATCTAGATTTAAGTTCAGAAGCATGTTCTTAACATACTATTCAACATTTTGTCTTAATCAGGCAGATTGCATAGATTACGCTATCTTGCAAAACAGATTTATTTTGCAGTCAACATTACGCGACCGTATCCTACTTACATGTTTGTATCCTTATGAGAATCAAATCTGATGTTTGTAAACAAAACACATATTACTGTTTTTTTTTGTACCGCAACCCTTAACGACAATCTTCTGGAATCCAAAACTTGCATTTTCAAGGGCATACCATTCAAAACGGAAGCCACGCAAACTATCATTTTTATTATTGCAGCTTTGATGCGTCGCAACATTTATTTTAGTATTTTTCAAGTTTCATACAATTCGTATGGAAGAAAAAATATTAAAAAACTTTGCACCCATTTTTCTCAAACCCCTCAAATGTCAGTTGTGTGTGGCTTCTGTTTCGAATGGGGCTCTGTTTCGAACGTAAGTGCAAATAGTTTTGGATTCCGTGAGGACTGTCCTTAATAGATTATGTTGGTTGTCGCGGTAAAGACGTGCGGCTACAAAGCAAGACCATCGCTGAGGGTGACTGGGTACAATTCCTGGTGCCGGTCAAGGTTATTTTCGATTTCGAAATTAGAATCCTTTTAGCCTAATGATAAACGAATACAAAAATGGTAATTGGCTAAGTGCTTAATGAATACTAAGTTGCAAGGCGGCAATGTCCCAAATGTAATGCCAATAAAGAAAGAGAAAAAAGTTGGGGTAGGAAGGATTCAAAAGTCTTTGATTTAGAATGAAAAGTTTAAGAATAAAAACTCTATCAGTAGTTTTTTTTGGAATTATAATACCCCAGCCAACACAAAGCCGCATATGTTAGCGGATAAGTATACATAGTGGAGGCGATATAGGTGCATTCCTTCACTTTGTACACTTTTTATGGTATACGATTTTGTGTTTGCTGGGACATCCGCCATTACGCGTTTGTGTCCGAGGTACCCCCTGGGGCCAGCAAAAGTACCCCCAGGGGTACATGTACCCCAGGTTGAGAACCGCTGCTCTACGATATCTCACGACGCTTAAGCGTGGGCGAAGATGAATGCAACGATGCCTGTGAAAGACGCGAATGATCAGCCAAGACTGACCAAAATACGAATTTTCAACTCTAACGTGAAATCTGTGCTGTTATACGCTAGCGAAACATGGTGTGTATCAGTGTAGAACACTCAAAGGCTGCAGGTGTTCATTAACAGATGCCTGCGGTATATAATTCGGGCCTGGTGGCCTCACAACTGGATCTCAAACATCGAGCTCCATCGTCGTTATCACCAGAGGCCGATAGCAAAAGAAATTTTTTTTTTTTCTTCCTAAACAATGGAGGGGGAATCTGCTCAACAGACATCCTGGGTTGACCAGGAAGTGCTGGGTTAGGGGCCACCTCCAATGAGGGAGGCAGGGCTGCATCCCCGACCAGCTAAACCGTTTCCATTGCCGCCAAGCCCATCGTCCCTTCGGTACAACCAGAAAGTAATGCTTCAAAGGGGGGCCAGTGCATGACGCACCCTCGAGGTTAGCTGCGTGTCCTTGCAGCATCGAACATCGTGACTCGCTTTTTTAGAAGAACACCATGGTATCGTGCCAGCGCATTGCCGGCTTTCCAGGTGGCCTTACCACGCCCTATGTCCTCAGAAGGTGGGCAGGGTCGACTTCGCGCCTGCTTCCCTCTGCACGACTGGTATCAAGAATGATGATGCCGCGTGCACCCCAAATTGACCTTTCTGCGATAGGGCCTATTCGCCAGCACACAGAGGGACTTGCCGACGCGAGGCCTACGCCTGCCCCAGCCTTGACGAGGACCCCTTTCCGTCCTCGGGCTCGGAACCCGCCCGGTTGACCGACGCCGCGAAAGCGACGATACCATGTTGTTCTTCGCGCGGCCACTTGTTCGATAAAAGGAACGAGTTCGACCACAGAGCATGACCACCGGTATGACCCATGAAGCCGACTCCGATCCCTTGGACCACCTCTTATTTGCGCCTGAACTAGCCATCCTTGAGTCCACGCGCCACCTTCTGTGTAGCTCCGAGACGATTTAGGCGATAGCCGATGAAACGGCGTTCCAGCCAACTTCGTCTTTACACATCCTCTGAACTAGGTTGTCCGGGGTAGTGTCCAGACCACATGTGGCAAGCATGTGGTCACGCATTGCGCGAAAACGTGAGCACACGAACAACACGTGTTCCGCCGTTTCCTCTAAACCTGCGCACACCAAACACTCGGGCGAAGCCGAGCAAGCCAGCTGCTTTACCTGCACTTTGATTTTGCAGCACGCTTAAACGCCGGGCACATCGAGCCCCCCATGGGGTGCTTGCTGTTCACAGCTTTGCTGGAACAAATCAAACAATTGGGAGGGTTCGTGCAGCATTGTGCCTTATGTCCCTCCAATCCGCAGCGTCGGCAGAGATTGCTTCTGTCAGGGCCTTTGCAGTCCCATTGCTTGTGCCCCGGTTCCAGGCACTTGAAGCAAACTTCGGGTTGCTCGTATATGCGCACAGGGCATACCGACCATCCCACCTTGACGCTCCCTAACTTGACTACCTTGGAGGCGTCCGCTGCAGATAGCCGAACCAATGCTACCTGCGTCCCTGCCGGACCTTTCCGTAGCCGAACGGCTGCGGTGGGCGTCTCCACTTCACACTGTCGCCGCAGTGCCGTGACGAGCTCTTCGACTTCAGTGATCTCGTCCAGGTCTTTAACACTTAGATTCACTTCCGTCGTGAGTGCCCTCACCTTGACCGTCTCGCCTAGGACCTCCTCCGCCAACTTCTTGTAGTCGGCGTTCTTTTGCGAGACGCCCCGCTTCAGCTCGATTATCATCTCGCCCATCCGGGTACGTCTTATTCGACGTACGTCGGCGCCGAGTTCACCGAGCTTGACGTCACTCCTCATCGCCTTCAAAACATCCGAGTACTTAGCCTCGTCCGCCGTGATGACTAGGGCATCGCCCCTGGAGCGATTGGCGCCTACCCTGAACTTCTTGCTACCCTCATTCGCCTGGGCCTTCTTTTCGGCCCTTGACGTCTTCGGTTTCCTCTTGTTCTTGACCAGGGTCCAGGAGGCGTCATTCCCTCTATTTCCCTGGTCTGGTGCGGCTGAGAACTTTCAGCCTGCCGTAACCCCTTACCACCGTCTTGCCTGAGTGGACGGACCTTTCCAGGTCCTTCCTCCCCCGGTTTTGAAGGTACCTGACCGGGGTTCAGCTTCCCAGCCCCACTACCCTTGTTCGGGGTAGTAACCCTCCGCGTTTTGGAGCGGCCCCCAGGGAGCTCATCCCCTGGAGACTGTCTCCCCCGTTTTTGTGTCTGCTCCGTTGGAGTAGTCACCCCCGACATACCCGCAAATACTTGAGCCTCAGTCTGGGTAGACTTTGGCACCACCGTCTTAGCTGGCACGCCTTCGGTCGACTCGACCTTGCCCGAGTCCGCGAATCCTTGGGCCTCAGTCTGGGTAGACCTCGACTCCACCGATTTCACGGGTTTACACTTGGCCGTCCCGACCGCCCTCTCCAGCTTGGCGTCCAGCATCGACTTTCGAAGTTTCTGCAAGCTCCTCTTGAGGTCCTTGCTGATATTATGCTTCGATGACACAAAGTCGATGATGGCGTCCAGCTGTTCCGTCGCCACCTCGAAGGCCGAAAGCCCATCGCGTTTGCGGTTCATCGCCTTCACAAGCCATGGGCCGTCAATAACCCCTTCCGGCGTTTTTATAGCCGAGAGGAAGGTTGAGTGACCCACGCTGGCGCTGCGCACTGAGCTGCCGACTATTGCCTCTGGCCTCCTAGGCGGAGACCTGAACAACCCACCTCTTGCGAAGGGGTTGTCGCCTACACTACTACCACTAATTGAAGAATTGACTTGGTTTTCCATTTTGGTCCCACGAGTTGCTCGGGAAAAGAGGTCCACCACGCCAGAGCCCAGCATAACGCGGTAAGGGACAATTACTGTGGAGGGTGCCCAGGTACCCCACAGGCTCCGTTAAAGGCCTAGCTTATTATTTCACCCCCCTGGCCATGCATCCCCTCGGCACGGGTCGCTTGACGCCTTGGGATTAGGGGTTAGGGACGATGGTCCCGGTCTAACTCGCAGTGGCCATGGGGAGGGGTCGTCAAGCCCTTGGACAAAGTCCCTGCTGCCCCCGTTTGTGAGTGTGTGTATAGATCATCATCTGTTAAGAGTATGTTTAATCGGTGAATCACACTATGAAGAACTAAAGGGTTAATACGCTCATCAAGCTAGTTATCATTATTATTTAATTGTGTTTTCAAATATTTGAATCTGCTTCAAAAACAATAGCATAAAATTGGATTTAGGAAATAGGAGAAAAAATAGTGTTTTGGGTGGTGACTGAGAAGTGCAAAATATAAATAATGTAAAAATATTTCATTCTAAATCGTCATAACATTCTGTCACGACTCTCGCTTTGATCGGTTCATGTTATTTTTGTGCTTCAGTTTTTTGTGATGTACTGATGTATTATCCTACGTAAAATCTAACTTACGCGTTTCGATTGTGCTTCGTGAACTGTCCGTGTAAATAACCAATTCCGTAGATCTATTGCAAGCAGAAAAACAGCACTTGAAGTTCTGATTCCACCGTGATTAAAAACTGATAGTCGCCGCCATTCTCACAATCACTTTACTCGCTTGACGTTCGCCTTCACCGAAGCAGCTAACGAATTATTTTTCGCTTTGCAACGATCGTCGGCTTTCATCAGCAGCACCTACACCAGTCATCCGGACAATTGAACGACACAACCGTCGTTTCAAATAATATCAGTGCTCTACATCAGAAAGCTGTTGCGGTGTATGATATTCTGGATTTTATCTCCCACTGTTTGGACTAAACGCATTAATTAATGATGGACAATTGCGGCAAATGTAATAAGGAATTTTGTCCAGAAGATATCGTTGTATCATGCGATGGTTTCTGTGAAGATCGTCACCAGTTTCACGCAAAATGTGTGGGATTGAATTATGATGAAGGATGCGCTTGCTTGCACTCTAACATTTTCTGGATGTGTGACAGCTGTAGGCACATAATTGAAACCGGCCGCTTTCGCTTTAAACAGCCCTCAACGGTGGAAAGCAATGAATCAACAATGAAAGATGAGGTACTTCATTTGAGAATGGAAGTGGAACGTATTGGCAAGATAGTTACTACTTTAGTTTCGAATTCCTCGAGTAAAATTGTTTCGAATCACACAATGTTTAATCAGCCTTTATCTTCAACAAGAATGATGAATATCGATAATCCTGAAGTGATAAACGACCAGACTGTCCAACTTTTCATTTCAAACATCGCGAATGATGTAACGGAAGAGGAAATGAGGCTCATGGTGTGCGAATCAATAGGAGCCGAACAAGTTTCACACATTAAATGCCTAGCGTCCCCTCGGAAAGATCTTTCTTCTCTCGATTATGTGTCTTTCAAAGTCGTTGTAGACGCCCGTCATCGTGATTCCGCGCTAGATGCAGCTAGTTGGCCACCAGGTGTGCGATGTCGAGAATTCATACATTGCTCGAATCCCGTATGGAGACCTATAAACCGGATAATTCAACCCAATTTTATACGCTAATCTTCAATATCCATGTATTTTCATTGTCTTTTTAATAGTTTCCATTGTGTTGAATATTACTGTCACTTAATTGTTTATTCAGTTCGAAATAAGTTAAATTTTAATTAGTAGTCTATGCGACCCAGTCGAAGGCGAATCATTAAATAAATCTGTTCAGCTATTTTCGTCTCTAGGTTAAACATTAGAATATAATCATACAGTCTGTACAGCTTGTCTGAAGGCGGTGTAAATAAATAAATAAATAAATAAATAAATAATGAAGCAATGTTAGATGGTATTGGCAGTCATATGGGTCTGTGATGTAAAGTGTTAAGTGAATCGACTCCCCATTAAACACACTTGCAGTCGTGTGTTCAACAAAATAGTAAGCAGGGACTTATATACAAATCAGGGGTTTATCACAAAAGTTCAACTCAATGTACGCAGTGGTTCTACGCTCCAACAAAAAAAATACTGATTAAGGCGTGACGTGAATTTGGAAAGGTTGTACGTGATTTTGAACAAGGATGGTTCTAGATAGTAATTTTGTTTTGACCGTTTAGTGATTTTTCGGTGACCCGTTTCTGGGAATGGTTTCCCTGCTTAAGAGAGTTATGATAGTGGAGGAGTTGTGAAAGTGAAGAAAGAACGAGGCGGTAATAGTGACCGCATTATTTTTGGTGATCACGAAAGTAGGTGAATAGGATGAGTGATTTCATTGGTTATACTGTGTGAAGTAACTGAGGTGATTAGTAGTCGCAAAAACTTTAAAATCTAATTACTTTCTCTGGCGTAGCTCGCCGAACCAGCCTCTTCGTACCTTTGAGTTGACAACGGTGACGTTCGGCACCGCCTCTGCCCCATATTTGGCAACCAAGTGCCTCCAGCAGTTGTCCAAGGATGGGTAGGAAGAATTTCCTCTCGACATGTTGACCGGTGCCGTCGATGTGGACGAAGGTGTAGAACTCTGCCAGCAGCTTCTAGAGTTTATGCAGTCGGCATTCATGAGCTTGTGTAAATGGACATCGAATTCTCCTGCTATTACCTACCGCCCATATACCAGCAGAGCTCTCCGATGAACGAACTACATTTTCGCTGGACTCGTATTCCGCTCCAATCAAGACATTGGGGCTTCAATGGGAACCGGTGGACGACGTGTTTTCAAACTCTGTTCCCAAATGGTCACACGAAGGGCCAATTTCTCGTCGAATCGTCCTATCGGGTACGGCTCGTCTCTACGATCCTCTCGGTCTTATCAGCCTGGTTGTGGTGCTCGCTAAACTTTTCGTCTAGGCTCTCTAGCAAACTATTATGAACTGGGACGATCCGTTAGACGATGTCGGACAACATCACTGGTTGGAGTTCCGTTACAGCTTAGATGGGCTATCGGCGATTAGCATTCCTAGATGGGCGATGCCTGCTTCAGTTCTCGTGTCCACTGAAGTGCATGGTTTTTGCGATGCCTCGGAAAAGGCATATGGAGCCTGCATCTATATACGCACAGTTTCGACAGACGGGGTGATCGCCGTTCGATTGCTGGCTGCAAAATCTAAGGTGGCCCTTCTCGGCGATTCCAAAGGCACAAGCGCAACTGATTACCACGTCTTGAGCTCTTCTCTTGAGCCATTTGTACAACAAGGTTCAAACAAGTACAACGTTGAAAGTTAAGGCCATTATTTGGACAGATTCGATGATCACCCTCCTCTGGCTCCGTTCGACTCCATCACAGTGGAAAACTTTCATCGCAAATCGAGTTTCCAAGGTGCAACATCTCACCGCCTACGGTGTTTGGACGCATGTACCAGGCGTTGAAAACCCTGCGAATATCATTTCTCGCGGCATGTATGCAGCTCAGCTTCAAGAAAGCACATCGTGGTGGAATGACCCACAATGGTTTAGTCAACCATCGCGGTTTTGACTGCCTCGAACCCCCCAAACCTCATTCGACTTGCAGCACGTGCAATTTGAAGAAAGAACAGTATCACTGCCAGTACAGGTGCACCAACCAAACGAAATCTTCTCAATTCGACCCGTTCGTATCATTGCTCTGCTTCATCGCTTCAGTCACAACATCAAGCCAAGTAGCCGCACAGATCGACGGTCAGGTTTTCTACAAACGCTGGAGCTCATTGAAGCATCCAACAACCTTGTTAGACTTGCACAAAACGAAGTTTTCGATTAAGATAACAATGCAGTAGCGACACACGGTCAAGTTGAACCGAACTCGAAAATACGGAGCCTCGCCCTATTCTCGTTGATGGGATTCTACGACTTCAGGGCCGCCAGAGAACTGCGGCCATCTCCAACGACAATAAACATCCGATTATTCTGCCAGCTCGACACCCTCTAACGATTCCTATTGTTTCGTACTGCCATCTGAAGAACCTGCTTGCTGGACCTCAACTTCTTGCGGCATGCGTCCGGGAAAATGTTTGGCCTCTTCGTCTACGGGATTTGGCACGAAATGGTGTGTACTTCTGCGTATGCTGCTTCCGCTGCCGTCCTTGTAATCTCGAAAGAGTAACCCCGACGTTGCCATTCCTCAACACAGGAGTAGATCTCTGTGGACCGTTCCAGTACCACAAAACTAAGAAGGTACCTCCAATAATTCGTAGCCATTTTCAACATATGGAGCTGGTCTATGACATCTCCACTTCGGCGTTTAAAGCAGCGCTGCATGGTTTCATTGCTCGAAGAAGAAAACCAAGTATTATAGAGTGTGATAACGCTACAAACTTCCGAAAAGCCGCAAAGGAATTGAAGGAATTGGGCAAACAGTTTCGTTCGCAACAGCACCAAGATGGAACAGTCTACCAGTGTGCGGACGAAGGCATAAACTTTAAGTTCATACCGCCCCGCAGCCCAATCTTCGGCGATCTATGGGAATCGGCAGTACTTCAAGAATCACTTCCGTCGAACCGTCGACAACTCGATCCTCTATTAGGACGAATTCGTCAGCTCGTCGCTAGCTCGCATAGAAGCCTGCCTTAACTCGTGGCCACTGACGCCGCTCTCTTTCGACTTGAACGACCTTGAAGTGCTCACTCCGGGACACTTCCTCGTTCACCGTCCGCTCACTTGCTTCCCTGAACCAGACCTCTTGGATGTCCCACGAAATCGATTGGATGTCCCACGTCCGGACTGCAGACGGAGAATATCGGCGCGCAATCACCAAGATTTACGTACTCCCAGTAAGCCAAGCATCAACCGAGTAGGCCTAGGCACAACTCGGTTGGTTCCTCCATCGCAGTACTCTAAGTGCTGTGCAACACTCGGAAGCTCTAGGGCCCCACATACTGCTACAAGAAAATATAAAAAATATATAAAGAGTAAATTTGGAATTTTTGCTCTGAACATAATATTTACTATAAAAGGAGAGTGCATATCGCAACATTTTTTCTTTCGTTCACAACTCAACTGAATAAAAACTACAACCATGATTGTAGCTTTTGGTGCAAGACGCAACTATCCTTTATCGCCCTGAACCGTAAAATCAAAGGCAACTGTTGAAATGCGCTGCATTGATAAACATCGATGAAGAGAAATGGACCAATGCAGCTAATATGGGCTCCTAAGCGCTAAATTCATTTCATCGTCGAACAATGAAATGAAGGAGACTACTACCAACTGCTGTAACCATTTCAGTATATAGGGGAACTGTTCCGTTTTCCATCTCACTGTACATATATTCATCTCATCGCGAAACAAAGAAATTCCGCACCAATTTCGTCGCTGCTTTTTGCTAACATGCATGCTCACTGCTGAAAAAATCACAAAAATAATAAACAAACAAAATACCTTTTATTTGCTTTGTTTTTCATGAGACCAATATTGGAGCTATGAGATGAAGTCCAGGAGCAGTAACCCTACACAGAAAGAAAACCGAATCGCATGAGCACGCCCAAGCACCCACCGCAAAGCCCCCTTTATAATTTGGATTTTGTAAACACCGGCACAACCATTTCGTGAGCAAGCCCAATCACCCGCATCCATAAATTGGACTTGGGTAGCTAGTTGCCACAGCACAGCAGGAGAAGGAAGAAGAGACCTAGCGAGCAAGTCCGACTACCCAACCACACTCCACGCTCCCATGACAATAATCCATATTGATCAACTCAGTTAATTTCAGTTAACTTGCCGACATTTGAAGATCTTCAACTTTATTTTGGTTCAAGTTAGTTGAAAGAAAGTGTTTAGATGTTGAATTCGCGTTCAAGTCCAGCAATTTGCTCAATTTACTAGCGTAATCTAATCATAGAATTAGTATTTTTCTATTTTGGCAAGCCTTTGAAAAAAGTACAACTCGTAGCGAAAAAATCATCAAGTAAGAAAAGCCGCAACGAATTCAGCCAATGTGATTTAATTACTCGGTGTAGGATTGCATATGTAGTAGTTAATAGTATACTGATCATATCAAAACGGTTTGGCCTGCGCTGTAGAGTGTGCATTGTACGTCATTATTCTCCTGAGTTCAAAATAACTGTGTGAGAGAAAAATCTGCTCACTTAACAGCTCCAGTAGCTAGTAACGTACTCTCTAATGCAGGGGGCAATTAGTCCCATTACATCGTAAGAATGTCAATTACGTTTAGATTGAACGGAAATATTTTCAACGGTAAGATCTTCAAAATTTACTTACATCCAATATTTCATTGAAGAGTGCTTTATTTCTAGTGAACCCATCGACCGTTCCCATCGACACATCATTGAATACTTTCATTCGCAACCATGCTCACCTTAGCGGGACCAAGTTTATGTGCTTAGAAGGGGGCTGTGGTGCATGCTTGGTCAATGTATCAGGGCCACATCCAGTCAGTGGAGAAATAGTTTCCCATGCTGTGAATTCGGTGAGAAAAGAAGTGAAGATAAAAGTGATTCGATTAGTTGAATAATTCGGCTCTTTCAGTGTCTGTTTCCAGTATTCTCTTGCCATGGATTGGATGTTGTTACGATCGAGGGTATCGGCAGTGATCGAGTGGGCTATCACAGAGCGCAAAAAGTGCTCGCCCATTTCAATGGCACCCAGTGTGGATATTGCTCACCGGGGATGGTCATGAACATGTACAGTTTGCTGGAGTCTAAAAAAGGGCTCGTTTCGATGGCCGAGGTCGAGAATTCGTTTGGAGGTAATATTTGTCGGTGCACCGGATATCGACCTATTTTGGATGCATTTAAATCTTTGGCTTACGATGCTGAACCAAAGTTGGCGAAAGCTTGTGCGGATATCGAGGACCTCAATCAGATCTGCTCAAAAATGAGTGATGCCTGCCTGGGAACCTGCCCTGCCTCAAATATAGTTAGTGAAAAAAAATCCATTCACATGATCTTCCCAGATAATAGGGAGTGGCACAAGGTATACAACACAACTGAAATATTCAGTATTTTTGAAAACATCGGCACAAAACCGTATATGTTAATTTCGGGAAATACTGCACATGGTAAGTTAGTCACAAAAGGATAAGTTAATCAGTTAATCACAATCAATTAACCTGAACATGTTGCAGGAGTCTATCGCAAAAGCGAAAAACTTCAAATCTTCATAGATATTAACTCTGTTGAAGAACTTCGATCGCATTCTCTGGGAAAACAATTGATTGTTGGAGCCAACGTAACATTAGCTGAGTTCATAATCATACTATCTGAGACAGCTAAAAAATCCAGTGGCTTTGATTACTGCTCCGAGCTTGCCAAGCACATTGATCTAATAGCTAATGTTCCGGTTCGCAATACTGGTACGATCGCCGGAAATCTGAGTATCAAAAATCAACACGAGGAATTCCCCTCTGATTTGTATCTGATTCTTGAAACTATTGGTGCAACGTTAACAATTAGTAAGTGTTTGAGTATCATAATTAAGTCTAAGATGGAGTTAATTCAATCCATTTTATATATATATTTTAGTGCATTCTGACAAAAACATAAGTGTTATGAAACCGCAGGAATTCATTCGCCTAAATATGAACAAGAAACTGATTGTGAACGTAAACATGCCACGGCTGGAGTCGGCCAAAACGTTCAAGTCTTTCAAAATTATGCCACGAGCCCAAAATGCTCACGCCTATGTCAATGCAGCTTTTCTAGTGAGGCTTAAAAAAGACCCTGCATTGATGGTCGAAGAAGCTACAATTTGTTATGGAGGAATAAATCCAACCGTGAGTATCGCTTATTTAAATTATGAAACATCATTCTTATGGACATATTGCTTGGGAAACAATTAACCATCACACATTAGAAAAAAAACCGATTTGAAAGGTGAAAAAATGGTAGCTTTCTTCACGAACAACTCACAGAGAAGATCAAGGGCTTACCCAAAAGAGATATTTTCATGGAATTCAGTATGTGCTGTTCATAAACGTGAAATTCATTGTTCGTTATGCCCTGTTGCCCTTTTTTTATTTTTCTTATCGATTTATTTGAGGCTCATTTGTTTTATACAAAACTCTACGGAGCCGATAGGCTGATTGAATAAGAAAGTTATCCTAACTATATAGCATTTTTCCGCGATTTTTGCGAGCCGCATACTTTTATTGTTCTCGCAGATCCTCCTCTTTCTTCTTCCGTTGCTCCTCAGCATAGTCACGTAACATTTTTTTCTTTTTTCTCTGTATAATTCAGAATACCCTTGCGTTCGTACCACAATTGGTCAGTTTTATTTTTGAATACGATTTTCGTTGGATCCTGTTCCGTAGATTGCTGCATCTCCTCGTCTAGGACTTCGATTGCCTCTTCTTCGATAGCTTCCTCTTCGGCATCTTCTTCATTTTCCTGGGCTCCGCTCACTACTTCGGCATAGGTTATCAACGATTCCTTTGGCTTCTCCTGACTCCGTTTACTTCGCAGAGGACATGCATCTTTGCGATGCTCTTCCTTTCGGCACTCAAAACACTTATTCCTTAGGTCCTCGTTGAAGATCCTTCCTCTGTGATTCGCAATTCCCAGCGACGGCGGTATTTCATGTTTCACAACGATAAACACTCTCCGTACTTCGAATCAATGTGATGATGTGATGATGATGACATGAAAGCGATCAACAAAATGATTGATTGTGGTTTCCGCTGTGTGTGTGTGTTTGAATTCACGATGCAAACGATTTGTATTATGCATCGTTCGAGTTGGGGACTGTTACTGAAGAAAGAAAGAGAAGGAGGACGAAGGGTATACACTAGCGTGCATGGAATGGATTGTACGCTAAAATCCACCTTGTATGAGTGTTGGTATTCGTTCAGCAGGGGCAAGAGCTTCGGTTTTTCTGTATATAAGGACTGTTCAGTTTATTGAGAGGACACTTTTAAATGACGATATTATGCAGATAGGGTATCTGTTCCTATATCAATAACAATAAGGCAATGCGCATATAAAATGCATTGATTTCTTACCCAATAATCAAGAAACATGAGAATAATAATGCTCGGCTCACGGCATTTTTAATTGAAAACAATATTATCACATTTTAGAAGAATTTAGCTGAAAAACATCATCACCGCCATGCACCTATTTCAATAACATTCAAGAATAGTTAATCCTATGCCTGTACCTATATCAATAATACTGTTTCCAACATAAACCACGCACACTATTACTTGTGTGTATACGTAACGATATGATTGCAGTGATGCCGAACTCTACAATGTTTTGTATTTGAGTTGAAATATAATTACGAAATTGCAGTCTTTGTTGTAGTTTTTCAACTTATCAGCTAAATTTTATGTTTGTCGTAGATTATCTTTTCGATATACCTTATTTTACAAACATAAGAGTTGAATTTCACAGTAAAAGTTTATTCAAGCATTTTTGAAATAAAAATCTAGGTCGGCAACCCTTGAGAGTACTGCAAGGCATGTAAACAGTTTGGAATACGGGCAAGGATAATTTAGACGTTGTTCGAAATAAACCTATATCAAACTATAGGAAATCGCGTTGGTTTTTCAAATATAATTATATGTATAGTGAAAATGTGATGTGCTTTATGTGTTGTGAAGTGAATTTTGAAAAGATACACTTGTGTGAGCTTGAAATTGAGTGGAAAACAACGGCGTGAAAACGGACGAATCTGCTAGTAGCAATCGAGCAGTGCATCAAACCAACAGTTCAGAGGTAGGAAAATGAAAATAAAAGTGCATAATTTTATCTTTTAATAATTTGATTCTTGTGCATTAAAACATTGCTTTAAGAAAATCTTGAATAATATTTGAAACATTCAAGAATGTGTTCCATCCATTATTGTGTACATACGATGTGAGAAATTGTAATTAAATTGATTTTTTATTTGGTTTATCGACGGTTGGGATTAATATACGGGCTGTTATTAATATGGGAACAGATACCCTAGATTGGTCAATTTCGATGGAGTTTGTTTTATCGTATAATATAATATACTGTCAATCAACTATACATTTTGAAAAGAGATAAAACAGTTTAAATCTAACAAAATGGCGCCAATTGTCAAAGCTTCTCAAATTTTGCGTAAACATAAGCTTCCGAACAGAATTTTTTATAAGCAAAATTGACACTTTGTAAGAAAATTGTAAATGGGCATGTCAACAAAATCATCAAGAAGATCGGAAAGAAACACACTGTCAATGATTTGTCGATATCAAGCAACAATAGAGCCTGTGACAGCCCGAAAACGGGATATAAACGGTTGAAGCTGTTGAAAATCCAACAAATTTAGATTGTTATGAATATCCCAAATTTTAAAGTTTTGTTGATAATTGGATTTCATTTCTAGAAGGCCAGACAACATATTCAATGAAAAGAAAACAGATTTAGAAAAATCTCGGGTACTTATTCAAAAGGACGTATGTGATTTGGTAAACAAAGATTCAAACGTCGATTTGTCCAATCTGATAGCACTCCCACGCAAACCATCATCACAGGCAGGTAGGAGAAGCCTTCGGCTACCTGTTGGTGGTGTTGGTTTTCGTGGCAGAGCCATCAGATTGGACCAATCAACATTTGAATCTTTGTTTACAAAATCTCATACGTCCTTTTGAATAAGTACCCGAGAAATATTGATGGTTTAAAAGCATCGACAATACAAAGTGTCCTCTTTATAAACTGAACAGTCCTTAGCGACTTCTCGACATTCTGTTGGCTAATCTTGAAGCGGCATGTTGGCGAGTGCCTGTTCAGGAGCGTTTTTGGTTACGACAATTGTTCCAGTTGCAGTAGGCTCATCATGACGCTGTTGCGGTGGTGAATAGGCTGAGAATGGTCCAAGGCTAATATAAAAGAAAACAAAAACTCATGGACGATGACACTTTAAACAGAAAATGTGTTAACAAAATCTTCGAGTTACTATTGTTATCCAATGAGCCTTGCAAGCTTATTACTCTGGGTATTCAATTGTGGTTCGATTTTTATAGTGTATATGGATGTTGGAATTTGATGATTTGAACATGAATCGGATTTGGATTTGTATTGGATTTGATTTGGACTGGATGTGTATTGGATTGCATTCGGATCGGATTTCAATGGGTTTGGATTTGGATTAAATTTGGATTTGGTTTGTATTAGTATTGAACATGGATCGGATTTGGATTGAATTTGTATTGGATTGGATCAGAGAAGGATTAGATTTGGATGGGATTAGATTTGGAACGGATTAAGATTGGAAATAGATTGGATATGAATATCCTTCCCCTCGGATATGTGACCTTGCCGCGGTGGGTCGGCTTACGCCATTAGCACTGATATGGCAACAAAAGACATATCCTGTCGTGGTGGTATCACATGTTGACTATTTTTGTTTGGTGCCGCGTTACATATCTGGCATTGACGCACTAATTTACGGCATTTGCATGTGATCCAACGGATCTCGTGTCTTGGAGCCTTGAATGGTAGTGCAGTCAGGCAGAGGCCTTTTTCATCAGTGATAATGATGTGAGTTCTCTTCTTTTCGGCAATACTTTTCTGATGCGTTCCCTGTGACGATGAGTCGTAGCCACGCTTACATTTAGCTAGCTAGGCATTTATTGAAAAACAAAGTATTCAAGACATTCGTAGGGAATCGACTGCTGGATTCACTGAGTAGAAGTTTTTTCAAAACTAGGAACGTGGTGCCAGTTTTATTTTGTTATGCCTCACTTCGAAGAGCAATAATAAAAAAATACCACACATTATAATGATGGTATATGAACAATCTTATGACGGCTTCATTCACGATAATTTTTACTAATAGTAGGGAATAGGCGTGATGAAGCTTTACTTTGCCACCGAAACGTGAATCCTATAGCTGACTCATAACTGATCATTAGTACATGATAGATAATTACAGTTAGTTTGGAAACGATCAAGCTACTTATTAGAACATAATAATAGTAATACCTTGACAAAGGAATAACAATTAAATAGACACGCACACACGACACATGCGCGAACAGTTTCCACTTTTTACAAGACATAACTTACATTGTGTTTGATAGTATTGACACAGGATGAACCAATAACTTAGGCAAACAAAGTAATTCAAGGAACGCATACTTCATACCTTCTGACCATAAAGACAAGAATGACATCGTACAGATCAATCTATATGATTAGGAATGAGATAATGGGAGAGAGTATCTATTAGAGTTGTAAATGCAATGTCTTTTGAGCCAGTTCAACAGTGTCTTAATGGACGACATGATCCTTGTACGGCTGGGAAACTGCTTCAAAAGTTATTAACTTGGCATTTTTTATCAATCGGGATTGAACACTTTCTTATACTTGATAAAAAAACTTCCGGCTCAATTTTTACGATGAAGCATTGGGCAACATGTTCCATGTGAGTCGGATAAACTGCTTCTGTCGATTTTGAGCGCGTACAATGACAATAGACGTATAAATAGCATAAAAACTGACTAAATTATTTGACTCTGACAAGAAAATGACAAAAATGACTTTAAACTATTACGATGTTAGTCTCCGACTATTTATGAACGTAACTCCCTCTGATTCAGTTGCAACAGCGTCTTCTTGGACGACATGTTCCGTGTACGGCTGGCAAACTGCTTCGAATGGAATTATGCTACGGTATCATCAAAGGCCTGGTGCAGAGGTTTCTACTCTATTCAGAGTCCCGCCAGTAAACCTTCATAAAAATATATATATATATATATATATATATATATATATATATATATATATATATATATATATATATATATATATATATATATATATATATATATATTAGGGTGGCTCAAAAAACACTTTTTCAAATTTATTGAAGGGGCGCTCTCTCTACGGTTCTATTTGATGCCCTGATGCTCTGGACAAAATTTCAGCCAAATCGGTCAACGTTTAGGCAGTGCTAAACTTGTTGAAAGTTTATATGAAAAAATGTATGCAGAAACATCCAAAAACAGTGATTTCCAGTTGGGCGGCACAATTTACGATCAAGAACAATGATACTCATTCAGTTCTTGTAAAATAAAATACAGAATGTTATGCTGAAAACCGCGAGAAGATTAGAGTTTATTACGCAAAGATATTAGCATTTTACTGGAGTGTTGTAGGGGTGAATTTATTTCTTTTCAAAGGTAAAAGAAACGAAATTTACTCAAACCCCACTGCAGAGAAATGCTAATAACTTAGCCGGGTAAACTCGAATCTTCTCGCGGTTTTCTGCATAACATTCTGTATTAAATTCTCCAAGATCTGAATGAGTATCATAGTTCTTCATCGTAAGTTGTGTAGTCCAGCTGCAATTTACTGTTTTTGGATGTTTCTGCATACATTTTTCCATATAAACTTCCAACGAGTTTAGCACTGGCCAAACGTTGACCGATTTGGCTGAAATTTTGTCCAGAGCATCAGGGCATCAAATAGAACCGAATAAGAGGGCGGCCCATCACAAAAATTGAACAAAGTTTTTCCCATACTAATTTGAGCCACCCTAATATATATATATATATATATATAGATTGGATTTGAATAGAATTTGGATTTGGATTGGATTTGGAACAGATTTGCATTAGGTTTGGATCGGATTTGAATTGAATTAAGATTGGATTTGGATCGGATTTAGAATGGATTTGGAACAGATTTGGATTTGATTTTGCTTTGGATTGAACATGGATTGGATTTGTTTTGG
Source organism: Armigeres subalbatus (assembly GCF_024139115.2). Lineage (NCBI taxonomy): Eukaryota > Metazoa > Arthropoda > Insecta > Diptera > Culicidae > Armigeres > Armigeres subalbatus. The sequence continues at coordinate 182,088,295 of NC_085140.1, read as the reverse complement.
ATTCGATTTGGATTGGATTTAGATTGAATTAGATTCGGATCGGATTTCGATGGGATTGGATTTGCATTAGATTTGGATCGTAATTGGATCTGGATTAAATTTGGATTTGGAATGACCATGGATCGGATTTGTATTGAATTTGTATTGGATTGAATCAGAGTTGGATTGGATTTGGATTACACTTGGATGGCATTAGATTTGGAAAGGATTTAGATTAGAAATAAATTGGATTGAATAGGATTTGTATTTGTATCGGATTTGGATTTGTTTTGGATTGGATTTGGATCGGATTTCGATTGGATTCGGAATGGATTTGTATTAGATTTGGATCGAAATTTGATTAGACTTGAATCAGATTTGGATTTGATTTGGCTTTGGATTGAACATGGATCGGATTTGGATTGGATTTGGATTGGATTTGGATCGGATTTCGATGGCATTGGATTTGCATTAGATTTGGATCGTAATTGGATTGGATTCGGATTAAACTTGGATTTGGATTGAAACATGGATCGGATTTGGATTGGATTGAAACGGATTTAGATTGGAAATGAAAAGGATTTGGATTTGAATTGGATTTGAAACGGATCACTATTGGATTGGACTTGGATCTAGTTTAAATTGGATTAAATTGGATGAATATTAGTTTTGGAATGGATTTCGATTGGATTTGAATATTTGCTGAATTGGAACAAACTCATGAAACTGTTTGTTTGCTAATTACTGATGTAGCATATTTTTATTCAAGTAAATGAACGTATCCGAGTAGAGCTAATAGGTAATGTAGTGTATATTGTTATCACTTAATTATTGACCAAAAAATGTAGTGTGAATTTCGAACTAACTTCGAATCAATGTGATGATGTGATGATGATGACATGAAAGTGATCAACAAAATGATTGATTGTGGTTTCCGATGTGTGTGTTTGAATTCACGATGCAAACGATTTGTATTATGCATCGTTCGAGTTGGGGACTGTCACTGAAGAAAGAAAGAGAAGGTGGACGAAGGGTATACACTAGCGTGCATGAAATGGATTGTACGCTAAAATCCACCTTGTATGAGTGTTGGTATTCGTTCAGGGGCAAGAGCTTCGGTTTTCTGCATATAGCGACTACTCGACATTCTGTTGGCTAATCTTGAAGCGGCATGTTGGCGAGTGCCTGTTCAGGAGCGTTTTCGGTTACGACACACCTGTGGCAGCTGCATCAGTTCAAGCTCCAGTACCCTCTGCATCATCTCAAGAGTCAATACATCATAGCCGGTGACCTAAATAGGAAACATCAAGCCTTTAGAAACAATGGCAATCGATACTTTACACACTTAGTTTTTATTTCAGCATCTCGGTGAAAACCGCACAGCCGTGTGCCCAGCAAAATAAAAAAAAACTGATATATCATCAAAAATGAGGTTTGTTAGCTGGGTTTTGGCAAATTATTTGCTGATTTTCTGCAATTTTGACAGATATCTCGACGAAAAACATGTTTGCTGGGGCTCGGTAAAAGTTGAAAAAATTGATCCCGGTTAAAAATTAAGTGTGTACCATCTGTAGCAACAACATGGAGAAAGCCTACTACACGATCATGACCCCGGATTCACCCACATGGTTGAGTTGATCGACCATATCCTACAGCCGGTGCTTAACCTCCTCGGTAAACCGGCATCAACAGTCCTGAAAAAATATCATCGAATGAACAGGCAGCGGTTTCGACAGTGAGTCGACTCCAAATTCGCCAATTAGGCGCACCAACAAACGCCTGAAATAATCGACCTGCAGCTGAGTTTAATCGAAGAGTGGCCCAGAACCAACACAAACCAATGGCCCATTCCACCCTTGATTTCCTTATACAACGGATTGCTTGATAACTCCTGCAGCGAAGGCAGCCGAAATAGATCACCGCTTTGTAAGTACGCACAATCTTTGACAAAACAACGTCGAACCTGGTGCCCCCAGGGAACAGTCAGGAGACGTCAAACCTCATGATTTTGCAACATAAATACGATAGAAGACACTTGCACGGCACGGCAAATGCTGGGTAAAGCGTACCATTGGTACTTCGCGTACCTGGAGGAATAAAATAGACCCCATCTCGCGGTCCTTAGCCTCTTACCCAGCAACTTCTATCCCTACCCCCGCGGTGCTGGCCGGGATACGAGCAACCTTAGGGAAGATCGGGTAACCAACCCCGGTGGGAACTATGGTCGTATGCTGACAGGGAAGGGGGGGTTTGCTCCTCTCCGGAGGTGCAAATCTTATTGAGCGTCTGTTCTCCATGTCAGGATCGGCTCACAACAGCGTCTGTTCTCCATGTTAGGGGCGGCTGATCATCGTCCGAGTGCCAGCGTGGGACTCTAAGTGAAACTGTGCACCATGGTCCACCGGAAATAAGGAGGAATGGTCCTCCGGAAATTTAGGGGGTTTGGTGTCAGGCCCTGCAAGCCAGCCTTTAAAAAATCATAAGCAACGAACAATCAACAAGAGAGTACGGACCGGAACCATCGGCGAAGACCACTGCGACGAAAAGGGACTAGCGATTGGAAACTCGGTTCGTGGAACTGCAAATATCTCAACTTCATCGGGAGCACACGCATACTCGCCGATGTGCTCAAGGACCGTGGATTCGGCATCGTAGCGCTGCAGGAGGTTTGTTGGAAGGGATCAATGGTGCGAACGTTTAGAGGTAATCATACCATCTACCAGAGCTGCGGCAACACACACGAGCTGGGGAACAGCTTTCATAGTGATGGGCGATATGCAAAGGCGCGTGATCGGGTGGTGGCCGATCAACGAGAGAATGTGCAGGTTGAGGATCAAAGGCCGGTTCTTCAACTTCAGCATAATCAACGTCCATAGCCCACACTCCGGAAGCACTGATGATGATAAGGACGCATTCTACGCGCAGCTGGAACGTGAGTACGACAGCTGCCCAAGCCACGACGTCAAAATCATCATAGGAGATTTGAACGCTCAGGTTGGCCAAGAGGAGGAGTTTAGACCGACTATTGGAAAGTTCAGCGCTCACCGGCTGACGAACGAAAACGGCCTACGACTAATTGATTTCGCCGCCTCCAAGAATATGGCCATTCGCAGCACCTACTTCCAACACAGCCTCCCGTATCGGTACACCTGGAGATCGCCACTGCAGACAGAATCACAAATCGACCACGTTCTGATTGATGGACGGCACTTCTCCGACATTATCGACGTCAGGACATATCGTGGCGCTAACATCGACTCTGACCACTATCTGGTGATGGTTAAACTGCGCCCAAAACTATTCGTCATCAACAATGTTCGGTACCGACGACCGCCGCGGTACGACCTAGAGCGACTGAGGCAACCTGATGTCGCCACTGCATACGCGCAGCATCTCGAGGCAGCGTTGCCGGAAGAGGGTGAGCTCGATGGGGCCCCTCTTGAGGACTGCTGGAATACAGTCAAAGCAGCCATTAACGACGCAGCGGAGAACAACGTCGGGTATATGGGTCGAAGTCGACGGAACGATTGGTTCGACGAAGAGTGCAGACAGATTCTGGAGGAGAAGGACGCAGCGCGGGCGGTCGCGCTGCAGCAAGGTACCCGGCAGAACGTGGAACGTTATAGACGGAAGCGGAGACAGCAGACCCGCCTTTTTCAGGAGAAGAAACGCCGCCTGGAAGAAGCGGAGTGCGAGGAGATGGAACAGCTGTGCCGTTCTCAAGATACACGCAAGTTCTATCAAAGCTCAACGCATCCCGCAAAGGCTTTGTGCCGCGAGCCGAAATGTGCCGGGATAAGGATGGGAGCATCTTGACGGACGAACGTGTGGTGATCGAAAGGTGGAAGCAGCACTACGAGGAACATCTGAATGGCGCTGAGAGTACAAGCAATGAAAGTCAAGGCAGCGGAGGAGATGACTACGTCAGTTCAGCGGACGATGGAAGCCAACCAGCCCCCACCTTGAGGGAAGTTAAGGATGCCATTCAACAGCTAAAGACCAATAAAGCAGCTGGTAAGGATGGTATCGGAGCTGAGCTCATCAAGATGGGCCCGGAAAAGCTGGCCACTTGCCTGCACAAACTGATAGTCAGAATCTGGGAAAACGAACAGCTACCGGAGGAGTGGAAGGAAGGGGTTATATGCCCCATCTACAAGAAAGGCGACAACCTGGAGTGTGAGAACTTTCGAGCGATCACCATCCTTAATGCCGCCTACAAAGTGATATCCCAGATCATCTTCCGTCGTCTGTCACCATTAGTGAACGAGTTCGTGGGAAGTTATCAAGCCGGCTTCGTTGACGGCCGCTCGACAACGGACCAGATCTTTACTGTACGGCAAATCCTTCAAAAATGCCGTGAATATCAGGTCCCAACGCACCATCTGTTCGTTGATTTCAAGGCGGCATACGACAGTATAGACCGCGTAGAGCTATGGAAAATTATGGACGAGAACAGCTTCCCTGGAAAGCTTACCAGACTGATCAAAGCAACGGTGGATGGTGTGCAAAACTGTGTGAAGATCTCGGGCGAACACTCCAGTTCGTTCGAATCGCGCCGGGGACTAAGACAAGGTGATGGACTTTCGTGCCTGTTGTTCAACATTGCGCTAGAAGGTGTCATGCGGAGAGCCGGGTGTAACAGCCGGGGAACGATTTTCAACAGATCCAGTCAATTTATTTGCTTCGCGGATGACATGGACATTGTCGGCCGAACATTTGCAAAGGTGGCAGAACTGTACACCCGCCTGAAACGTGAAGCAACAAAAGTTGGACTGGTGGTGAATGCGTCAAAGACAAAGTACTTGCTTGTGGGTGGAACCGAGCGCGACAGGGTCCGCCTGGGAAGCAGTGTTACGATAGACGGGGATACCTTCGAGGTGGTCGAGGAATTCGTCTACCTCGGATCCTTGCTAACGGCTGACAACAACGTTAGTCGTGAAATACGAAGGCGCATCATCTGTGGAAGTCGGGCCTACTACGGGCTCCAGAAGAAACTTCGGTCGAAAAAGATTCGCCACCGCACCAAATGTGTCATGTACAAGACGCTTATAAGACCGGTTGTCCTCTACGGACATGAAACATGGACAATGCTCGAGGAGGACTTGCAAGCACTCGGAGTATTCGAGAGACGGGTGCTTAGGACCATCTTTGGCGGTGTACAAGAAGACGGTGTGTGGCGGCGAAGAATGAACCATGAGCTCGCCCAGCTCTACGGCGAACCCAGTATCCAGAAGGTAGCTAAAGCCGGAAGGGTACGATGGGCAGGGCATGTTGCAAGAATGCCGGACAGCAACCCTGCAAAGATGGTGTTCGCTTCCGATCCGACAGGTACGAGACGACGTGGAGCGCAGCGAGCGAGATGGGCAGACCAGGTGCAGAACGACTTGGCGAGCGTGGGGCGTATTCGAGGATGGAGAGATGCGGCCTCGAACCGTGTATTGTGGCGTCAAATTGTTGATTCAGTGTTATCTGTATAGATGTAGACTAAATAAATGAAATGAATGAAATGAAATGAGAAGACACTCGCAGAGCATCTGGGCACATTGGCCACTTCTTGAGGTTCCCCCGCTGCTGGTTGAATGATGGTTCGGGGAATGCCTACATTAGTGTTAGTTAGTGCCAGCGTGGACTCTCTGGGAGGTAACGGGAGCTGTTTCCAACTTCTCATTGAAGAATTGGGAGGATGGACTTAGCCTGGTGACGTCAATTCAAGTTTCTGAGTGAGGGTGACTATCAAGGGATCTGGAGACACTCTTCTTTTTTCGCGCAACTCTGCTATTTGATCGCTCGTGGAGTATAGGGGAAATATCTTTGTAGGATCTTGACGTCCTGTCTACCAACGTTATGTTGTTTATGGCATAACACTGAGATCTGTATCAAACGCCGACATCGCTCCAATGGTTTCGGTTGGGGTATAGCTTCCGGTCACTAGTAGCCTAAGCTATCCAGATTCTGCAGCGGTTCTAGGACGTAGGAAGTGTTGGACTTTTGGCACGTTGAACACTGTCGTGATAAAGAAAATTGTACTACCTATGTAGGTTAAAGTAAGCTGGTTCAGTTAGTGGACTGAACCCTTATGTCACAGGTGATGGATCCAAAACGCCATGATGTAAACCATCCATTTTATGGTGTTATGCACAGAATGCACGATGAACAGCGGTCTAATTATTCAAGGGGGTTTTCTGCAACAGTTTGTTCAAGTAAACTTGGTTCCTGACTTTCAAGACATAGGATTTGTTTTCACCCGTTTCATACAGGGAATCGAAGGGTGAGGTTTTCCGTACGTGTACAATAATTTAAAAAATTGTTTACTCATCACCGATTTTCATTAATATCTTTCTTCAACAGTTCACACACGCAACTGCTATGGAACGTTACCTGATTGGAAAAAATATCTTCGATAATACTATCTTGCACAATGCGCTTACAATTCTATCAAACGAGCTTGAACCAAATTGGGTTTTGCCAGATGCTTCTCCTGAGTATCGTAAAAACTTGGCACTTTCACTCTTCTACAAATTTGTCCTAATAACAGCATCAGAGAACTCCATCTCAATTAAACGAGAATTGATATCAGGAGCGCGCCATTTGGAACGTCCACTGTCAAGAGGATCTCAACATTTCGATACTATTCCACAAAATTGGCCTCTGACTCAAAATATTCCGAAAATTGAAGGACTCGCGCAAACCTCAGGAAAATCCCAATTCATCAACGATATCCCAGCGATGCCTCTTGAACTGTTCGCTTGCTTTGTACTGGCAACGAAAGCCAATGTTAAAATTTTAAAAATTGATGCAACCGAGGCATTGAACATCCCAGGAGTAGTGGCGTTTTACTCCGCTAAGGATATTCCCGGTAAAAATGAAGTAATGCCGTTCAAGGATGTCTGTCCAGAGGAAGAGGAAATTTTCTGCAGCGATGAAGTGTTATACCACGGACAGCCAATTGGAGTAATTGTGGCCGAGTCATTCGATCTTGCCAACAAAGCTAGCAAACGAGTATCAATATATTATGACATGAATGATAAAACGGTCTATCCCACCGTTCGCAAAATTATCGATCACAACCAAACGGAGCGTATTATCAGAACTGATCATGGATTTGAAGGTCGTAATTATGCTCAATCTCCTGAAGGCCCATTGAAAGTATCCGGCGAAATGAATCTGGGAGTACAATATCATTATTATATGGAAACTCAAACTTGTATTTGCGTACCGATAGAAAACGAGATGGATGTTTACCCTTCCACTCAATGGGTAGATCTTATCCAGGTAGCAATAGCGCAAATGTTAAATGTTCCAGAAAATCGTCTCAATATCCATGTCCGTCGCTTAGGTGGCTCTTACGGAGGTAAAGCCAGTCGATCTGCTTTCGTGGCTTGTGCATGTGCCTTAGCAGCTCATCTGTCGAAGCGACCGGTTAGAATGATTTTGACCATGGAAGATAACATTGCAGCTATAGGAAAACGCTATGGGTGCCATTCTAAATATGAGGTCAGCTTCACAAATAATGGCAAAATTCAGAAGCTATTCAATGAGTTCATCCATGATTCAGGATCTTCATACAACGAAACTCCATTCTACATCAACGGTTACTATCCTAATTGTTATGCTGAAGACACTTTCAAAATAGAGGCATTGAATGCACGGACGGACACTGCAAGCAATACTTGGTTACGTGCACCGGGGTCTGTGGAAGCAATTGCAATGATCGAAAATATCATCGAGCACATTGCTCACTCAACAGAAATGGATCCTCTGGATGTTCGAATGATCAATATGGACACAGGGTCTAAAATGATTGATCTTCTCCCGCAATTCCGATCGGATGTTAAATACGATGATCGGAAAGTAGTAATTGATCGTTTCAATCTTGAGAATCGCTGGCGTAAGCGAGGAATTTCTATCGTTCCCATGAAATATCGAATGACCTATCTGGGAGCACTGCATGCCATAGTTTCTATCTACCACGGAGATGGAACTGTTTCCATTGCTCACGGAGGAATCGAGATGGGTCAGGGGTTGAACACGAAAGCCGTCCAAATAGCAGCCCACATTCTTGGGATACCAATGCAGATGATCAGTATCAAACCAACGAATAATTTGGTTTCTCCTAATGCGGTTTGTACTCAGGCTAGTTATACTAGCGAAGCAGTGGGATATGTAAGTATACTTGATTTTCATTGTTTGTAAGTGTTGTACAAGTTATTTATCATTTGTAGGCCATCAAAAAAGCATGTGAAGTACTTCTAGATCGAATCCATCCTATTCGGGAAAGGATCGGAAATTCGTCTTGGACTTCCATAATTGAGCAAGCCTATCGCGAAAATATTGACCTCAGTGCTACATACATGTACAAAGAATCAGAGCTCGAACCTTATATAGTTTGGGGGCTTAGCTGTGCCGAAATAGAAATAGACGTTCTAACGGGAAACCTTCAGATCATTCGAGTAGATATTCTTGAGGACACCGGAGAAAGTCTAAGTCCCGGAATAGACGTAGGTCAAATCGAAGGTGCCTTTGTCATGGGACTAGGCTACTTTTTGACGGAAAAGATGATGCATGATCCACACAGCGGAGAAGTGTTAACAAACCGTTCATGGAACTACAAGCCCCCTGGAGCAAAGGACATTCCAATCGATTTCAGGATCAGCTTGCTACAGAACAGTCCAAACCAAGCAGGTGTGCTGCGATCGAAAACCACGGGAGAACCTGCTTCTGTAATGAGTGTCGTCGTTCTGTTTGCCATCCGCCATGCACTGCTGTCGGCTAGAAAGGATGCTGGAATCAGCACAGATCAGCTGTGGGTATCACTGGGAGCACCAACAACGCCTGAAGAAATATATCAACTGACGGGAAATTCTATTAATCAGTACAAATTAAATTGAACGTACTTATGCTTTTGAAAGAGTGAAGACTAATAGCTAATTGGAAGAAAAATATTGCAACTTCTTTTCAAATACGTTAATTTTTGTTTCTTTAAAATATATGATTTTTTATTTTAACGGCAATGTAGGTATGCTATGATGACAACTTCATGTTGTGGAACTTTCCACCAAAACATACATTGCGTCATAATCGGCCAGTCATTGATTTTATTTTGTCAGGTGACTCTTTCGACAAGTTGATTTTTTGGGACTTCCTGTTCAATAATTTGACCATATACACTGGTGGAAATAAGTATAAAGACAAGCTCGGTTTTCATACAGAATGGCCATATTGGGAAGTCAATATCTCGATTCTTAGCGATTCGATTGGGCTGTTTTTTTGCCAACAAGCCTAAAATGACTTGAATTTTTATTCCATGATAGTTATATTTATGCATATATTCTGGTTATACGCGTTTCTGTTGGAAATAATTATAAAGACAGTTCCGTTGTATGGAGCTCCATATAAAAAGTGGTGTCTTTATAATTACTTCCAGATTTTGAGGTCAAAATCAACAGAGATGTATGAAATTTACTCAAAGATCCAAAGTTCAAGTTAAAAACAGGTGCCTAGTAAAATTTCAGCCAAATCGAATCGCTACGAATCGAGATATCGATCCTCAATCATGATGAAAATGTATGAAAATCATGCTTGTCTTTATACTTATTTCCGGCGGTATATGATGTGACTTATTCGCGTAGCTAGTTTACTCTTTAGTTATATCATTAAGCTAACATATGAGATGAGGGCAGTTTGATCAAGTATTTTATATTTTAGTCTTTCCTCGTTGATTCGACTAAGATGGCGACGATAGAGGTATTGGCTTTCAGTCTTTTGGGATCAAATACGGGGTTTTATGTTTTCAACCGACGTTTCGGACACATGTATTGTGCCCTTTTCAAGGAGTCTGTGGACAATGAATATGTTTATGTTGTGTTTATGTTTTATGCTTAGTGTATTTACTAACTATGTTCCGTTTTGTTGTCACATTAGCCCTCCGCATAGAACCTATTTGTCACCACAATTCGCTACAACAAGAAAAACAACGTTATCCGGAGCACTCACTCTGTAGGCGGTCAGATTTATATTTTAGTTAAATTTGTGTTTTTTATTTTGAAAAACACGTTGATTTGTTTTATTGATTCGAAAGAACGCCTTTTTCTGAGCTACATTCGAAGTTCAGAATCCCTCTCCTCGGATATGTTATATGAATGGGCTTACGCCATAAGCACTGAGATGGCAACCAAAGACATATCCTGTAGACCTGTGCGCCGGTCATATAATCGGCGGCGGCGGCGTAGTGGTCACTTTTGCTCCGGCGGCGGCGTCACGGCGGCGCGCCGTTGGCTTTTATCGGCGGCGGCGGCGGCGGCGTGAACCGGCGTAGATGAAAAAATCAATGGCTAAAAAAATCAATTTTAACGTGGATTTTTGAATTCACGCGGTTTTGATTCACACGTCCCGAATCGTCCTATAAAAATCGACTTCAGTGTATTAAAATTGTAATATCGATCGATCATCACACATCACATTCCATAGTAAATTACCATCGACACTAATAAGTACCTGATCTCAAATTGTTATTCAAATTAAAACTATTTTATTATTCTCTGATTTTGATGAATCAAAATTTAACCACGAGTCTTACTTCAGTTTTGGTAGCCCTTGAGCAATATTGAGAATTAGACTTCGGTTTCATAGGACTAATTTGTTAATATTTTTTTCCCAAAAGTTTTCCTAATTCAGGATTTTGATAAGCTCCAGTCGATTTACTTCTCAATATATCTAAATTTCAGAAAAATTCTAACTACTATTCTTTGATTTACACATACAATTGGGCAATGTTTCAGTTCGTTCACCTGCTGTGACCTTTGGATCCTGGAAGGACATTCAAGATGGAATCCACTAATGACAACCACAATGGACAGTTTACTCCCTACCTCACGTTCTTGTATGCACAAATCTCAATAGATGATCAACATGACTAAAATGAGCTCTGGTTGAGTAAGACTGGGGCACGATAACCAACCAAATTGAATATTTTCCTCAAAAGTTGGTTAAATATGACAAAAAAAGTTCTTGGTGGAGTTCCTGAAGAGATTTCCGGAGGAAATAACGATTTTTTTTTACGTTTTATTAGAAATTCCTTTGTAAAACACTACAAGAAATTCTGCGGAAACTAATATAGGCATTTAAAAAAAACATTAAGGCTCTCGTTGGGAAATTCCTTTAGTAAAACCACAGGTAAAACCATAGAATATTCTTTCAGCATTTCATTTGGAAATTCATTAAGCAAAGAAATAGTTTCTGAAAAAAATCCTTAAACAATTTCCGAAGAAATTAAAGGATTTTTGAAGGAATTTTCGAAAGAACTTAGTGTAAAAATACTTCGTCTGAACTTGGCCAACTTCACTTTTGATCCACGATGGACTTCCCACAAATCACACCAAGGAAATACAAAACCGAACTAGCTTGTTTGTTCGCTAAAAGTAGACTCGTTTATTCGTCATGAGGTACAAAGGTTTGGGAACGTAGGCCTTGCTTATTATATGTACAGGTATTTTATAATTTTGCCTGGAAACACCGACTTCAAAAATAATATACATTAGGGAATCGAAGGATCTCCCAGAGAAAAATCATGAAGAATCTTTTCATTAAATTTCGAAAAAATGTTCTAGGGAATTCCTAGAAGAATTTCCGAATGGTTGCCTAAAAGCAATTTCCGAAGAATTTCTGAAGAGATTCCCGAAAAAATCAAAAGAAATGGAGAATGTTGTGACGGAATTACTGAGGGAAACAACCAAGAACTTCTTCCTAAAGTTACCAAAGAATTTTCAAAGGATTACCCGTAGAAATTCCCAAGGAATTACTTAAGGTAGTTCTGAAAAAAATCCTCTGGGAATTTCAGGAAAAGATGTCAAAAAACTTGCTAAGGAACCCATAGAGGAATTTCTTAGCTTTTTTTTCTAAAAAAAATCCGGTGGAATTCCTAAAATAATCCTTCATATTAATTTACGAAGAAATTTCTAAGCAAACTTTCAAAGACTAAATATATTTCCAAAGGAATCTGTAAATGAATTTCTGAAGGAATTTTTAGAGAAATTCTAAAATATTTTCCGTCGATATTTCAAAAGCAATTTGCGAATGATTTTCGAAAGGCACATCCGAAAAAATTTCTAAGCGAATTACGAAAGAATTCCTAAAGGATTTTATGGTTTTCTTAAACAAAGGAATACGTGGAGGAAATTCTGACGTAATTCCTGAAGTAAATTTTAAGGAATATCCGAAAGAATTTCCGAAAAACTTTCTGGAATTCGTTTCCGGAGAAGTTTTTGTAAAACTTTTGGAGGCAATTTCCTAGGGAATTCCTGGACGAATCTTCAAAGGAATCTCTGGAGGGAATTTCAAATAAATTACTGGGAGTAATTCCAAAGGAATTCTTGAAGAAATCTAGGAATTACTTAAGTAATACCAACATACATTTTCTCTGAAACTCTATTAGGAATTTCTTCGTAATTTCTTTTTAAGAATTCCTTCAGAAATTCCATCATAAAATCCTTTAAAAATACCTTTATGGATTTCTCTGGAAATTCAAAAACTCCTTTAAAGTTCTGTTAGGATTTATTTTCGAAAATCCATTCAGGTTCTCTTTTGGGAATGCCTTCAACAATTTATTTGGAAATCCCTGTACTGAACCCAACACAAATTTCTTCAAAAACGCCTTCAAAAATTTATTTGGGAACTCCTCTAGAATTTTATTTCTTAAATAATAAAAAAAAACGCCCAGAATTCCTTCGGATATTCCTCCAGGGACTTCTTTGAAATATTATTCGAAAAACCTCCGAGATTTCCTTCGGAGATTTCTCCAGATTTTTTTCTCGGAAGATCTTCCAGGAAACCTTTGGAATTTATTGAAAATGAAGTTGGTTGCGATGTTACTTATTGAATTTTCGAAAAAAAAAATCCTAAAATAAACAACAAACACTGAAAGACTTTCGGAAAGATGAAGGCATTTTCGAAGAAATTTCTGCAGGAAGTTCCGGAAGAATACCCAGAGAATGTTTTAAAGGAATTGCTGGAAGAAGTTCTGATGAAATTCCTTGGGTAAATTTTGAATGAATAATTCCTTATGGATATCTAGAAGAATTTTTTCAGCGATTCATTAAATAATTGCCGAAACAATTTCAAAACGAAAAATTTCCGAAGAAATCCTCAAAAAAATGTCTGAAGAAATGCTCTAAAAAAAACGAATGGATTTCCTTAAGAATTTTCCGCAGGAATTGCTAAAGGAACTTCCAAAGGAATTCCACAAAGAGTCTCCGAAGGAGAATGTAGGAATTCGTGGAACAAAATCCGAAAGCATTCCTTAAGCAATTTCCGAAAGAAATTCGTAAAGGATTTTCTGAAGAAATCCGTAATGAAAATTCTTAAGGAATTTTCGGAGAAATTTTGTAAGGAATCTCCAAAGGAATACCCAAATTCCTAATTTCTAAATAATCTTCTAAGGTTTTTTAAAAGAAACTTTTCGGAAGAATATCTGGAGGAATTCATTCAGGAGGAATCTGGAGGAATTATCAAATCAATTATTTCGGAACTAATTTCTAAATGAATGTTTAAACGATACTTATTTCGAATATTCCCAGAAATTCCAGGAATTTTACAAAACAGTATTAAATAATTTCAAGACAATAAAATGAAATTAAATTTTCGTAATGTTTGAAATACCTGACATTTTAACTAAATATTTTGACTAAATACTAAGTATCCAGGCGACAACGCCCCAGTTCTGGGTTACAACAGCTGTGAATAAAAATATAAGAAGCGTTTTTAACTGATGCTCGTAATATTTGCTCAGTAATATTTGTTTTGCTGATGCTCAGCAAGTGGTTTCGTTATATTCAGACATTGACTTCAAAGTACAAATTACTTACTCGGGAGTAAGAAAGAACAAAAAAAAACCTGTAGAGCAATCACAGTTGGGATTTAAATATTTTTCTAAATCAGTTTGCCTTATAAGCCAACTTGAAATTTATAAACTGCAATAATTAACCTGCACCAATGCCAGATCCTTTAAGAATGGGGACGCTTTGGGCATGTATCCAGGCCCCACGAAAGCTTATAAACCACAACAAACCCATTTTGCGAGTCATCTACAAATTTAGGTGCCCGACTGAATGAGGCCTTGGCTTAACGCATTCCAAAGATCAATTTAACAATTTATGTATTTTTATACTAGATGAAGTCTCATTCAAACTTTCAAACTAATCAACCAACCTATTAGTTTAAGATTTGAAATTGAATTTTGACGAGAGCCACCTTAACAACATTGATGAACTGTCATAAGACTAGTTCAGTACTATTCCAATTAACTCTACCACGCTGTATTTAGAAACGTATTTCGACCTCAATTATTAGGCCGTTTTCAGCGTCTCGTGTTGGCTCGACTCGACTTAAGTTAATTGATTTTTTCATTGCGATTAGTCATCGGCATGGCAAAACTATGATCGGTGCAAAACTATGTAGTGCAGTCAGGCAGAGGCCTTTTTCATCAGTGATAATGATGTGAGATCTCTTCTTTTCGGCAACACTTTTCTGATGCGTTCCCTGTGACGATGAGTCGTAGCCGTTGCTGATGAAGCAAGTGTGTAGGAGCCGGACAATACTAAATACTCATCCTACTTGGTTGGCAATTGTACAAAAATACATATGAGAGAGTTAGTTCTGAAAATGTATTGCGAGAGTTCGGATAGTGCCCGGTGCTGGGAATTTGCTGTCATCAGTACCCGCTAAAGCTGCGGAGGACGACGGAGGTCCTTCGTAGCTTAGTAGGGAAAGCACCCGTACTGGTTTCGTGGAATCAAACCCCACCGAAGGCAGCGGTTACTCTCCAATACCGTTTCCGTACTAAATCTATCACATGTTGTGCATATGCATAATCAAGTTTCAGACATAGTAAGGAAATCTCTGTGTTTGCGAGGATGTTGATCAAGTCGTGTGGGCATGGGATGAACATCGTGGCCCCTTATCTACACGAACTGAACATCTTCGGGTCCGAGGTAAACAACCAAAGCCTATTAGGGAAGTGTTGGCTGGCCTTGATCTCGATTGTCTGTTCCTTGTATTTCTGAAAATTTCTGATGTTAGATTGTAATCATAGTCCGCCCATCCATTTATCTGTCGTACAAAAGATATTTTATAATTAGGAAAGCTTTGATCACCGCGTGACTTTATCGAAATTAATTTATTGGCTTTTTTCGGTGATAATTATACTACTCAAAGCGAAAGGGAGTAGATGAAAGTAATGAAGATACAGATTCGATTGACACCGCAAGCGAGCGGCAAGTGTGAAATGAATAGAAACTGAAGATTAGCAGAGGGCCATATGAGAGAACAAACATAGTTGAAATCGCTGTTATTCTGCCTAACGTCCGCAGGAACGGCTTAGGCAGAATAACAGCGATTTCAACTATGTTTGTTCTCTCATATGGCCCTCTGCTAATCTTCAGTTTCTATTCATTTCACACTTGCCGCTCGCTTGCGGTGTCAATCGAATCTGTACAGTATACCCCCGCTGATCCGACAAATGTATGGCCGGACTATCGGGGTTTCTCTCGTTAATCCGACTGTCAAATCCATACAAATGAACCAAAACATAATCACAGAACAAATTTGAAAACTGACAGCATAATGTGTTTAAATGGGTGTTGATACTTTTTAATCCGGAAAATTCCGAATTAGCGAGATCCGGACTAACGAGTCGTCGGACTAGTGAGGTCCGGATAAGCGGGGGGATACTGTATCTTCATTACTTTCATCTACTCCCTTTCGCTTTGAGTAGTATAATTATCACCGAAAAAAGCCAATAAATTAATTTCGAACAGATATTTTAGTTACAAGATAAATATTGTCGCTTCGGTTCCTTTTGTTCTGCTGTCCGAAACAAGTTGGGTACTTCAATTGTTGCGTTCGACTGTGACTGATTATTGACGACGGTATTTTTCGGCTGTTTGCTATAACTATCCGACGTTTCGGTTCTAAATCCCTGATGAAGGTGTAATAAACACCGAAACGTCGGATAGTTGACGCAAAACCCGTATTAGCTTATCATAAAGACTGAAAGAGCCGAAAAATACCGTCGTCATGTTGGGTACAGAAATATTAAATCGTATGAGTTTTTACATCATTGACGCCCTATGCTCGCCAGTAAAAGATGTTCCGGATAGCGACGACAGCGAGAACCTTTATCTTGTGATTGTACGACAATTCCCCGAAAACCAATTCCCCGAATGCAATTTCCCCGAATGTAATTTCCCCGAATGTAACAATTCCCCGAATGCAATTTCCCCGAATGTAACAATTCCCCGAATGTAACATTTCCCCGAATGGAACAATTCCACGAAAATAAAATACCTGCAAACACATCTTTGCAATCGACTGTATGCATCCGAAAAAGCAGTGTTTAAAGATACATTCAAGAGTGTCTTATTGGAAATTATCAGCTGAATAGCCTTTGGTAGTATTTGTAGTTCTTGATCCTCCAAGATGTGTTGTTGAATTATAAAGATATCAGAGTACAGTGTTCTCTAAGGTAGTTTTTTTTCCTAAAATAGTATCAAACTGCAATTCTGATTGAAAGCCTTTTGGTAAATATTTTTCCTATCTTCGGAATCATACTCCTGTCCTGCATATACCTTCTTCAAATATATAAGGCAATGGTGGATGTGAATCCTTGTAAACAAAAAATAATGCGTTTGCCCGGAAAGAGGCAATGGTGAATGTGACTCCTTCTTTAAAAAGAATGCATCTGCTCGGAACAATGCAATGGTAAATGTGTCCCTTATTCAGTGAATGTTGCACCAGATAATGAATGTTATTATTCGTTCTTTTATAACCTGTATCTGTCATGATTATGGGTGATAATGGGGGATGTGATGCATTCTTTAAAAGAAGGCAGTTTTACAAAGTAAGAAAACGGTAGATGTGTTCCTTCAAAAATAGACGTTAGCTAGAAATAATGCAAAGATGAATGAATTGAGAATGAGAATAAGGACTAATCTGATCTCTTATTTTGATGCAGGCGAATTTGGCCATAATAAGGGAAAAAATATATAAGATTCCTTATTACGCAATATGTATTAAATGTATTATATTTCACCGAAAAACATTTTGCCGAATCCAATTTTCTCAACATGGCATTAGGCGGTCTGTAACTTTCGCGGTGTGACTTTTGATGGATTCTACCTTTTTCAGAATGACCTTTGGAAGAATGTCGTTTTTCAGAATGTTATATTAAACAAATAAGCATTTTCTTAGATAAATGTGGTGTAATATAACAGCAGTTTTGAAACATATAATTGCTTCATATCAATCATTTATTATACCTGGCAAGCGTGGTACTTGCTTAGTAAACGAATTATCTCCTCTTTTTGCTATATTGCGGACAGAATTTCTGTCTCGAGAGACCTTAATTTAAAGAAGGCATTATCTCCTCCATTCTCATTACACCGGACAGACGCGATCATTTAAGAAGGCGTTGTTTCATTCTTTCACTTTATTCCAGACAAACGAGTTCATTTAAAGAAGAGACTATCTATCCTCTCTGCCTTATACCGGGCAAATGTGTTCATTTGAGGAAGACATTATCACTTTCTTTCCTCTAATACCGGGCGATGCTATCATCTGAAGAAGGAATTATCTCCTACTGTCATCTTATACCGGACAAACGCGTTCATTTCAAAAAGACATTCCCACAGTTATCGCAAGCTTTCCGGTACCTGCCTGTTGCATGAATGTCTTGTGTAGCAAGTACAATGGATACACTGTGCACAAGGAGCCGAAAATACTTCTCACCCTGAAGCATCTCAGGCCACACCGAGAATCGAACTCGCAACCTCCGGATCGGCAATCATACGACTTTGTTCGCATGGCTTACTTAATACCCATCGCCTGTGCCTCACTCAAAAAGAAGGGAGATGTATTCGGGGAAATGTTACATTCGGGGAATTGTTACGTTCGGGGATATGTTACATTCGAGGAAATGTTTCATTCTGGGAATTGTTATTCGGGGGAATTGCATTCGGGGAAATTGCATTCGGGGAATTGTTATTCGGGGAATTGTCGTACAATCTTATCTTGTAACTAAAATATCGTTTGTCGTACCCCATCACGAATGCCTTCCTCGTGATGGCCATTTTGATGCCTGACGTTGGCTCCACCCCACTACCCCGAGTGCCAGTACCCCGAATGCCATTACCCCGAAGGCTGCTACCCCGAATGGGACAGTACCCCGAAAACCATCACCCCGAATGCGACACTGCCCCGAAATCCATTACCCCGAAAGGCAATTACCCCGAAAACATTTAGAATCTATCCAGTATTTTGCGCTCGATAATGGCGGTCTAGTGAGTTCCTTTTTGACATTCAAGAGGTAGAAAATATTTACATATTTTAATCAATGTAGGCTTCGCTTGTAGTGCCCTATTGGCACTCATCGGGATTCTCAACAACAAACAAACGTCACATACGTTCTATAAGAATTTTGTAATTGTCTCAGTTCCATTTTTCCTAATAATTTTATTTTCTAGGAATGTGAGGACCACAACGCATAACAAAACCAAAGAAAATGAATAATTAATTCGTGTAGATCAAGTCAATGATGCTGAAAGTCCTAATGGATTACTAAACATACATGCATTCTTCGCAACCACAGCCAACACTTCTGCTCTGACTTTCGATTTTATGTGGAACTGTTGGGGATTGATGCATTTATCTCACCTCGTTTTTTTGCAATTACTTACGAACACAGCGAACGTAAGAACTTCCCACAAGTCTGCTGAATACGCGAAATCTCAAACAAAATTGTTTAAAAATTTATAAAGTTTTCCAATAAATTTACGTGATAATATCACACAATACAAACGAGCTGAAAAAAAGACATAGGCATTCAAATACTATATTCTAAAAAATATAAATTCAAAAGATGTGTATATGATCTTTTTCAAATTGGATTGATACTGCATATTAATGTCTCGTATTCAAATTTCTGTTCTTTTTGGAAGTGTAATTCAACGAGAACGAAGAATAAAAATTTGTGATAGTTGGTAGTTTAGCATTTATATTCTCATCCGTACCGTTTTTTACTAAGTTGCATTCAACGTTTTCTGGTACACTTCTACGTATTTCTAGTGATGTAAAAACCTTTTATAAACTTGGTCGGAAATAGGGGCGTTTTCAATCAGACCTTCTCCTCTTCAAATATAGTTGAACTCATTGCCTTCAACTGTTGAGCTCCTAAAAAAATTCAAAAGGGACATAAATAGCATTATTAAGACACCAAGTTTAACGATAATTATAACTTATGATTATATCTTACTTCCCTTACATACACGGAAGAAATAAACTACCCAATAGTGAGTTTAATTCATCCAACCTCGAACATCCGTACGGGAAGCCAAAACTGAGTAAGTAGGGTCGAAGTAGTTTGCCTTTACTCCCATGTTAAAAAAAGTACCCAACGGAAGAATTATTGACCCAATTTTAAGTTTAATTCACTCAATTTCGACCTCAGGTAATAAAACTCAAAATTGGCTTCCCGTATTGAACTGGCGTCGTTGGATTGTTTGGCTCTTTTGTTTTTGACAACAAAAGAAAGAGTGGATGAAAGCGAAGATAAAAAATAACTCAAAAGTAAGTTTAAAAGTACTCAATTTTGGGTACTTTTTTTCTTCCGTGTACGATCGATGACGTTTGTTTATTTTCCAACAAATTTTTATTTCATCATGGCAAACTAGATGAGTTCCAATGTTTTCTACCTCTTGAATGTCAAACTAAGGGTAACTCACACCGCCATTACCAAGCGCAAAATACTGGATAGTATTATATTATTATGTTTAACACCAACAGATATCGAAGAATTGCAATAGTTTTTAACCATTCTACGAAATGGAGTAAGTGATCCTTTTTTTCCAACAGAACGCGTTTTCCCGGTATAAGGCGAACAGAGGAGATGATGCCTTGTTTAAATGAACGAGGTTGCCCGGTATAAGGCATACAGGGCAAATATGACTTTTTTTAATAAATGCATTTGCCCGGTATAAGGCAGACAGGGGAGAGGATGCCTTCTTTAAATGGACGTGTTTTCCCGGTATAAATTACACGTAGGAAATAATGCCTTGTTTAAATAGACGCTTTTGCCCGGTATAAGGCATACAGAGGAGATGATGCCTTCTTTAAATGGACGCGGTTGCCCTGTATAAGGCACACAGAGGAAATTATGCCTTGTTTAAATGAACGCGTTTGCCCGGTATAAGGCAGACAGAGGAGATGATACCTCCTTTTAATGAACGTGCTTATACCTCGATAAGGCACACAGAGGATATACTGCCTTTTTAAAAGTAACGTCTGCTCGTTAGAAGGCGAAACGAGATGATGCCTTCTTTAAGTTAACGCAACTTCCCGAAGACAAACAAGATCTCCCTTTCTCTCACTCTCATACACAAACCATCTTACTCACTCACTTCCTCTGTTTCACTAATTATTACTCATTCACCTGATGTCATTCATTCGCCCACTCTTACTCACTTAATCACTCTTACTCACTCATCCACTTTTACTCAATCATTTACTCTCAAACATTCGCTCTCTCTTTATCGTTCACTCTTACTCACTCACTCTTACTCACTCATTCTTACTCGTTTACTCTTACTCGCTCGCTCCTTAACTCTTACTCGCTCACTCACACACTCACTCTTACTCACCCATTCAC
Organism: Armigeres subalbatus; assembly: GCF_024139115.2. Taxonomy (NCBI): domain Eukaryota; kingdom Metazoa; phylum Arthropoda; class Insecta; order Diptera; family Culicidae; genus Armigeres; species Armigeres subalbatus. The sequence continues at coordinate 182,067,624 of NC_085140.1, read as the reverse complement.
CCCCTCGTCGATCTGAGATTTAGACCACGCTTCATCCAGAATCCGTTGCTTTTACTACAGCGACCAAGGAACAACTTCTACCTTGTTGCCCTAGTAGTCATGCTGACGTGGACCGCAATTGCCTCCAACTCTCTGCATTGTGCATGAAAACGTGCTGCATAATCTCCCCCTGCCATTCAGGAATCTTGAAAAGAGCCATACGACGTGGAACGGGATCTTACGGAGTAAGAATACTTAGTTCCATACTGCATTGAAACAGTTTCAGTTCCATTTATTGTTCATTCATATGAATTATGAATAAACTGTTATTGAGTAACATTTTTTTCATTGAAATGAAATATAAACTTGAAATACTGACTAATTCGGGGTAATGTCCCATGAGGGGTAATGGCATTCGTGGTTATGACGTTCGGGGTAGTGGCCTTCGGGGTAATGGCATTATGGGTAATGGAATTATGGGTAGTGTCGTAGAGTCCTATCGTTAATCCAGGGAGCTCTATTCGACAATATAGAGCGTTTGTCAATATTAGCATGATTTAAAAATTATTAAAATATATTTATTATTTTCTTACAAACCGTCCAAAGCAGAACAAACTAACCACAAACTCGGATTTCGCGAATGTTCTGCGTCCTACCTGAAACACGATCGCGCGCCAATCAAGAAAGAAGGCAGAAGGCAGAAACACGATAAAACAGGCACTGATTGATTTTCATTTCGACCGCACAAAACAAAACAAAATCGGACCGCGCTAACTATCTGCTTACTCAACATCAGCATCGTAATTACTTAAGCACTCTAAATTTCCTTTTTGTTCTACTTGGAATACAATAACCAAACAGCGTCCCTTTCGGTTCCAAAAAAAACTAACTTTATTGTACATGTAAGAGTAATAAAAAAACTGTCACTTGTCATAAGACGAGTTTCTACAGTCCCATTTAATTCCACCACTTAATTGTACTTTGACAGATACGTATTTCGACCTCAACAGTAAGGTCGTCTTCAGTGTCTCGTACTTGACTCGACCGTGCTAATTTTTTGAATGCGCGAAATGCTGCTTCTTCTTTTTCTTGCAACGCCAAATCGCCAATCGATAAGTTACAGAAATTTTTTAAGAGCAAAACAATCAGAATTTAGAGTGTATCTTTTCTCTCTTTACATAATGGAAGTTTTTTTTAATTTCAACAGTGCTTCGCAGCGCTATTTGAACCAACTGATCCCGTTACGATCTTTGCAAGGACCCGTGCCTTCGTTTTACGTTGGACCCGTTTACGGAAGTAAAATTCTGACAAGCGGTGGTAATCCTGCAGGGACACCGTTTTGGAAAAAAAAAACCCTTAGGAGGTCACGTCTCCACGCTCAGCAATGAGCATTAATAAAAACAAGAGGAAGGATTAACCTCTGAATTCTCCACTTCCTTCAAAGAAACAAGGTTGGAAGCTGGAGACTTCAGATATTCCTTCTAACTCTAATATTCAAAATAATTTTTCTCCTATCGAACTGAGCAATCAGTTCGATTTGATTAATGTCGAAATTGAGCAAATCGAATCTACATCTAGCCCTGGTAATTCGATCCATGCGAAAAAGCAAATAATGTTGCCGAGTTTTCTGGCTTTAGGAATGAGAATTCGACTAGCTTTCAGGGGATCAAGTTTTCATTTAACATTGCCAGAAAGGGTGACTGCCGCGTTTTGCCGGGATCCTTTGACGATCGCAAACGTCTTCTTCAGTATTTAACTGAGAAACGCCATAAATTCTTCACATATGACGACAAAACTGAGCGATTGTTCAAAGTCGTCTTGAAAGGTCTCCCCAGTGATGATAAATCAGTGGATGAGATTAAAATTGAAATTTCTCAATTACTTGGATTTTCACCAGTCCAAGTGATTAAAATGAAAAAGAAATCTCGCTCTGGTGCTTTCCAGAGGGGTGTTTCTCAAGAATTCTATTTAGTTCAGTTTAACAAATAATATGAAATGTTAAGAAAATTATTTTGAGCTTTTTAGTGGAATGTCTTTACTTGTCATAAGACGAGTTTGTAGAATCCCATTGAAATACCACCACTTAATCCCCTGTATTATGTCCCATGTCCGTGTTACATGGAAACATTTCCGCAGACCTGAGGGAAATTTCCAAAACCCCACTCAGTGCCGTAAGTGCCAAAAGTGGGATCACGGAACTAAACATTGCCACATGGATGCTAAATGATTCCGATAAATTTAAATGTGTCAATTGTGAGGGCAATCATAAATACAATTTCTGGGAATGCCCTTCACGCAAAATAGTTTTGAATTCCCGTGCAAAATTGATGACGGGAAATTCCAATAGGATCCCAGATCCGCCGGGCAAACATATTTCAAACGTTCAAAATCTTATTTGGCCAGATGTCCTATTCGCCCAAATTACCCATTCGGCCCTCCTTAGCCGTGCGGTAAGACGCGCGGCTACAAAGCAAGACCATGCTGAGGGTGGCTGGGTTCGATTCCGGTGCCGGTCTAGGCAATTTTCGGATTGGAAATTGTCTCGACTTCGGCAAAACAACTGTATTCGGCCAAACGGCCCTCCCCCTTTTCAAAACCATTGAAATGGTCTGCCTCTTATGTTTTTTTATTTTTTATGATCAAAACACCTAAATTCTACTTGTGTCACCTTTACTCTGAACCCTCCAACAGATTCGCGTGGCACCTATGATCAAGAGTATGTAGGCGCATATTTTTCGTCTGTTAAAATAACCGGCAGTTGCTCGTGTTCCGGCACTCGCTCACGATAAGTCGTAGTGAAAACATCTATTTTAGCAGCAAGCTATTCGAATACGGTTTGTGAAAAAAAAATATATTAGTGCCTTAAGTCGGAAATATTTAGGAGTACAAACAAATAAAAATGTCTGTCACCTTTACTTTAAACGGACAGAAGTTTTCTGGTAGGTTACCACAAGTTGTGAAATATTAATGCTTATTTGGAGATTGATGTGTGATTTTGTGCATAACAAAATGTCAATAATTGCAGATTAAAATAAGAAGATATAACTTTTTTATAAACTATTTGTTCAGAAAAATATATATTTTTAAAGATCAAACAATAATTGCATAGATTGTTGAATATTTTTGCAAGCCTTTTTGAAATAGTGTTAACTGTAAATAGAATTAGTTAAAAGTTTTTAATTTTCAATTCTATAAACGAGATTATTATAATAAAGGTCGCTGAAAACAACCTTTTTCCAATTTTTTGGTCAAGGAGAACATTGAATAGCACAAGCAGAGTGTAAAATAATCGAAAATTGCTGGTGAAGTCCACCTTTCGTCACTCTCACTTCCAGACACATTCACAGTCGGCTCTGGACTGTCAATATTCAATTGAATATTAGTCATTGAATATTTATACACATTCTATAAATTGATAAATTATCTGAAATCTAAACAAGTTTTAAATGGGTAAAGTAGTTTATCACCAAAAACTGAATCCAATTCTCATCCGCGAGATACTTTCAATGGTAAACATCAATATAAACAATGCTAATTATCGAATGAATGAGTTGGTGGAATAGTCGTCTGACTATGTCATTCTATGTTTTGAATATTCATGCGATGTTTGCCAAAATTCGGACCGAAGTTGCTTCATGAAGATGAATATTTTAAGCTCTGAGCACAAGTATAAATCAAAACTTTGGATTGTATCATAGTCATAGCTTAAAATATTCATCTTCATGAAGCAACATTGGTCCGAATTTTGACAAACATCGCATGAATATTCAAAACATAGAATGACATAGTCAGACGACTACTCCACCAACTCATTCATTCGACTTTTACTGAATGTGCTTACTATGTGCAGAAAAGCATAATTAGCATAATTTATATTGATGTTTACCATTGAAAGTATCTCGCGGATGAGAATCGGATTCAGTTCTTGGTGATAAACTACTTTACCCATTTAAAACTTGTTCAGATTTCAGATAATTTATCAATTTGTAGAATGTGTATAAATATTCAATGACTAATATTCAATCGAATACTGACAGTCCAGAGCCGACTGTGAATGTCGTGAATGTGTCTTGAAGTAAGCTGACAAGTGAAGAAAGGTGAACTTCACCAAAAACTTTCGATTATTTTACACTCTGCTTTTAAGTGGGTATTCAATAGTATTTACTATGAATCATAGTAAATACTCTTGAATACCCGCTCAAAAGTCTTTATATTGGACTACTGATAAAAATAGAAAATCACGTTGGATAGATACGTAAATCAAACATTTATGAAAAGTGCATCAGATATCTTATCAAGAAACTAATAACCACACCAACGTGATTCTATAAATCATTAGCAGGCAGAGTGACGAGACTAAAACATTGAAGTGCACAGCTTATTCTTTCCGGTCGCAAAATAGAAGCCTAACAAATCAAAACAAAATATCGTGGTGCCTTTTTATGTAGGGGAGAACGGTCCAAAATGCACCCCTGTGGCAAAATGGCCTTACTCATATAATCTGCTGTATTACATTTATGAACGAATATTACCATTACAATTCATAATTAGTTATCCATAATTGAGCTTCATTGGAAAAAAAAATTGCAAAATCCCTTCATATTCACTCAAATTTAACGATTTGCTATTCTTCCTCCACATCCGTAAGATTGTAGCTCAATCCATCAAGAAACAACAAACAGCCATGCGTTCACCATCATTTAACATGCTATTGAGTCATTTTAGACCACCATTCGGGCGTTTTGCCCCAGGCCTATTTTTGAAACATTTTTTAAATGTGTTGGAAAGTCATGAAAACCTTATTGTTTTGAATAGGAGATCATTGTGAAATGTTGCACCTATACGTTGAAATGGTTGGGTAATTTTGTTTATATGAACGAAAACATCGAAAAAGCTTGAAGGGTGCGTTTTGGACCGTTCTCCCCTAACTTTTTTCTAACTATTCTACGATCTATTGCAGTCGATCCAAAAACCGTCCCCATTGATACGTCGCTGAACACGTTCATCCGCAACCATGCCCATCTCAGCGGCACGAAGTTCATGTGCTTGGAAGGAGGATGCGGCGTTTGTATCGTCAACATCAACGGAATACATCCGGTTAGCAAAGAGAGGACATCGTGGGCTGTAAATTCGGTATGGTCAATTACTATCATTCACCGTACCTAGCTTTTACACGAAAACGAGCTGAAATTGGAAAACCGTAATCCACATTTAGCGAAAAAAATAGCAATGGTAATCAAATTCAATAGGGGAATGACGGCTTTGGCAGGTTTTGTTCTATTATTGTCAGGGGGTTTCTTATGACTGATTATACTCAAATTTAGCCTAAACATTCGTTGCATATCAAAGAATATTGTGGCCAAATAACATCAAATTCGGTCTTCAAAAACCCCCCTGACAATAATACACCCAGGTTTTTTTTTACACGGTTTGGAATTGGTCGTTTAGGACTTCAGCGTCGATGAAGCAATGAGTTAACCCCATGAAAAAATTCATAAAAAATCAAAGAAAATTCAGGGGGTATTTGAAAAGCTGTGAAAGTTTAGGTTAACCGAGAAATTCATGAATTCCAACCGCGTAAAAAAAACCTGGGTGTAGAACAAAACCTGCCAAACCCGTCTTTTCCCCTAATCCTTGCAGTGTAGAGGCTATTTCAAACACTTTTTTATCATTTAGCTTGCTTGGCTGGCTATGTAGCCAGGCTTTGTAGCGATTAAATGCGCTATCGCCTGGCAAAGGAGGGTTCACGAACGTCTATCATATATATAATAGCCCTGTTTGTCTGTCCGGTGAGGGTCTGTTCACAAATTACGTAACGCAAAAATCCGAGTTTTTGACCCCCTCCCTCCCCCTTGTAACAAAAAGTAACATTTTTGGTACCCCCTCCCTCCCCCATGTAACGCATAACTGTGAAAATTTTAAAGGCAGATTTGTTTCCTTCACTGAAACATGTGGATCTTGCTATTTTTTAACAGGTTTTAAGTGGTTGAGCTAAAATGCAACTGCTTAAAATAAAAACTCTCTGGGTTTCCTCTGTTAACTTTGGCTTAGTTTGTTAGATCCAATCATGAAACACAATACCAATCAAAGCGACGTTCCCGAGGTCGTTCCATCAAATAATATAATCTGTAAAAATCGTGAATATTCTTCGTGAGACAAAAAATCCTCGAAATGTAGCAACAATTTTTCGAACAAAAGTCGATGTCTTTTAGAATTAAAAAAAACATCAAAATAGCCAGCTCTGAGATAAAAAGTAAAAAACTACAAAGACTAACATGGGACAATTATGGTTAGTATGGTTTTGAAGAGGATAGGTTGATGCGTATTTATCGTCTTGATCATGACATGTCAGCAATTACTTCAATCAGTGTTAAAAACATTTAAAATATTTTTTATTCGCGTTATGCGTAACATTTGGTAGTACCCACCCCCTCCCCCACCTTTTAGTGTAACAAAGTATAACACAAGTTGGACCTCCCCCCTCCCCCAAAAGCGTTACGTAATTTGTGAACAGACCCTGACTAGCCAACCAGACGCAGCACGCGGGGAAATTTTCACAAAAAATAAAATAATCGACACTTTAATTCTTTTTTACTACCAGATGCAGAAAACAAAACCTGTGACAACCTTAGACAACCACACACAGCATTTGATGAAAAAAATCACAGACAACAGACGTTGAAAATTTTGATTTTTTATAAATACTCTTAAAAATTGAAAAAATGCCACGGGCGCTATTGCGTCCACAAATAAACTAGTTAAAAATGTTGACTAACGTTTAACATATGGAGCGATTTTCAAGTTTTTTTTGGAAAACCAATATTAGAGATGGTTGGGTTTCACATTTTGCAAACTCAAATCCGACCCGAACCCGATTTGTAAATTTCCTTCCAACCCGAACCCGGAATAAAAAAACTCTTATCAAACCCGTACCCGAGAATGTTTGCATTCGTAAACCCGAACCCGAAAAAAAATATTTAAACACGCACTAAAATTTTGCCAGAAAAATTCAAACTATCTAGATATTTTCTGGTTAATTAAAATAGTTAATTAAGTAAATTTCAATTCATAACAGAAAATAGCTAAACAGGCAAAATGAAAACATCACTACTATTAGTACTGTGATTATAAGTGTTTAGTTTACGTAAAATTAGTTTTTCCTTTCATTATCACGTTAATTAGTGCCAATTTCATATTCGTTTATTGAGCGGAACATAAATCGTGCATTTCTAGTGCCTGTTCCCAGTGTTCTCTTGCCATGGACTGGACATTGTCACCGTCGAAGGGATTGGAAACAAGTACGATGGCTATCACGCAACGCAAAAGGTGTTGGCGCACTTCAACGGCACGCAGTGTGGGTACTGCTCCCCAGGCATGGTCATGAACATGTACAGCCTGTTGCAATCCAAGAAAGGAAAAGTATCGATGGATGAAGTTGAGAATTCCTTCGGAGGAAACATATGCCGTTGTACCGGCTATCGTCCCATTTTGGATGCATTCAAATCGCTTGCTTATGATGCCGAACCTCGATTGAAGCAGGCCTGCATGGATATTGAGGACCTCAACAAAATCTGCCCGAAGACTGGAAGTGCGTGTGCAGGAAAATGCTCTGCCGCTGAAAAACTGCTTTATAAGACGGGTATCCATATGAGTTTCACCGAAGATAAAGAATGGCACAAGGTTTATAACATAAGTGACGTTTTCCCTATTTTTGAAAATATTGGATCGAAACCATACATGCTGGTCGCAGGTAACACTGCACATGGTAAGTATTACAACGAGTTACATTACAGGAGTGCTGTCTATGGTTAATTATTTGCATTTCTACAGGTGTCTATCGTAGAAATGATAAACTTCAAATATTCATCGATGTCAATTCGATAGACGAACTGCGAAATCATTTCCTTGATAACAACTTGGTAATTGGAGCTGGCGTATCATTAACCGAATTGATGGACATTTTGTCAACCGCTGCGAAAGAAAACGACAATTTTGCATACTGTTCAGAACTTGTAAATCACATTGACTTGATTGCCAACGTCCCTGTGCGAAATACGGGAACAATTGCAGGAAACTTGAGCATAAAAAACCAACACAATGAGTTTCCCTCCGATTTGTATCTTATTCTAGAAGCTGTTGGCGCAACATTGAAAATTCGTAGGTCTTCAGGTTCTATATTTGAGGAAATAGATTCATTGAATATCTTTCAATTTAAGTCGAGTCTGGCGGCAAGACTACGGAAGTGAAACCATCGAAATTCGTCAATTTGGACATGAACAAGAAGCTGATCTTGAACGTCAGTCTTCCACCCTTGGACCCAAAAAACCACGTATTTCGTTCTTTCAAAATCATGCCACGAGCTCAAAATGCACATGCCTATGTGAACGGTGCTTTTCTGTTTAAATTCAATAACATCAAAACCGTAATTGAATCTGCAAATATTTGCTTCGGTGGTATCAACCCCAGCGTAAGAATTATTAAATATGTTAATGATCAAGCCAAGATCGTAATTCAACTCCGTCTTTTAGTTCACCCATGCTGCATCAACAGAGAACTATCTCGTTGGAAAGAACCTTTTCACGAACGAAACCGTTCAGGATGCACTGAAAACACTTTCAGACGAGCTCCACCCAGACTGGGTTCTACCAGATGCATCTCCCGAGTACCGTAAAAATCTGGCCATTTCTTTGCTCTACAAGTTCATCCTAAACATCGCCAGCAAAGAAAACATCGCCACTGTTAAATCTTCGTTCAAATCTGGTGGCACTATCCTGGAAAGACCGCTATCGACGGCTTCGCAGCGTTTCGATACCGTCAAGGAAAACTATCCGCTAACAAAGAACATACCGAAGATCGAAGGGCTTGCGCAAACCTCCGGGGAAGCAAAATACACCAATGACTTTCCGGCGCTGCCAAATGAATTGTATGCGGCCTATGTGCTCGCAACAGAGCCGCACTCGAGGATTGAACATATTGATGCTTCGGAGGTCCTGGTAAGTAAGTCTGTTTTGATTGGAACGTGTTTTGTTATCGAATTATCTAGAAAGCTGTCCCAATGCCGTATCTACAGTTCTACCTCAAACTTTCCAGAAAGTCCCAGGAGTGGTTGCATTCTTTACTGCAAAAGATATCCCCGGAGCTAACAATTTCATGTACTTCACGAACCTCATGGGCAATGAGGTTGAACCAATTTTCTGCGCCGAAAAGGTCGAATACCATGGTCGCAAAATCCTTCGCCCTGGTAAATAACGCTGTCAAACTCGTTAAGATTACGTACAGCAAGCGACAAGTGGAAAAACTCTACACCACGGCTCAAGATGTGCTGCTTGCGAAAGCCAACGATCGCATCAAAGAAATGAGCTACGGTACCCACGGTGATAAATACGACAGTGCGTCCGGCGGGGATGTTAAGGTAAAGGGTCGTTTCGAGATCGGCGGTCAGTACCATTACTACATGGAGACGCAATCATGCGTCTGTATTCCCATCGAGGACGGTATGGATGTATATTCCGCAACGCAATGGGTTGACTTGACCCAAATTGCAATTGCTAGAATGTTGAAAGTTCCGCAGAATAGCCTCAACCTATACGTTCGTAGACTGGGTGGGGGTTACGGAGGTAAAGGAACACGAGCAACTATGGTAGCTTGCGCATGTGCCCTTGCCGCTCATTTGACCAAGAGACCGGTTCGATTTGTCATGACCCTAGAGGCGAACATGGAAGCCATTGGAAAGCGATATCCAGTCATTGCCGACTATGAGGCTGACGTTGATAACAATGGGAAGATTGTAAAGCTTTACAACGAGTACATGCATGACTTCGGATCATCTTTTAACGAGCCGATGGGTCACGCTGGTACATTTTTCAGCAATTGCTACGATAAAAGCGTCTTCAAAACAGTCCCCAAAGGTGTTCGAACAGACTGTGCTAGCAATACTTGGTGTCGGGCTCCAGGAACTACAGAAGGCGTTGCTATGATTGAAACCATCATGGAACATATCGCTTTCGCAACCGGTAAAGACCCCTTGGATGTTCGCATGGCCAACATGCCGGAAGATATGAAAATGCTTGAACTGATGCCTCAGTTCCGATCAGATGTACAATATGACATCAGAAGAAAGCAAATTGAGGAATTCAACGTAGAAAATCGTTGGCGTAAACGCGGAATTGCTATCGTTCCAATGAGATATACGCTCGGATATTTCGGATCACAATCTGCCATAATTTCCATTTATCATGACGATGGAACCGTTGCCATTACACATGGTGGAATCGAAATGGGTCAAGGCATGAACACTAAAGTTGCACAAGTTGTTGCTCATATTCTGAATGTTCCGATGGACAAAGTTATTATCAAGCCTACACAAAACTTTACGTCGCCTAACGCATTGTGTACTGGTGGTAGTAGGACAAGTGAAACTATTGCTTATGTAAGTATAAAACGAATGGAACAATATGTTATAAATTATACGATCTAATCTACTCAACAGGCTGCCAAACGGGCTTGCGAAATTATTCTGGAGCGCATGAAACCAGTTCGGGAGCAAAATAAGGACGATTCTTGGGAATCTCTTGTTGAAAAGTGTCATAACCAGAGTGTCGACCTTTGTGCAACGTACATGTGCAAAGCTTCGGATTTGGCTCCATATATAATTTGGGGTTTGAGCTGTTCAGAAGTCGAAATTGATGTTCTCACCGGAAATGTTCAGCTTCGTCGTGTGGACATTCTCGAAGACGTTGGCGAAAGTTTAAGTCCAGGAATCGACGTTGGCCAAATCGAAGGATCGTTCATTATGGGGCTGGGCTACTATTTGACGGAGGCTCTTGTTTTCGACCCGGAGAATGGAGCTCTACTGACCAATCGCACTTGGACCTACAAACCTCCTGGCGCCAAGGATATTCCCGTTGACTTCCGAGTTCGCTTCCTGCAAAACAGCTCCAATGCCTCCGGAGTGTTGCGCTCGAAGGCAACCGGCGAGCCGGCGATGAATATGACTGTTTCCATCATTTTTGCTCTCAGATATGCACTGATGGCTGCTCGCAAAGATGCGGGTTTACCGAATGAATGGATCTCGCTTGGAGCACCATCAACCCCGGATCAGATTTACAAACTGGCTGGAAATTCGGTTGAACATTTCAAATTATTCTAAGCTGTGTAATATATTATGCTATCCAGTGAACACATCATCCTAATAGAAGCATCGGTCACGTTTAAGGGTTTTTAATAACGAATTTTTTATGTCATTTTTAAACGTGTTTTATCTAGTACTAGCTTTATGATCCCGGCTTTGCTAGGGATTAAAAAGAAAATTATGCACTTCAAGGTTCGGTCAGGTTCTTTTTTCTATCTTCCTCCTTTCTCCATATTTTTTTCCCGTTTATCTTCCTTCATTCTTTTTCTGTTTCCTTCTACGTTTTTCTCTCTTTTTACTTCTTCCATCTCACATCTGAGGCATTCCACGGGGGCATGTCAGTCGATCCTGAGCGACCATTTCGAAAATATTTGAAACTCTGCACAGTTTTTCAATTTCATCTAAATCGTCATTTTTCGATATCAAATCTTCATATTGAGTCACGACTAACTTTTCAAAAGGGTGTATGTGAAAATGGTTCAAAAATATTTAAAAAGCTGCACAGCAAAAACGGAATGTTCGATTGTTATGATTTTTTCAGCAAAGTTAGACAACTAAATGGTGATTCTTAAGAAAATGTGCACAGTAAAAAAAATTTTTGCCTTTAAAATATCATTTTGTCACAAAAACTCAAATATCTCAAAACCCTATCTTTTTCGAACGTAATTTTTTAGGGAAAACGGTCCATTATATTAGCTATCTACCATAAAAATTTGGTGATGGTAAACTAATAAACAAAAAGTTATGACATTTCAAACATTTCACAATTTTCACATTTAGTAAAAAAATTTTTTCTGTGTAAGTTATTTCGAGAATTGCAGTTTGATGCAGATTTTATTGTTAAGGGACGTGATTTAAACAAGTTGTTTTCATGATATTTTGATTTAATTATTCATAGCATCTATAAGAAACTTAGACACGATCCAGTGTTGTGATCAAAAGTATTGATAGTGTCATAATTTTCATTGCACGTGACTGGCGAAAAATTATTTTAATAGTGTTGAAACCTGTTGATAATAACGTTGATAGAAACATATCAGAAATGTTATTTTAAGACAAAAGCTGCAAAATCAAAGATTTATATACACGTGTACGTCTATAGTTTACCTGCAAAAATATACCTCTTAGAGAATAGACTTTATGATCGGGAGGAAACGGGTATCTTCAACAACAACAAATGCATGATAGGTACATACCATGACAATGCTCACGAAAAAGCAAAAAAATTACTACTACTAAGGTTGTTAAAGATCTTATAGTAATTTTTTTCTTCAGTCAAGAAAATGACACCAAACTAGTCAGTAAAAACTTAAAAGTGATTTTGTTTATTGAAATATTACGAACAACATGAGTAGCCGCTTTCTCAACTGTTGTAGGCTGTTTGATGGAAAAAAGTGTTCAAAAGAGTTACGAAAAATCTCACCGAAAGCACCATAGATAAACTGAAAGCGACTGGTTATGCTCCAATGTACACATTGAATACAAATTTACGCATTTGCACGTCCTGCCGTCTAAACGTTGACAAAAGAGCAATCTGTATATCATCGGTTGAGCAGAGCGCAGGAAGTTCGAAAACGACAGCAACTGAGGAATTGCCAGATGTATCGACAACAACTGAGGAATTACCAGAAGTATTAAGTGCTGAGAGCCTTGCCACCGTACCATCAGCGAAATCTGTTTCAACAAATCAATCGGAAGATGAGTGTATCCAAAAGGTCAACATCGAACGCTTTAACGAGGGCATAGCTGGGATAAAAGTTACTCCGATTAAATGGAGTAAGATGGACTACGTTTATTACCCGGAGAAAAATACCGTGAAATGAACGAAGAAACCTCTTCAAATTAGGACCTGACGATGAGGAAAATACAGACTACGATGAGGTAATTATAAATATGAAGGAAAGGTTCTCGAATGCAGCCACGACAAGGAAAGAAAATTATTGATTTTGTCGATGCTGCCAAGTTCGTGGTCTATTCAGGATGCCATTGATGAGTTCAAAACCAATAGAAATACAGTAAAAGAGGCAAAACAATTGAAGAATAACTGTCTTTCAACCAAAAATACTAGGTCTAGTACTGCATTAACAGATGAGACAAAAGAAATAGTAGTTCAATATTTTGAAGATGATGAAGTAAGTCGAGCTATGCCTGGTCAAAAGATTATGTATCAGTAAAAAAGATGGAAAGCGTCAAGCAATCCAAAAACGATTAATGATGACGACTTTGAAAGAAGCGTACACACGCTTCAAGGAAATTCACGATAATATTAAAATAGGTTTTCCTCATTTGCAAGCCTTCGGCCAAGGCAATGTAAGCTTCTTTCCAATTCAGGAACACATAATGTGTGTGTGCACAACCCATGAGAATATTAATCTTATTTTACATAGTTTGAAAAGAATCAATTCAACAAAGGATATTAAAATGTTAACTGGTAGTCTTTTGTGTGAAAATACAACATCAAATTGCTATCTACGATCTTGTTCGGATTGTCCAGATTCTTCATCATTGGAAAATACTTTATTCGCTGAGTTTGAAGAAGAATATATTGATCAGTTATCATTTGAACAATGGGTAACCACGGATAGGTGGGACCTAGAAACTATTGTAAAGCCTGTAGATGGGTTTGAGTCATATTTTTGCTTGAAATTAGAAAGATTAATCCCGATTTCATTAAAACAGAACAATCCAGCTTTTTAAAAAATACGAAAAATACATTACAAAATGGTGAATTTTTAGTCATTTGTGATTTTTCTGAAAATTACAGCTTTGTATTGCAAGATGAAGTGCAGTCCCATCACTGGAACGTACAACAAGCTACAATTCATCCATTCGTTATTTATTTTAATGGAAGTACGCAAATTGAACACTTAAGTTTTATTATAATTTCCGAAGATTTAAGACACGATTCAGTATCCGTAAACTTGTTCATTGAAAAATGATTAACTTTTACGCGTTGATAAGCATAAAGAAGTCAAAAGATATATTTCATGTCTGATGGAGCAGCGTCGCAGTACAAAAATCGTAAGAATTTTTCGAGCCTATGTCAATTTAAATCAATGTACGGAATTGATGCAGAATGGCATTTTTTGCTACATCACATGGCAAAGGTCCTTGTGATGCTATTGGAGGAACAATAAAGCGCATGGCCACAAGAGCAAGTTTAGCCAAAGAACGTGAGCATCCAATTAAAACTGCGAAAGAACTTTTTGATTGGGCAAATCGTAGAAAAGAAAAGATTTAACCAAATTATCATTTTGTTTTACTACTACTGAAGAGTACGAAATAAAGGCTGCAGAGCTCAGCGAGCAATTTAATAACGCGAAAACGATCCAAGGAACCCAAAATTTCACTGTTTCATTCCATTGTCGGAAAATAAAATTAAAGCAAAACTATACTCAAACTGTGCTGATAATAATTCAAAAGTGTTCGATATTTTAAAAATTTGAATAAAAATAAATAAAAAATAAGTATTAATAAACTGTTTTCATAATATCATAACCCATACCAAAATTCAAACCCAAAACTCTTAGTTTCTATAACAACATTGTGTAACTGCCACATTTAATTTAATACTTAGGATAATATTAATTCATTTTTATTTATTTATACATATAATATTTATACATATAATATACATAATATCGATGAATACATAAATATGGAATATCATACAAACAACTTGTTTAACTCACGCAAGGCCCTTAACAATAAAATCAGCATCAAACTGCGATTCTTGAAAAAAAAAAATACACGGAAATTTTTTTTGTTTACTATATGTGAAAATTGTGAAATGTTTGAAATGTCATAACTTTTTTGTTTATTAGTTTACCATCACCAAATTATTATGGTAGATAGCTAATATAATGGACCGTTTTCCTAAAAAATTACGTTCGAAAAAGATAGGGTTTTGAGATATTTGAGTTTTTGTGACAAAATGATATTTTTAAAGGCAAAAAATTTTTTTTTTACTGTGCACATTTTCTTAAGAATCACCATTTAGTTGTCTAACTTTGCTGAAAAATCATAACAATCGAACATTCCGTTTTTGCTGTGCAGCTTTTTAAATATTTTTGAACCATTTTCACATACACCCTTTTGAAAAGTTAGTCGTGACTCAATATGAAGATTTGATATCGAAAATGACGATTTAGATGAAATTGAAAACTGTGCAAAGTTTCAACTCAATAGAAAATCATGAATTAAAAATTTTCTTAAATTTTGGTGCTGTTGCTTGGAATCGCTCATCTTCCTTTTTCTTCTTCTACTTACTTCTCTTTCATCTTTCTTCCCCATTCTTCCTTATTTCTTCGTTTCCTACAAAACACTTCTCCCCTTTTTCCTAATAAAATTGCTACTCCCTATATTTGTCTCCATAGAACAGAGAGCATGTGTCCGAAATTTGGTTGAAAGCGGTCATGAGGTTCCAAAGATATGATGAAATGTATATTTTATAATCAATCCACTATATCCGCCTTATTTTCCCCCCTATATAATCGTCTACTGAAGATAAATAATATGTGTATAAAATTTGGTTGAAATCGGTCCAGGGGTTCAGAAGCAACACACATGTTTTTTTTATTGTATTGTATTGTTATTAATTGTCAACAGGTGAAATGGTCACCCCAATGACCGTTTACTTAAAACTAAATACATTAGTATTGTCAAGATTAACATGAAATACGTCTGAAATCGCACTTACTTATTAGTTTCTCGTGACACATTAAAATTAAACACAGAATAACATCTGCTGAATAGACGAGACATGCTTCGTATGGGCTCGTGTATACCATAGTTAGTTCTGGATGCATGAAGATTGAAGAACGAGTGCGTTCGGAGGTTATGGCGGCATGTGTTAATGAACAGCATGCGAAGAAGCGTTGGACAGTCGATGTCTGCTTGTAAAAGGTCGCCGATGAAGCAAGCTTTAGCCACGTTACGTCTTGCCTCAAGCGAATCGAGATTGATGAGCATGCAACGGTTACTAAAGCTGGGAAGATTGACTGGATCTCTCCATCTAAAATGTCGTAGAGCAAAGCGGACAAATTTGCGTTGGATTGTTTCGATGCACTGAATTTCATTCTGATAATACGGGGACCAGACGACCGAGGAATATTCCAATATTGGTTGAACAGTGGCGCAAAACAATGATTTTAGGCAGTACATATCCCGAAAATTTCTTAGCCAATCAGAAAAACCCAGCTGTGAAGATGCATTCGAAACAATATATGCTACGTGGTCCTTAAATGTCATTTTCGTATCGATCAAAACACCTAAGGTCTTTGACTGTCGATTCTCGTTGAAGCTGTTTATCTGCCAAAGCGCATTCATGCTGGAGAAGAGAGTTTTTGCGTCCAAAAGATATGACAGAGCATTTAGCGACATTGAGCGTCATTTCGGTTTATGCGGCACCATTCTGTTGCAGAAACAATGCGTCTTGAGTTTGCTTGATACAATAATACAGTTTTCTAATCGTCAGCGTACGATAACTTTAGACATTTTAAAACAAAGTTGACGTCATTCGTATTCAGCAGAAACAGAAACGGTTCAAGTGTGGAACGGTGTGGAACGCCGGATCGGACTGCAAATGGTGAGGAAATGTGATCTCCAATTTTCACCGCCATACTGTGACTTGATAAATAGAATTGGAGCCAGCTGAGCAGAGCGTTATTTAGGGTAGTGAGCTGATTCCAATCGTAGTAGGTAGTGCTTGGTTTTCAAATCTAATTTATACGCCAGCCCAACTACTTACTCTAACTAAGTTGTATGTAACACGTATTTTAGAGTTCCTAGTTTTCACTGCGTACTATTAGCGCATTGGACAAATCATAGTTTATTGAGAATCGGCAATCAAAATACCCTTCAAATTTTCCAAATTTGTCTTATGAAAATCTGTTTACGTCCATGAGAATTTTCATTCGTCCAGTCTAAAACTCGCTGGATTGCTGTCAAATAAATCTGTTGGTATTGGTGTGCGATTTTTACAAGTACCCCAAATTAGTTCTTTATGCGGTATCATACCGTGTTAAATAAAAATAACATAAATTCAATTAATATTGGCCTGTTCTGAATATGATATGTGTACATTGTGAAACATTGAATAGAATATGTGTACGGAGGATGTTCGCGGCTATCCAAGAAATACCTGAAGTGGAGGTCTTCAGATCTTTACGAGTAACCAATGATCTACAGGCCTGTTTTGTAAATGTAATATACCCATTGTGGTACATATAATAGAATCTGCGTATGGAAGATCTTCACGTTTATCTAAGAAATCCCTGAAGTGAAGGACTACAGGTCTACACGCGTAACCAATGATCTACAGGCCTGTTTTGTAAATGTAATGTTTCCATTGTAGTATATATAACAGAATCTGCGTATGGAAGATCTTCACGTTTATCCAAGAAATACCGGAAGTGAAGGCCTTCAGATCTACACGCGTAACCAATGATCTACAGGCCTATTTTGTAAATGTCATGTACCCATTGTAGTACATATAACAGAATCTGCATATGGAAGACAATCGCGGTTATCCAAGAAATACCAGAAGTGGAGGCCTTCGGATCTACACGCGTAACCAATGATCTACAGGCCTCTTTTGTAAATGAAATATACCCATTGTGGTACACATGATAGAATCTGCGTATGGAAGATCTTAACGGTTATCCAAGAAATCCCTTCAGGTCTACACGCGTAACCAATGATCTACAGGCCTGTTTTGTAAATGTTATGTACCCATTGTAGTACATATAACAGAATCTGCGTATGGAAAACGTTCGCGGTTATCCAAGAAATACCGGAAGTGAAAGCCTTCAGATCTACACGCGTAACCAATGATCTACAGGCCTATTTTGTCAATGTAATGTACCCATTGTGGTACATATAACAGAATCTGCGTATCGAAGACGTTCACGGTTATTAAAAAAATTCCTGAAGTGGAGGTCGTCAGATCTACATGCGTATCCAACGATCTACAGGCCTCTTTGTAAATGTAATGTTTCCATTGTAGTACATATAACAGAATCTGCGTATCGAAGACGTTCGCGGTTATCCAAGAAATCCCTGAAGTGAAGGCCTTCAGGTCTACACGCGTAACCAATGATCTACAGGCCTGTTTTGTTAATGTAATGTACCCATTGTAGTACATATAACAGAATCTGCGTATCGAAGACGTTCGCGGATATCCAAGAAATACCTGAAGTGGAGGTCTTCAGATCTACACGCGTAACCAATGATCTACAGGCCTGTTTTGTAAATGTAATATACCCATTGTGGTACATATGATAGAATCTGCGTATGGAAGATCTTCACGGTTATCCAAGAAATCCCTGAAGTAAAGCCCTTCAGGTCTACACGCGTAACCAATGATCTACAGGCCTGTTTTGTAAATGTAATATACCAATTGTAGTGCACATAACAGATTCTGCGTATCGAAGACGTTCGCGGTTATCCAAGAAATACCTGAAGTGCATGCCTTCAGATCTACACGCGTAACCAATGATCTACAGGCCTGTTTTGTTAATGTAATGTACCCATTGTAGTACATATAACAGAATCTGCGTATCGAAGACGTTCGCGGATATCCAAGAAATACCTGAAGTGGCATGTACCATATTTGAAACCGGAAAATTGATCTTCAGTTACGCGTGTAGATCGAAAGGCCTTACCCCAGGGATTTCTTGGATGATCAAGAACATATGCAGTGAACGCATTCTGTTCTTTGTACTACAGAGAGCATTTACCATATTTGAAACCGGAAAATTGATCTTCAGTTACGCGTGTAGATCGAAAGGCCTTACTCCAGGGATTTCTTGGATGACCAAGAACATATGCAGTGAACGCATTCTGTTCTTTGTACTACAGAGAGCATGTTCCATATTTGAAACCGGAAAATTGATCATCTACGTATCTTTTCTCTGTTCTACAAGGAGCATGTACCATACTTAAAACAGGACTGCAAATCTTTGTTCCTGAACTCAAGCCATTTCTTGGATAACTGGACGACTTATTTGTGACTTTATGCAGAATAACTATCATTTCGGTCAATTTTGAAAGTCAAACTTAAAAGTTTATTTTCGGTTCCAGTTAACAAAAATTTCCTATTGCAATCCCATTTCGACCGCATAAAAATGGTTTCGATTGTGCTGCCATTCAGTTAAATGCCTCAGTCTGTCAAACAACTAACACACATGCTTAACATGTACGTGGGTAGTGCTGCCAACAAATTTCTATTATGAAATTATTTCTCCTGTTTCAAACTTTTGGAATAGTGGAAAATTTTAGTGTGAATGACGAGTGTGTATGGAAAATATTTATTTGGAAGACTTTTCTTTTATTACACTAGCGGAAAATAATTGAAAAACCCACTTTTATTGACTGCATGATGTATTATCAGATGTGTAACACAAGATTATTTCAGTTCAAACCGCCAACGCGTTTTTCGACTATAAACAAGGCGACGAAGAAAATAAATTTCAAACGCTCTAAAGTTTGAAAAAACAGATCATTTGAACGCCTTCCGGCAGTTATTTTGCAATTATTATTCTTTTGAGCAATAAACATTGCTTTTATTTAGTGCGTAGTGAGAAATTTATGTGAAAAAGTGCGGTGAAAATCAGTGAATTACGTTGATTTTGGTGACGGTGTTGCGCGTCTTCTACAGCGGTGAACGAACTGGATTTTCCTTCGTCGCACGGATAACGTAGGAAATTGTGCAAATAGTCAGAGTCGCAAAGTTAAACTGTATTTCAAGTAAGTAACACCGGAATGTAATTTAAATGAATGCAGATCGTAGTGTACACTTTTTTCTATCACGCCAGATGATTAGTTCATTATTTTAGTTTACGATTCGCGAGTATTTAGTGATTTAGAATTTGATATGACGAATGCTAGCGCCATGGACGAATTAGCGCATAACCCTATGCCTAATTTGTCAAATTTTGCTATGGTAATCTGGTGATTAATTTTGTCGAATGCAGCAGAAAAATCTGTATAAATTGCATCCACCTGATGGCCATTCTCTATTTGTCTTATTACACTGACCCTACAATCATGAGTCAAACGCTAATATGGGTCATTTCCATTTGATCAACATGCAAAATGGAGTGACTAATATTTGTTACAAAGTGACCCATATATGTGGGATCAGTGTACCAGGGTTTCAAAAATCGCTCTCAATAGATAACGAACAACGATGAAAGAAAAAAGAAAAACCTCTTCGAATCATAACAAGCCATGAAAACGAAACTATTGCACTTGTATACAAGTTGGAAAAAAACTGATTCGATTTGAAAAAACTGATTCGGATTCTGATGGGGTTTGATAAAACGCTTTGTTCTTGCTCATTTTTCGTTGGGGACCATATTTTTTCGCACAGCTGTGTAAAACAAGTTGAAATGCATCACCAGAACCGGTGCCCCCCGCAATTGGGGCTTATTAAAAGAAATTTATCATGGCTTGTGTGGGGTTTGAGTAAAATGCCTTCAGCGTGCAGCAAGCCATGACTTTGCCTCTTCTAGTCAGACCTCCGCTGCGTGCACACGCATCCACGGAGAGCCGCTGTCACAACTTAGTTCCGGCCATTTAGGGTCACACATTTTGGCGATCCTGCCAGTCTATTTTTTGGATCCTGTCGCTGATTTCATGAGGTGAGTTGAATTCAAGTGGTTAAATTGTGACGAGTGATATATTTCAGTTTGCAAAATCACAAGGCGCGTCTCGAAGACCGTCGAAAAATTGTTTGTGGTTTGTGCGTCTCGGAGACCGTCGGAAAATGGTTTGTGGTTTGCTAAACCACAAGACGCGTCTTGAAGACCGTCAGAAAATGGTGTGTGGTTTGCTAAATCACAAGACGCGTCTCGAAGACCGTCGGAAAATGGTTTGTGGTTGGCTAAATCATAAGACGCGTCTCGAAGACCGTCGGAAAATGATTTGTGGTTTGCAAAATCACAAGACGCGTCTCGAAGACCGTCGGAAAATGGTTTGTGGTTTGCTAAATCACAAGAGGCGTCTTGAAGACCGTCGAAAAATGGTTTGTGGTTTGCTAAACCACAAGACGCGTCTCGAAGATCGTCGAAAAATGGTTTGTGGTTGGCTAAATCAAAAGACGCGTCTCGAAGACCGTCGGGAAATGGTTTGTGGTTTGTTTAATCACAAGACGCGTCTCGAAGACCGTCGGAAAATGGTTTGTGGTTTGCAAAATCACAAGACGCGTCTCGAAGACCGTCGGAAAATGGTTTGTGGTTTGCTAAATAACAAGACGCGTCTCGAAGACCGTCGGAAAATGATTTGTGGTTTGCTAAATCACAAGAGGCGTCTTGAAGACCGTCGAAAAATGGTTTGTGGTTTGCTAAACCACAAGACGCGTCTCAAAGACCGTAGGAAAATGGTTTGTGGTTTGCTAAATCACAAGACGCGTCT
This sequence comes from Armigeres subalbatus, assembly GCF_024139115.2. Lineage (NCBI taxonomy): Eukaryota > Metazoa > Arthropoda > Insecta > Diptera > Culicidae > Armigeres > Armigeres subalbatus. The sequence goes on along the minus strand of NC_085140.1, from coordinate 182,046,098 downwards.
CGAAGACCGTCGGAAAATGGTTTGTGGTTTGCAAAATCACAAGACGCGTCTCGAAGACCGTCGGAAATGGTTTGTGGTGGCACGTCTGAAAGACCGCTGGAAAAATGGTTTGTGTATTGAAGAACATCAAAGCCTCGCCTGGAAAACCGTAAGAAATTGGTTTGTGGTTTGCAAAATTACAATGCGCGTCTAGAAGATCGATGGAAATGGTTTGTGGTTTAGAAAACTATAAGACGTGTCTGAAAGGTGGCCACAAAAAATGTATTGTAGTTTGTGAAACTACAAGGTGCGTATGGAAGACCACCGGAAAATGTTTTACGATCTAAAAAATTTCAAAGTCCTGCGAGCATTGATTTTGATTTAAACAAATTTAAATTTCATGAAGCCACTTGACGACGTACATGAGACTACCAGTTGAGCAATAATCAGGGATTGAATCCTAAAGGGAATGAACAAGTCTCTCACTTATCATCCCTGTATACATATACGATATGTAGCATACCGCGAGAGACTTTTATCGGCTGTTCGGCCACATTGAGAGTTGACGTAAAGTCAATGTCAATTTCTCTCCACGAACAGCCTAGATAGCCGTTTGGTGTCGGCAGCTGGTTATCTGGCTAAGAATAACATTACGGATTGCCTGTTCCAGTGGTAAAAGTCCATCATACAGGTGACCCCTAATTCTCGGTGTGATGCGGCTTTATGCTTCCCGTGCCTACGAATGAATGGTTAGGGGGGTCTAATAAGAAACTAACCGCAAACGGAGCCTGTGAAGCACCAGGCCCCCCTTCACAGTATTTTAGCCCTCGCTGCGCTAACCGGAGATATGGCGTAGTTGACTCTTTACTTCTCCGAGATAATCGGCTACTCTTATTCAACCTCATCGTGAGGTTAAATAAGAGTAGGGTTATGAATATGTGTTTTAATTAGTTTTCAACAAATTGTCACCTATATGGATTCGCATTATGCGTTTTTTACAATGTGCTTTGTGTATGTTACCTATATGGATTCGCATTATGCGTTTTTTTCATAGTGTACTCTGTGTTTCGTCTTTGACGTTCGGCTTCAGCTACTCTTGTTTAATCTCAACTTGAGGTTGAAAAAGGGTGGGATTATGAATGTTTTTCATCAAATTTTCACCTATATGGATTCGCATTATGCGTTTTTTTTACAATGTACTTTGTGTTTGTCACCTATATGGATTCGTATTATACGTTTTTCAAAGTGTAATCTGTGTTTCGTCTTTGATGTTTGGCTTCAGCTACTCTTGTTTAATCTCAACTTGAGGTTGAATAAGGGTGGGGTTCTGAAAATGTTTTTTTTTTACTTAGTTTTTTTCAACAAATTGTCAGCTATATGGATTCGCATTATGCGTTTTTTTACAATGTACTTTGTGTATGTTACCTTTATGGATTCGCATTATGCGTTTTTCACAGTGTACTGTGTGTCTCGTCCTTGACGTTCGGCTTCGGCTACTCTTGTTCAATCTCAACGTGAGGTTCAATAAGAATGGGGTTATGAATATGTGTTTTACTTAGTTTTCAACAAATTGCCACCTATATGGATTCGCATTATGCGTTTTTCACAGTGCACTCTGTGTTTCGTCTTTGACGTTCGTCCATTGTTACGTCCTCTGTGTTTTTGTGACACCTCTCTTTAGTCCCTAGCTGAATGCGTCTACATAATTGGCTTTCCTATAAATGGTTCCATTCTCCTTTCCAACTTCACTTCCTCTTCCTTTCCCCTTTTCACTTCCTTTTCCGTCAGGTAAATGATGAGAAAGGCCAGTGAAGGCGATGGCACAAATCTCGCTTAACTTTTCAAAAGGACCTAAGTAACATTTTTTCATGAATTAATTTGAATAGCGCAATCAATAGCTTTCATGTTGTTATGTTGATTGCGCTATTCAAATTATTTCATAAAAAAATGTTACTTAGGTCCTTTTGAAAAGTTAAGCGAGAAATCTCAAATTGAGGGGAACGTGCCTCCTGAGCCGACGTTCTGATACCTGATACCTGATACCTGCGTATGGAAGACCAACGGAAAATGTTTTACGATCTAGGAAATTTCAAAGTCCTGCTGTACTGTCCAAAGTACTGATTTTGATTTAAACAAATTTAGATTTCATGAAGCCACTTGACGACGTACATGAGACTACCAGTTGAGCAATAATCAGGGATTGAATCCTAAAGAGAATGAACAAGTCTCTCACTTATCATCCCTGTATACATATACGATTTGTAGCATACCGAGAGAGACTTTTTTCGCCAGCTGTCATGATAGAGAACTGATTCGGGAGGCTATACCCCATGATAAATTTCTTTTAAAAAACTCCAAATGCGGGGATCACTGGCTAAGCAGTAGCCAACACGAAATGAGCGAAAACAAAGCGAGATTCACCATTTTTCTGTTAGGGTTGCCTATCCAATTCTGTTTTTTCGCACTTGTATACAAGTTTGATAAATTTGTTATCATGGCTTGTTATGATTCGGAACAGTTTTTGTCTCTCTTTTATCGTTGTTCGTTATCTAATGAGATCGATTTCTGCAAACCCTGGCAATAATATAACGAAATCTGAGAGAATTGAAGAAATATTCAATGCTGTACTGTTCGGAAAGGTAAATATATTATCTAGAAATTTATCTTGGAATGTACTGACTTAGTAGCCATAGCGGGATTATCTGTAGGAACCTGTAGGATATCTTGGAATTTGAAAAAATAATAAGATTGCCGGATTTTACAAAGCTATTCGGAAGTTCGAATTTATTATGCGTAAGATTAGTTTAGAGTTATTGGCTAGCAGTACTAATTGATGGCAAAACGGTTGATGGTGTACTATACACGAAACTAAAAGTTGGATTAAATGAACAGATTTGAATTGGTTTTGGAATGGATTTGAATTGGATTTGGATTGGCTTTGTATTGGATTTCGATTGGACTGGATTTGGTTTGGATTTGGATTGGAATTGGATTGGATTTAGATTTGGATTTGGATTGGATTTGGATTGGATTTGGATTGGATTTGAATTAGATTTGGATTGAATTTGCATTGGATTTGATTTGGATTGAATTTGGAATACATGGATTTTCTTATCTTTATTAGTTTATTCTTAAATCTTATTAGTAATGAAGCTCAACACCGCTTAGTTTTGGATTGCATTTGGGTATGATTTGGAATGGTTTTTGGATGAAGTTGTTATTGTATTTGATAAACAAAAGAAGGCCATTGGCTTCCTAAATTTGTTGTTCTGTAATCATCCAACGAAAGTATGAATTACGTTTTATCTTTCACGACCCACAGTTTGGGAACCCACACTCTGAATCATTGTTCTGGTATTGAAACCATGATGTTGAGTCAAGTTTATTTTGATGTGCAGTTTTCAATGGAGTTAACCGGTTGCTCAATTGCAACCGATGTTCACCTTCGTCTCATTTAAATACCCAGGATAAAAACAAGCATTGCATCCTATGCTAGAAGATTTTTTTTTGTGTTTTGACGTCTTTCATTACTATACTGGGTGTCATTTAGATTTTTGTAAATCGAGAGCGTTACGCTGAAAGGGAAGATTTTGAACGTTACTAGCGCCTTTATCTTTCGACGGATTTTTAAGATTTATACATCAATCGGCTCGGACACTCTCCAGCATTTTTTCAATTTCATTGAAACTTAAGATAAGCTATTGAAAATTTCAATTCTTGTCAAGGCCAATTAAAATTTCATATATAATCAATCTCGTGCATTCCTAACACGGACATCAGAATGCACTGCCACGTGCCTTCGGATCCACCGCAAGATTTTATTTGTGCATAAAAGAAGCAGTGCCATCCGTGTGCGAGTCATTACAGTTTGTGACAACAGCGCGTACTGGCGTGCTTTATGCTCGCGCATTTTTTCTCGCATTTTTTTATCTACACAGCATGCAGTCGCCAGTGGGAGAGCTCCCGGTGGGTCTGCGAGTGTGCGTGAAAGAAGAGGGCGCATTTTTTGCCATTCTATGCATGATGATGGTCGGATGCAGTGGTGTTATGGTTACGATCAGGCCTATGCTAAGAGCTCATGTTTAGCGTAGTCAACACCAACACCAACGCCGAGCAACGTACGTCAAATCTAAAAAAGCTTAACATCATAAAACATCCAAATTCAGCTTTCTTAAATATGCAACTTTAATCGGGAATATTCATTAAATATGACTAATGAGTTTAATTGATTCAAAACTTATCTACATGATCAATTTTGATTTTATTTACATGGAGAACAACAATTTGTCTTTTATTTCACCGTGAAAAGCTTGAGCAGAATTTAAAAATAAATCATGCTCATTTATTGTTGTGGATATTTTTAATTATCAAGCTACAATCATTGGTGTTGTTGACGATTGTTGACATCTCATGCAACTGACAGCGGTCTATCTGCACACTGTGCCCGGGACATGGTGGCTATTTTTAGGCTAAGGGAGTGAGATAGGGATGTCTATAGCCTGGATGGATGCAATCGCCCATCGCATCGCTCGGAGCTCACGGCTAGAGACCGATGATGGTTGACGCTGCGAGGGCAGGGTGGTGGATGAAGAATAATAAAAATAGCCCAGGGAAAGTGATTGGTTTAATAATCCACATCATTCCGGGATGGGAATGAGTCATGGCATATGAATGACCAGTGACCATATGTTAAGTGTTGGTTGGTACTAAACGACAAGTACATTAAAACATGGTTATACCATAACAGTTCTGATTCCTTAGCAAAAAAAAATCAACTATAATACTGATCAACTGAATACAGAAATTTGATTAAAAATAATTATTTTCATTCATTCGCAGAAGGCATTGGCAATTAAATGATACACATTCAGCAATGGTGTTGGTATCCATTTTTAATTAGGAAAATTTGCCGTATTACATGTAAATGTTTTAAAATAGTCCGCAAAAAATAATTTCCAGAAGAATATTTTTAATAAACATTATTTTATACTTTGGTTCTCATTTTCTGAGAAATTATATTATTAAACTGGACTCAGAGTTTGGAACCAAAACATTAATAGTAGTTTGTACAACTAGTTGCATAAAGATGATTTTTTCAGCACGAGTTGTACGTTTATCCAACGAGGCTTGCCTTGCATAGCTTAACAAGCCTTGAAGCGATAGATGAACTTTAATTCGAAAAAATTCAAACTATTTAATTTATTACGCGACGCTATTGGAACTATTTGAACACTTACCCAAGCTAATTTAGTAAAATGTAGTCATGTACCTCCTTAGCCGTGCGGTAAGACGCGCGGCTACAAAGCAAGACCATGCTGAGGGTGACTGGGTTCGATTCCCGGTGCCGGTCTAGGCAATTTTCGGATTGGAAATTGTCTCGACTTCCCTGGGCATATAAGTATCATTGTGTTAGCCTCATGATATACGAATGCAAAATGGTAACTTGGCTTTAGAAACCTCGCAGTTAATCACCCATATTCTTGTTTACGTACGAACGCGCTTTCAAACGAAAGTTGATGCGCTTCAACGCGTATACGCGTGCTAAATCAAATGGAGAAACGGTTCGAACGAATCGCATTTGTTCGAAAGTTTCGTTCGTCCGTAAACAAGAATAGGGTGAATAACTATGGAAGTGCTTAATGACCACTAAGCTGCGAGGCGGCTCTGTCCTAGTTTGGGGATGTAATGCCAATAAGAAGAAGAAGAAGTCATGTACTACTGCTCTGATGTTGGTTTTTCATTATAGCACCCAAATGATTGCTTTAATCGATTTTATGCAATTCATTTGAGTTGCATAATGGTCATTAAAGCACCTATTTCATTGGTATAGGAAAGTAGGCCGTTTTATCACTCAAAGACGAACTGTAAACCAGATACTATGATCATGAATTGCAAAAATAATTTCTAGAATCTATAAATTCCTCACATTTGCTTGAGTTCATAAGGGTTTAATAGTTAGAAATAAAGCGATGCTAATTATGTATTTAAATGTTGGTTTTATTTCTAGAAGTTTTGAAAAAAACACATCGCAAATTATTCTACATAGTATGGATGTTGTCGTTTCCAATACCTATACCAATCAAACCTCATTAATTCAAAAGTTAAATGTAAATACGTTACGATTATTAAAGTCCTACGTCTACTCGCGGTTATGTTTAAAACATTACCCATTACTTTTTTAATGAGAGAAGAGGGTCACACAGGTTCTCCTTTGGATTTTTTTTTTTTTCAATAAATTCATGTTTATTCTCATTTTTTTTTTTTTGACTTTTAACAATAATTTTACATGGCAAGTGGTTGACCGAAGGGCCCTTCAACTTTGATTTTGAACATTTTTTTTTGTTATAGAATGGGGTAGTATTTTTTATAATTATATCTATTTTATCCTTCATAAGGAATTGATTGATTTTGAATTTGATAACCTAACTACTATGTACACTAATATTTACAATAAAAATTTGATAACCTAGATTGGAACTAGCGCCCTAATTGCACCCTGATCCGAATGCAAGCAACGGACCCTAAACTTTTCTTTACACTCACCAAAGCGTTCATGTAAGGTTTTTATTCCGGCCAGACGGTGGACCTCGGATGTTCTTGTCCTGGGAGGGGTGTTGAGGATCATCCTCAGGAATTTGTTTTGGACCCGTTGAAGTTTGAGGTGGTGGGTTTTAGCGCAGCTCTCCCAGACCGGCATGCCATATTCGATCACAGGGAGGATGATTTGCTTGTAGACAGCAAGCTTATTTTTCAGGGACAATGACGACCGGCGGTTGATCAAAGGGTACAGTAGTTTCAACAAGACGTTACACTTTGTCACCGTTTTGTCAACCTGCTGCCTGAAAATAAGCTTGCTGTCGAGGGTCAAGCCAAGGTAGTCGGCTTCATTTGTCCATTCCACAGTCGTGCCATTGAGGATGAGTCTACAGTCTCCAGGCGGAACAAGTTTAGGGGATTTAGAGTGGGAAAAAATGATGACCTGGGTCTTCGCAGCGTTGATACAGATCTTCCAGCTGGTGAGGTACTGTGTCAGGGCATCCAGGCCTCGTTGGAGTTTTGCCACTAGTCTACCGTTGTAGACGATGGTTGTGTCATCTGCGAACAGAGACAGAATGCCGCCTTCTGGAGGTTCTGGCATGTCGGAGGTGAACAGATTGAAAAGCAGGGGCCCGAGGATACTGCCCTGGAGAACGCCTGCGACGATGTTGTGCGCATTGGAACTCGCTCCGCTGATTGAGACCCGGAATGTCCTTGCCGACAGGTAATTGTTGATGATTTTCACCAGGTAGCTGGGAAGATTGTAGCGTTGTAGTTTGTACACCAGGCCATCATGCCATACATTGTCAAATGCCTTCTCGACATCGAGAAAGGCCATGGCGGATGTTTTCGAGACAAACTTGTTCCGTCTGAGGACGTTGGTAACTCGGGTCAGTTGGTGTACAGTTGACCGACCGCGTCGGAAACCAAACTGTTCCTCGAGCAAGATGTTGAGATTTTCGGCAGACTCAAGTAACCGATGATGAATAGCTTTTTCGAATAGCTTGGATAACCCTGAGAGAAGGCTGATGGGTCGATAACTTTTGGGGGAGGAAGGATCCTTCCCAGGCTTCCAGATGGGGATGACTTTCGCTGACTTCCAGGATGATGGGAAGTAGCTGAGCCGGAGACACTTATTAAAGATCAGCGAGAGATGCTCAAAGAACAGAGCACTCATGTGTTTGAGCTCGAGATTCAGGATGCTGTCGAAGCCTGGGGCCTCCATGTTCTTCGACGATTTGATATAGGCCGTCAATTCGTCAGCTGAGATCTCCAACTCCTCCGAGAAGTCGTTGGGAATCAAATGGATGTTGTTAGCATGCTCGTTGACGGCTGCTTCGTGTGGACTGACGATGTTCTGCCCAAGATTGTGTGAGCTGACGAAGTGACGACCTATTTCAGCGACCTTCTCTGCAGGAGTTATCAAGCGATCCTTAGAGCCATTATTGTCTAGTGGGATCAAAGGTGGAATGGGCCGAGGCTTGGATTTTAGAATTTTGGTCATTTTCCAGAACGGCTTAGCATAATCTGGGAGAGTGCGGATCTTATTCGAGAAGTCGTTATTTTTGAGGTCCACCATTCTGGCCTTGATAATTTTGTGATTCGATTGCAGCGTGTTTTAAGCTCAGGCAGTCCAGTACGCTGAAACTGCCTGCGAGTGACATTCCGCAATCGAATCAAATCTTTGGTGAGTGTATCGATGTTTAAGGAGTTGTGTAACGAGACAACAGGGCATTCTCGTTCGTTGACTGATCCGTGAGATCCGCGTCACCCAGATTTGTCAATCAGAACATGTTAGGGAAATCAAAGCGATGACGGGGCTGTCAATAATGACTGGCAAATTTAGCAACGTGTACATGCAGTGAAGATCAACAAATTAAGGTCCTTTATTTGCCTTTCAACTGAATTGGAAACCTAATAAACCTAATGAGCGTTAAAATTAGCATTGAAACAGTTAGTGCAGTAGTAGTTAAACAGTTCTATTAATTAGGTAAAATTGAATCCACAATAATTTGGTTATTACTAGCTAAATCCTAACCCTAATAGATTACAGATAGAAAACAATTACATCTAATAGTACGGCTGAGTTCAATTGATAAATTTCTAGCAAGCTTAAATCTATATGTAAGTACATGCACTTAAAACTTATCCTAATATGTACATGAATTAAACACGTTGAATTAAAAAAACTAGGATGCAACAGTAGTACAACAGGTACTGGAATATTTTGGAAGGAGCGAGTTTCGGGTGAACTCGAATAGAAGAAACACGAAAATGTAAGTGTAAATACCTTTGTAAACCAACATGAAATTGAACTTAAATACAATTACAGCTTTGAAGCTGCTAAGGCTGCTATCAGACCGTGTTAACGTTTGCTCGAAAATTATTCCGAACAATCTTCAAAGATTTTCTGGTGCATCTAGACGAGCCTAGCATGGACACCACCCCCAAACACTGCACTAAATGCGACCGACCAGATACAGCCGATCACCTCGTTGGTTGTGATAGATGTGAGAATTGGGCACACTTCGGATGTGCCGGTGTAACGGATTCTATAGCTGATCCGGATCGTACTTGGCAGTGCGATGAATGTCGAATGCGGGAAGATGATGGTGCCTCTCAGTCGCGGAGGTCTATGAACCGATCGTCCGCCAGTCGACATTCCACACGAACTGAATTGAGCCTGAAGATGATGGATGAGCAAAAGGCATTGCGGATGAAGAGAATTCTAGAGGAACAGGCGGCTCAAGCGGTGACGCGTCAAATGCTAGCGGAAGAAGAGGAAAAATTCCTGAAGCAAAAATACGATTTGCTTATGGCGGAAGCGGACGATGCAGAAGGAGTCAGTAGAAGAAGCAAATTGAGCAGTAGAGCAAGCCGGGAGAAAGTTCAATCGTGGCTTAGTGAACACCAAGTCGGTGCAGTTCAACAAACCGTGGCTGTGTCAACTAGTAGTGTGTTGCCACCGATTGTATCATCGGAAGCAGCTCAGCGATTTAGTTTTCCCAGAACCTCGCTACCAATAGCGGCGTCGACGATGAACGATTCGGCGATAATGGCCACAGATGTAACTCCTAGTGGCCCAGCAGTTGACCCAAAAAGTACTGCTAGCACGATTGTTCCACAAGATTTTCCATCATTACTCCCATCTGGTAAAGTAGTTTCCTCCACTGAAATCACCTTTCAAAGGACACCGGTGAGTACAACGAAAACGCCACGCTGTCGTTCGACGCTAGGCGCCGATTCCATCGAGAAGGCTAAGGTCGACACTATTCCGACAACAAATCACAGAACTTTGTCCGTTCCCAATTTATCCAAATCTAATACTAAGTCTGCAATTATAAACTGTAACTCATCGCCGATGGTCAGCGATATTATCGCGGTCGACGTAGGCAACATTTCGATGTCCCACGAAACAGGCTCAGAACACATGGTTAGTCACGCAGCGTTAGCTGTTAGTAAAGCATCGTTGACGTCCTCTAGCGGTGTTAGGTTCGGTGACACTTTACCTTTAAGTCGTTTTGGAGTCTCGTCAAAGACGGACAATAATCTGGCAACGATTACTGCAACGTTGCCATCAGTAGTGACCAGTAGTAATCTATTTGGTCAGCACCCAGGAGTAGGTAGTTATGTCTCAAAATCAAATCCGAGCGGTTTGATTCCGATGGTCTCCAATCAAACAACCCCCATAGCCGATAGTATTTCCACTATGCACATCTCGGGACAAAGAGTCGTTTCGAAGTCGCAGTATTCCTATCCAACGGAGAGTTATCGAAGCATGCGTAATGCCATGACATCATCGATGACGATCCCATCCCATTTTCCGGCAGAGAATGCTACCTCATCATGGTCCCACCAAAACCCTATCTTATTGACTACACAAGCCGAGTCAGCACATCTCCCAATTCTTCATGAGTCATCAGTCGTTAACTCTGTGGTACCGTCTACGTGCATCGCTCCGTGGACTAACCAGAGATCTATCTTCTCATCCAGACAAGTTCCTGTTGTTACTAATAGTAGCTCAGCTAGCAGAAACATTGGGCTGCCGTCAGGATACCAATATAACTACACTCAGGAACCTTTATCTCAGGGCGATGGACCAGGTTTGATGACAGCCGATAGAAGAACACAGCCATTCCATTTCCCTGCTACTACGATGCAAAGAACGGGACCTACGGGAGATCAACTGGCGGCCAGACAAGTAATGCCAAAGGAACTACCATTTTTTTCGGGAGATCCTCAGGAATGGCCGATGTTTTTCAGCTCTTTTTGCAACTCAACGGACGCCTGTGGGTATACTGATGCGGAAAACTTGGCAAGATTGCAGAGGTGCTTGAAAGGGAATGCGTTGGAAGCTGTAAGAAGCAGATTGTTATTACCACAATCAGTGCCTTCCGTAATAGATACACTACGAAGACTGTATGGAAGACCTGAAATTCTTATTCACTCCCTTCTCCGTTCATTACGCGCTGTTCCGCCTCCGAAAGCCGATAATCTTCCGTCGATAATCACATTTGGACTTGCGGTACAGAATGCAGTGGATCACATGTGCATCGCAAATCTCAACGACCATCTGTGGAACCCAACTGTGCTTCATGAGCTGGTCGAGAAGCTCCCCCCTTCGATGAAAATGGACTGGTCGTGTTTCAAGAGAAGAAGTGAGCACGTAAATCTAACGACGTTCAGCACCTTCATGACCGAGCTGGTCGTAATGGCCTCAGATGTTACGTTTCCTGTGGATACCCATCCAAAATCCAACAAAGCTGGACAAGACAAGCAGAAGCTGTACGTGCACTCCGAAGAGCTGCGGCCTGCTAGTTCTGAAAATTCAGAGAAAAAGTTGTTAATCGAACCGATGATGAAAACTTGTGCGTACTGTGACTGCTTGAGTCACGAAATCGTGAACTGTATGCATTTCAAGACGCTTGATATTGATGGTAGGTGGAAGGCGGTAAAACAAAAGAACTTATGCAGAAGTTGTCTTATACCACATCGCAAGTGGCCTTGCCGCTCCAATAAAGAGTGCGGTGTCGAAGGATGCAGGTTCCATCATCACAATTTGTTGCATTCAGCAAGAAATGTACTTAAAGACGAAAGAGCCAAAAGTGTCGTACACCAGAATCTACATTGTTCGGTAACATACTCTTTGTTTCGATACTTACCTGTAACCATCCATGGTAACGGACAAAAAATTAAAACTTTCGCCTTCTTAGACGATGGATCATCGTCAACACTACTAGAGGCGGGAATCGCGTCAAAACTTGGTATCACTGGACCAACCGACAACCTTTCTTTAAGTTGGACCGGCAATATTTCAAGGGAAGTAAAAGGGTCTCAACGGGTAACAGTGGTCATTTCTGGAGATACGGGAAAGTTCAAACTCAGCAATGTACGAACTGTTGAAGAACTCCAACTTCCAAGTCAAACTATGCAGTATGAAGCGCTACAGCAATCATATCCACACCTTAAAGGGTTACCGATCCGCAGTTATACAACCGCTACTCCGGGGATTATCATCGGATTAGAACATGTCCGCCTTCTAACATCGTTGCGGCTACGAGAGGGAGGAGACAACGGGCCTGTTGCAACTAAAACCCGACTGGGTTGGTATATTTACGGAGGAATTCGAACCATGGCAGCGTGCTAGAGCAGTTGAACCTTCATTTTGTGCGCGATCTAGATAATCGAGAACTACACGATTGGATGAAGCAATACTTTGCGGTAGAGGAATCAAGCGTTACCATCAAGCCAGAAGCCGAAGAAGAAAAACGCGCGCGTGAGATAATGGAGACAACGACACGACGAGTAAACGGATCTTTCGAGACTGGATTATTGTGGAAGTATGACCATTTTCGTTCCCAGACAGCTACCCAATGGCAGTACGTCGCATGAAGGCTCTTGAGACGCGACTGAACAAAGACCAACGACTGAAAAGCAAAGTGAGGGAAATGATAGGACAGTATGTGGAGAAGAAATACGCACATCGGATCACTCCTGAAGAACTCAAATCAACGGACCCAAGCAGAGTGTGGTACTTACCGCTAGGCGTGGTGCAAAATCCGAAAAAACCTGACAAAATTCGGCTCATATGGGATGCTAAAGCAAAAGTGGGAGGATTATCATTCAATGATATGCTGATTAAAGGTCCAGATCTCCTGGTTGCGTTATTGTCCGTATTACTTCGTTTCAGGCAAAGGAACGTCGCCATAGTAGGCGACATAAGGGAAATGTTCCATCAAATTTCTATACGGTATTCGGACAAACAATCGCAGAGGTTTCTTTATCGTTCATCTCCGGATATACCTCCTCAAATCTACGTAATGGACGTAGCCACGTTTGGTGCAAGCTGCTCACCTAGTTTAGCGCAGTTTGTTAAAAACAAGAATGCTGTTGAGTTTGCGGGTAGTTATCCTAGGGCAGCGAAAGCAATTGTGGAAAACCATTACGTGGACGATTTCTTGGATAGCGTGGATACTGTGTCAGAAGCGGTGCAGTTGATCAACGAAGTAAAGTATGTGCATTCACAGGCGGGATTTGAGATCCGAAACTTCTGCTCAAACTCCGCGGAAGTTCTTGCTGGAGTAGGAGAACGAGAAATCCCACTGAAAGTGTCGATGTATCTAGAGAAATCCTCGGACACGGAACGGGTATTAGGTATGGTGTGGAGGCCAACAGAAGACGTCTTCACGTTTGATCTAAGCACCATGAAAGATGAGATCAAAGAACTGATTCAGAGTTCTACTATTCCAACTAAACGACAAGTCCTGAAAACAGTAATGTCAGTGTTTGACCCATTGGGGCTGATTTCCCACTTTGTCGTGCACGGAAAAATCCTCATGCAGCTTATTTGGCGCTCTGGAACGGATTGGGATGAGTTAATATCTGAAGAACTTCAAGAAAAGTGGGAATGTTGGTGTCGATACATGCAGCGCTTGGACGAGGTTGCAGTGCCACGGTGTTTCTTTCCAAATGTGACGAGCGTTGCTATGAATAATTTAGAGGCCCATTTGTTCGTCGATGCTAGCGAATTGGCCTACGCAGCAGTACTTTATCTCCGGTTTGTGGACAACGGTCAACCCAGATGCGCACTAGTAGCGGCAAAACGAAAGTCGCACCCTTAAAGCCTTTATCCATTCCGCGTCTCGAGTTACAGGCGGCGATGATTGGAGCGAGGTTGTTAGAAAGCGTTTTGCTTTCCTTGAATCTTCCAATTACCAAGAGATTTCTTTGGTCTGACTCAACTACCGTACTCTCTTGGTTGAGATCAGATAGCCGCAAATACCACCAGTTTGTTGCGTTTAGGGTTGGGGAGATTCTTATGACAACAAGCGTGGATGAATGGAACTACGTCCCGTCTAAATTAAACGTTGCAGATGCTGCTACCAAATGGAAGGATGGACCTAGTTTTGACAACAATAATCCATGGTACAGCGCACCAGAGTTCCTCTACAAGCCGCCGATTAATTGGCCGAAAAAATCCGCGACAGATGATGCTGATACAGATGCAGAGCTTCGCACCGTTTTCTTGTTCCATGGTACAGTGCAGCAACCGCTGATAGACACGTCAAGATTTTCTAGCTGGAACCGACTGTTAAGAGTAGCTGCCTTTGTTTTACGGAGTGTTCGACGTTTTAAAGGAGAAAAGTTACCCAACCCAAGCCTGTTGATCCAAGAAGAACTTCAGAACGCGGAGAAACTACTGTGGCGGCAAATCCAAGCTGAGGCTTATCCTGATGAGGTGGCAATCATGAAACGAAACCTTTTGCTTCCCAAAGAATCTGTAGTAATTCAAAAGTCAAGTCCGCTTTATCGCCTCTCGCCCTTTATGGACGAGTGCGGAATCATCCGGTTGAACAGTAGAATTACAGCGGCGCCGACGGTTCCCATAGAAACTAAATATCCCATTATCTTGCCGAAGAAACACACTGCGACTATTCTGATCGTAGAAAATTATCATCAGCGCTACCTTCATGGAAACGGAGAGACTGTGTGTAACGAAATGCGACAACGTTTCTACATAACAGGTCTACGAGGAGTTATTCGTCAAGTCTCAAGTAGATGCCTGTATTGTCGCATTAGAAAGGCTGTTCCTCATCCGCCAATGATGGGGTCCTTACCAGAAGCCAGAGTAACGGGATTTGTGAGACCGTTTACGCATACTGGAGTGGACTATTTTGGGCCGTTAATGGTGAAACAAGGACGAAGCCTGGTGAAGAGATGGGTTGCGCTTTTCACTTGCCTCTCAGTTCGTGCTATACATCTGGAGATAGTACATAGTTTGTCCACTCAGTCGTGCGTGATGGCAATTCGTCGCTTTGTGGCTCGCCGGGGTTCTCCAGAGTCATTCTACAGCGATAATGGAACGAATTTCGTAGGGGCGAGTAACCTGCTGGCGAAACAGATCCAAGATATTCAAAATAAGTGCGCCTCGACATTCACCAACTCCAAAACCAGGTGGTGCTTCAATCCGCCTTCTGCGCCTCACATGGGAGGATCATGGGAGCGTATGGTTCGCTCCGTGAAAACGGCTATGTCCACTATTGCTGATCATCCACATCACCCAAGTGACGAGGTATTGGAGACGGTACTCCTAGAAGCTGAAGCTATTATCAACTCCCGACCGCTTACATATATACCACTAGAGAGCCCGGAGCAAGAATCCTTAACGCCAAATCACTTCCTGCTATATGGTACACAGGGGATTGTGCAACCTGAAATAGGTATCGACGCTGGCGGACATAATCTACGGGACAGCTGGCGTCTTTCTCAGAGTCTAGTGAATCATTTCTGGCATCGTTGGATCCATGAGTATCTCCCAACAATAACTAGGCGTACCAAGTGGTTTGAACCAACGAAGCCACTTGAACCAGGAGACCTGGTACTGGTGGTCGAGGAAACTAAGCGGAATGGGTGGCTACGAGGAAAAGTCGTGGAAGTGGTGAAGGCCAATGATGGACAAGTGCGGCGTGCTGTGATACAAACGAAAAACGGATTAATAACTCGTCCGGCAGTGAAGATAGCTCCACTAGACCTCAGGGCATCTGGATTCCCCGGAACTACACGGGCGGGGGAATGTAACGAGACAACAGGGCATTCTCGTTCGTTGACTGATCCGTGAGATGCGCGTCACCCAGATTTGTCAATCAGAACATGTTAGGGAAATCAAAGCGATGACGGGGCTGTCAATAATGACTGGCAAATTTAGCAACGTGTACATGCAGTGAAGATCAACAAATTAAGGTCCTTTATTTGCCTTTCAACTGAATTGGAAACCTAATAAACCTAATGAGCGTTAAAATTAGCATTGAAACAGTTAGTGCAGTAGTAGTTAAACAGTTCTATTAATTAGGTAAAATTGAATCCACAATAATTTGGTTATTACTAGCTAAATCCTAACCCTAATAGATTACAGATAGAAAACAATTACATCTAATAGTACGGCTGAGTTCAATTGATAAATTTCTAGCAAGCTTAAATCTATATGTAAGTACATGCACTTAAAACTTATCCTAATATGTACATGAATTAAACACGTTGAATTAAAAAACTAGTATAAAACAGTAGTACAACAGGTACTGTATTTTGGAAGGAGCGAGTTTCAGGTGAACTCGAATAGAAGAAACACGAAAATGTAAGTGTAAATACCTTTGTAAACCAACATGAAATTGAACTTAAATACAATTACAGCTTTGAAGCTGCTAAGGCTGCTATCAGACCGTGTTTACGTTTGCTCGAAAATTATTCCGAACAAGTTGCTTACCTGCCGAGCCGTCGGTACGTGTTGCTCTCGGGCCGCCGTGATCGCCTCCCCGATAGCGCACAGCTGGCGGTCGATACTTTCCGGCGTCTCCGGACGCACCTCGTAGTCGACGGTGTTATCGACGCACTGCTGGAAACGCTGCCAGTTCACTCGGTGGTAGTTCCGCCGTAACTGCTGGTGCCGATTGACCGAGGAGCCCAGTTCCGCCACCACCGGATAGTGATCCGAACTGAGCTCCTGGTATACAACCGGCTGCGAGACGTGGTCACTCAGGTTTGTTACGTAGAGGTCGAGCGTAGCGTGTGCACCGGACCGACTCAGCCGAGTGGGGGAATCCGGGCTCAGGATCGTGTAGTGGCCTTCCTCCATGTCGTTGCTCCAGATGGTGCCGTTTCGATTGCCGCGACTGTTGCCCCAGGCTTGATGTTTGGCATTCAAGTCGCCGGCAATGATATACTGGCCTTGCCTCCGCGTCAGCTTGACGATGTCCCTCCGAAGGGCAGCCGGCTTTGGCTTGCGTTGGACAGTACGCCGCGATGAGCGCGATTGTGCCGACCGAAGTGGTGATTTCGACACCGATGGCCTCGATGACACTGAGCTGGAAGCTTGGAAGCAGACGACAGTTGATGTTGTAGCGAAGAGCGATGGCCACACCACCTCCCCTGGTCGGCCGGTCGAGTCGCACGATGCGGAAGTCCGGGATGTTGACGTTCACCTCCGGTTTTAGGTGCGTTTCGGTGATGAACGCCACGTCTATTTCCTTCTCCTCAAGGAAATCCCTCAGCTCGATTGTTTTGCTCTTTAGCGAGCAAGCGTTCCAGTTGACCAGGCCCACCCTAGCAGCCATTTTCAATTATGAACATGCCAAGTGTGAATACCTGGTCGAATCGGGTTTTGCAGCCGCGCAGTCGAGTGGCGAGCTGCGCGAAGATCGGCATCAGTTGCTCCGGAGTGTACAGCGGAGCAGATTCTTCCGGTGGGACGGCTTCGTTCTCCGACTGTCGACGGAAGCCAGGAGGAGGGAGCGGGAGCCATTTGCTGGTGGATGGTGCCGACGATGCTGGAGCTTGGACCGATGCAGCTGCCGCTGCCAGTCGCTTGTGCGGCTGTAGCGGTGGGAGTATTGGAATCACACGACGGGGAGCAGGGATGGCTGGAAAGTTCACCTCGTTGATTACAGGAACACGGTTCTTCTTCGGCATGGTCCTGGTGGAAGCCTTCTTCCGGATTTCCAGGAACTCGGCTCGCTTTGGGCAGCCCTTTGTGGTGGCCCGATGTTTGTCGCCACAGTTGGCGCACTTGGGATCGGCCACCTCCATTTTGTCGCACTCGTCAGTCGGATGGGGTTCGCCACACTTGTTGCAGCGCGGCTTCATGCGGCAGTTCCTGGTGCCGTGCCCGAAATTGAAGCAGTTGGTGCATTGCGTGACATCGCGGTGCACTGGCCGATATCGCTCCCAGTCAACGACGGTGTAATTTATAACGCCAACCAGCTTCAGGTCCTTCCAGGTAGTGGAGCCGTGCTCCAGATGGATCAGGTAAAGCTGGTCGCGATATTTCCTCGCCTTGTCGTGACGAGCAATCTTGTGGACGGCTACTGGCTTCAGTCCGCAACTTTCAAGCTCTGCTTGGAGCTCTTCCTCCTTCATGTCGTGAAGTCCTCGCAGCAAAGCCTTGAGCGGCTTCGTGCCGGGATGGTCATGAGTGTAGTACTCATACTTGTGGACCTCGAGGAACTCCACGACGGATTGATGATGGTCCCGGTTGGCCGGCATCACTTTCAGGCCCTCGCTGCAGAGCCGAAAAGTACATTTCAGCCCCTTAGCGATCAGCTGGCGAATTTTGGGCGTAAATCCGGCGGATCGCCCTTCACAAACACGGGCGGGCACTTCTCCTTCCACTCCGGTTGCACCTGCGGCAGCTGCGATTGCTGCTTCTTCCTCTTTTCGGCGGATTGCCGGCGTCATCAAGCGGCAACGGCGAGAACACGTTGCTCTGCAAAAGCTGCTTGGAGGGGTTACCCGCGCCTCCAAGAGCAGTGCGCTTAGGCACTTTTCCAGCGACCGAATCGGCCACCGAGTCTCCCATGACGGGTCCGGGAGAAAATAACGCCAACGCGACAAGCGAAAACGTAAACAGCGAAAGAACGAGAAAAACACTTCGAAAAAATGCGCGAGCAAAAAACACGTCCGTACGTGTTGCTGTCTCGAACTGGAATTCTCCTTTGGATTCAAACCCTGCTTATTACAAAGGAAGTGAAGCACGCTAGGTTAGCGATCGTTGAACGTTTGGGCATAAACCCGTGCTGGTCGTTTGAAATGTAATGGGCGTAGCTTGAAGTCAATTCGCCAAGAACAATCAACTCAAATAGCTTGGAAACGGCGCACAGCGCAGCTATTTCCTAGTAGTTTGATACGATCCTCTTGCAGCTCTTTTTGAAAACATATGACTGCTTCCAGCAAACCGGAAACACCCCGGAAGTCAACGAGAGGTTGAATACTGCAGTAAGCGACTCTGCGCAACGTTTAATAACAAGCGATGGGATACCGTTTGGGCCGCATCTTGTGGAGGATTTCAACTTTCTAAGCTATCAGTACACTGTTTGTCATAATGACAAATATTTGTCAAGTCAACCTGACATCCATGTCGATTTCTGGTCAGTCTGATAGATATCCGGATAAACTTGACAAATATTTGTCATCATGACAAACAGTGTACTGAGGGCTTTACTGGCAGCTATTATTGAATCGTTTGTGTTGACCAATGGCTGCCTAGCGGCAGGAAGACTGGGAACATTCTGGTGGCAATAACTACATCTTGCGGGTCGAGATACTCATTAGTAAATACACTACTGAATTGAGGACGGAACAAATTATCAATGTCGTTGGTAGCATGGGCTTCAGATAAACCGTCAGTCATTGTTGAGGGCAATCCAGATGCCTTCCGTTGTTCGTTGACGTACCACCAAACGCCTATGGGATTATTCCTGAGACGACTTTGCAAACGATTTTGAAAGGCGTTATAGAGATCGTTGAGTTGCTGATATTCGGAGTTGGCTTTGATATAGCTAGCTTTTGCAGAGTCCGTACGATATTTGCAGTGTTGTCTGAGGGCCGCGCGTTTGACTCTTTTCAGATTTTGGAGATGAGCATTAGACCAGGCTGGATTGACCGGATCTGGTATGAATCTCACGGGAATAAACTGGTCGATGGCGTAAAGTAGTATGTTTGCCATGGTTGAAGCAGAATCTCGAAGAGCCGCATCCCAGTCAACTTGAACAAGAAAGGCATTTATCCCGTTAAAATTGGCCTTGTAAAAGCTTTCAGACGGCTCGTGGAAGTTTTATCTTGAGTTGCATCTGGACGGGAGGATGATGTCTGACAATCTTGATCTTCCAAATCATTCATCTGGTTCAGTCCAGCTGTACTATACGCGTCATGCAGCAAACGAGACGTCTGGCCGATCAGAGATTTCGATGCAATCGGGAAGAGAAATCCCGACTTATGACGCTGCCAATTGATTGTGCTCAAGTTGAAGTCACCGTGGATAATCATTTTGTCCCTTGGTCCTAATTGCGCAACGAGGTGCCTGTCGATCAACTCCGCATCATTGATTCAATCGGGAGGGATGTAAAGAAGTGGCATCAGCAGTAGTTACAGCGACCCACAGTTGCTCAACTGACGAGTTGTCAGGAAAACTCACTACGCGAGATTTGAAGCAGGAGCGAACAGCTAACAGAACACCCCCTCCAGTGTTTTTGTTACTGTTAGAAGATGACCTATCTTGCCGATAAAAGCAGTATGATTCGTCGAAGAGTTAATTTACGGCGGTATTATTGTTGAGCCAGGTTTCGGTGCAGCCATAGACGTCGTAGCAGCCATCGCTAAGGCAAGGGCCAAATGATAATCGGCAAGAGAACTATTGATCCCGCCGACGATCCCCAAGACATTCGATGATTCTTGAACCGCACGCCTATCACTGGAAACATCCGGTAACATGGAGTTTAACTGGCGCGGAGATGGTGTAGCAATACTGGAAATCGTACCTAGTACACCTTCCTCCGATAAATGGAACTTGATGTAGTATCGTTTCAAAGTCTCGAAAGTCAAAAGCTAAAGTACAGACTAGCAATCTACATCATTAAAAAGTTGAACCACTTGAACCGGCCATAATATACCGAAAATTGCAATGTCATTTCGCGTCGCATATATTTGCAGTTATGTATCTGTTTTCACATTGATTTAAGTCTGAGATTTACGGCAAATAAACAAGTCTTATTGTAGGTGCTAAATTCTAATACAAAATAAGCCAAATGACTAAAATAAAAACTCATCCTGAAAAATTAGAAATTTTCCATAAAAAAAAAGATATTACCAATAAATAAATCAGGATATAAGCAACGAATAAATAAAATCCACAAAGAATGCAAAATTTCCATGAGCAATTAAAAACATTCCACGAAACAAAAACAAACAAGCACTTTTAAAAGCAAAAATTGTAAAAGAAGAATTTTAATAAATTGCTTTTAAACGTGCTAATTTATTTTTAATTTGGGGAAAGTTCCTAATTGTTTATAGAAATTTTACATTATTTAAGGAAATTTTATAATTATTTATTGCTTATACCCTGATTTGGCTATTGGCAATTTCCAATATGTCTATGGAAATTTTCAAATTTACTAGGGAAATTTTATTTTGCTGCCAAATTAAGGTTATCCTACAAGAGAAACATCTACATTCCAATGCCTTTGCCCATAAGCACGATTTCACATTTCGTCCCAGTGCCTACCATGCTAATTTTCAGATCACATCGAACTACGGATCCGCAATTCGATTGGTGAACGATAACCGCTATAAGATGGGTGAAAAAATCGAGCCTTCAAATGGTGTATTCAATCAAGTGTTTTCGGTTTGCACAAGTGAGTGAGGACGAATTAAAAATGTCGGGGAAATGTTGAAACATCTATTTGAAATATTTTCCAGTAAATCTGATCAATTTCGCAAATGGTGCTACTCTGGGATGGTTGTCACCATTTCTGCCCTTACTTCAGTCAGAAAATTCACCGTTGGACACAGGACCAGTAACAGTTGAGCAAGCATCATGGATCGGGTCGATTCTTTGCTTGGGAGCTTTGGTCGGGGCCATTATTTACGGGAGTCTTACAAGCAGACTCGGTGTGAAACGATGCATATCGTGCATAATATTTCCGAACATGGTGCTGACATAAGTATTTTATCTCATATTTCGTTATTTAATTGATTATGTTTGCAGAGCTTCTGGATGATTGTATATTTTGGAACATCGGTATATCATCTGTACATTGCACGATTTTTGGCTGGGGTAACTGGAGGCGGCATCATCGTAACATTTCCTATTTTTATAGCAGATATTTCCGATAGCAGGTGAGTTATATGATATTTTACAATTAGTGTTAAATGAAAAAAAAACATATATTTTCATATATCAGAATTCGTGGAATGCTTGGCTCATGTTGGGCCTTGTCTAAAAATTTAGGAATCCTAGTAATGTATATAATTGGAGATATCCTGTCGTATCGGACCGTGCCTACTGTCATGATGGTAGTGCCTCTTCTATTTGGAATCCTCATGTTTTCAATACCGGAAACCCCGCAATCATTGCTTAAAAAGCAAAAGTTTAAAGAAGCTGAAAAATCTCTCCAGTTCTTTAAAGGAGTCACGGATAAAACGAAAAATACAGCTGAGTTTCAACACACTTTCGAAGAGTTGCAGAATTTTGTTCTGACTAGTAAAACTGAACATACTAAACTTCAGCTAAGTGACTTCGGTAATTAAATCATGATGACTATCATGTTTTGAAATTATTAAAATATTTGTCTTTTTCAGTATCACCGCAAGCGAGAAAAGGATTATTCATAGGCATATTTCTATTGTTTTTAAACCAATTCTGTGGCGTTTTTGCAATTCTCACCTATGCAGTATCAATCTTCCAGGAATCAGGCTCCGATATAAGTCCCGGAGCATCAGCCATAATCATTGCAGCGATTCAGATAGTTGCAACGGTTGCTTCATTTATTTTCATTGATTTAACCGGACGAAAAGCTCTACTATTGATTTCAACTTTCGGCACGGGTTTGGGGGTTAGCTGCCTTGGAACGTTTTCATGGTTGAAGGAGCAACAATTCGATTTATCTGGATATGGTTGGATTCCGATCGTTAGCCTATCAGTCATGGTGTTTCTCTTCTGCGTTGGATTATGTAATATTCCATTTTTCATAATACCCGAAATCCTTCCCACAAAGGTAGGTGTGTACAAAGTGATAATTAAGCTGAGTTAATTTTAAATTCTTCTAGATATGTAACGTGGGGAACACAATTAGCATGGTTTTGACCACCGTGTTTGCATTTGTGGTTCTCAAGGTAATAACAACTTGTTGCTAACATTAAGAGACACTTAAAAACTTTTGTTTTCTAGATTTTGCCAATTCTACTGAAGGAGATCAAGCTTTACGGTGCAACTGTATTATTTGCGGGTACTTGCTTCATTGGTTTTATTGTTATTGCTGCAATCGTTCCAGAAACTAAGGGAAAAAATCTTGTGACACCTGTAGGCATAAAATAAAATGTTTGTGATCTCTCTTGTATCAAGGTATCGATATAGAGTCCACGAAACTTAATGTTTCGCACATCAATTGCGAATTATTTATTATTATAAACACAAGACGTATCGATGCAATAAAAAATACTCATAATTGTAGATTGAAGAATCTATAAAGATGACAGACTTTTCATATTTATTCCGTTTTCTATCAAAATTACTATTTATTAGAGTAGGGTGGGCAACGCACGTTGAGCCCTGTTGAGCTTCTGCATATCAAGTCAATGTAAGAGTATGCGATAAAAAGAACTTTTTCCTGGCGAAACGAAACGAATGTCTATGCTGGTTCGAAACGAAACTTCGAAACGATACGAAATCAAGGTACTATTTGATCCGAAATTTAACCAAACGAAACGATGTTTTTAATTTTTTTCAGCGGAATTTTGGATGAATTTGTTTTTTATGTATACAATTTTATTGCCGATACTTTGCTCGTGAAAAGAACTACTTCTTCTTCACCAAAGTGAATACGGCTTCAACTATTGTTTCATAGCAGATCGTCGATGAATATCATCCATCCCTGAAATATAAGCCTTGGTCAACACGCGTAACCAAAAGGCTGTTATCTCTTTAAAAAAAACTTGCTCATTCCCGTTTTGATCCATAGGACTAAATTGGATACCTCTTCAACTATTGTTCCATTTCAGGTAATTAGGGAAAGTCGTGGAGTACAGGTCTTAAGGTCTACAGGATTATTATTTTTAAATGGTTCATCCGCTTTTGATCCATAAATCAATATTAGATACGCATTCAACAATTATTCCATTCCAGGTCATCGAAGAATTCTCTGGAGTGTAGGCTTCGATATCTACTCGTATAACCAAATGGTTGTAATCTTTTTTCAAAAATGGTTCATACTCTTTTTGATCTATAGAACCAAATTATAATCATCAAAGCAAAATTGGAAACATTCCCAAAAATGGTTGCATCCCATGTGATCCAAGAATTCAGTGGATCATTTAGCTTAAGGTTTAGACGCGTAGCCAAAGGTCTGTTAAAACGTTTTTAAAATGGTTCAGTTCCTTTTGATCCTTAGAAAAAACATGGATATACCTTCAAGAATTCTTCCATTTCAGTTCATCCAAGAATTTCATTAAATATATGCCTAAACGGCTGTTCGATCGTCCCAAAACTGGTTCATACTTTGTGATTTACAGAACCGAATTGGATTAGCCTTAAACAATTGTTCCATTCTGGGTCATCGAATAATTCCCCACAGTATATGCCATGAGGGCTATACACGTTCACAGAAAAAAAAATCCATGGTAACAATTACTATTTTTACAATTAGACTATTAGACTACGCCATGTTTTTAAAACAACCACAAATTTTCAGTTAAATTAACCATGCATTCGGACAAATTCACCACTGATTCAGTTCATGTAACAACATTCCACCAGGACCACAGTTGATTTTTACTGCGCGCATGGTAAAATCAAACGGGTTTGTTGTCTGCTGAAAATCGTCGGTGCGTATTCCTAAATTAACCCTCGGAATGGTAGTTTCGACCGCAACATTTTTTGCGTGTAGGTAAGGGCTGTTCGTTTTTCAATGATGTATGATGTATCACCTTCATGTGCGCCCACCTTTGCCAGCGAGTCTGTCTCCTCATTGCCGCATTGAGCAGTGAGATGGGACCCAAACAAAGGTAAACTTGAATGATCTTTCGACCAAAACATGAATCTGCGCTCTTATGTTTGTAAGACAGTAAGATGCGTGCTTAACAGGTTTCATCGACCCTCCGGTCCGGCCTCAATAGAACTAAGACTATTAGAGAAGATGAAATAATGGTCTACGGGCTGATTGGAAATTATCCCCAAAGCGAAGTTTATTGCTGCTGGCTCAGCAACATAAACCGAACACGGTTTCTGAAGTTTTCGGAAGGTGGTTGAAGTTACATTGAAAACACCGAAGCCAGTGGATCCGTTAATGCGAGAACCATCAGTGAAATATCTGTTGTTGCAATAGACATGTTCACGTTTTTCAGAAAAAATGGAAGGAATAGAAAGATTTCGAGGATGATCTGGCATTCATTGAATAGCATGTTCCATGGACAGATGGTATTTAATCGAGAAACTGTCATTGGTGAAGTCAACTCGAGGGGGAGTATAACATGGAAGACAAAGATCTGACGATATGTAGTTGAAATAAACTCTTAGGAATCTTGACCGATAAACCAGTTCAAGCATATTATCGAAGTTATGTAAGAAAAATGTGTTACTTGTTCCACATTTGATTAGTATTCTTAATGAGAGCTCCCAGTAACGGTGCTTTAAAGGAGTGACTCCAGCAAGCACCTCCAGGCTCATGTTATGCGTTGAATGCATACAGCCAAGGGCAATACGCAAACAACGATATTGAATTCGTTCCAATTTAATTAGGTGGCAATCAGCTGCAGAGAGGAATCAGAAACAGCCGTACTCTAAAACAGAGATGATAGTCGTTCTATATAGTTTGATGAGGTCTTCTTCCGGGTGAGCACCCCACCATGTTCCGGGTGAGCACCCCACCATGAGATAGATCGTAGAAAACGGATTCTTTTCCGGCATTTCTCTATCACATAATCAATATGAAGTCTCCAGGTGCATTTAGAATCAAACACAACCCCAAGGTATTTAGAAGATAAAGATTGGTTGATGTCATCTTTCAACAGCTTTAGTTTCAGTTGAGCAGGGTACCGCTTCCTAGTCAACACAACCAACTGAGTTTTTGTGGTGAAAACTCGATCCCTAAATGTCTAGCCCAAACAGTCAGATTATCTAGGGTACTTTGCAATGGTCCATGGACATGGACCTCGTAGAGAGACCACGGCATCATCTGCAAGTTGTCTGAGCGTGCATTGTCGTTCCAAACAATGGTCAATATCTTTAACATAGATATTATAAAGCAAGGGACTTAAACATGATCCTTGGGAAAGGCCCATGTAGCTATTTCTGGAATTTGTCAGTGTGCCGAGTGTTTGTACAAGAAATTATTCAAAATAACGGGTAATCCACTACTGTGCAGATTGTCTGACAGTACTTCTATGGTAACTGAATCAAACGCGCCCTTAATATCCAAAAATACTGAAGCCAATTGCTCCTTGTGCGCAAAGGCCAGCTGTATATCTGAAGAGAGCAACGCTGGACAATCATTTGTTCCTTTACCTTTACGAAATCCAAACTGAGTAACTGAGTATTTGAGAGTAAATGCATTTTGTTCGACCCAATGGTCGACTCTTGGAAGGATCATTTTTTCCAACAATTTTCTCATGCATGATAGCATGGCAATCGGTCGGTATGAATTGTGATTTGACGCTGGTTTCCCAGGCTTTTGAATAGTTATTACGTTGAACTGTCGCCATTCTGGTGGTAAAATGTTGTACTCCATGAAACAGTTGTACAGGTCAAGTAACAGTCTTTTTGCGATATCTGGGAGATATAAGAAGATTGAATTTGATGTTATCGCATCCCAGAGCAGAGTTATTCGATGAAAGAAGAGACATAAAAATTCCAGCATTGGGAATGGTCCACCCAAAGAATTGGGATCAGTGACTGATTCTTGAAATAGCGGTTCTGCTGGTACGGAATCTGGACAGACCTTTTTTGCGAAGATGAATATTCATCGATTGGAGTATTCTTTACTCTAATTGGTGGAAATGCGGTTCCGCATGTTGCGGGCCGTTTTCCAAAGTGTTGTCATCGAGGTTTCTCGTGATAGTCCCTCTTATTTATTTATTTATTATTTCATCTTTGGTTCAAAACCACACAGACTACAATATTTTAATCCTATTTTTGAAGGCAAGCTAACTAACATTATAATCAAACATATCACATACATACATTAAACAATCTACAACATCTGTCAAGTGGTTTGTTGTAACCGTAAGCATTGCGGTGCACCGGGGTCCAAAGCAATCGGGGATTGCGTAATCGGCTCCTAGGTGCGTGGAAGTTGATTTCCCGGAGCACGCTATTGCAGTCAATGTTGTCACGGATCATGTCAAAAATAAAAAGTCGTTGTTAATACGTTCGGCGTTTGGAGAGTGTTTGCAAGCCAATGAGCGTACATCTGTGCTCATACGGTGGCAGGTTATCTGGATTGGTCCATGGTAGTCCACATTTCTGGATGCTTTCTATGCGTGATGCATGAATCGCATGGTAAGGAACCCATATTTGAACTCCGTACTCAAGAATGCTTCGGACCAATGAGCAGTATAGTGTTTTCAAAGCATAAACATCATCGAATTGTGCAGAGTTGCGGCGCAGGAAGCCAAGCATAGTGTTGGCTTTAGAGATTGTCTTTGAGATGTGCTCGTTGAACCGAAGCTTACTGTCCAAGGTAAGGCCAAGATCCTTTATGGAGTTAACTCTCATAAGCGGTAACTGGTCCATCGAATAGTCCAATCTGATTGGTGAGTGAACACGGGAAAAAGGAATGATTCTGCATTTGGTGGCGTTGGCTTGCATTCCGTTTATCTGACACCACGATGATATGCGCACAATGTCGGCTGAAAGTGCACAGTAATCTAAAGCTGACTTCACGACTCGGTAAATTTTCAGGTCGTCCGCAAAAAGCAGCTGATCGCAAACGTCGTTGATAAATAGCGCAAAAATTAAAGGTTCTAGGTGACTCCCTTGTTGAACGCCAGACGGAATCTCGAATTTATCGGAAGTGGCATCGCGAACTTTGACGAAGGCTTTTCTTGAAGTCAAGTACGAATGAATCCAGTTGACGATCCACGACGGTAGACCAAGACAGTTCAGTTTCAAAATAGCAAGATCATGCGGAACTTTATCAAATGCTTTCGAAAAGTCAATATACACAGCATCTACTTGTTGCCGCTTCTCGATGCATCCAATTGAGATCGTCACTAGAGATCGTCGAACGTTTTTGCATGAATGATATAACGGATTTAACGGCTGGATAAAGCTTGTCATGCAACAGTCTTTCGAGTACTTTGGCCAAACAGTTCAGGATCGAAATGGGTCGATAATTTTCCACGCTATGTATGTTGCCGGATTTGAAGATCGGTGTAATTGATGCGTGCTTCCAGTCATCAGGAAACACGCCATCCGCGAGTGATCGGTTGAAAACTGTCAAGGCTGGGACAGCCAGCGAGGCTGCACAGGTTTTTATGAACGACGGTGGAATCTAATCTGGACCAGGTCCCTTCGAAACGTCAACTGCATTAAGAGCGTTTAAAATCGTGTCAAAACTGAGGTTCAGCTGCGGTAGATGGATGTTGAAGCTTCGTAACTCATCTAAATATTGTTGTGGCGGTGAATGGTAATCTGACTCAAACACACTGCGAAAGAACTCAGCAAAGAGAATTGCAGAAGTGTTATCGGCGGCAGAATTATGATTACCATAGAAGACGTTATTCGGAATGCCAGCAGACCTTTCGCGAGTATTCACAAAAGACCAGAACGATGAAGGGTTCTTTTTGAGGTTCCGTTGCATTTGTTCAATGTACTCACGGAAACGAACTTCATGCACGCTGTTATGCTCAGCATCCGCAAGTTTAACAGCAAAAGAACGCCACCATAATGATCATCCCGATCTTGGCGAATAATGTTAAAATCGTGGAAGCTGATTTCATCTTCAGAAGAAAGCCATATTTCAGAGTGCAAATATATCGCAATCATTAAGTGAAAACGACAATGACGACGACGACGACGACGACGATGACGAAAGGCAAATTGAGCCCGGCACTACTGGAGCCAGCGCGAAAAGGCGATTGTCAGCCGCATCGGGAACAGCAAGCGACACACGTGCCGATAACATCCCAAAGAGATCGTGTGGTGAAGACGCTTACAATACAGGCGATACCAGAGAACATGATGAAGCGGACTGGAGAGTGTATAACACACGATCAAGAACAAAAAAATAATGTATCGAATTTGTAGCATTTTGTAAATCAGAGACGAGCCAGCCTCGGGCTGAAAGTCTCTTAAACACAGATAAAAAAAGCTCGAACACGTCTAATTTATTTTTCAGACTATGACAGTTCCACTGCAGCACAGTGATTGTATCTTAGGTATTGGCCGTATTATCCATCGAAAGATACAATTTCTGCAAGAAGGGACCATGAAACAGACAACTGCTTCAGATAACTTTCAACTGTTGGAATAAAGGGGTCAATGATTGGCCTCAATGAATTCGGAATATTGAACAAGTTCAAAAAACGGTCCACAAGGCCCTTAAAAGAGATCAATCCTCGCTTGGACGGAATACTTTTTCTAGAAGTGCGAATTTGTTTTTTTTTTCTTTCGTTGATTCTCCTAGCCGGATGTTTCTTTGAATCATCGGATTATGGCAATAGCGGGAATGTGTTACAGCACACACGTCTGGCTCGTTCAAACT
Organism: Armigeres subalbatus; assembly: GCF_024139115.2. Classification (NCBI taxonomy): domain Eukaryota; kingdom Metazoa; phylum Arthropoda; class Insecta; order Diptera; family Culicidae; genus Armigeres; species Armigeres subalbatus. The sequence goes on along the minus strand of NC_085140.1, from coordinate 182,016,840 downwards.
ATCGGCACGGAATGGATGATGTATGCTTATTGTGATCCATAGGAATGAATTTGATAAGTGTTGAACAATGGATCAAATCCAATTAATCCAAGACAAATACTCGGAGAGCATTATTTTGATGATACCGTGGCTGAGGGCATCATGGAAGCCTTGGTTAATTCATTAGACCATTTGATTTAAACTCCAGGACAGTTTGGAGTTCTTACAACACCTCATATGTCTGGTTTTGAGACGCAAGTGAAAGAGAGATACTCGGAGAACATAATTGATTTGACATCATGGAAGCCTTGGTTGAGTTGGGTAGACCATTTGATTCAAACTTCAGGACATTTTGGAGATCTTACAACAACTCACATGCTAAAATTTGAGACGCAAGTGAAAGACTAATACTTAGAAGACAAAATTGGGTTGACACCGCGGCTGGAGACATAGTGAAGGCTTTGTTTGATTCGATAGACCATTTGATTCAAACTCCAAGACAATTTGGAGATCTTAAAACATCTCATATACCTGGACTTGAGATGCAAGTGAAAGACCCAAGTATCACACGCAACATCTTCCTAAAAGCACCTTGTTTCTATTCAGTTTTATTAAAGGCATTGGAAAAACATCAAAGCACGAAAATGTTGCATCAAGATGTCAAAAACGTTCGAATTGTGATCAATGTTTCATTAAAATTGCAATGCAGTACGTGTTTGACATTTGGAAACAAACAACCAAAGAATACTGCACTTCATGTTGCATAAACGAAACAAAATCATCAAGTTGCATATTTTTCACCATGTAACTTCAATGCGTCTTTCAAAACTGAATTGTTTGTTTAAATTAAGTTGCAGATATGTTGAGTGTATCTTCATGTTTGATTTAGCATCGTTTAACGTTTTGACAACTCACAATTCATTCCGGTCATGATGCAATCAAGTAACAGGAAACTCGAGTACAAAACTTCATAATCGTATGGTTTTTATGGTGAGTCAACATGCAGTTTCTTTTTAAAAAATCTTAACTTTTGAACCACTGGATCGATTTGCAATATTTTTTTATGGATAGAAAGCTTATTACTTCTAGTTTTTACTAAGAATATTGGTTTGGTGTATTGGTGTACTCAAATTTGCTAAAATGGCCAAAATATTCGTTTTTTATGATTTTTGAAATGTTGGACCACAACGACTATATATTTTTATATTTTTTTATGAAAATTCAAACATTTTTTGATAACATATCAAAAAATTAGAAATGTTCATCGAGCCGTTTTTGTGTTACATTTTTTTGAAAATTTCAAGTTTTCTGAACATACACACATGGAATGAGCATAATTTTCCATCACTTCAAAATAACTGCGGGAATCATTCTGTTGAAGTTATCAAACTTATTCCTAATAAATTCATGATAACCATGTTTACAAATCTAGTTTTATTTGTGAAGTAATGTAGGAGAGCCGTGTCCAATTCTGACCCCATTAAATGTAAGAACTGTAAATCATCCTCAAATTGTTTAAAAGCAGAGACCAACATTGCTAGGGTTTACTCAGCCATGGTTTACGATATAACTGGAACCACAATGGCCGTTAGCGTCCTAATTCAGCATGAGTGCTCATAAGGATTGCAGAGGCACTCATGCCGAATTTGAGTGGTAGCGTAAACCACGACTGAGTAAGCTTAACTATTTTGAATTATTCCACAAAAGGGTCATTTTTAGTGAACCGAACTGAAACTAGAATATATTTTTTTTAGCGTGTAGAATTTTTTTATATTTAGTGAAGTTAAAAAATCAATTTTGAAGTCCAAAAAACACAATTTTTCCGACCAATGAAATCTACGTTGAAATTCTTTGTGTAATGAATGCTTTCCATTGGTATTATTAAAAATTTGGCAACCAGCGCGCTGTCTGAGAGAATCTTGGCTCTGCTATATTGAGGAATGGTAGCTCAAATCTCAAAGCTTTAGACTACAAGCAATGGTTTTCTCTGATTACCTTCAATTAAAACTCAGCATTTAATTTGATTGTTTTTATTTTTCATAATTCATCAAAAAAAATATTACATAGCAAAATTCTTACATTTTTTCATCTGAAAACGAAAACCGTTTCACGATAATGTAATTTTCATTTTGTGGCTTAAAGTAATGAAACGATTGTGTCCCAGAGATTTGTTTTACACGAGTATAACGGTTCTTTATTTTCTTTTCCATTGCATTGTAATCTTTTTCCGAGAAAAACTCGTAATATATTTTGGAATCTACTTTAGAAACAGCCCAAGAGTAAAGTTCGTATGCAGTTGTAATATGATGGCCTTGTAAACTTGCTTTTGAAGCGTTTCGCTTTAGAACACCTCCTAAAGCGTCACAAGGCCCTTTTCCATGGCAAGTGGCAAAAAGTTCCACTCTGCTTTAAGACCGAAGTCTTTGTACATGTGGCACAAATTGAAAGCAGTCATCTTATTTTTGTATTGACTGCCTGATCCATCAGAAAAAAATGGATATTTTTCAGGTAAGGTAGCTTTTTTTTAATGAAATTCACACAATTTGTTATAAACAGCCGAACGGCAACATGGTTATGTTTAGTAAATTCTGCGATTGCTATGAAGCTTGTAAACTTTAAATTGTGTGCTTCATCCTTATAATATATGCCAAAAGAAGGGATTGTGCATTGAGCGTTTGCCCAATGAAAATCTTGTATAGCGTCCTGAATAACAAAAGAGTAATTTTCAGAGAAGTCAGCAATTATAATGCAATCAGTTGCTTCCAAATTAATTTTAAGTTGTTTTAAGTAGTTCCCTTGTTGCTCTGCAATAAAATTATGCGGAGATAATTCGCTTTATTTTTCTAAAAATGTTTCCACAGACTCTTCTGCATCCATTCGAATTAAATTTAAATGACAACGATGTGTTTGCTTCCATTGTTTAAATTCTAAGGAATCGACATTTTCAAGAAAATTCATCAGGTCATTCTCCAGTGTCTGCGTACCCGGGCAATGATCACAGGTTTTCAACCAACATTTCTCTGTAGGATTTTCACAAAGTATTTTAAAAAAAACAAGTCATGATACGTTTTTAAATGGTTATGAATAAGTTTCTTGTCCTTAAGGGTTTTAAACATTAATTTAACATTCTGATGATAAATGCATACGCAGACAGTATGCGTTCCACTTGAACCAGCTAGAATACAATTTTTTGGGCGGCTGCTGGAAAACATTGAAAATCCAATTTTAAAAGTAAAATATTGCTCTTTGAAAATTGAATAAATTTCACGAAGGTTACATAAAAGTAACCTGCGCTGTACATGCACTTTTTCTCCTGCCATATTTTCAATAACGAAATCCCTTTTCCCAGGACATGCTCTGCTTATCTCGTCACTATTATAAAAGTCCCTAACTACAGTTAGAGTATCATCGCTCAAAGACAACATATTTACTCTGGTCTCCGGTGTGCTCATAAAACCTTTTTCAATCTGTAATTTCTTTGCACGTTGAGCAGTTCGTTGCGAAACACCGAATTCTTGCATCATTTTGTATGCAGTCCAGGATTTGGGAAGGGAAGTTAGAATCCTATATCGATCGTTTCTGTCAGATATTTCATCAAATTTTGCCTTCATTTGTTGAAGAATTTCCTGACCGTCTCCGGGTTTCTGGGCACCAGCGCTACCAATTGATTCAGCACTCGTTGATTCCAAAGAAAACAAAGATTCTGAAAACAAGATGAAAAAATAACTATTAGTTAGGAGCATGTTTCTTCATATAATGTAATACATATTGTATTCGATTATTCTATTTTGTTGCATGATAGGCAACTGCTCTACAAATTGAGCTACTAGGTCGGATTAGGTAAGATTATACGGAACTGATGTTTTTTCAATTTTCTGAATAATCGAGTACAACTAGTATAACGTAGCAAATCATGATGTCTGAATGAACAAAAAGAAGAGATTATTCTACTTACCAACACTAGGAACAACGTCAATTTCCGATGAACCAGCGGCATTGGGATCGATTATTTCGAAACCACCATTATTGATGTTTGCTGGTGCGGCGAAATTGTTCACTCTAGATGGTCCCGCCACGGCGAAATTATTGGTGCCTGATGGTCCGGCGAGATCATCAAGTTTCGATGGTTCAGAAACGGTGAGTTCTTGATTTTCACATTCTATATTAACTGCACTTGGAGCTGCTGGCTCGTTTCCTTTCTTGATAATGCGATAAAGTCGGCAATAGCAAGTATTACAAATGTAGGAACAGCTTTTATCCAATTTTATTCTCCTTTCCGCTGCATAATCATACAGTTTAGGAGTAAGTTTCCTGTAACAATTACTCCAAACATGGCAATTTGAGCATTCGTGCTTCATTGTATTAAACGTTTCTTCAGTAAGGCAACTGGACAATTTCACTGATTTTCTTGACTGACATATACTTTATCTTATAGACCACTTTTAATAGTCCCTTTGGGTATCATTTAGGTAGAGTGAATAAGGAAAAGGAGACAGATGAATCATAATCAAAAAACAAAATACAATGAATTACCTGCATCAAAAATATTGAAAACATATAAACAAAGCAAGTAACCTATTGTATGGATCGCTGAAAACCAACCTTTTTGAAAAACGACATATTGCTTTGCCGATATTGGAGAATGAAGTCATCAATAACAACACCAGACTATTCCGATTGAATTATTTCCAAATAAATGGCGATTCGTAAATTCTTCTAATAAACGAGACCAAACAAACACTCCTGAATAACATTTTCATACTTTTGATTTAATTTGAGCTATTTGAAATAGTGGAGAATAACGTTCATTCCATGTGTGTATGGGCAGAAAACTTGAAATTTTCAAAAAAATGTAGCTCAAAAACGGCTCTATGAACATTTCTAATTTTTTGATATGTTATGTAAAAATATTTGAATTTTCATAAAAAAATATAAAAATATATAGTCGTTGTGGTCCAACATTTAAAAAATCTTAAAAAACGAATATTTTGACCATTTTAGCAAATTTGAGTACACCAATACACCAAATCAACAATTTTAGTAAGAACTAGAAGTAATAAGCTTTCTATCCATAAAAAAATATTGCAAATCGATCCAGTGGTTCAAAAGTTATGATTTTTTTGAAATAAAAAATTTTGAAAAATAGCGAATTTTCTGGTAACCCTATATCGAACATGGTCAACCTAATAAAAAAATAAAAAAAATAGGGGGCTAAATATTTTCGATGACGAACATACCAAGCGATTTTGAGCAAAATTGGACAACTTTTTTTTCAACTCTATTCTTTTCCCGTGGAATCGCTGATGTAAGACGCAAGTGAATGTATTTAAAAGTACCCAACGATCAATAAATTAAGAGTAATATTAGAAATTTTAGCAAAAATTCTTTTTACGCCACATTCGATTTACGTCCCCCCAATAAGTGACGTAAAAAAAGGGTTGAGTGTACCACTTTTTCTGACAACGGTTTATATTCCAGAATGTATTAGACCATAGCTTCCCAAAGTTGAGGGGTCGCGACCCCCTTCCATAAGATTTACACAGGCTGGGGGGTCGTGACCCACCACTTTGGGAAACTATGTATTAGACTAAATCGCGTGATTGTCAGTACTTTAGAAACGACTAACCTTTAAAAATCTAATATTTTGTGTTTCAACGTTATGAGGTATTCCTTTCGTTAACTGCTCATAAATTCATAACAGTCCCATGTTTGCTCGATTTCCTATTTAAATGGGACTGTTGTGTATTTATGGGCAGTTCAGGGAAGGTAAAATTAATCCAACACCTTCCACACGTAGAATAAATCGGAAGCATTTTGCATGTGTGAATGTATATTGAATTACAAACGAATTCGTCCAATCATCGCGTCGCGTGATAGAGTCTCCAGTGATTACAGATGAGAATAAAACAGCCCAAGTGCGGTGCCCGTTTTTGCATTCAATGTTCACATGTATTACCAAACCGAAGAAATGGGTATCAAGTCGTAATCGCAAAGATAAAGCAATGATAAACACAAAATCTAATAAAGCAAAAGTGGTCATTGTGCCATAAATTAAAGCAAAAGAATAGCATATTTTTTAAATGAAATTGAATGTTATATTTCTCCTTTATAACAAACATTATTTACTGTTTTTGACATAAATTTTGTTTTACATTTCATTAAAAATTATTTTCCGAAATTGTATTTACGTCATCCTTACTGTGAAGATTCCAACAGATTCGCGTGACGCCTGTGATCAAGAGAATGTAGGCGCGTATTTTTTTGGCCGTTAAATTAAGCTGAAGCGGAAAGTAGTCTCTCATTCGCTCACGATAAGTCGTAGTGAAACGTCTACTTGAACAGCAATCTATTAGAATTCTACTGGACAAATATAGTGACTCTAATCAAGTATAATAGGAGTAATAACAAATAACAAAAATGCAAATCACTTTCACCATAAACGGACAGAACTTCTCGGGTAAGTTGCATCATGTTGTGAAATTATAATGGTTTATTATTCGATACACATATCACGATTGTAAGCAAAAAATATAACACAACAAAATGCCAGTCATTATGAAGCGAAATTAAAAGATATTAGACTATTAATATGTTAAATATTTTGGAGTAGTGTAATATAAACTTTAGCACTCGAATTCAAATACACCCAAAGTTTTTACACAGCTTGGCTTTAGTCGATTAAGGCCATTTGCGGTAATGGAACAATCAGTTAAACCCACGGAAAAATTCACAGAAAATCGTTCAGGTTCAGGTTAACCGATAAATTAATGACTTCCGACTGCGTACAGAACAAAAAAATGGGTGTATTAGATAACATACCTATAGGTATTTTAATTCATGGCCATATAAAAAAGTGCTAGTAAATCAAATTAGATAAATTAGAAAAAACTGTGCTGGATCGTTCATTTGTAATGCTTCTTTTACAGTGGGGTCGCTTTTTATGCGGAATAATTTTGATTCATGATTATTAAGTTGCCCCATCAAAAAATCCAAAAGGAAGGAATTGAAGTAGACAATGACATTGGAGAAATGTATTCGTGTATAAGGCGACCCTAGTGTAATCAATAAAAGTTTTTGGTATACATTATCATTCAACATCTTGTTGTTAATACTGCAAATTAGGGTAAATTTTAAAAATTTAATTTTAATAAACGTGAATCGTATATTTATGAAAAGTACACCAGATAGATAGGTATATCGATGTAAGCATGACTAGTCAAAACAAAACATTGTGACGCATTTTCAAAATGACCTATCCTAATTATATTGCATTCAACGAACTATTGCAGTCGATCCAAAAACCGTCCCAATTGATACGTCGCTGAACACGTTCATCCGCAACCATGCCCATCTCAGTGGGACGAAGTTTATGTGCCTGGAGGGAGGATGTGGAGCCTGTATCGTCAATGTCAACGGAATTCATCCAGTTACCAAGCAGAGCGCGTCGTGGGCTGTAAATTCGGTATGTTTAATTTCTCTCAATGTAGTCTTTACATAAAGCTCGGCATGTCTCATAATCTGCATATCATGCTGAAATTGATGAACAGTTGTCTACCTTTAGTCGAGAACATCCAATCTTTAGTTTCCGAACATCCGATCGTGATCAAATTCAAAAGTGCTCAATAGTTATAAGTCGAATTTCGGACACACGCTTTCGGAGCAATGTTGCAAATAAGTTACGAAAAGTCTATCACGTTATTTTCCAAACAAATACTTAGTATGTGTTTACATGTGTGAATGTATGTACAATCGCATTCATGTACACCACAGCTAACTAAAGATTTTTTTATACGCAAACCCCTTTTCCAATGAGATACCTATAACATGATTTTGAAAATTTCGAGGAGATAAACATTGTGCACAGAAATTAGGTACGTACACTGCATTGCAATATGGTTCCTAACTTTGCGCATGATATATTTTAATGAAGGTCAAAAATAACAAACCAAATTCTCATGAGATTGCTTCCACAATATTATAATTATTGGTTCCATATTTAATCAGTCGTCGCTGAATGTATGTAAAATAAAAAAATACGAAAATTACAGTTTTTCGGGTAGACAGTCCCTTATCATTTGCAAGGAATACCCAATTTTGTCATTTTCACTGTTTTTAGAGCAGTTTTTAACTACTAGAATGTACATATGTGTCATTTAATGGCGGCAAAATGTATTCACTGTTATAATAAGAATATATATTTTTTATATTCCGAAATTTGCTTTTAACGCATTCTATAATAAAAATAAGTAAGTAAGTATAATGAAAATAACCAAAAAATGCGCAAAGTTAGGTGCGTGCAAGGTAATTGTAACATGTAAGTTCTTATCTCCGACATATTTAAACTACTAGGAGATTTACAATGGTGTGAAAACTCATATGTGGATATATACGTTATGTGGAAGATATTGATTTGGAAAATGTATTGGAGGTAACCAATTTCCCTTCGATGGGACTCGAACCCATGACCCTACAGTACGCTAGACTGGCGCTTTTAACCAACTAAGCTACGAAGAACCTCCGTCGGCCTTCGCAACCTAGCGGCTACTGAACGAGCTCGAGATTCCCAAATTGGCCGCATAGTCAAATCATTCGCAATCCATTTCTCAAGCCAACACTTCCTTTGACTGTTCGCAGTGTTCATTAAGCACTTCCACAGTTATTAACTGCGAGTTTTCTAAGCCATGTTACCATTTTTGCATTCGTATATCATCAGGATAACACGATGATAATTTTATGTCCAGAGAAGTCGAGGAAATTTCCAGCCCAAAAATTTCCTAGGCCAGACTGGGAATTTAAGTAAGAACAGGTAATAATCTGACAACTTTATTGCGAGAAGATTTTCTTCATGGAGAATATTTAATTAGTGATCACATTTTAATTTATTCACGCTCTATTGTAAACTGCATTGACTCACATATCATTGACCTCTGGCTATCGACGAGACATTCCAATAAAGATTTAAATTGTCACCACAAAGGATAAATATTAAAATCGTAATTATTATACTACGATCACAATATAGATTAGTGCTTACATTAATTTTCCTATTTGCTCATTTCCAGTGCCTGTTCCCAGTGTTGTCTTGCCATGGACTGGACGTTGTCACCGTAGAAGGGATTGGAGACAAGTACGATGGCTATCACGCAACGCAAAAGGTATTGGCGCACTTCAACGGCACGCAGTGTGGGTACTGCTCCCCAGGAATGGTCATGAACATGTACAGCCTGTTGCAATCCAAGAAGGGAAAAGTATCAATGAATGAAGTTGAAAATTCTTTCGGAGGAAACATATGCCGTTGTACCGGCTATCGTCCCATTTTGGATGCATTCAAATCGCTTGCTTATGATGCCGAGCCTCGATTGAAACAGGCCTGTATGGATATTGAGGATCTCAATAAGATCTGCCCGAAGACTGGAAGTGCGTGTGCTGGAAAATGCTCTGCCGCTGGAAAGCTGCTTGATAAGAAGGGTATCCATATGAGTTTCACTGAGGATAAAGAATGGCACAAGGTTTATAACATAAGTGACGTTTTCGCTATTTTTGAAAATATTGGATCGAAACCATACATGCTGGTCGCAGGTAACACTGCTCATGGTAAGTATAAATATATATTAAAGGAGTGCCGCCCAAACTTAAAATTTACAATTCCTACAGGTGTCTATCGTAGAAGTGATAAACTTCAAGTATTCATCGATGTCAATTCTATAGATGAACTGCGATACCATTCCCTTGCTAACAACTTGGTCATCGGAGCTGGCGTATCATTAACCGAATTGATGGACATTTTGTCAACCGCTGCGAAAGAAAACGACAATTTTGCATACTGTTCAGAACTTGTAAATCACATTGACTTGATTGCCAACGTCCCTGTGCGAAATACGGGAACAATTGCAGGAAACTTGAGCATCAAAAACCAACACAATGAGTTTCCTTCCGATTTGTATCTTATTCTAGAAGCTGTTGGCGCAACATTGACAATTGGTAGGTCGTTATTTTCTATATTTGAGGTAGTAATTTACTAGAAGTATTTCAATTAAAGTCGAATCTGGTGGCAAGACCACGGAAGTTAAACCATCGGAACTAGTCAGTTTGGACATGAACAAGAAGCTAATCTTAAACATCAGTCTACCACCCTTGGACCCAAAATATCACGAATTTCGCTCATTCAAAATCATGCCACGAGCTCAAAATGCACATGCCTATGTGAATGGTGCTTTCCTGTTAAAATTCAATAACAACAAAACCATGGTTGAATCTGCAAATATTTGCTTCGGTGGTATCAACCCTAACGTAAGAATTATGAAATATTCAACATATTATCAAGTTCAAATTGTAAGAACATTCCCCTTTCTCATTTAGTTCACCCATGCTGCATCAACAGAGAACTATCTCGTTGGAAAAAACCTTTTCGCGAACGAAACCGTTCAGGATGCTCTGAAAACACTTTCAGACGAGCTCCACCCAGACTGGGTTCTACCAGATGCATCTCCCGAGTACCGTAAAAATCTGGCCATTTCTTTGCTCTACAAGTTCATCCTAAACATCGCCGGCAAAGAAAACACCGCTACTGTTAAATCTTCGTTCAAATCTGGTGGCACTATCCTGGAAAGACCGCTATCGACCGCTTCGCAGCGTTTCGATACCGTCAAGGAAAACTATCCGCTAACAAAGAATATACCGAAGATCGAAGGGCTTGCTCAAACTTCCGGAGAAGCGAAGTACACCAATGACTTCCCGGCGCTGCCGAATGAGCTGTATGCGGCCTATGTGCTCGCAACAGAACCGCACTCCAGGATTGAAGATATTGACGCATCGGAAGCACTGGTGAGTAAATATCCGAAATTTATGTGGGGTGGGTTATAATAATAAACGTACATAATTACTAGCACTCATTCATTCCCTAGTTAAATGTCTTATCAATATTATTAAACAATCCGCCAATCACTCTTAACTTTCCAGAAAATTCCAGGAGTGGTAGGATTCTTCTCGGCAAAGGACATCCCTGGTGTCAACAATTTCATGTACTTCCCGTACTTCATGGGCAGTGACGTGGAACCAATCTTCTGCGCCGAAAAGGTCGAATACCATGGTCAACCGATCGGTATGGTGGTCGCAGAAACCTTTGCACTGGTAAATCGCGCCGTTAAAGCCGTTAAGGTTACGTACGGTAAGCGTGAAGTGGAAAAACTCTACCCCACAGCCCAAAGTGTGCTGCAAGCGGAAGCCAACGATCGCATCAAAGAAATGAGCTACGGTACCCACGGTGATAAATACGACAGTGCGTCCGGTGGGGATGTTAAGGTAAAGGGTCGTTTCGAGATCGGCGGTCAGTACCACTATTACATGGAAACGCAATCATGCGTCTGTATTCCTATCGAGGACGGCATGGATGTGTACTCTGCAACGCAATGGGTTGACTTCACCCAAATTGCAATTGCTAGAATGTTGAAAGTTCCGCAGAATAGCCTCAACCTATACGTTCGTAGACTGGGTGGGGCTTATGGTGGCAAGATAACACGAGCAACTATGGTAGCTTGCGCATGTGCCCTTGCCGCACATTTGACGAAGAGACCGGTTCGATTCGTCATGGCCTTAGAAGCGAACATGGAAGCCATCGGAAAGCGATATCCAGTCATTGCTGACTACGAAGTTGACGTTGATAACAATGGAAAGATTGTTAAGCTGTATAACGAGTATATGCATGATTTTGGATCATCTTTTAACGAATCGGTGGGTCATGCTGGGGAATACTTCAGCAATTGTTACGATAAAAGTGTTTTCAAAACAGTCCCCAAAGGTATTCGAACGGACTGTGCTAGCAATACTTGGTGTCGGGCTCCAGGAACTACAGAAGGCGTTGCTATGATTGAAACCATCATGGAACATATCGCCTTCGCAACCGGTAAAGACCCCTTGGATGTTCGTATGGCCAACATGCCGGAAGATATGAAAATGCTCGAACTGATGCCTCAGTTCCGATCGGATGTACAATATGATGTCCGAAAGAAGCAAATTGAGGAATTCAACGATGAAAACCGTTGGCGTAAACGCGGTATTGCCATTGTTCCAATGAGATATCCCGTTGGATATTTTGGATCACTATCGGCAATAATTTCTATTTACCATGACGATGGAACCATTGCCGTTTCACATGGCGGAATCGAAATGGGTCAAGGCATAAACACCAAAGTTGCACAAGTTGTTGCTCACATTCTAAATGTTCCGATGGACAGAGTTATTATCAAGCCTACACATAACTTGACCTCACCTAATGCAATCTGTACTGGCGGTAGTATGACGAGTGAAACTGTTTCTTATGTAAGTATACGATTATTTGTTCTAACTTTTATAAATAATGCGATTTAATCTACTCAACAGGCTGTTAAACGGGCTTGCGAAATCATTTTGGAGCGCATGAAACCAATTCGGGAAGAAAATAAAGACGATTCTTGGGAATCTCTTGTTGAAAAGTGTCATAACCAGAGTGTCGATCTTTCTGCAACGTACATGTACAAGGCTTCCGATTTGTCTCCGTATATAATTTGGGGTTTGAGCTGTTCAGAGGTCGAAATTGACATTCTCACCGGAAATGTTCAGCTTCGTCGTGTGGACATTCTCGAAGACGTTGGCGAAAGTATGAGTCCAGGAATCGATGTTGGTCAAATCGAGGGATCATTCATTATGGGACTGGGCTACTATCTGACGGAGGCTCTTGTTTTCGACCCGGAGAACGGAGCTCTACTGACCAATCGCACCTGGACCTACAAACCTCCTGGCGTCAAGGATATTCCCGTTGACTTCCGAGTTCGCTTCCTGCAAAACAGCTCCAATGCCACCGGAGTACTGCGCTCGAAAGCAACTGGTGAACCGGCGATGAATATGACTATTTCCATAATTTTTGCGTTGAGACATGCATTGATGGCTGCTCGTAAAGATGCCGGTTTGCCAAATGACTGGGTCTCGCTTGGAGCACCATCAACACCAGACCAAATATATAAATTAGCTGGTAATTCGGTTGATCATTTCAAATTGTACTAAGTAGTGTAAGAATATATTATGCTATCCAAGACACATTATTCTAACTCTTAATAGAGAAGTATCGGTTATGGTTAAGAAATAAAAGAAAAGAAGTTTGTATACATCGAATCTTTTTGTTTAAGTTTACGACCTACACGAAGCCTTTTCCACCAAATCACGAATTGACATTTATTTGTTCCAGGTTTTATTCATTTTATTTATTTAACTTACATCTAAACAGAAAACACTGAATCACCAATTTGACGCCACAACAGAACCGTTTGTTGTGGCGTCTTCCATCCACATCTTTTCATCCACGATTTGTACTTTGTGCGCCCACCTCGCTCGCTGCGCTCCACACCTTCTTGTACCTGCCGGGTTGGAAGAGAACACTATGCTTGCAAGGTTGCTGTCCAGCATTCCTTCCCTGCCCATCGTACCTTTCCAGCTTTAGCTACCTTCTGGATACTGGGTCCGTCGTACAGTTGGCGAGCTCGTGGAGTACGCGGTACTTTTGAAGGATTTGCCGTAGAGTAAAGATCTGGTCCGCCGTCTTATAACTTCCCAAAAATTCATTCACTATTGGTGATAGACTGCGGAATATGATCAGGGTTATCACATTATAGGCAGTATTTAGGATGGTGATCGCTCGAAAGTACTCACACTCCAGTTTATTGCCGTTCTTGTAGATGGGGCATAAGATCCCTTCTTTTTACGCATCCCGTAGCTGTTCTGTTTCCCAGATTCTTACTCTTAGCTTGTGGAAAAAATTAGCCAGCTTTTCCTGATTCATATTCATGAGTTCAAAACCAACACCATCCTTACCAGTTACTTTATTGTTCTTTAGCTGTAGGATGGCATCCTTAACTTCCCTCAATGTGGAGGCTGGTTGGCTTCCATCGTCCGCTGAACTGACGTAGTCGTCTCCTTCGCTGCCTTGACCTCCAATGTATGTAATCTCAACGCCATTCAAGTCTCTCTTGAAGTACTGCTTTCGATGTCAGGATGTTGCCATCCTATTTCCTGCCAATTTCAGCTCCTGCACGAAGCCTTTGCAAGATGCGTTGTGTTTCTGATATAACTTGCGTGTTTCTAGATAACGTCACACACCTTCCATATCCCCACCCTCCCTTCGCTTCTTGCAGGCGACGTTTCTTCTCGAGAATAAGGCGGGTCTGCTGTCTCCGTTTCCGTCTATAGCGTTCTACGTTCTGCCGGGCCCCTTGCTGCAGTAGTGCGACCGCCTGCACTGCATCCTTCTCCTCCAGAATCTGTCTACACTCTTTATCGAATCAATAGTTCCTTCAACTACGTCCCACACACCCGATGTTGCTCTTCGCTGTGTCGGTAATGACTGCTTTAACTGTACTGTAGCAGTCCTCAAGAAGGGCCCCATTGAGCTCACTCCCATCCGGAAACGCCTTGACATGCGCATATGCAATAGCAGCAAATGATGCCCCTGTGCGTTAAATACGTTTTGTATTTTGTATAAGACTGGAAAATTACCCTATCGTCGTCATTTCTTGTCTCTACCATCGCATCGGTTCAAGGCAGCACTACTTCGTCAGCGTAGTGAATCAATTCGTGTGGAACTAACTCCAAGTGGTCCTAGAGGAAAACCTCCTGCAGCTGAGTGGTACTAACCTACCGGTTGATCAATTTCATTTTTCCATTTGTAGTCCTTTCTTAGCTGGTTATGTCAGCAAGATACGCAAGAAGATCCATTTTCGGTTATCATCAACAGGAAAGTAGTAGCGGGTAATCACGACATTTGAAACATGTTGAATATCATGTTCTCGACATAAATTTGTAAACTTTCACAATTTGTTGCATTACTATTACGAAAACAAAATCGGCTGCAAAAAAAACTAATGTTAAACAAACACGTCAGTTCGCGAGTTTGTGACTTTCTAATGCATTTAAAATATGTTTCAAGAATGGTGTATGACAAAGCTCCCGAATGGTAGTGTAAAACGACTCAATTGCCTGTGAAAAAATGTCGAGCGCATGGTTGTTTGTTTTACTATATTTTTTGTTTACTATATTTTTTTTACATATTTCACGTTGGTCCGATACCGTAATAGCGTACAACTACTGTAGTTTATTCTTTGTGTAGTGCACATCTATATGCATCAGACTAAAGCAATGATGCTCAGCATTTTGGATTTTTCCTTAATTTGCTTATCATACAATAAAAATGAGTGAGTTCAGTGCGTGTTTTCTCTTGTTTCGGACGCGCGATCGTTCCGAAATATTATGTTCTGCATTGCGCGGCCGGTAATAAGAGTAGCCATCGAACAAGTAAGTGCAGTGCGTATTTTAGTCGTCGGGATAGAAATAAAATATCTATCTTGTGTTCGGTGGCTCATGCGCATGTCGCGCGTGGTCGAAAAAAGCGCGTTCTTCAATAGTTTGCTGTAGCCATCCTAGCAGCACACATGTACCTCGTGAGTTACTGCAACTCATATGTGACCAGATTTGGTCACAATCAAGTTGCTGCAACCATTTATGTCTGACTTGTGCTGCTCGGGCATCGAGCAAGTGAGTACAGATTGCCGCGCTTCCGTGCGGTCGTCCAAAACGCGAATCTCCTAAGTTTTCATATGACACCGGGCGTGCATGTTTTAACTTTCAACTCGTATTAGTGGTATTTCCCATCCCATAGATCGCATTCCTTACCAAAGTGAATCCAGATAAATTATCCTTTGTAACTAAAACGATATTCTATCCCAAAACAATCGTGGAGATGCAGAGGTATACTCGGTCTCTAGTAGCAACGAGAGTCGGACTAACAATCCTTCCCTTCCTGTATGACCGTAAGGACGTGGCTGGTGCCGTTATTGACTTTAAATATTTGGGCTCTTGAAACGTGTACATTGAGAATGGGTAGCTAATCCCATTAGTTGTATTCTCTGTACAATTTCGCAAGTTCAGTCAATCACGGAGTAGCAACTACTGAATTGTGCGGCCATAATGCTCATGCTCATGCTTAACCCTTAAATGCGCAAGGCGATTTTTTTAGAATTCGTCGGAAATATTTTTAATGTCAATAACCATTGAAATCATTACCATTAAACGTATTGTCGGTTTGTTGTTTTAAAACAATATTGCGCATTTAAGGGTTAATTTGCTTCTCACACAATAAAAATGTAAGTTAGTACTGAGATCACCGTGAACGTCCACCCGTTTTGGGATGTTGTCGTCCACAAACCTGGGCCAGCTCATCTTGGTGTTATCTCAGGGTCGGATTTAGACCACGGAAAACTGGACAACCCTATACTCACCTGCCGACCAATCGAGCGAACAATGGAAAGGCCACTACCTAGATGAGGGTAACATTTGTAATACAATCAAGCTAAGATTGAGAGGGTTTCGTTTTGCAAAATATAATTTTATTTAGATTCAACCAAATCTGGGGATATGACGGATGATGGCGACGATCGTTGAGGCCCGTTCTGCGATTTCAAGTGCAAGGGGGAGAGGGGAAGGCTATAACATACCTTAATGATGCTAGAAGCACGTGTTGGCTGGTATGAGCGTCGCGTTGCTCGCGAACCGACGCCGCTTTGCTGTGATCTCGACAGGCCAACAGTGCTTGGATGTCTTCCCCTTAAATTAAGAGAATCTTGCCGACGAGGGTCGGCTGGTTGCGGGCGGGAACTGCGACCGTCCTCGGTTACGTCGCCACCAGAGAGATCTGCACCGCCTCGAGGGTTATATGCACCTTGTGCAATTCGGTCGTGAGTGAAATTCCAACAGCCTTTGGCAGTAGGCTCTGGAAGAGGTGTTGTCTGGAATCGGGATATAGTTAAATCCGAGGGCGCGCTACGAAACAGCCAGCGAGGCGTGTACCGGGAGGTCCCGTTGAGCATGCGGTAGAGGGGTCGGTTCAGCACCAGATGGACGGAGGAGACCGGACCTCGCACTTCGTGCATCCACTCGTCACTCGGCACTACAGGAGGATATTGCCTCGAGGATCTACGCGCTCAGCTTTTTCATATTTAACACCACACGGTCGTTTCAAATTGATCTGATTATTCGTTTCACATCTAGAGGCGCGCGCATCGTTTAGCTTTAGATTTTATATCTCACACTGGCGACTTCTGTTGACATTTTCGTACTAAACAATTTTTCGGGCAACATTCACGCGAGATGGTAATAAAGTAACTGAACGATGGATTTTTTGAGAAATTGTTACAACTGTTACGTCTTTGCTCCGGTCGAAACAAACGTGATCTTCAATAGTTTGCAGTAGCCAACGAACAACTAAGTATGGTAAATCACTACTTGGGCCTATTAATCCAATTCCCAGCTCACTACATAGAAAACTTATGATATATATGATAGTATATGCACAGACAAACAGACGTAACACTGATGAAATTCCCATCACCCATGCTTTGAACGGTCGTTTTTAAACTAAACTGACTTCTCGTTTCACACATAGAGGCGCGCGCATCGTTTACCTTTGGATTTGGCATCTCACACTAGCGCCTTCTGTTGACATTGTCGTACTAAATAACATTTCGTGCAACATGCACGCGAGATGGTGATAAAGTAACTGGGCGATGATTTTTTCAGGAAATTGTTCTAACTGTTACGTCTGTTTGTCTGTGGTGTATGTTTGAAGGCCGTAGTTTTATGATTGACAATTTAAAAAAAAAAAGTCTCCTATTAATCTCGCACAATCTATATAATAAAAATGAAATGGTCTGTGTTCGTATCCGCATAACTCGAAAACGGCTGGATAGATTTTCTACATTCTTTCAACAAACATGTCCGTTATCGTTTCCGACGGGTTTATATGATATTTTTTCATGCGAAAATCACAAGTAAGGGTGGAGAAATTATGAAAAACTAAAATTAAGATATTTTGCATGGGCAGGTCAGAACGCGCATTTTCGCCTACTATGCAGGACAACTGCCGGGTCGACTAGTATTTAATATTTTTTAACCATTTATTTTACTCCCAATTGAGTCATTTACAGAAAATAAAAATGTAAATATCAAACATTCGCTTTTCGTTGCAACACCACTGAGCCGGAGTGAATCTTTCCACTTTTACAAAACAATATCATCAAATAAACATCTACCTGAAAATCGTCACGGTGCTCGACACACTTATTGCTTGAAGCTGTTATTCCCCACACAATAATGCTAAACCCACGCACTTTATTCCATCCTATTTGTTCGTATCACTAGATCTTTTATAAACATATTAGAATAGATTTAAAAATTTATGCTCAAACCGAATAAAAAATCACCTCGGCTCAAGAACTGCTAGCCGCACACTGTTGCCAAAAAGCCAGAAGCCTTATTTTAGTATGAACATAATTCTTTATCGTTAATAGGAAAACAGTCTAATACGTTGACGCTATCATGTTATTTATAATTCTCTCGATTTCAAAAAGTGAAAAAATATTGTTTTAAAATGCTTGGAAGGAATTTGGATGAGTGAATATATCTTCTCAACCAAATAAAAATTATTATGAATAATACCATCTGGCATCACGTTGTAGTCGAACGTGCATATTTTTGTTTACGTCGCATTTTCTACCGTCCCGAGAGAAGGAGAGTAAGATGTTGAGAGATTGAGTGAAAATCGCTTATGCCAGGAATTGAATTGAAGTATGCCGGAAAGCAATCGCTGTGACTAAAATACGTGCTAGTTAATTTTAATCAAATAAAAGCTTTTTCAAACGATGTTTTGCAAGAATAGCTATTTTTAAGCAGAAGTGAACCCTATTGCAGTATTACACGGCCCACAAAATTCAGAAAAAAAATATGTTGCTTCCTGTCATAAATATCAAATAAATAATGCAGTCATACGCATGTCAAGCCGGGAATAGGGTGAGAAACCCTATAGTACGTGTTTTAGTCGTCACGAAAATGATAAATTTTCTATTTGGTGTTCGGTGACTCATGCGCATGTATTGCTCTTTGTTCCGGTCGAAACAAGCGCATTCTTCAATAGTT
The DNA here is from genome assembly GCF_024139115.2 of Armigeres subalbatus. Classification (NCBI taxonomy): domain Eukaryota; kingdom Metazoa; phylum Arthropoda; class Insecta; order Diptera; family Culicidae; genus Armigeres; species Armigeres subalbatus. The sequence continues at coordinate 181,997,868 of NC_085140.1, read as the reverse complement.
TGCAGCAGCCATCGAACATGTAAGTACAGTGCGTGCACAGATAAACAGACATAACACTCGTGTAATTGTCATCGATTCACTGATTTACTGGTCAATTCAAATAATCATTAGTTGGCCAGTCGATAACTCGTGGCGCGCGCATCGGATTTGCTCAAGTTTGACTTTTGCTCACTGCCGCCATCTGGTTCGTGATTTTCCCATCTTAGTGAAAACAACAGATGTCGTTAGTGTATGTACGACGGTGAATTTTATGGGTAACAGCCCAATGTGTTATGTCTGTTTGTCTGTGGTGGGTGTTTTAGTCGTCGCGAAGTATTATATCGAATAAGTCTTTGGAAGAAAACGTTAGACACGCGTTGTTTTTCCATTTGTGTATCAACATGAATATGGCGTCGTTCAAAAGAAATAATTACTCACTTACCAAGGCGATTTCCTTTCCAACTAACATACTATTCCTTTCCAGTACGCTCAAGGCATCGTTATTGGTTTTGAATTAAAGAAACTCCGAAGCATGTACAATGAGGATAGCTTCATAGTCCCAAGAAAACTGCTCAATTGATGAGCTGTGCATTATTTCTCGGGTACTTATTCAAAAGAACGTGTGTGATTTTGTAAACAAAGATTCAAACGTCGATTTATCTAATGTGATGGCACTCCCACGCAAACCACGCAACACCACCAACAGGTAGCCGAAGGCTTCCCCTACCTGTCTATGGTGATGGTTCGCGTGGAAGTGCTATCAGATTGGACAAATCGACGTGTGAATCTTTGTTTACAAAATCACATACGTCCTTTTGTTGTTTCTCGGCCACTCATGACTAGCAACTACGATGTGTACAGTCAATCAAGCTAAGCTAAGCCAATATCGGAGCTATGATATGAAGTCCAGGAGCAGTAACCCTACAAATGTATGAAACGTCGCAGATTAACCCAAGGACAATAAGGTCGCTTCATATTACTTATTTTTTGACGTAAACTACGTCTAAGGGGAAGCCTCAGATACAGGGTGCAAAATGAAAATTTCCAAATTGAGGACCGTCACGAAATCATGTAAGATTTCAAACGGTAATAACGTCTTTATCTTTCGATGGATTTTCGACATTTGCTTATCAATCGATTCGGAAACTCTCCAGCAATTTGCCAATTCTATTGATACTATTGATTATCAACGTTAAACTATTGAAAATGTTATTTCTTTCCAAACCGGGTGAAAAATTCAATCCCGTTCATAAATCCCCAACACGGACATCAGATTGCAGTAACGTACGGGCCTTTTGATCCACTGCTTCGTTTTTCCTGTGTATAAAAAGCCCCGTGTTTCGCGTGCGCGCGTCATTTTCATTCTGCATGTCACGGAGAACGGATGATTTCGTTCGGACGGGAGGGCTCGTTGATTGAGATTTATGAGTGTTGATGCGGATGAAATTTTTCGTCAGGTGGTGGTGGTGGTGGCAGTCTGGCAACAGCAGTACATCTTTTCATCCGTGTTCCCAACAGCATCGTTGTGGAAATGAATCGGTTCTTTTCAGGACCACCATTATGTTTGGGAGGAAAATTAAGTTGAAATAATTTTTGACGTAAACTACGTCTAAGGGGAAGCCTCAGATACAGGGTGTTAAACGGAAATTTCCAAATTCGAGACCGTCGCGAAATTAGGATAGATTTCAAACACGAATAGCGTCTTTATCTTTCGATGCATTTTAATCACTTACTCTGCAGAAGTCGAATGATGGATTGAATCTCATGAATTTTTGCGTTACTGCTGCCGATTTATTGCAACAATCTCATGAGTTTACTCTCAGTCAAACCAAATTCCTCCAATGAAAAATTTAATGCCCTGAAAAGGACAGATTTCAGATCATGCGGATTTCTAATCACCAACACAACAGCAACCATCCGATAGTCAGAATATCACAAGAGTATTTCACTCAAATGCTACACTGCAACAGATTGCCATCGTTGGATTCTCTGTCGCAACGATCCTGTTACGAGCGCTACCTACGCCATCGGTGGAAACGAAGAGCGTGCGTCAGAAGGAGAAGCTGCAAAAATGTATTTGCATGGATGGAAGTTAATCCTGAAACAAGTAGCAGTCTATCTACTAAAATAATAATCTTGAGGGGAAATTTCACTGGTATTGATGCTATCCATGTGAATAAATTTTTGTAGCGTCCCTGACGCACGGTCGTGATTCCGCCACTGACGGAAACTATCAGCCATCACCAAGCGATTGATATGCACTTTGATCAAAATTCGTCTCGCCTCAAATTATGGCTTAAGAGCTGCTTTCACTGATGACACTTCAGACGCAACCGTTGCAGAAATAAACACCACCATAGCCGCCATCGTAGAGACACGCAAGAAAATTTCATCTGAGTGCTGTTGATGCTGACGACGACGACCGCGCGACCCACACCATGGGCCATCTTTATTGATGATAAGAAAACTGCTCTCCCCCGCGGGCGTGGCACTTCATTAGAAATGTCGCGGGCGGCGGTCCCAGCATCGGTTCTTCTCAGGGCCACCATCCTATGCAAAGGAAGAGGTGAGGCGAATATTGTTCAAAGAGCAAATTAAGCACTTGGCGACGCCATAATGTTGCCGTCCGTAGCAGAATCACGAGTGCGCCCCGGGAGGAGATGCTACAATTATGAATTCGTATGGATGGCATCAGTAGCAGCCAGGTGAAATTTTCTCAAGATCTTATTTGATTTTGTTGCAGCTTGTGATTGGGATGGCGGATTATTAACAATCTATCGAAAGATGAAGATGGAGACAGTTCAATCGAAATGATGCCGTCTGTAGCGAAATCACGAGTGCGCTTTGACGCGTGGTCTTTGCAAAAACATGTGTGCGTCTTCAGTGATTTGACGGTAGTTATCCTCATTTCTAAAGTTTTAACGAGTAAATACAGTAAAAAGTGCAATTAAACTTGATGAATTGAAATTTAGAAATACCCAAGTTTAGTTAAGCTCATTTAGAATATTTTTCGAAAAATTCGAAAAAGAGCAATGAATTGAATTTAAACAAACAAAACTAAACTACTCATATTATACAAAACTCGGAAATTCAATAAATTTGTTTTAATTACATAAATATATTAGTTCCTTTTAAAATGTAAATTTCATAATAAATCCAAAGAGTAATTTTGTAATACTCATGGATAATGGCACTAGATTCTTCATTTTACCAAACTGTTTCACGTAGTTTACGTCGGGCGGTCGTGTCTTGTACACAACCCTTATGATTTTTCTGATAAGTGATAATGTCATTGAGTTCACTTTTTTAATGGGCAAACATTAAAAAGTCCAAAACTACGTTTTTACGTTATGAGAAATTTCTGTGTTAAGGCAGACTTATTCCAACACCTTCTACACTTAGAATAAATCGGAAGCTCGTCGCATGTGTGGATACATACTGAATCGCCATCAACTTCATTCAACCGTCGCGTGACAGAGAAAATCTCTTGTGATTACAGATGACAATAAAACAAACTAACTCCGATGCCCATTTTCGTACTCAATGCTCACATGTGTCACCAGACCGAAGAAATAGGTATGAATGCGCAATCGCACAGATAGAGAAATGATAATCACAAATGTATATAACAAGAAGTCTGATGAAGCGAATGCGGGCATTGTGCCATAAGGACCGATGCCCACAGCGTTAAAATAGCGCAAGGTGTGCATCAGCGCGGCCATGCTGCGTTCGAGCTTTTTTTTTTTTTGTTTCTTTATTAAGGAGACTTTCAGCCCGAGGCTGGCTCGTCTCCGGAATTGTGCGTTCGAGCTTTTTCCCGATGCACACTTGCGTCTTTTTACCGCCGCGTGCACTGTGCGTCGAAAAAATGCTAAATGATTGTTAAATACCTATCTTTGCAAACCTTATAACCGTTTATGACATACATTTTTTTCATAAAATAAAAGTTTTCCTAAACGCTACTTAGATCACCTTTACTTTGAAGATTCCAACAGATTCGCGTGATTCCTGTAATCAATGGTACGTAGGCGCGTATTTTTTGGCCGTTAAATTAACCGGCAGCTGGTAGTAGTCTCACACTCGCTCACGATAAGTCGTAGTGAGAACATCTAGTACAGCAGCAATCTATTTGAGTTTTACTGAGAAAAAAAGGGAATATAGTGGCACTAATCAAAGTTAATAGGTGTATTACCAAATAAAAATGCAAGTCACTTTCACCATAAACGGACAGAGTTACTCGGGTAAGTTGCTTCATGTTATGAAATTCTTATGGGTTATTTTTAGATTCATGAACGATATCAAACATTTAAAAAATATACCTCGTCAAAACTTCAACAATTGCCATGCAAAATAAAGAAGATATAGGATTCAAGTGTTAGATAACATGCTTATATTTCAATTTATGGGCATTTGGAATAATTGCTAATAGATCATTCATTTATAACTTAATATGTTTAGTCTTAGAGACATCAACTTTTAAAGTCTTTAGCAAATGTGATTTTTTTAATTTGTGAAAGAAGCACAACTTATATTTAAAAATTTCAGTTGTATCATAGTAAATGCTAAATGCACATTGTATTATAGTAAATGCCAAACACATTGTATTTGACTACCCATCCTAGATAAAACTGGAAATCACGTTGGATAGATACGTAAATCAAACATTTATAAAAAGTGCACCCGATATCTTATCAGGAAACTAACGATCCCACAAAGGTGCTCTCGTAAATTATATGTAAGCGGAATGACAACCAAGTAATTTTGCGATAGGGAAGCATGCAATCAAAACAGTTGAAGTGTTAGAGTAAATAATTCTACCGGCGGTATCTACCGGTCGCAAAATAACGGCATGACTAGTCAAAACAAAAGAGTGTGACGCATTTTCTAAATAACTATATTCTAACCATACTGTACTCAACCAACTATTGCAGTCGATCCAAAGACCGTCCCCGTTGATACGTCGCTGAACACGTTCATCCGCAACCATGCCCACCTCAGTGGGACGAAGTTTATGTGTCTGGAGGGAGGATGCGGAGCCTGTATCGTCAATGTCAACGGAATTCATCCAGTTACCAAGAAGAGCGCGTCGTGGGCTGTAAATTCGGTATGTTTGATTTCTCTCAATCCTAGTAATTGTTCAAAACCAGAGCAAATTATCTATCGAGTGATCCACAATTAGTCAAGACTTATTGACTTTGGTGCGTTGGGTGTAGTCGAGATAGTTCAGTGCATCTTCATTCTTCAACGCCATTATAGCACTGTGATAGCGATTTATTAGTTACGTTAAATTGGTTTCACTCATATTTCCAAATTGATGGCCAATTTTATATTCCCTCTTTGAACTGAATATAAATCATTCAATTTTAGTGCCTGTTCCCAGTGTTCTCTTGCCATGGACTGGACATTGTCACCGTGGAAGGGATTGGAGACAAGTACGATGGCTATCACGCAACGCAAAAGGTGTTGGCGCACTTCAACGGCACGCAGTGTGGGTACTGCTCCCCAGGCATGGTCATGAACATGTACAGCCTGTTGCAATCCAAAAAGGGCCAAGTATCGATGGATGAAGTTGAGAATGCCTTCGGAGGAAACATGTGCCGTTGTACTGGTTATCGTCCCATTTTGGATGCATTCAAATCGCTTGCATATGATGCCGAGCCTCGATTGAAGCAGGCCTGCATGGATATTGAGGACCTCAACAAGATCTGCCCGAAGACTGGAAGTGCGTGTGCTGGAAAATGCTCTGCCGCTGGAAAGCTTCTTGATAAGAAGGGTATCCATATGAGTTTCACTGAGGATAAAGAATGGCACAAGGTTTATAATATAAGTGATGTTTTTGCTATTTTTGAAAATATTGGATCGAAACCATACATGTTGGTCGCAGGTAACACTGCACATGGTAAGTATAAATATATATTAAAGGAGTGCCGCCCAAACTTAATCATTACAATTCCTACAGGTGTCTATCGTAGAAGTGATAAACTTCAAGTATTCATCGATGTCAATTCGATAGACGAACTGCGATACCATTCCCTTGCTAACAACTTGGTCATCGGAGCTGGCGTATCATTAACCGAATTGATGGACATTTTGTCAACCGCTGCGAAAGAAAACGATAAATTTGCATACTGTTCAGAACTTGTAAATCACATTGACTTGATTGCCAACGTCCCTGTGCGAAATACGGGAACAATTGCTGGGAATTTGAGCATCAAAAACCAACACAATGAGTTTCCTTCCGATTTGTATCTTATTCTAGAAGCGATTGGAGCAACATTGACGATAGGTAGGTTTTCACGGTCTATATTAGATGTGATAATTTATTGAATATCTTTCAATTCAAGTCGAGTCTGGTGGCAAGACTACGGAGGTCAAACCATCGAAATTCGTCAGTTTGGACATGAACAAGAAGCTGATCTTGAACGTCAGTCTACCACCCTTGGACCCAAAATACCACGAATTCCGCTCATTCAAAATCATGCCGCGAGCTCAAAACGCACATGCCTATGTGAATGGTGCTTTTCTGTTCAAATTCAATAACATCAAAACCGTGGTTGAATCTGCAACTATTTGCTTCGGTGGTATCAACCCTAATGTAAGAATTATTAATTATATTGTTATCAAGCTCAAATCGTAAGAACATTCCCCTCTCTCATTCAGTTTACCCATGCTGCATCAACAGAGAACTATCTCGTTGGAAAAAACCTTTTCACGAACGAAACCGTTCAGGATGCACTGAAAACACTTTCAGACGAGCTCCACCCAGACTGGGTTCTACCAGATGCATCTCCCGAGTACCGTAAAAATCTGGCCATTTCTTTGCTCTACAAGTTCATTCTAAACATCGCCGGCAACGAAAACACCGCCTCTGTTAAATCTTCGTTCAAATCCGGGGGCACGGTCCTGGAAAGACCACTATCGACGGCTTCGCAGCGTTTCGATACCGTCAAGGAAAACTATCCGCTAACAAAGAACATACCGAAGATCGAAGGGCTTGCGCAAACCTCCGGAGAAGCGAAGTACACCAATGACTTTCCGGCGCTGCCACATGAGCTGTATGCGGCTTATGTGCTCGCTACAGAAGCGCACTCCAGGATTGAAAATATTGACGCATCGGATGCTCTGGTAAGTAAATACCTACAGTTTATGTGGGTTATAAAAGTACATAGGCTAAGGTGGGGCAAAACTAATCACGGAGTAAGATGGGTCAGTGCCGTTTTTGAGTCTCGTATACATTTAAACGCAGAGATAATGCCCTTGTAAGAAGAACAATTTGGTTAAGTTGTTTATTGAAAATGTATAATTTTTGTCTTTAAGAAAGCAATACACGGACGGCCTGTTTTCAAAAGGAATTGCAGATTTTTAAATGTAAAGTCCTTTTTTCATACTTACTTACTTGATACTTGATGGGCTACAGCTCTTCGATGAACCTACGCCGAATGGAGTATCCTTCTCCACTGGACTCGATCATGGACCAATCGCTTCCAGTCGCCCTGAACATTGAGCGCCCTCAGGTCCTCTTCAACTGCAAAAAGCCACCGTGTACGCGACCTTCCACGAAGCCTGCGGCCTCTTCCGGGTTCTCTACTAAATATTATCTTCGCTTGACGTTCTTCCGGCATACGAACAACGTGACCAGCCCATCGTAGTCTGCCGTGTTGAATAAGCTTAATACATCCAGCCCTTTATACACCTGGTACAATTCATGATTCATGTGGCGCCGCCAGATACCGTTCTCCTGTTTACCGCCGAGTATTGTCCGCAGCACCTTATTCTCGAATACTCCAAAAGCTGTCCGATCCGACTCCTTTAATGTCCATATCTCATGGCCATATAAAGCCACCGGGAAAATCAAAGTAGTATACAGCGCGAGTTTTGTTTTCGTTTGCAGACTATGGGACTTAAGCTGGTTACGAAGTCCGTAATAAGCCCTATTTGCCGCTGCAATACGCCTTTTCACTTCGCGGGTAACATCATTATGGCACGTCACTAACGTTCCAAGATACACAAATTCTTCTACCGTGGACCCCCGGTAATATGACCGCTTTTAATCTGAACACTTTTTAATTTGAACCCCGTTGGTTTGAACATCGTTCAAATTAAAAATGGTTCAAACGTCATTTAGCACGTGGAATCGAGAGAAGAAAAGTGAAACATCGTGAAACGGAACGCAGAATCAAAACAAACCAGCAAAGAGAGCGCCCAGAAACCAGTTTTTCTGATGCAAATAGAGTAACCAGAAGTTCAAATTAAAAATGAACCCCGTTAATTTGAATTAGGTACCGTTCAAATTATCGGGGGTCCACGGTACCACTTCAAATTTTTCACCATCCAGCACCATTTCGCTACCACCACTACTAATGAACCCACGTTGATTGCCAACGACCATGTACATCGTTTTTCTGGTATTGATCGTGAGTCCAATCCTCGCTGTATCCCTCTTAAAAGGCACAAAAGCCTCTTCTACGGCACGGCGATCAATCCCGATAATATCGATATCGTCCGCAAATCCCAGGAGCATATGCGATTTTGTGATAATGGTACCGCTTCTTTACACCAGCTCTCCTAATCGCTCCCTCGAGCGCTATATTGAACAGTAGATTCGAGAGTGCATCACCCTGCTTTAATCCATCTAAGGTAACAAATGACGTCGATATTTCATCCGCAACCCTTACACTTGATTTCGATCCGTCCAACGTTATACGAATCAGCCGTATCAGTTTCGCCGGAAAACCATGTTCAAGCATAATTTGCCATAATACATTCCGTTTCACTGAATCGTACGCCGCCTTGAAATCAATAAACAGATGATGTGTCTGCAAGTTGTACTCCCGGAATATATCAAGGATTCGTCTCAGGGTAAACATTTGATCCGTCGTTGATCGGCCCTCATGAAAACCTGCTTCAAGCGGTCTCAATCTGTTGAACAGAATACGGGACATAATTTTGTACGCCGAAATAGGGAGGATTATTCCTCGGTAATTGGCACACTCCAGTCTGTGCCCTTTCTTAAAGAGAGGCCAATGAGGCCGTCCAACCAGCTAGCAGGCATTTCCTCGTCTTCCCATATTTTCGACATAATATGGTGCAGAACTTCATAAAGCTGCTCACTGCCATGTTTGAGAAGTTCAGCCGAGAGCTGGTCCTTCCCCGCAGCCTTATTGTTTTTCAGCTCTTTGACAGCTTTTTTAACCTCATCTAGTGTAGGTGACTCCACAGCTTGTCCATCGTCGCTAATATTTATTCTGTTCACCGATGCACCGCCACTTCCTCCATTCAACAAAGTCTCGAAGTGTTGCTTCCACCTGGCAGCCACTTCAGTTTTATCTGTCAGCAAATTCCCTTGTTGTTCGTTGCACATGACGGGAGATGGCACTGTCTCTCTCCGCACGCCATTGACATACTCATAAAACCTCCGCATATCGTTCGGCTCCATTTTTTCCTGCGCCTCACTAATAACTTGTTCTTCGTACTCTTTTTCTTACGGCGGTGGGTTCGTTTTACGGCTGCTCTTGCTTCCTTGTATCTCTATTCGATCGGGTACCCGACACCAACATCCGGCTTCTGGCAACGTTCTTCTCAGAGAGTGCTGTCTGACACTCCACATCGAACCAACCCGTCCTGGGTCGCCTCTGTGTAGTGCCTACCACTTCTCGTGCTGTTGTGCTCACCGCTCCATGGATCGACTCCCATAGATCGTTGATGTTGTCGCTAACGTTGATTGCACTTATCCGTTCGTCGAGCTTCTGGCGGTACTTAGCCGATACTCCTCAATCGCTAGATATTGTAACGCATCATTCGCTGTGATCTTTCGTTCAATACAGTTGACAACCGTGATCGAATTTTACTGACAACGAGGTAGTGATCAGAGTCAATGTTCGGACTTCTGAATGTCCGCACATCGATAACATCCGAGAAATGGCGCCCATCCACCAGAACATGGTCTGTCTGGTTGCAAGTTTCACCATTTGGGTGTCTCCAAGTGTGCTTTCGGATGTTCTTTCGTGCAAAGTAGGTGCTACTGATGGCCATCCCTCTGGCAGCAGCAAAATTTACTAGCCGTAGGCCGTTGTCATTGGTAGCGGAGTGAAGGCTCTCTACCGACCTGAGCGTTAGCGTCTCCGATAACAATTTTCACGTCATGCTTTGGGCACTCTCCATAGGCTTTATCAAGACATTCATAAAACGTGTCCTTCACGTCGTCTGATTTATCGTTTGTCGGTGCGTAAACGTTGATTAGGCTGTAATTGAAGAATTTGTCCCGTATCCTCAACACACAGATTCGTTCGCTAATGGGTTTTCACCGCATCACTCGCTTCATCTGCTTGCCCATCACTACGAAACCAACTCCATGCTCTGTTTTTCCGCCGCCGCTGTGATAGATGTTATACTTGAATGCAGTGTTGGTCGTGGGGTCCACGGCTCGGAATTCACGTTCTCCGGATCTGGGCTATAGGACTTCTTGAATAGCGGCCGCGTTCACTCCAACCTTCTGCAGTTCGCGTGCTAGAAGGCTCATTCGTCCAGGTTCATTTAGGGTCCTGACATTCCAGGTACCGAGTTTCCAATCATAGTCTTTATATCGTTGCCGGGTCGGTTGCCAAAAATAACGTTCTCTTTTTCTTCTATCTCCATTTTTCGTGGTATTTGAGAGGCTTCAGTAAGCTACCTTACCGAGGTCGCGTTACCTACATCGCGATGCTGGGGCTGCCACCTTAGGTATAGCTGACGCAATACAGCATTTCGTTAATCAGCCGCTGGGTACCAGGCAGACGCTGTTTGAGCCGCACCTCCTGGTGAACAGACGCTCGAGGCGTACCTTCTCACTCTAGCTGATGTCAGAAGGACAACAGTGCCCAGGCTGCACTACCAGCTAAGTACACAACCCTTAGCTGGCGGTCTTTTGTCATCGGACGACCCGTGGAAGCGTGAGATAGGGACTTGTGGGGACCAGAGCTCTGTTGGGCGCTCCTTCCTTGATGTCAACCCACCATTTTGCAGCCATTTTGAACATCCGCTGTACGAGTTTCAAATTCATCATCAAATGATCCCTTCACATTGTTGAATCGCCGTTCGAACATTTCTTCCGGTCGCTGAATTTGAGCAATGAGAAGTCCTTGATGGTCAGTCATTGATGGACGTCACCGCTGAATTTATTCCAGACACCAATAAGGTCCATCTCCATTATCGGCTGATGCAGTAGTGATCGATTTGATTTTTAGTAGGGGAACGGTTCGGCACTTCATCCCATAGCTCCTATTTCCATCCCTTCAATCATCATGACTTGTTTCTTATTTTTGTGATTTTTTTCACCAGTGCAGTAAGATGCACGGCTACAAAGCAAGACCATGCTGAGGGTGGCTGGGTTCGATTCCCGGTGCCGGTCTAGACAATTTTCGGATTGAAAATTGTCTCGACTTCCCTGGGCATAAAAGTATCATCGTGTTAACCTCATGATATGCGAATGCAAAAATGGGGTTATTTGGCTGAAAGAACACTAAGGTGCAAAGTTGCTATAATGGATGAGGATGATGTTTTGTCAGTAAAAAAAAAAGGCTCGACTTTTCGCGCATTTCTCCAAGACCATGACGACGTCTCATTATATAACCAGTAGAGTACCATCACTCTTCCTAATCAACCAGCACAACATTTTTTCTTTGATCTTTCATTAGGTAAACAGTAGAATATTTCCATGCCTCATCGATGTAATTTAACTCCCTTTTAATTCACTCTTAATTTTCAGCAAATTCCAGGAGTGGTTGCATTTTTCTCGGCAAAGGACATCCCCGGTGTCAACAATTTCATGTACTTCCCGGACTTCATGGGCAATGAGGTGGAACCAATCTTCTGTGCCGAAAAGGTCGAATACCATGGTCAACCGATCGGTATGGTGGTCGCGGAAACCTTTGCCCTGGTAAATCGCGCCGTTAAAGCCGTTAAGGTTACGTATGGCAAGCGTGAAGTGGCTAAACTCTACCCCACGGTTCAAGATGTGCTGCAAGCGAAAGCCAACGATCGCATCAAAGAAATGAGCTACGGTACCCACGGTGATAAGTACGACAGTGCGTCCGGTGGGGATGTTAAGGTAAAGGGTCGTTTCGAGATCGGTGGTCAATACCACTACTACATGGAAACTCAATCATGCGTCTGTATTCCCATCGAGGACGGCATGGATGTGTACTCCGCAACGCAATGGGTTGATTTCACCCAAATTGCAATTGCTAGAATGTTGAAAGTTCCGCAGAATAGCCTCAACCTATACGTTCGAAGATTAGGTGGGGCTTATGGTGGTAAAGGAACGAGAGCAACTATGATAGCTTGCGCATGCGCCCTTGCCGCCCATTTGACCAAGAGACCGGTTCGATTCGTCATGACCCTAGAAGCGAACATGGAAGCCATTGGAAAGCGATATCCAGTTATTGCTGACTACGAAGTTGACGTTGATAACGATGGAAAGATTGTTAAGCTGTATAACGAGTACATGCATGATTTTGGATCATCTTTCAACGAATCGATGGGTCACGCCGGCGAATTCTTCAGCAACTGCTACGATAAAAGCGTCTTCAAAACAGTCCCCAAAGGTGTTCGGACAGACTGTGCTAGCAATACTTGGTGCCGTGCTCCAGGAACTACAGAAGGCGTTGCTATGATTGAAACCATCATGGAACATATCGCCTTCGCAACCGGTAAAGACCCCTTGGATGTTCGAATGGCCAACATGCCGGAAGATATGAAAATGCTCGAACTGATGCCTCAGTTCCGTGCAGATGTACAATATGATGTCAGAAGGAACCAAATAGAACAATTCAATGAACAAAACCGTTGGCGCAAGCGCGGTATTGCCATTGTGCCAATGCGATATCCCCTTGGATATTTTGGATCACTATCGGCAATAATTTCTATTTTTCATAACGATGGAACCGTTGCCGTTTCACATGGTGGAATCGAAATGGGACAAGGCATGAACACCAAAGTTGCGCAGGTTGTTGCTCATATCCTAAATATTCCTATGGACAAAGTTATTATCAAGCCCACAAATAATTTGACCTCACCTAATGCAATTTGTACTGGCGGTAGTATGACGAGTGAAACTGTTTCATATGTGAGTATGCGATGACTTGTTCTAACTTTTATAAATTATGAAATCTGATTTACTCCACAGGCTGCCAAACGAGCTTGCGAAATTATTCTGGAGCGCATGAAACCAGTTCGGGAGGAAAATAAAGACGATTCTTGGGAAACTCTTGTTGAAAAGTGCCATAACCAGAGTATCGATCTTTCTGCAACATACATGTACAAAGCTTCCGATTTGACACCATACATAATTTGGGGTTTGAGCTGCTCAGAAGTCGAAATTGATATTCTTACCGGAAATGTTCAACTTCGTCGTGTGGACATACTCGAAGACGTTGGTGAAAGTTTGAGTCCTGGAATCGATGTTGGTCAAATCGAGGGATCGTTCATTATGGGGCTGGGCTACTATCTGACGGAGGCTCTTGTTTTCGACCCGGAGAACGGAGCTCTGCTGACCAATCGCACCTGGACCTACAAACCTCCTGGCGTCAAGGATATTCCCGTTGACTTCCGTGTTCGCTTCCTGCAAAACAGCTCCAATTCCACCGGAGTACTGCGCTCGAAAGCAACTGGTGAGCCGGCGATGAATATGACCATTTCCATCATTTTTGCGCTGAGGCATGCATTGATGGCTGCTCGCAAAGATGCGGGTTTACCGCATGAATGGGTCTCGCTTGGAGCACCATCAACGCCTGATCAAATATATAAATTAGCTGGTAATTCGGTTGAGCATTTCAAATTGTACTAGGTTGGGTATGAATATATAACGCAATCCAATCGATAAATCATCCTAATAATATATAGTAAGAAGCAACACATTATGACGAACATTACTGAGCCAAAAACTCTATTGATAAAATAGAAAGCATTAGATAACCACGGTGAGGTCAATTATTTCAGTTATTACAACAATGAATAAAAGTATAATAAGGATTATTTATATCTGCTGTTAAAATAGTATTAATTCATTAAGATGAAATATAAAACAGATGAAAGTGAAAAATTACTATAACAATTATTCTTTTCAGAAATTAAGCTTAAATCTATTCTGATATCTTCGATTCAACTAATGTGACGCCTCAATACTCGGTTCACGTTCACAAACTTCCAACGAACGTAGTACATTCGCCGATACGTTTGTAATTTAGTATATTCGGTTCCATCCATTCCAACCAGATTTGAAGTGATGTATCGCTTGATTGCGGATTGGAGGAGTATGGACTAGAAAAAGGGTTTTGCTCTTAGTGTATAAGACAAGAGTTAATGGCATACCAATCGGCTGAATTTACATCCTCAGGTGTCTGTTAGACTGATTTCGGTTTACCCTTGCTCAAGAAAATAAAAAGATCTGAAGCGTGCGCCATTTTTGTAGAGTTGCTGTAGATATTTAGTATTTTAAACTGCGTGCACGCCGCGTCCACGCAATGTACCCAACATCGAATGGAGTTTATGCACACGTATACGTGAGCACGACTACATTTGATTCTAGGTACCTTGCGTGGACGCGGCGTCACACAATGGCGGAAACCCGGACAAAAACTCAAAAAAAATTTGTTCGTTTCGCGAAGTTCGTATTTTTTTAATTTCACACATTTAGGGGAACTGTTCCGTTTCCCATCTCACTAAACATATATTCATCTCATCGCAAAACAGAGAAATACAGCACCAATCTTGTCGCTTCTTTTTGCTAACATACATGCTCACTGTAGAAAAAAATCACAAAAATAAATAACAAATCAAATACCCTTTCATTGTTTTATTTATGATGGAATTGAAATGGGAGCTATGAGATGAAGTGTCGAACCGTTCCCCTATTAAATAAACTGATTCTAAAATTTGATGATTGTAGCTTGTAAATTCAATTTTTGGTGGCTTGTTGAAGTTAATGCTGTAAAAACATCTCCCGAACAAATTTGTATGAAAATTTGTAAAAGAAAATTTGACTAAAGTTTTTTTCGGGAGAGATTCAGAACGATCTGGTATCATGTATTGACACTAGGGTGGCTCAAATTAGTATGGGAAAAACTTTTTTCAATTTTTTTGATGGGCCGCCTTCTTATTCGGTCCTATTTGATGCCCTGATGCTCTGGGCAAAATTTCAGCCAAATCGGTCAACGTTTGGGCGGTGCTAAACTCGTTGGAAGTTTATATGGAAAAATATATGCAGAAACATCCAAAAACAGTGATTTGCAGTTGGACGGCACAATTTACAATCAAGGGCCATGAAACTCATTCAGTTCTTGTAGAATTAAATACAGAATGTTATGCAGAAAACCGTGAGAAGATTAGAGTTTTCCCGGCTAAGTTATTAGCATTTCACTGAAGTGGGGTTTGAGCAAATTTCGTTTCTTTTGCCTTTGAAAAGAAATAAATTCACCCCTACAACACTCCAGTAAAATGCTAATATCTTTTCCTAATAAACTCTAATCTTCTCGCGGTTTTCAGCATAACATTCTGTATTTAATTCTATAAGAACTGAATGAGTTTCATGGCCCTTGATTGTAAATTGTGCCGTCCAACTGCAAATCACTGTTTTTGGATGTTTCTGCATATATTTTTCCATATAAACTTCCAACGAGTTTAGCACCGCCCAAACGTTGACCGATTTGGCTGAAATTTTGCCCAGAGCATCAGGGCATCAAATAGAACCGAATAAAAGGGCGGCCCATCAAAAAAATTGAAAAAGTGTTTTTTGAGCCACCCTAATTGACACCTATATCTTTGGTCTTCTTTCCGGTGGATAGTATGCTCCAATAGTGTGATAGCTGCTCCAAAGCTGGAAATTGACTGCTTCAATGTTAGAATAAGGACGCTGTTAATGCTTCAGACCTTAAGGCTTGCACCTCCAGAAGTACTCGAGTAGCATAATATAATGTTGGATAACAATTCTAACCTCAAAATGAATTTAGCGTCTTTGGGAAAAATTTGAGCAACATATCAGGTTTTGTCCGGTATTTGTATGTGAGCCCGCCACTGTGCGTCAACGCAGCTTGAAAACCCGCTACGTGGGCATCGGCCCTAATGTTCTTTGTCAAACTAATGAAGTTATTAAAGTCAGAAGACTTAGTTGGTCAAATCTTTCGCGAAATTTTCAAAATGAGCCGGTGATGAGTATAAATAGTGACTGGATTAAACCTATGGAGAACATTCCTTATAAAATATGAGAGACAGCATGTATGGATTGGGAAGTTGGAGGTTCCACTAGCGTGACGGCTCCATAAAACTCTGGACTTGACTCATTCTCCCGGACGATGATGAAGGCAATCTACTGATGTACGGTTTACTAATGGGTTTATTACCTCCGAGAGGCAGCGTGCTAGCTCGGAGGTTACGATACGATAACGAATACTGTACGATACATAAAGTGTAGAATCACCTTTTATAGGCGATTCTTCCCAAGTAACCAATAAGCCGTACATTTCGTCAAATCGGCCATATAGTGCTACTTTAATACCATAAGCGGTATATTGGCCCTATATGGCGATTTGGCGTAATATAGTGCAAATGGTTACTTGGGTTAGTACGGCAAGACAATTATTATTATATGCACGAACATTCAAATTTAAATTCTAATTGGACTTGAAGCGCGCCAACTGTTACGCACATAACACATGCACTGCATGAGTACCATCACTGCATGCCATGCAGTTTGCGCGAGAACAGCGAACAACAAAAAACACACATGAGTAGCAGCTCACACGCTGCACTGTTAGTCACGCTGCACTACAGTCACTCTCAAAATTGAGCGTACAGCATGGAGTAGATGAATATATTCGAAAATTCCAAAGGAAATTTAATTGTTGGCTCGATTGTTTTTAATGCATTTCAATATTCATCCCTTTCTTCAATGCATGCGTACATAAAATAGTTGAAATTTTTACTCTAAAGTTCATTTACTCGAAAATAATCTAAAAATACGCCTATTAGATGTGACAAAATTGAGCGTACAGCGAATTTTTTTCTATAGAATTTCTTATTATAAACACGATTAATGTATTTTAATATTGTTTTTTCGTGATTATATTTATAATAATAAACATCCGCTACTTAAACATTCAATGTGTTGAAATTAAACCATGTTTTAATCAAAATGGCGACCAAATAAGATGTATAAACAATGCTATTTAACAATTCAATGCCGCTGGGCAAAATAGATGCTTTAAGATATGTGTTTCACCGGCATCGTGTCTTATATATGATAGATAATCGAAATCGAGCGAGACATACGATAAATTTGGGAAAATTCAGTCGGTAAATGATGAAAACAGATGTAAACATACAGAGAAAACGACAAATGTTGGGAACGGCATATTTCAAATTAAGTATAACTTTATTTAAAAGTAGATGTATAGGTAGCTTATAAGCTCAGGACACTCATTAATAATAATATTATTAAAAGAGCAGCACACGGATGCATTATAAGATGTCATTTTATATTTGAAGACTCAGTCACCGTAGGAACAAATTTGGTTGAATCATTTAAATTCACCAAGATATCATTAAGTAAGCTGCCGAACTTTTAAAAAAGTTTATTTTTACTCGCCAAATGGAAATCATCCAATTGTATCCCTTATGGTAACAGATCATGGAGTTTAATCCGAATTTAATTATGAAATTACGATTTTAAGCTACCTATCTTTTCAATGTTCAATCAGAAGTGCTCTACGGGGTTGAAAATCTGTTTTTTTATGTTCGGTACCTTAACATGCACCTTGTACTTTTAGAATTTGGCTGTGAATGATTGGATTCAATAATATTACTCCTAATGATAGACCTGAGACAATAATCGAGCTTTAAAACTAATTTAAGTTGAAGATATACTAAATTTAAATTATATCATTCCTAACATTTGTCGTTTTATTTGTATGTTTACATCTGTTTTCATCATTTACCGACTGAATTTTCCCAAATTAATCGTGTTTATAATAAGAAATTTTATAGAAAAAAATTCGCTGTACGCTCAATTTTGTCACATCTAATAGGCGTATTTTGAGATTATTTTCAAATAAATAAACTTTAGAGAAAAAATTTCAACTTGAAGGAAGGGATGAATATTGAAATGCATTAAAAACAACCGAGCCAACCATTTAATTTCCTTTGAAATTTTCGAATGTAGTCAACTAATCCATACTGTACGCTCAATTTTGAGAGTGACTGTACAACGATGAGCGAAGTTTGTGATCGACCATAGGCCAAAGATTTGAACAAAAACGGGAGCAAGAATATTCGGCCATGGGTTAACACTATCATTGTCAATGAATAACAAACTATACACCGGTGTTCCAAGCGAAGATTTTTGCCATAATAAAATGTGTTTATGTCCGTCTGGATGAAAATATAGGTATGCAAATCATTGATTAACTATAAATGAAACATCAAAACTTGCCTGGGAAGGGTAGGGGAAGAGGCTCCAAAACGCACTGTCCATACCAGAATGTGGATTCGCCGACGCGTGGTGCGTTGTTCCCTAATAATTGCCGTTTTGCCTCATGACTTTTCCGGCAGCGAAATATCACCACTTTTTTGACATGTGAATATTATGAATATGATTGAGATTTTCTATAATTTTTAGATGGCATCAGTTAGCTATATTAATCAACTGTTGTATGAGGTAAAAATACCCATGAAAATCGTTACAGCTAAGACATTAAAGCAGTCTTTACTTAGCTAGGGTATATTGCCCCTCCTTCCCCTATGCATTCTTTCACTGCGATAGATGTGCCCAGAAAACATTGTACAATGGTACTGGCTTCCAGAACACTGCGGAATTGAAGATAATGCAAAGGCAGATGAGTTCAAAAAACATAGTTTATTAGACCAGAACCTTTTTGTGATTCTCCATACAGTGCTATAAAAATGGTAAGGTAAACTGGGGGAAGTGGAAAAGGGCCTAAATGTAAAAATCGACTCGAAAAATTGGAATTTTACATACTTTACAGTTTTTACCACATCATAACATTGTGCAAGAATATACTTTGATTATCATATTAATACTATGGTAAAATCTGTATAATATATACAATAACACGGTTTACGCTTGAACTGTCATTTTAGGTTTCGCTAGAAGTTAATTTTTGCATTCATAAAATCAATTTTTATTTGTGAATCTTAATACAGTCGCAAAATTGAGCATACAAAGACCTATAATACAGTCAATCGCAAAATTGAGCATACACCTTGGATTAGATTTTGTTATATATTGCATTTATTTGACTGGCTCAGGCGTGTATAACACTTAACGGAGCCGAAACTCTTTATGATATTTACAAACTATATCATTATTATCAACAGTTAGTAAGGGGAAAGGGACATTGACCAAGATACTCGTGGCGACTCAAGGTTGGATTGCGTAATTTCAGGATAGACAGGGTACGGATTTTGGTTTGGGGTATTTCAGCTGCTCATCTGGGTATTTGACGTCAAAACGTTGTACCTGCCGGATCGGAAGCAAACACCATCTTTACAGGGTTGCTGTCCGGCATTCTTGCAACATGTCCTGCCCATCGTACCCTTCCGGCTTTAGCTACCATCTGGATACTGGGTTCGCCGTAGAGTTGGGCGAGCTCGTGGTTCATTCTTCTTCGCCACACACCGTCTTCTTGCACACTGCCAAAGATGGTCCTAAGGACCCGTCTCTCGAATACTCCGAGTACTTGCAAGTCCTCCTCGAGCATTGTCCATGTTTCATGTCCGTAGAGGCAGTGTTGGTAAAATCACTCATAAATCTCAATCAACGAGCGATCACGTGCGAACGAAATCGTTTGCGATTATAAAGGAATGCATCACGCTTGAATTTTTCATGCTAAAACGCATCATTTCACTCATTTGCCAAAAAATCATTTTGGTTTAAAAACGCATTTGAAATTGATTTGGGTGTAATTTATTGCTTATACATAAAAAAGTGTCACATATTTTATGCGACAAACGTCAATTTACTGTTTTTAATGAAGGAGAACAAAAGAAAACCTACGATGATTCAAATGAATGATTCTACTCATCCATGAGTTTTTAGGTGCTGAGTTGGGTGCGTTTCAACTCACGCTTGATTTGAATCATCCATGAGTTTTGAGATTTTGAGTTTTTACCAACACTGCGTAGAGGACAACCGGTCTTATAAGCGTCTTGTACATGACACATTTGGTGCGGTGGCGAATCTTTTTTGACCGCAGTTTCTTCTGGAGCCCGTAGAAGGCCCGACTTCCACAGATGATGCGCCTTCGTATTTCACGACTAACATTGTTATCAGCCGTTAGCAAGGATCCGAGGTAGACGAATTCCGAAGGTATTCCCGTCTATCGTAGCACTGCTTCCCAGGCGAACCCTGTCGCGCTCGGTTCCGCCCACTAGCATGTACTTTGTCTTTGACGCATTCATCACCAGTCCAACTTTTATTGCTTCACGTTTCAGGCGGGTGCACAGTTCTGCCACCTTTGCAGTTCAGCCGACAATGTCCATGTAATCCGCGAAACAAATAAATTGACTGGATCTGTTGAAAATGGCTGTTACACCCGGCTCTCCGCATGACACCTTCTAGCGCAATGTTGAACAACAGGCACGAAAGTTAGTCCTAGAGTCCTAGTGTCTTAGTCCCCGGCGCGATTCGAACGAACTGGAGTGTTCGCCCGAAATCTTCACACAGTTTTGCACACCATCCACCGTTGCTTTGATCAGTCTGGTAAGCTTCCCAGGGAAGCTGTTCTCGTCCATAATTTTCCATAGCTCTACGCGGTCTATAATGTCGTATGCCGCATTGAAATCAACGAACAGATGGTGCGTTGGGACCTGGTTTTCACGGCATTTTAGAAGGATTTGCCGTACAGTAAAGATCTGGTCCGTTGTCGAGCGGCCGTCAACGAAGCCGGCTTGATAACTTCCCACGAACTCGTTCACTAATAGTGACAACGGAAGATGATCTGGGATATAACTTTGTAGGCGGCATTAAGGATGGTGATCGCTCGAAAGTTCTCACACTCCAGTTTGTCGCCTTTCTTGTAGATGGGGCATATAACCCCTTCCTTCCACTCCTCCGGTAGCTGTTCGGTTTCCCAGATTCTGACTATCCGTTTGTGCAGGCAAGCGGCCAGCTTTTCCGGGCCCATCTTGATGAGCTCAGCTCCGATACCATCCTTACCAGCTGCTTTATTGGCCTTTAGCTGTTGAATGGCATCCTTAACTTCCCTCAAGGTGGGGGCTTGTTGGCTTCCATCGTCCGCTGAACTGACGTATTCATCTCCTCCGCTGCCTCGACTTTTACTGCCTGTACTCTCAGCGCCATTCAGATGTTCCTCGTAGTGCTGCTTCCACCTTTCGATCACCACACGTTCGTCCGTCAAGATGCTCCCATCCTTATCCCGGCACATTTCAGCTCGCGGCACGAAGCCTTTGCGGGATGCGTTGAGCTTCTGATAGAACTTGCGTTTCTTGAGAACGGCACAGCTGTTCCATCTCCTCGCACTCCGCTTCTTCCAGGCGACGTTTCTTCTCCTGAAAAAGGCGAGTCTGCTGTCTCCGCTTCCGTCTATAACGTTCCACGTTCTGCCGGGTACCTTGCTGCAGCGCGACCGCCCGCGCTGCGTCCTTCTCCTCCAGAATCTGTCTGCACTCTTCGTCGAACCAATCGTTCCGTCGACTTCGACCCATATACCCGACGTTGTTCTCTGCTGCGTCGTTAATGGCTGCTTTGACTGTATTCCAGCAGTCCTCAAGAGGGGCCCCATCGAGCTCACCCTCTTCCGGCAACGCTGCCTCGAGATGCTGCGCGTATGCAGTGGCGACATCAGCTTCAGTCGCTCTAGGTCGTACCGCGGCGGTCGTCGGTACCGAACATTGTTAATGACGGATAGTTTTGGGCGCAGTTTAACCATCACCAGATAGTGGTCAGAGTCGATGTTAGCGACACGATATGTCCTGACGTCGATAATGTCGGGGAAGTGCCGTCCATCAATCAGAACGTGGTCGATTTGGTCGATTTCTGTCTGCAGTAGTGATCTCCAGGTGTACCGATACGGGAGGCTGTGTTGGAAGTAGGTGCTGCGAATGGCCATAATTAGTCGTAGGCCATTTTCGTTCGTCAGCCGGTGAGCGCTGAACTTTCCAATAGTCGGTCTAAACTCCTCCTCTTGGCCAACCTGAGCGTTCAAATCTCCTATGATGATTTTGACGTCGTGGCTTGGACAGCTGTCGTACTCACGTTCCAGCTGCGCGTAGAATGCGTCCTTATCATCATCAGTGCTTCCGGAGTGTGGGCTATGGACGTTGATTATGCTGAAGTTGAAGAACCGGCCTTTGATCCTCAACTTACACATTCTTTCATTGATCGGCCACCACCCGATCACGCGCCTTTGCATATCGCCCATCACTATGAAAGCTGTTCCCAGCTCGTGTGTGTTGCCGCAGCTCTGGTAGATGGTATGATTACCTCTAAACGTTCGTACCATTGATCCCTTCCAACAAACCTCCTGCAGCGCTACGATGCCGAATCCACGGTCTTTGAGCACATCGACGAGTATGCGTGTGCTCCCGATGAAGTTGAGAGATTTGCAGTTCCACGAACCGAGTTTCCAATCGCTAGTCCCTTTTCGTCGCAGTGGTCTTCGCCGATGGTTCCGGTCCGTACTCTCTTGTTGATTGTTCGTTGCTTAAGATTTTTTAAAGGCTGGCTTGCAGGGCCTGACACCAAACCCCCTAAATTTCCGGAGGACCATTCCTCCTTATTTCCGGTGGACCATGGTGCACAGTTTCACTTAGAGTCCCTCGCTGGCACTCGGACGATGATCAGCTGCCCCTAACATGGAGAACAGACGCTGTTGTGAGCCGATCCTGACAAGGAGAACAGACGCTAAGTAATATTTGCACCTCCGGAGAGGAGCAAACCCCCCCTTCCCTGTCAGCATACGACCATAGTTCCCACCTAGGTTGGTTACCCGATCTTCCCTAAGGTTGCTCGTATCCCGGCCAGCACCGCGGGGAGGTAGGGATAGGAGTTGCTGGGTAAGAGGCTAAGGACCGCGAGATGGGGTCTATTTTATTCCTTCAGGTACCCGAAGTACCAATGGTACGCTTTACCCAGCATTTGCCGTGCCGTTGACTCGTAAGTTCGTTAATTATTTAAATAAATAATTCGGATATTCATTAAAACGTTATTTCGTTCATTTGGTTATTCATTAAATCGTTATTTCGTTAACTAATTAATCCGGTAATTCGTTTACTCGTTAATTCGTTGATTCCTTAATTAGTTATTTTATTGAATGCGTTAATTCATCAATTCGTTAGTTGCTTAAGTAGATAATTAGTTTATTCGTCGATTTGTCATCTCGTTAATATTTAATAATCAGTTAACTCGGCTATTCATCAATTAATTATTTCGGTAATTCGGAAGTTTGTTAATTCGGTTATTCGTTAATTCGTTAAATCGTTAATTAGTTAAACCGTTGATTCGTTGATTCGTTAATTCGCTCATTCGTTAATTCTGTAATTCTGTAATTCGTTAATTCGTTAATTCGTTAATTCGTTAATTCGTTAATTCGTTAATTCATTAATTCGTTAATTCTTCAATTCGTTAATTCGGTAATTCGTCAATTCATTAATTCATTAATTCGATAAATCCTTAAATTCTTAAATCATTGATTCGTTAATTTGTTATTTCATTATTTTGTTCATTCGTTAATGCGTTAACTCATTACTTAGATTGTACCTTAATTCGTTAATTTGTTAATGCATTAATTCAATAATCAGTTAATTCGGCTATTAATTAATTAGTTACTTCGGTAATTTCTTAATTCGGATGTTCATTAATTCGTTATTTCGTTAATTCGTTAATTCGTTACTCGATGGTTGCTTAATTCGTTGATTCTTTTTCTCGTTAATTGGTAAATTCGTTAATTTGTTGATTCGTTTATTCTTTAGTTCGTTAATTCAAGAATTCATTGATTCGGTAAACCGATAACTCGATGGTTCGTTAATTCGTCAATTCACAACAGTTTAATTCGTTTATTCGTTAATTCTTAATTCGTTTATTCGTAAATCCGTTAATTCGTTGATTCCTTAATTCGTTATTTCGTTGAATGCGTTAATTAATTAATTCGTTAGTTTCTTAAGTAGATAATTTGTTTATTCGTTGATGCAATAATCAGTTAATTCGGCTATTCATCAATTAATTATTTCGTTAATTCGTTAATATGGATGTTCAATAATTCGTAAACTCGTTAATTCGGTTATTTGTTCATTCGTTAATTCATTATTTCGTTAATTCGTTACTTTGTTAATTATTACTTCGTCAATTCGTTATTTCGTTGATTCGTTAATTCGTTAATTCGTTATTTCGTTAATTCGTTAATTCGTTAATTCGTTATTTCGTTGATTCGTTAATTCGATAATTCGATAATTCGATAATTCTATAATTCGCCTATTCATCAATTAGTTATTTCGGTAATTCTATAATTCGGATAATCATTAATTTAGTTAATTCGCTAATTCGTTAATTCGTTAATCCGTTATTCGTTGATGCGATAATTTATTAATTCGTTATTTCGTTAATTCGCTAATTCGTTAATTCGTTAATCCGTTATTCGTTGATGCGATAGTTTGTTAATTCGTTATTTCGTTAATTCGTTAATTCGTTAATTCGTTAATTAGGTTATTCGTTAATTCGATAATTCATTAATTCGTTAATTCGCTAATTCGTTAATTTGTTAGTTTGCTAATTCGTCAATTCGTTATTCATTATTGCATTATCTATTTATTTATTTATTTATTCAGACTAAGGCCGAAGTGGCCTGTGCGGTATATAAGAGTCTTCTCCATTCGGCTCGGTTCATGGCTACACGTCGCCAACCACGCAGTCTACGGAGGGTCCGCAAGTCATCTTCCACCTGATCGATCCACCTTGCCCGCTGCGCACCTCGCCTTCTTGTGCCCGTCAGGTCGTTGTCGAGAACCATTTCGTTATCTAGTTACTTCTATAACTCGTTAATTCGTTAACTCGTATGTTCGTTAATTTGTTGATTCGTTGAACCGTTAATTCATTATTTTGTTAACTCGGTAATTCGTTAATTAATTAATTCATTCGTTAATTTGTTTTTTTTTTTTAACTCGTCAACACGTTAACTTCGTTAACTCATTAATTATTATTAATACTGTTATATAATAATACTAGAGAGACTTGAAGCCCTTGGCTGGCTCGTCTCTTTTTCCTTAATTCATTAATTCGCTAATTCATTGATTTGGTAATTTATTCTTTCGGTTGTTCATTAATTTGTTATTTTACCAATTAGTCAATCCGTTAGTTCGTCAAATTTATTAATTCATTAATTCATTAATTCGGTTATTCGATAATTCATTATTTCGTTAATCCAGAACTCGTTAATTCATTAATTCTTTATTCCGTTAATTCGTTAATTGATAAATTATATAATTTGACTATTCGGTAATTCGTTAATTTGTTACTTTGTTAATTCGTTTATTCGTGTTTTCGTTATTTCGTTAATTCGTTAATTCGCTAATTCGCTATTTCGTCAATTTGTTAATTTGTTTATATGATAATTCGTTTATAATTAATCCCTTACATGGTTAACTCGTTTATTCACTCATTCGTTAATTCGCCAATTATTTATTCCTTTATTTCGTAGTGAGCTCCTTGTTACTCGGTGTGTACTTTAATATGTACTGGCTTCTGCCATCCGTTTTCTTAATACAGTATTAACCCGATTTTGTAACTTCCCAATTTGTTTTCGACCCGATTTTGTCATCCCAAAAAGGTGAAAATTTTAGTCAATCTTTATATTTTTGTAAATAATATCGCAAATAACAATGATCTTCATTAAATAACTTTCACCGTGGTTCATTTTGAATCATTTCTGAGTACCTTTCAAGAATTTCGTAAGCCTTATCGACCGGGTTCCGTTAACGTTGTTTGCCTTTCCAAGGCATAAGATGATTTATATTCGTGAAACTTCAACTTGTTAATTTAAAAAAAAAAATCTTTTATTTACATTCCCTATTTTATCAGTGGGTGATAAAATCGGAATATTACTGTACTAGCTTTTAAATTCTAAGTCTCTTTCACTATATTTTCTTTCTCGATGATTTCTTCAATATTGAGCATAAGATAATTCCTTAGTTCTTTATAATTTTTTTAATTCGTCTAATCATCAGCTCAATAATTTAACTTGGTAATGAATGTTTAATTGTTATTTCGGAAAGTCTAGATAAATAATGTGCAATTCGTGCTGGAAAATCCACTTTTGCATGAACTAGTTTAGTGAGGGTGACAAAAATATGATTTATCTATCTATGCTTAGTGATTTAAATGCTACCAATGCCATCAATTGAAAGTACAGAGTCGAATCTAGAAAACCCAGCATTCGTGAAGTGCTTCAATGGATGACTCTGTTTTCGAATGCGTGGATTTTCTCTGCTGGCCATTTCACCACTACACGACGAGCCGTTGTTCGAAAATAAAAACTGAGAATGAATTTGTTGGTGGTAGGTATTTGCTCATCTTGATATGAAAAAAAAAAACAGAGAGAGTCGACTACTTCACTTGAATGCGAAATCTGGAATCAACCTCTAGTTGATAAACATTCGCTCATCGCAGTCGTGTGGCACGTGTACCGGTCAGTTTTATATATAGCGGTGCCGGCGCGGCGTTCTTCTAATCAATCTCTTACGCTCGCCTGCAGTGAATGGATCGTGCCTCATTGTGTGACTCTCACAGAAAGTTTTAATCAAAGTTATTCAAGTTAGTGGCGTAATATGGAAGTGATATTTACAATCAACGGACAACTTTACAAAGGTAAGTCGTAGTCCAGAATCAAGGAAGGTTAAACTCTAGGACCAATGGATTTGAACATTTTTACTAAACTTCGGCAGTGAATCCTAGTGTGGTCTCAGTCGACACCTCTTTGGGGACTTTTATTCGCAAAAATGCTCAACTCAGTGGAACAAAAATGGTGTGCCGCGAGGGCGGATGTGGATCGTGCATCGTTAACATAAACGGCAATCATCCAAAAACTGGGCAACGACAGAGCTGGGCTGTGAATTCGGTACATGAGATATTTGGCATATGTTACAGCTGTTAGATAATTGTATACAATTTGTAGTGTTTGTTCCCCATATATTCGTGCCATGGATTGGATATTGTAACTGTCGAAGGAATCGGAAACAAGTCTAAAGGATTTCATGACGTTCAATTGAGATTGGCGCATTTCAACGGTACGCAATGTGGATTTTGCTCACCCGGTATGGTCATGAATATGTACAGCCTTTTGGAGTCGAAACAGGGCAAGGTGACCATGAACGAGGTGGAGAATGCATTCGGGGGTAACCTGTGCCGCTGCACTGGCTATCGACCGATTTTAGACGCATTTAAATCGATGGCTATAGACGCTGAGCCTCATTTGAAAGAAGTATGCGAAGATATCGAAGATTTGCCAAAAATTTGCAGCAATACTGGAAAACCATGCCAAGGAAAATGCGATGTCGTACCGAAAAAAGGCTTGCATCTTACCTTTGAAGACAAGCGTGAGTGGCATAAGGTCTACAATATTCATGATGTTTTCGTTATATTTGAGAAAATAGGGAACCGGCCTTACATGCTTGTGGCGGGGAACACTGCTCACGGTATGTACTCAATGCAAAAACTATGATGGCGATCGCTAATGATTCCAAAATTTTAGGAATATATCGAAGAAATGTGAACTTGGAGGTATTTATCGATATCAACTCTATTGAAGAACTGCGGTTCCATTCATTGGATACTTCTTTAACCGTTGGAGGAAATGTGTCTCTGAGTGAACTCTCGGTCGTTCTCCAAAATGCGGCCAACATCAAACCGGAATTTCTGTACTGTCAACAGCTAGTTAAACATATTGATCTGGTCGCTAATGTACCCGTCAGAAACTCTGGAACGATAGCCGGTAATCTAATTATAAAGAATCAACGCCATGAATTCCCTTCAGATTTGTTCCTTATCTTGGAAGCGGCTGGGGCAAAGATAACAATAGGTTAGCAAATATTATATCAGATACCTATTTCAATTGATTACATTTTCTAACAGCGCAATTCTATTTCAGTTGGAGCGGAAGGTAAACTTTCGACTGTATCGCCACTTGATTTCTGTGACATCGACATGACCAAAAAGATTCTACTCAACGTTGTGCTTCCGCCACTAGACCCAGCGATTTATGAGTTCAGATCGTACAAAATAATGCCACGAGCACAGAATGTCCATGCGTACGTCAATGCAGCATTTCTATTCAAGTTTAATCCGGAAAAAACGACCATCGCATCAGCTTCCATCTGCTACGGAGGAATTAATGCAAAGGTAATTAACCTGTGTCAGGTGTATTCAATCTGATAAATTGTCGTCGATCCGTCATTAGTCAATGTTCTTTGGCTAATGACCACACCATCACAGCGATAGTTTTACATGCCTCGACAGAAATTATACCTACCTGGATATCAGGTCGGCTTCAGCCTCGATACACGTATGCCTGGCGTATTGTAGAGCTCCATAATCGTCGATCTTTGGCGATATTCATACAGTTTCCCCGAGCGTTCAGGGTCCCCAGGTCCGATTCCACCGCGTGTAGCCAGCGTGTTCGTGGCCTTCCACGAAGTCGCCGGCCCCTATCTGGTTCTCTGTTAAATATTGTTTTGGCTATTCTTTCTTCCAACATTCGCACTAAGTGACCAGCCCACTGAAGTCTGCCGTAATTTATTCGATTCACAATATTTTCTTCTTTGTATACTTGATACAGCTCATGATTCATGCGTCTGCGCCACACACCATTTTCTAGTTTCCCTCCGAGTATTGTACGCAGCTCTTTTCGCTCGAAACCCCGGAAAGCTCTCCGGTCCACCTCTTTTAACGCCCATGCTTCATATCCATAAATGGCCACTGATAGAATCAGAGTTTTGTATAGAGCAAATTTCGTTTCCGTCTGCAGGACCTAAGCTGGTTACGTTATCCGTAAAAGGCCCTATTAGCAGCAGCAATACGTCTTTTCACTTCACGGGAAACGTCATTGTCACATGTCACAAGCGTTCCAAGGTAAACAAATTATTCCACAACTTCAAACACATCCCCATCAAGCACTACCTCTGCACCAACACCACTAGGTCTTCCCCTATCACTACCTGCCACAATGTACTTTGTCTTGTTTGGTAGAGTTAATGGTTGAGCCTACTCGCCGTCTTCTTCTTCAGTGGGACAACAGCTTCCACTACTGCTCTGCGATCGATTCCAATGAGGTCGACGTCGATGCGGCCGTGTGATGATAGTGCCGTTCTTCTGCACGCCAGATCTCCTAATAGCGCCCTCGAGTGCAATGTTGAACAATAAATTCGAAAGTTTATCACCCTGCTTCAATCCGTCTAAGGTCACAAACTAGGTTGACACTTCGTCTGCAATCCGAATACTTGATTTCGAGCCATCCAGCGTTGCACGTATCAGTCTAATCAGTTTCGCCGGAAAACCATGTTCGGACATTATCTGCCACAGCTCATTTCTCTTCATTGAATCGTACGCTGCTTTGAAATCAATGAACAGATGGTGAGCCTGCAAGTTGTACTCCCGGAATTTATCAAGGATCATCCGCAGGCTGATCATAAACAGGATACACTCTAGTCTGTGCCCTTTCTTATATATTGGGCATATGAGGCCATCCAACCAGCCGGCAGACAGTTCTTCATCCTCCCATCCATCCGTAATTTTACCAATTTCAATATTCTGCTTTTTCTGCATTGGCATTACATCTTCCACTGGGACATTGCAGTTTCACAGCTTCGTGTTCATTGCGCATTTCCACAGTTATTAACTGCGAGATTTCTAAGCCAAGTTACCATTTTTGCATTCGTATATCATGATGCTAGTATACGCCAAGAGAAGTCGAGAAAAAATTCCATCCCGGAAATTTTCTAGACCGGACCTGGAATCGAACCCAGCCACCCTCAGCATGGTCTTGTGTCACAGAAAGAACACTGAGTGCTCGTTTAGGAGAGTGATAACTCAAAATAACCAACGATCACGTTGAAGGTTGAATTGTAATTGCTTTATTCATAACTTGTCGAATATAAGTTTACCTACTGAAGACATCTGAGCTTGGATCGATATTTGAATTAAGAGAGAGTGAGAGAATGAGTATAGCATGTTTAATTGGGAGTGCCTAATGGAGAAGGTGCTGACAACAGCTTGTCTGTAGTCATTGGACTCCTTACAGGTAATGCTTGTGCAATCAATTTGATTTCATGGGAAAATATTCTATGAGAAACTTAGTTGAAAAGAAACTTGATGACATAAGAAATGCACATGTCACACTTGCTTTGTAGCCGCGCATCTTACCGCACGGCTAAGAAAGCCTATTTCAAGTTTAGAGTTCTCCATTTTAGGTACCATTGTTTGAGTGTTGAAGCCTTAAGACATTCTTTGTGCGCTATGTTTATACATATGTATTAGACCTGTGCGCCGCCGCGCCACGCCGACACTTATTGACGTACGCCGACGCCGTTAAAGGTGTCGGCGGCGCGCCATACGCCGATTGGCTCCACGCCGCCGAATTTCGTATTTCACGCCGATGATTGGTCAAAACAAAAATCACAGTATGTAGTGCGTTTGCATCTACCGGACCAAGGCAACCTATCAGGCATTATAGCTGTTATACCTATAGCAGATTTGTTTTTATCTCTGTCACTTTTACCGGCATTGGCGTGTTAAATGCTAGGTCATCCAAGAACTTCTTGGCAACAGACCTACACATCCACAAGCGTAGCGATGAACTTCTAATCTCATATGTAACTTCATGTGGAATAACCTCATTCTGGTCGCATTGGGTGATTCATCATCTTTTTAAAGATTTGAATGGTACATATCTTAATTGGTCTAGTGCTTATATTTGCGGCTACAAGTCAACACTATGAAAGTAGAATTTGGATTCCCAATCTGATAGAATTTTTTTAAACTTCCCTGAGCATGGAGTATCATTGTGATAGCTTCGTGATATGCGAATTTAAAAACTTGGTAACTTGGTTTCTGGAGTAGGAGCACGATGGGACACGTGACCCACCAAATTGAACATTTCCTTCACTCCCCCTTGTACTTAAATTGCAAGAATTGTTGTAAAAACGTTATAAAAAATTCCAAAGACATTTCTCGGTTTTTTTCTGAAATAATGCCTAAAGGACATCCTGGAGGAAATTCTGAAGGAATAATTGAAGAAAGTTCTTAGAGTTTTGAGGAATTTTTGGATTTATCCCCGTGGATGATTGTCTGGAGAAAATTCTGAAGGAATTCTTGGAGGAATTTCCAGCAAAATTAAAAAAATAAATAAGAATGTCGGCAATTTCTTTAGGAGTTCTCTTGAAATTCGTACGGAGATATCGGAAATTTCGTCCTAGAATTTTGGAAGCAAATGGCGGAGAAAATTCCGAAGGAAATACTAGACGAATATCCGAGGCAGAGTAGAGACACTTACGCGAAGATAGAGAGAATCTCCTTTCAACAGTCTAATCCAACAGACTAATAAATAAATACGCAATACTTTATTTTGATAAACAATACCCAAATAAATTTCTGGGATTTCTTGAAATATTTTCCGAAGGAAGTCCTGGAGAAAGTTCTGAAGGAATGAACCTGAAGAAATTGCTTAGAGTCTTGAGAAATTTCTGGATCCATCTTCGTAGTAATTTTTGGAGGATTTTCTGAAGGAATCCCTGGAGAAAATTCAGAAGGAATTCTTGGAGGAATGTCCAAAAAAAATCTTGAAGGAATCTAAGAATGTCGGTAATTCATTTGGAAATTATATCTGATATCTGAAAATTCGTCCTAGAATTTTGGAAGGAAATGGCGGAGGAAATTCCGAAAGAATTACTAGATAAATTTCCGAGGGAATGGAATGCCTTATGGAATACCTGAAAAAGTTTCAGAGAAATTGTTAAAATAATTTCCGAAGGAATTTTTCAAAAGTATGTGTGTATGTACAGTTATCCATCATTCTGGCTTGAGTCTTGCTCTGCATACGGCTCCACCCAATATTACAGTCGAATTTGAAGACCATTCTGCTTTCAATGCACTGCTGTATGAAAGCAAAAAACAGAGGCGGCAGACCCGTAAGCAGAGACTCTTATGCGAAGCCCGCGGGATCTCCTTTCAACAGTGTAATCAAACAGACTAATAAACATTATTATTATTATTATTATTATTGTCTTTATTAGTGAGGTTTTCGGCCCTGGGCCGGTTCACCTCGCAACTAATAAATAGATTCGCAATCCATTTTGAGCTTTCCGAGGGATAACTTCTTTGAGGAATCCTTCACAACTGTGGGGAGTGTACCATGTATCTACATGGGTAGAAATTTTTATTTCCAATTCCAAACAGATTTTTTGAAGGAATTCCTGATGGAATTGTAAAGATCAATCTTAGAAGAATTTTTATAAGAATTTCCAGAAGAATTTCTTAAGATATTTCCTAAGGTCCTAAAAAGTTCAGAAGCAATTCCTAAGGGAAATTTAAAAGAAAAAGCTGGTTTCATTTGTGGACGTTTTTTGAAGGAATTCCTGAAGAAATTCCCGATGGAATTCCTGACAGAATTTTTGAAGGTACATTAGAATGAGTTTTTTGATGTCTTACCGAAATAATTCCTGAATATATTTTCTAGGGAATTATAAAAGGTATTTTCGAGAAAATCTGTAGAAATTTTCGATGGAACTCCTGCTGTAAATTCCCAAGAAATTCTTGAGAATATCCTAATATCCGCCATCTCGATATTTTGGGAGTTTTTCTTGGCATGTAGTCTTGATTCTAGAGTCAAAACTAAGTTTGTTTTACTACTGTCCAGATTTTCGAAGAAATTCTTAGAGAAAATATTAAAATTTCAATAGCTATTTGTTTGAAACATCCACGAAAAAATCCTTCATTTAAAAATCTGTTCGAAAACCTCTTCAGGTTTTCTTTTGGTTATTCCTTCAAGAATAGAGTCGGAAGATCCTCCAGGAATTTCTTCGAAAATCTCTTTAGAAAAGCCACAGGAATTTATATGGATTCAGGATTTATGGATATGGGATTCCGACAAAAAACCTTCCGAAAGGCCTTTTATTTATTTCTGAGAAACTCATTTGGAACTTCCTCCAGGAAGTTCTTAGATAATTCCTGCAAGAATATCTCCGAAACGAATCATAAGGAGGAATTTTTAAAGGAATTTTCGAAGAAACTCCTGAGGGAATTTGAGTGTTAAACTTATTGTCAATTTAAAAAAATAACACGTAAACAAATATTTAAAAAAATGAATTTACAAACAAAATTTCCGAAGATTTTCCAAAAGAATTTCAGAAGAGATTCCCGAAAAAGTTCTAAGAGGAATTTTAAAAGAAATTTGCGGAGGTCTACAGGAATTTCTAGAAAAGTTGCTAAAGGAATTTCAGGGCGGAATGTCCGAAGGAATTCCTAAAGGAGATATGGAAAAAAATCCTGGAGAAAGTTCTAAATAAATTCCAGAGAGAAATTTCGAGAGAATACTAAAAATATCTTCGTAGAGTTCCAAAGAAAATTGTTGAGGAATTACTGGAAGAATTTTTATTAGAAATTCCAACAACAAATTCATGGAAGGAATTTCTAAGAAAACAATCCTAAGTTTAATTCCAAAGGTTTTTTTTCAAAAGGGATTTCCGATTGTATTCCTAAATCAGTGTCCGTAGGTATTCTATAGTTCCTGAAAGATTTTCCATGGTAATTTCCTAAGGAATTCTTAAAGGAATTTTCAAAGAAACTCCTAAAAAAGTTTTCCAATGAATTTCTAAAGAAATTCCCAAAAGACTCCGTAAAGGAATTTTCAAAGCAATCCCTAAAGTAATTTCTAAGGAAATTCCTGAAGGAACCTTTGAAGAAATTGCGGAACGAATTTACTAACAAATACCCAAATAAATTTTCAAGGGAATTCTTAGAAGAAGTTCTGAAGGAATTCATTAGGGAACATCTTAATTAATGCTTAGAATTCCTTTTTCGAATTTTCTGAGGAATATCTTGAGGAATTTCCGAACGAATTTATGGATTTGTATCCAAATAGCTTTCCAATGAACTTATGTGTTGTGATGCGGCAATGTCCTAGTGGAGGATGTGATGTAAACTTTTGCTCTGGACATACAAGCTACACCTATTAAGATGTTCACCCTATCAGTCTGACTGTAGATAGTAATTGTACAAAAATAATAATAAAAAGCATCATCTGGCTTGCAGCGTGAAATTTTTTTTCTCAGCTCAAAATTCTTCATGCCGATTCACGCCGCCGCCGAACATTGCTTACGGCGCGACGCCGCCGCCGGTGTAAAAATGGCCTTACGCCGCCGCCGTTCACAAATACTTCGGCGCACAGGTCTAATATGTATATGGAAACGCAATAAGCAGATCTTTCCAATTTTCAAGTATTCCAGATCAACCGAGATCGTCATACAGTTCGGATTTCAGATCTACCACCTTAACAGAATAGCATTTTCAGCTAATTCATAGGCCAAATGGATCAGCATATCCCAAAAACTAAAAACATCAGTTCTTTCCAATTTTTTGGTATACTTTGTCGTACGAAAATAGAGCCTTTAATTTACCAACTCAACTGAAGGCTTTCTCGGCGCATTCATATGTGTTGCAGATCCATGTTAATATATTAACGCATACTAAGCAGTTTTTCTTCATTTAAAAGTAATGAGGTTCTTTGAAAACTTGATGGAGTTCGGACATGTCTTTTGTGATTCTTATGATAGAGTGCGATCATGGGATATGTTCATTGTTCATAGTCATCAAAAAATCCATGGAGTAAGGTATTGAAGTCTACCCGCATGGCCAAAGATCTAGGCGGCCTGTTTCAAACGTGGTTTATGTCTTTTGTGGGGAATAAAATCCGTTCATGGTCTAAGTTTACGGGCATCCAGGAAATCTCTAGATTAATAGCCGCTGGTCACATTCTATCACTGACCGTCGGCCGATATTCAATTTCTCACGCTGATTTGAATTTTAGTCTACGTTATTCAAGAGCGTATCATTGCAACGTTGAAATTGATGCTCTAATTCATTTCATTTCAACCATCCCAAGGAACCCATATTTGCTGACGTCTTGAACTATTAAAAATTAAAAAAATATAAAAATGTTTAAACCGTGGGAGGATTTAAAAAATGGGTTCATTGGGAAAGCTGATCTTAAGTAAACCAAAGAATCGACTGAGATACTGAAAGGAGACCATTTTTTGGCAGAAAAGGTCAATATCCGTGAACAGTGACGTAGCCAGAAAATGGTTGGGGGGGAGGGCTGGTGGTCAGTTTCTGAACATTTTTGTAATTTGAGAGGGCTCAAAAAAAAAATTACTTCTAAAAACCCAGATTAATCCACCTAGCGTTGGTGGTGCCTTTCTCGCATTTAGTTAAGACACCAACCGATTTATATGGTCCGATGTACCATTTTCTTCATAACTTTGAAACACAATGACCGATCGTTATAAAATTCAATAGTGATCAACAAGGCTTTGTCCCCTGTCGAATGAAACTTGTTGCGAGAAAATCGGTTAAGGATTACTATACGAAAAGTTGTCTAATGTTTTTTATAGCTTTTGTGCACACACATACACACACACATACACACATACATACACACGGACAGACAGACATGTGCTCAGCTCGTCGAGCTGAGTCGATTGGTATATAATACTATGGGTCTCAGAGGCTTCTATAAAAAGTTCGTTTTCGGAGTGAAATGATAGCCTTTTCTATTTTCTCTAAAACAGATTGAAAAAATAATCTGATGGGGCTGAGATATTGAAGGTTTAGTAAACCTT
This sequence comes from Armigeres subalbatus, assembly GCF_024139115.2. NCBI lineage: Eukaryota > Metazoa > Arthropoda > Insecta > Diptera > Culicidae > Armigeres > Armigeres subalbatus. Next base: position 181,962,003 of record NC_085140.1, on the reverse strand, counting down.
AAAAGCCACAAAATTGGCTTATCTACTATTGTCTAATGGTTACTTCAACAACAAGATTTTAACATCACATAAATCCGTCCGTTCAACCCAAGGCTAAATAATTCAATATATTCTACTTCTAACACGTGGCTTTGAAAAGCAGTCAGTTTAAATTATGCCATTTTTGTGATAATATATCATGGAAACATTCTTAAATATATTCAACCAGTCAAAGCAATCTTAGCATACTAAAGAACAATAATGGTTTCCATCAAATATAGTATACTAGTCGACCCGGCAGACGTTGTCCTGCATAGTAGGCGAAAATGTGCGTTGCGAACTGCTTATGCAGAATTCCCATACGAATCTTTGTTTCAGTATTTCACGATTTGCTCAACTTTACATATGATTTTCACATGAGGAAATATAATATAAACCCGTCGGAAACGATGACGAACATATTTGCTGAAGGAATGAAGAAAATCCATCCAGCCGTTTTCGAGTTATGCGGATACGAACACAGACCATTTCATTTTTATATATAAGAAGAAGAAGATTAACAATATTGTCCACTTCGTAAAGCCCCATATGTTAGGCAAGAGACAGCACATTCACACCATCTTGCGTCACAAAAGGTAACTAACGCCAAGGGCTGCAATAATTGCAAAAAATACAATAATTTCAAAATTTTTGAAAATTTTGATCACATTTTTCAAAATTTTATTTTTAAATTCTGATATCAAAATGGGGCCATGGGATGATTATTCCGAAATTCTATACTGCATATTGAATCATACGTGTAGGCACCCCTCGGAATGTCTCTTCGCTACATTGCTTGCCTTTTGTGACACCGCGGAGCTACTGCATTGGCTCTTCAAATCAGCCAGAGTGGACTATATTGGTAATAGAGTATATTTGTTTCCATAGTTACTAGTGTGCGCTGTGTTATTGAAATATTTTTTGTTTATTTAAGGTGTGGCGTACTTTTTTTCCAAAGGTTGGTTCTTTGTAACCAGCAAAATTAAAAAAAACACTGTGGTAGATTTGCCCATAACTCGCTTATTATTAGTTGACATTTTTAAAACAAAAACTGCAAAGAAACTGGTTGGTTTTAAAATAAAGTTATGCGTTTTCAAAACTCTGATATATTCACAAGTTTAGGATATTGTACTTCGTTCGATTAGTAGAGGAAAATCGTGTCTTTAACAAAACTATGAACCCAGCTGGTCATTTGAACCAAAATACGAGAGCCGATTAAATTATAACAAAGTTGACATATTCCATAACATACATTATTAAGTAAACTGCCAACATGTAAGCCAAATGTAAATATAATTAGAAGCATACATTTGTTTTAGACGGAATTGGAAGCTGTAATTCAATCTAGCGAAAATAAGATTTACTTATCTCAACTACATGAGAAGTTCGCAAAATGGCGCGGTTTCAAGGAAGTTGTCCCAAGGCAGTTTCAAAGAACTATCCGAGCATATTCCAAAGAATTTTCCAAGGAAATTTTAAATAATTTCTTGCGGAAATTCCGAAGAATTTACAAAATATTACCCGAGGGAATTCCAAAAAAATGTCCGATGAAGCTTCGAAGAATTTTCCTAGGAAATTCTTTAATTTCTAAAAAAAACTCAAATCAATTTCCCAAGGAAATTGCAAAGAATTGTCCGAAGAAATCCCAAAAAAATACCAAGGAAATTTTTAAGAATTTTCCAACGACGAAATGCTTCAAATAATTTCTCGAGGTTCCGAGTTCCGAGAAAACTTTTAAAAAAATCCGAGAAAATCTCAAGAAAGCTACAAAGAATTTCCCAAAGAAAAATCTAAAAACATAATCAAGGAATTTTTGAAGAATTTTCCGCGCAAATTTTCAAGATTTTTTTGGGAAATCCCCAAAGGATTCTCTAAGAAAATTACTAAGAGATTTTTTTTGTAATTCATTTAATTTTAGAATAAAAAATACCAGAAAAAATATGCAAAAATGTCTCGGGAATCAAATACAATAAAAAAGCCACGTCGCCGACTACAGTGACTTTCGGTTTGACATCCATCTCCTGGGGCGTAAAAAGCTCCCTCGTAGCGTTAAAAAATTGATGTAAAAAGAAGTTTTAATCAGACCTTCCATTCAGGAAGAGGAAAATGCACAGCTAATCAAATAATTAAATCTCTTGAAGCCCGCTCAAACCATGTACCTATTATGATACGGAATTGTAAAAAAAAATCAGTGTGTAAACTTGCTTTCGTTCCTGTTCGATATTCCAGCATTATAATTTTTACATCTCAATTAATATTAATATTGTTAAATCATTTTTCAGTTCACTCATGCAACAGATACGGAAAAATATCTAAGGAACAAGAACATCTTCTCCGACGATGTACTCCAATCTATACTGAATGTGCTCAATGCTGAGCTCAACCCAAATAGTGATACATCACACGCTTCTCCCACATACCGCAAACATCTAGCATTGTCTTTATTTTACCGAGCAGTCATGAGTATGGCAAACATCCATCAATCTTTCATTGATCCTCGATATCTCTCCGGATCAGAGGGTTTCCTTCGGCCATTATCAACGAACAAACAAAAATTCCAAACCATCCGAGAAAACTGGCCCATGACCAAGAACATTCCCAAAGTAGAAGCCCTTTCGCAAACGTCTGGGCAGGCCAAGTACGTCGAAGATCTTCCAACGATTCCGTCCGAACTTTATGCCGCATTCGTAACCGCTACCCAACCCGGAACGAAAATTCTCCGCATAGACCCGTCACCTGCTCTCAATGTTCCGGGAGTGCATGCCTTCTATTCTGCCAAGGATGTTCCGGGCCGAAATGACTTCATGCCCACTGAACTGGGAAACCCGGAAACGGAGGAAATCTTTTGCAGTGGCGAAGTTCTGTACAACGGACAACCGGTTGGCGTCATCCTAGCCGATACCTTCGATCTCGCCCATCGAGTGTCCAAACTGGTTCACATAGTATACAGTGAACCCGATGGTAAACCGATTCTTCCCACACTCAAGCATGTTTTGTCGCTGAATGCCACCGAGCGTCTTCATGATCAGCCATACGATCAAGAAGGAGAAAAATTCGGCAAGGAAAAAATCTTGAACGGAGCGATCACAAATATTGAAGGCCGATTCGAAATTCCCGGTCAATTTCATTTCTCAATGGAACCACAGTTATGCATTTGCGTCCCAACGGAAGACGGCATGGATGTGTACAGTTCAACGCAATGGATTGATATTTGCCAGATCGCTGTAGCACAAGCATTGAAAATCCCCGAGAATAGTTTAAACTTCTACATTCGCCGTTTGGGGGGAGCATTCGGATCGAAAATTTCACGAGCTTCACAAGTGGCTTGTGCCTGTGCCATTGCCGCACACTTCAGTCAACGTCCGGTGCGATTGGTACTGTCCGTAGAATCAAACATGGAGGCAATTGGGAAGAGAGCCTCTTGCATTAGCAACTACCAGGTGGACGTCGACGACAATGGAAAGATTATAAAGCTGATTAATAACTACGTTGAAGACTACGGGTGCAGTCTGAATGAGCCTATCGAAATGGTAACGGCTCAGTTTTACAAAAATTGCTACGACGCCAGCCGCTGGAAGTTGGTCGGTAAAGCCGCGATAACCAATTCGGCGAGTAACACGTGGTGTCGCGGACCAGGTACCAATGAAGGTATTACAATGGCAGAGAACATCATGGAGCACATTGCGCATGTTTTGAAGAAAGATCCTCTGTCGGTAAGGTTGGAGAACATGAGCGATGACTGCAAAATCAGAACACTACTGCCCGAGTTCGTAAAGGATGTAGATTACGAGAAACGAAAACAAGAAATTGATGAATACAACGAAGCAAATCGTTGGAAAAAGCGGGGGATAGCAATAGTCCCAATGCAATACCCGCAGGTGTTTTTCGGACAAATGCACGCTCTTGTTTCGATCTACCACATCGATGGAACTGTTTCCATAACTACTGGAGGAATCGATATGGGGCAAGGGGTCAATACGAAAGTGGCGCAAGTGGCGTCACGTGTTCTCGGTATTCCTATGGGGAAAATCAGTATTAAAGGAGTAAGTAGTCTAACAACTCCGAACGCAACTGTATCTGGCGGAAGCATGACAAGTGAATCGGCTTGTTTTGCCGCCAAAAAGGCCTGTGACCAGCTGGTTGAACGAATTAGGCCGATCAAAGAGAAATTTCCGGACGAGTCATGGGAACAGATAACGCATAGATGTTATAACGATAAGATCGACCTTTGCGCTATGTACCAGTACAAGGAAGGGGATATCCAAAACTATTTAGTTTGGGGGCTGACTTGTGCCGAGATGGAAGTAGACGTTCTGACTGGAAATGTTCAGATCAGAAGAGTAGACGTGCTGGAAGATACAGGCGAAAGCATAAGCCCTGGAATTGACATAGGCCAGATAGAAGGTGCTTTTGTTATGGGAATAGGGTTATATTTCACGGAAAATTTAGTCTATAGTGGTCAAAATGGCCAGCTACTAACCAACAGGACGTGGAACTATCATCTGCCCGGAATGAAGGACATTCCAGTGGATTTTAGAGTGAAATTAATTCACAATACGTTTAATGAGAGCTTTGTTCTACGATCTAAAACAACTGGCGAACCAGCCCTAAACATGACGGTGGCCTTGGTTTTTGCGTTGCGCCGAGCACTGAATTCTGCTAGGAAGGACGCAGGATTGGATGACGAATGGTTTACTATGGGTAGGAAATAATCTGGAAATTAAATTGCTATTAATGATTTATTTTAACATCTTTATTAATTTCAGTGGCACCATCGACTCCTGAGCAGATCTGTTTGGCAGCTGGTAGTAAATTAGAGCAATTTGTATTGACATAATTGGATCCTTACAACCTAATAAAGTTTTTGTCCTAAATAACCTCCAATTATTTAGTAGTTCAGTAGACACAGCGTCTTTATAGATGACAAATAATTCATAATTCAACAGTGTTTCACTCTTTTCCACCTGCCTTCAACCATTTTCAGCGTATTTTAAATCTCGGGTACTTATTCAAAAGGACGTATGTGATTTTGTAAACAAAGATTCAAACGTCGATTTGACGAATCTGATAGCACTCCCCCGCAAACCAACACCACCAACAGGTAGCCGAAGCTTTCCCCTACCTCTCTGTGGTGATGGTTTGCGTGGGAGTGCTATCAAATTCGACAAAACGGCGTTTGAATCTTTGTTTACAAAATCACTTACGTCCTTTTGAATAAGTACCCGAGAAATATTTTTCTTCGATTCAGTAATGTGTTTAGAATGTCCAGTTTTTGGAAAAAACGGGTTGTAATTTATAAAAGTACGTATTTTCATATACGCAGTTGATAACTGTAGAAGTGCTTAATGAACACTAAGCTGCGATGCGGCTCTGTCCCAGTGTGGGGATGTAATGCCAATGTAATGGTTTTTGTGAAATAAAAAAGTAATAAATTCACAAAAGTTCATATTTTCATAGAAATTTGATTTCTCTGCTTTGCAAAGCCGAAATTTGGCTCCTCACTTTGAAAAAAAAAATTTGCGTATCACAGAATGAGCCCAGCTGAATGCCTAAAATTTGTTGGATTTTATTTAGCACGTACATTTGTTGTGAAAACTGGAATTTAATTCACAAAAGTACATATTTCATACAAATTTGCTTTATCTGCTCTGCAAAACTCAATGTCAGCTTCCCACTTTGAGAATAAAGTCAGCATTTTATAGAATGGGCCTTGTAGAATGCACATAAGTTGTTGAATTTTATGGAGAAGGGTCGTTTGGCCGAAACCCATTCGGCCGAAAGCCATTTGACCGAATGCCACTAGGCCGAAACCGATCTGGCCGAAAGGGTCATTTTCCGTGAGTGAGAAATGGTATATTCGGCCAAACAACTTTCAGCGTAGTGACCTTCGGCCGAACGGTATTCGGCCAAATGGTCCTTCCCCGATTTTTTTTAACACGTACATTTGTTGTGCCCTCCTAAGCCGTGCGGTAAGATGCGCGGCTACAAAGCAAGACCGTGCTGAGGGTGGCTGGGTTCGATTCCCAGTGCCGGTCTAGACACTTTTCGGTTTGGAAATTGTATCGATTTCCCTGGGCATAAAAGTATCATCGTGTTAAATAGCCTCATGATATACGAATGCAAAAATGGTAACTTGGCTTAGAAACCTCGCAGTTAATAACTGTGGAAGTGCTCAATGAACACTTAGCTGCGAGACGGCAATGTCCCAGTGGGGGATGTAATGCCAATGAAGAAGACATTGTCCTGAAGATGGGTAACATCGCGCCCGAAACCGGTCGACAGAAATGTAGTTTTTAACTCCTTTGACGATTGTAAGACCAAAAAGTGTTAAGTCTTGTCTCGCGTCGCGTCTTCAAGTGTCGTGTAGTTCTTACGTTAGCACAAACAAGAATCCTTTTAAAGTGAAGCAGAAGATTTGTTGTGAAAAAGAGAATTTAATTCAATAAAGTACATATTTTCAGAGAAATTTGGTTTCTCTGCTCTGCAAATCTCAATGTCGGCTTTTCACTTTGAGAAAATAGGTTGAATTTCGTAGAATATGCAGAATTCATATGGTTTGTTGGATTTTGTTTGTCACGTACATTTGTTGTGAAAAACGGAAATAAATTCACAAACCAGGACTTTTCACTTTGCGAATCAGGTTTGCATTTCATAGAATGGGCCTTGTAGAATGCATATGGGTTGTTGAATTCTATTTAGCATAACTCATGTGCATTCTTCTAGACCCATCCTATGGGATTCAAACTTTGTTCACAAAACGATATGTTGAAATATATGTACAAAACGCACTTTTGTGAATTAAATTCCAATTTTTATTCTCAAAGTGAAAAGCCGAAATTCAGCTTTGCAGAGGAGAGGAACCAAATATCTATAAAAAAAATAAGTACGCAATCAATCCAAGAAAAATTTGGAAGCCTGAAAAATTCAAAGCGCATCCAATGAGTCCAATGAATATTTTCCTGGCTAGTGATCAAAGGCAGCTGATGCTAAATTCGCAATGTTTTGCTTATACCTACACAGAAAAAATAATGAAAACTAAGAAGCGCGTAAAAAATAAAGACATTCAAAGTTACACTATTTTGGGCGTACATGGATATGCTCCAACAAGTACACCCTAAATGTATGCAATTTCTATAGCATTATGTCAGTTTCTTTAGCATACATCATATAAAAAGTGACATAATGCAATGGAAATCGCATACATTCAGGCGATAATATCGTATAAATTTTCGCTCTTTTTGGCATTCCCTTTATGTGCATTACTTCCGTGTAAATTTCAACACCTTTTTCTATCTGTGTATTTACATTTTTGAAATGTCTACCTATATCAAGATCCATCAGAAAAAAATGATTTGTGTAGATATTTTAAGTAATTTAGGCTTGAACTTCGGACAATGAAGAAAAATGGTAAAAAAAAGTTAAAACATCAGTTTTCTCTTGCAGTTTTTTCGAAAAGCTGGAAATATTTTACTGTTGTGAAAACTCATATGTGAATATGTACATTATGTGGAAGATATTGATTAGGAGAATGTATTGGAGGTAACCACTTTCCCTCCGATGGGACTCGAACCCATGACCCTACAGTACGCTAGACTGGTGCTTTAACCAACTAAGCTACAAAGGACCTCCGTCGGCCTTCGCAACCTAGCGGCTAGTGAATGAGCTCGAGATTCTCAAATTGGACGCATAGTCAAATCACTCGCAATCCATTTCTCAAGCCAATACTTCCACATGTGTATAGGTCGGGTTTGAGCTTGACGACCGACTGGCAATTACACAGAGTCACTTGTTCAGTACAGTTGCTGATGAAGAATGTGTATAGCCGCCAGAAATTCTAAATACACAAGCTCCTCTAATGTGAAAGTGTACTGTACTCCAAAGGAGTTGAAGCTTTGGCGTCAAGCATTAGAGAATACGTGCACGCCTGAATGTAGGGTACCCCCAAGCCTTTCGACGAGGGATGGTAGCGGATTTCATGATTTGCCGAATCGTCGATGCATGCGAAGTGGAATTCAACGGAATAAGGTCAGATCTTTCAATTGTAAATAGTTTTAATTTAATTAGCAATTAAGATCCCAAAAGCTAGGACTAAATATTTAGTGACGTCACTTTCAGATCGTTAGGCCTCTGTACTGAATGATTGGTCGATGAATAAACAGGAGTTGAAAAACCAATAGGCCTACACCTGTACCCGAGCAGGAGCGACGACCTCAATAACAGAAATTGGTATGAACTAGCCTTGCATAAGAGGTAAAATACCAAAGAATAATACCAAAAACTTATATGCAGAATACTTGAGACATAATATACTTAGGTATTTCAATACCAAACGAATAATAATTGGTTATGCATTTGGTATTGAAATTCAATTTAATAACTGAGTATGTTATGGCTTAAGTATTGTGCATATTAGTTTTTGGTATTATTCCTTTGGTCTTTTACCTTTTATGTAGGGCTAGTTCATAACAGAGTATGGTATTAATAACAGAATTAGGTATTATTGAACCAATTTCTCCTGCTCGAGTATGAAGGTTGACGACTTAGCGATTTGAATTTATTACGAATTTATACCAGATATCTCCTTGGGTCTAAAGTTGATTAATTTGATGAATTAGAATTAGTATTTGGAATGGGATTTTGAATTTGAATAGTTTAAATTGGTATTTAGTCTAAATTAATGATTTCGTGTGTGTTACTTCTACGTGAAGTTAAACGATTTACAATGATATGGAAATGCTAATATCATCTTCCAAACTTAAACGTACATGTTCATGATAGCATTAGAGGCGAAAGTATAGAATTGATAGTTCCGTTAGGATACGGCAGGCATGAAGAATGTTTTTATAGAAGTCGATTTGAAAGCGAGCGGAGGGCAATATTTGTGATGGCACATATCGCACGACCTTCCTTCTGCCAAGCTCCCGTATGAAGCTGATATATCTCCACTGGCAAAAGGAAGGTGGTTTGACTTGCTCATATGCCATCGCGTGCGGAAGGATTTGCTATCGACGAGTACTGTCTCCAAATTTCTAATATGACATCAGCATTTAGTCGAATAGGATTTTTATTGCACAGTTCTGTTTTCTCATTGCGTCCGTCTCGTCGCAACCAACTTATTATTGGTCGACGGTACAGCAGCAGTGCCTTTCTCTGCTTTGTTCTCTCCGAGGCAGCCAAGTTGGTTGCGACGAGACGGACGCAATGAGAAAACAGAACTGTGCAAAATCATATACAACAAAGATACCTATCGATAGACTGTCTGCGTATGGTCAGCTGAGTGGGATTTGGTGTTTGAGGGATAAAATTCAACCCGCCCTAGAAAAGAGCCTTTGCCGGGCCACTGACAGCCTTAGCAGTCTTACCGTTTGGTGGATAGCGCATAAGCTGCTGCTGGTTACGTAACGAAGCATATTCGTTTCATTTTGGCCATACAAACTTCAAATTAAATGCGCCAGCTTATGCAACAAGCAATTGAGCTGAAATTTTCAGAGATTGATTTTCTCACCCAAATGCAGAATACTGCATACCTTTTGTTTTCTGGGCCAGTCTTAGAATTTTTTATAACTATCATTTATTTGGAAGGCCCATTTGCTGTAAAGCGTTACGGATCCCCGGAATCATGTTTTTGAATACAGTTTTTCATGATTTTTGATGATAGTTTTGGGGAACCGGAAGACTCGCGGTTTGGAAATAGGAAGGGAAGTTAGGGTGCTTAATCAATTTGTGGAAAAAATATTTATTTTATGGAAAATTTTCGTTTTTATTGCTAACATTGATTTATTATTGAAAATTTTGTATTTTTTCAGTGGAAAACTTGATTTCTTCATGGAAATTTTTTCATTTCTATTGCAATTTTTACTTTTAAAAGTGCTTGTTCCCGATAGGGAAACCAAGTTTTTCCAAAGCAGCTGATAAGTTATCAGCAATGCTACGCTATAATTTATTTTGTGATTTTATAAACAACCTACAATGTTTTCCTTATCTAGATTACATACAAAAAAACCCAGATTATTTCTCCTAGCGTTGATGGAGCCTTTCTCGTGTATTATAAAAATAGTATTTTGACCTTAACTGTTGAGCCCATAGTTGTATGTTGCGAGCAAATCGGTTAAGGATAAGTGCCCAAAAAATGAGTGAGATTAGTTTGCGCACACACATACACACACAGACATCACAGTTTCCTCCTTACCAGGGCGGGAATCGAACCCACACTCCATAGCACATGCGTCTAGACGTTTGATGTTACTAACCGCACACCACGAAGCCCACTAAAACACATTCTTCTATCATTCTTCTTCTTTTCCAAGAATACAATCGACGACAGATAAAGCCCGAACTACCACAGTACTTAGAAAATGGTATAAATTAGTTAATTGATGGCCGTTCAAACCTGAACTTTCAGATACACATTTTTTTTATTATGGGAGTATTTTCTTTACTACAAATATATGTGTCAATTGTATTGTATTTATTTTATTATTATGTCTTTGCCCAATTTGTTAGTAAAGTTGTTCTTTGGTATACATTGAATCCCAAAGCTCCATGCGTTTCTGTTCCGGTAAATCAATAAAGTCCAATCCTTCGTTTGTAATATTCAAACATTTGTATGGACCTACTGTTTCTCCGATTGGCTTCCAAATATCAGTAACTGTGCCGTTAGGATTTCCGTTATTTGAGGCAAATTGTGAAAATAGACCAACCTGAAAATGTGAGATTAAAGTTTCTGGTTTTTTGTAAACACAATTACTTTTTCATGCAAAGGTTTGTGCTACAGACAAAATCATTTTCGTGTCTTCGACCAGAAGTCGTATAGGTTAAGAATTTAAAATTAAACGCTAGACAACTTATGGAAGTAGAGAAATTAACGCGTATTACAGACAAATTTTCTTCTGTTGATTACGTTTGATACTAAATATCATAAATCACACAATTTCTTCCAGAACTTACCATATTCATCATTACGCGATACTCAAACGTATCCTTCGGAGGGACTTTGCTAAAAAGGTTCTTAAAAATATAAGATAGATCATCAGCGTGCGCTGTTCCGCGGACGTTTTTATCGCAAAAATAGATCCTGTAGTGATTATAGGTTGCCGAATCGACCGTAAAGTGGTAGACATATGTCTTGGATGCTTTTTTGGAATTGATTCTACTGTAAATCGTCCGATGTAATCCATGCCAGAAAAGTTTGTCGGTCATTAGCTACGAACATAAAAAAATAAAATGTACGAAGTAATACTCATTTGTAAAACACCTTCACTTACAGTTAAATATCCTTCTCTATTTTCGAAAGAAGGAGCCGTGTCTCCATAGTAATGCTTCTTCAATCTGATTCCGAATTCCTTACATTTTGCAGAAGTTCTCACCAAATCCAGTTCGAGTGGAACAAAATACTCAAAATCTTTTAAATTATTCATGATGGCAGGATTTTCCTTGATTTCACTCAAACTGAAAAGGCCTTCTTCGGAATTGCCTCCTATCAGTATGTCGAGGTCATTACCCCACGCTTCACGGCACATATTCAATGGATCCTTTGGAATTATGCAGTTACTTTTAATGTATGGTTCAATAACGGGTCCAAACTCGAACATGATACCGTTCTCTTTTTCCTGTAAAAGTATCTCATGTCAGAATATATATTAAGTCACATGAGACATTATTACATTTGCCGTTCTTATGTCGCATTGCTTAGAAACTATGTCTTCCGGAGTCGCCTTCATCAATGCTTGTAGGGCAGCCTTTTCTCCACCCTGACCATCCCACCCAACGGCCTTGGCAAGCCTTTCGCTGAACTGCCTCCTAGGCACTATAGACCAATTGTTCAACGAACAGCCTGACATAACAATCGCTCGCTGGAACATCCCTTTCGATAAATCAGAAATCATGTGATAATGAACCGAACAACCGCCAGCGCTTTCTCCGAACAATGTTATATTCTTCGGATCACCACCAAAGTTGGCAATGTTCTCAATCACCCATCGAATTGCTAGGTTTTGATCCTTTAAGCCAGCATTACCAGGTAGACCAATATCAGGCGAGTCGAACGAAATAAATCCTAGTTTAAAAAATGTTCTAATAATAGATCATGAAAATTTGATAACATTGACCATCGAACCTAAAGCACCGACTCTGTAGTTGAAGGTCACCAACACAATATCAGCTTGAATTAAATAATCTGGACCATACATCTCCACCCCACTGGAACCTCGGTTGAAAGCACCCCCATGAATGTACAACAGCACGGGTTGACCATGCTGCTTATCTAGCTGTAATGATGGAAAAAATAATCACAATGATAACGAAACAATAAGCGCCTGACCAGCGTATTTGTCTAATTACATTTTTGGTGAATATGTTCATGTGCAAACAATCCTCACTGCCAATGATTTTGTTCTGCAATTTGCTGAACTGATATCCTCCTGGGCCCTGCACAGTGCAATCCAACGGTTCAACCCACGGGGTCGGTGGTTCAGCATCCTTAAATCGCAGATCGCCGACAGGTGGCTTGGCATATGGTACCCGTTGAAAACTGCAGTATTCCACGCCGGTCGAGGCTGTTTTTCGGACTCCTCTGATGGGGCCATACTGCGTGGGAACTACTGGACTTTCTGCGCTCATCGTGTCGTATACCAACCAACTTCTCCTGCTGATATCTTCATACTGAAGAACGAATGATTACCTCAATATTCGAATCTGCTGTTTAAGATAACAAACTGCTGTTTCATGTTGATGAATTGGGGTTTAAGCCGGGTGCTAACTGATAAAACTGAAATTACCGTAATTTGAGGGTAAAGTGATCACTTTTAAATTATTTTATAAAAACGAACAGTGGGTAATGTCTGTGACATAACCGCTAAGTGGACGTAGGACTTGACTTGACCATGCCTTTAAGATACATAATATGTCCAAATTTATCACATCACCTATTTTGGATAAATAATCGGCGTTGCATACCATTCCTTGGCAAAATCTTCTCATCAAACTCACACAGAAATCAAATCTACCTCGAACAAAAATCATCAAAAAAAATCAGGAAGTATCTGTCCGGTCACGAAATATTAGCCTCGACAGTGGCAACCTTCCCACTGAAGGACTGCCTGAAATAAACCACAAGTTGGCTCAGCAGGGAATGTAGACTGTATCTCAGCCCTTCCACTGAAGAGCCTTCTAATCCGTGCGATAGCGACTGAAGAACATTATTTTTAACTCTTAGAGCCTTGAAAAAGGCTGTTTGCTTCGGCTAAGTGCAAAAAGTAAGAAAACGATCTTTTCAAATAACCGCGAATTTGTAGTGATGGTATAAAAAAGACTGAATGCTCTGCGAGCGAATGCACTTTTCTTTTATACTACTTAATTTTGAATCTTCTCTGCTTCCCAATTGGTGGGCCAATCAGCAAGTGTCTTGTATCCCGCTTCTTTATTATCCAAAGCGTCATCATCATCAACGCGTTCGAGAAGGGCTTCTTCTTTTTTACGTTTGTTGCTCGCTGCTGACGTCTATTTCTTAACGGGACTTTTCGCTTGATACAGGCCAATAAGCCGGGCAAGCGAGCTTAGAATTGCAGTTCAGGTGGGAAGTAGGGTGTTCTTTTCTGAGACAACATTGTTAGAAGTAGAAGGAAGGAAACACCCGGACATGGGATTCGGTGGTAAGATTAAGAATTCATAACAAGGGACGATCATTCAGTCACGTTCGCTTTGTGTGCGGTCAGTATCAATCAATGTTTTTCTACATATTTTTTATCAATGCCAATATTGCATTGATCAATGCATTGATATTTATCGTGTATTTGCTTAGAATTTAGTTTTGGGTCGCGCGGATTTGGCGCAGATTTTCATGTCGCGAGGAAATGGCGTGGATTTGATTTTAGTCGGCGTGGAAAATATTACAGGATCTCCGTAACAACCCTGCAATTTCTATCCCGAAGGGAATTGAAAGCTTTGATCTTTGATATTGATCTCTATCATTGGCTCTCTGAAGAACCGTTTGTTTTTTGCTGCATCTGTTTCATGCTGCATCATGTGGCTTTTCTTCAGCCTGTCTTGGCTCATCACCGATGCCGGCCGGTCTCGGCTCGACTCTGCTGCTACTGCCGGTATCTGCTCAGCATTGCTGCTTTGTCGGGTCTGTAGGGTGGACTGCTGCTGTACTGGCTAGGTTTCGGCTGATGATGGTGGCTTCGATGACTTCATTCCCTGCTAAAAGGTGTGAGTGCCGATTATGCGGTTGCTTCGCTTGTCCCGGTCAGAATGAAAGGAAAAAATCGCGTTGCGCTATTTTATGGCTTCTCGGCAGACCCAGCGGCTGCTCATTCGCTGGTGTATGCACCAATCAGAACGTGGTAATGGAATGATGCAAGAATTATGCGGTACCCATATTTATAGGTTCCCTTGATCTCAATGTTTTTCATTGAAAGCAGTTTCATGCCTATTGAAACAAGTTTTTCGGGTCTTATCAAGCATGGAAATGGAAGGCATACTTGAAATCTATCGATTGAGGGGCTTACCGCAGAAATACGTCCATTGTGACGAACGCTATTAACGTTTAAAATCTTTCAACACAGCGTAACGCGGTCGATTTGAATATTTTGAAATGACACCCGGTATAGTAAAGAGAGACGTAAGTCCTACGTCAAAAGTTTACGCAGAAATCAACCAAATGTTCAAAGAACTCTTCTACCGAAGTTGTTTTTTGATCTGCATTATAAATTTTATTTATAGCAATGTTTAACACTAGCATTTAAAATTGGGGTCGAGATAGACGAAACCGAGAAACTCTCACACCTCAAACATAGCTGATGCAGATTAAATAAAATAATTCAAACAAAGTTGCATTAGCATCTAAACCCGAGCAGGAGCAAATAACTCAATAATACCTAATTCTGTTGGGGTCTCCAGTTAGCCTTGCGAGCAAAGGCGTAGGATTGCCAATCCGCAAATGGTGAGTTCGATTCTCGGTCCGGTCTAGGATATTTTCGCGTGGGAAACATTATCGGCTCCCTTGGAATTAGAGTGGGGCGTCACGGTAATTTTTGTTCAAATCAATGGTTTTTCGCAACCATTCTGGATCCCAATCAACTGTGCAGAATTTGGGCCCGATTGATCGCTTCCTTGCTTTTCGCCTCTCGTTTAAAGTTTGTTTGGAAATTGGTAGGGGAAAACGTATATTTTTGCATTTATCGTAAACCAAGTGGCACATTGCATTAAAGTATAATCCAAGGGATGCCGAAAAACTTTGCTGAAAAAGGTACGTTGCAGCAACGAATCCGAAAATGTTATAATGCTTCCTTTTAAGTAGAGGTGAGCCAGCCTAGGGCTGCAAGCCTCTTTAAAAAAGAAAAAGCGAAAAAAAATTATAATGCTTCGTTAATGGATTGTTCAAACTAGAGGTCAAATTCAGGCCTCTAGTTCAAACCATATGCAAAAAAACCGTTTATTCTGCCAGCACTGCCGTACTACGTAGACCAATACCGTGGAGCCACGATAATTTGAACCGTACCTCATTAATATTAACGGAGAGTCAAGACGAAGTTCACTTTTTAATTTGAACTTCTGGTTACTCTATGAGCATAAACAAAAAACAATTTCTGGCTGCTCTCTTTTCTGTTTTGTTTCGATTCTGCTTTCAGTTGTACAATGTTCCTTTCATCTTTTGTCGATCCCACGTTCTAAATGATGTTTGATTTTATTTATTATCAGACTAAGGCCGGAGTGGCCTGTGCTGCACATAAAAGTCTTCTCCATTCAGCTCGGTCCATGGCTGCACTTCGAAAACCACGCAGTCTACGGAGGGTCCGCAAATCGTCCTCCACCTGATCGATCCACCTTGCCCGCTGCGCACCTCGCCTTCTTGTGCCCGTCGGATCGTTGTCGAGAACCATTTTCACCGGGTTACTGTCCGAAATTCTGGCTACCTGCCCGGCCCACCGCAGTCGTCCGATTTTCGCGGTGTGAACGATGAATGGTTCTCCCAACAGCTGATGCAACTCGTGGTTCATTCGCCTCCTCCACGTACCGTCCGCCATCTGCACCCCACCATAGATGGTACGCAGCACTTTCCTTTCGAAAACTCCGAGTGCGCGTTGGTCCTCCACGAGCATCGTCCAGGTCTCGTGTCCGTAGAGGACTACCGGTCTAATGAGCGTTTTGTAGATTGTCAGTTTGGTACGGCGGCGAACTCTATTCGATCGGAGCGTCTTACGGAGTCCAAAGTACGTACGATTTCCAGCCACTATGCGTCTCCGAATTTCTCTGCTGGTGTCATTTTCGGCAGTCACCAGTGAGCCCAAGTACACAAATTCTTCTACCACCTCGATTTCGTCACCACTGATGCAAACTCGCGGTGGGTGGCTCACATTGTCGTCTCTTGAACCTCTTCCTATCATGTGCTTTGTCTTCGACGTGTTGATGACCGATCCGCTTAGCTTCCCTCTTCAGTCTGATGTAGGCTTCCTCCATCTTCTCAAAGTTACGTGCCATAATATCCATGTCGTCGGCGAAGCCAAATAGCTGGACGGACTTATTGAAAATTGTACCACTCGTGTTAATCCCTGCTCTTCGTATCACCCCTTCCAAAGCGATGTTGAATAGCAGACACGAAAGACCATCACCTTGCCGTAACCCTCTGCGGGCTACTCGAACTACGCACATCACCCGATTCATCGTCGCTTTGATCAACCGTGTCAGTTTATCCGGAAATCCGTTTTCGTGCATTAGCTGCCATAGCTGGTCCCGATCGATTGTATCATATGCGGCTTTGAAGTCGATGAATAGATTATGTGTGGGCACGTTGTATTCGCGGCACTTCTGCAGTACTTGGCGAATGGTCCGTGGTGGAGCGTTCGCCCATAAAACCCGCCTGGTACTGTCCCACGAACTCCCTTGCAATTGGTGCTAGTCGACGGCATAAAATTTGGGAGAGTACCTTGTAGGCGGCGTTCAGCAATGTGATTGCGCGGTAGTTGCTACAATCCAGCTTATCGCCCTTTTTGTAGATGGGACAAACGACACCTTCCATCCACTCCTGCGGCAAAACTTCCTCCTCCCAAATCTTGGTACAGGTTTACCTCGATTATATGGACCCTCGATTATATGGACCCTCGATTATATGGACCCTCGATTATATGGACTTCGATTATATGGACTTTTTACCTCGATTATATGGACATTTTTTTTCGCCCAATTTTTTTTGTGTTTTGGGGTTTTAAAAAGACGTTGAATATTGTAAGTCATATTTTACATTGATTCTATATTTATTATGGTACATTGGGTCAAATAAAGGCCCCTAAGGCATGTTGTGATGTTATATGTGGAGATGCACTCTGAGTCATATGTTCGATTGACTTGATTGATATACTATTTTCGCGTTGGAAAATTTCATTGTATATAATGATAAATATACAATTCTTTAATCTGCAACAGCCACGACCACGTCCTTACAAATAGGTGGTGAAAAATAATGCGTATTTTTGGTGATCTCTGCCATACGAAAACGTGAAGTGAATTGTCAAACTGACAGTATGCGGAGCAAGTGATAAGATGAGATTGTCATATTTAGCTGTTAGATCTTTGCTTCCAACCTTTTTCTGCTTTTGGTGCATGGAATTAAGTATAGAAGGACGGATGATGCATTAACATCCAGCAAATCGGACCCACTGAGACTGATTTTTTAGGTGGATCCACGAAACTGGAAGAGTTTATTTCAATATGTGATACATAAAGTTCCAAATGGTTTTCAAACCTGGCATTATTTCTTCTGGACGAACTCGATGATTTAGAATGTTAAAAGCTGAAAACTTTTCGAGCAGTCTTTATGTTTAAATAAATGTTGTCGAATATCCTGGTATTCACATTTGTTCAGCACAAGGCTTAAGGATTATACTGACGCTCAACGGTAGGAAAAGAAATTTAATATCTTTAGAATGTCCTTGTTAGCAGTTCTTAAATCAATTGCTGCTAAAACGTTCAGCAAAGCGTGATCCGGAAACGTTCATGCTGTGTAATGTGAGCGATGTGTTTTTCGTTAGTGTTATACAAAATACAACAGCGCGCGGTGGTGAAATTTTGAATGCAATCTCAAGTTTTGTCCGGGATTTTTATGAGGGCCCGCCACTGTGCGTCGTTTTGAATTTTGAAACCCGTTGCAAAACACAGCCCTACTTTAATATACGAACATAATCCAAAATAGCCATAACAATTTATCCTTTATTATTCCACTTAGCAGGTGTAGGTTTTTTTTTTTGTCTTTATTAAAGAGACTTTCAGCCCAAGGCTGGCTCGTCTCCGTAGACAGGTGTAGGTGCACTGTGCAATTGACCTTTCCCGTCAACAATTTTTATCCGCTCAATCGATTCTTCAATTTTTTGAGGACAACTTTCCCAAAGAACCCATACTTTTTGACGAATAGTGCTGGTTTCCAAGCATGGCCTAACATTTACCCGATTTTAAATTAAAATAAGGCCAATTCCAATTCTTCAAACGTGCGGCACTTTTCCGATTTTTTTTATTCTAAAATATGAGTTCTGTGAAAAAGTTGAACTTAAATAAGTCAAAGAATTGACTGAGACAATAAAACGAGATACATTTTTTGGCGGGAAATGTCAATTGGTTCTTGTAAAAATGACACTGATACGTGGATAGAGCCCCTTATTTACATTGATTTAAATTCCTTTTAAGAATATCAATCAAACGCAACTTGTTGCAAGGAGATCTTTTAAAGATAAGTGTCAGAAAAGTGAGACTGTTTCTACGCGATTTTTGCATAACAAATGCATTTTGGCCATATCTTCTGAGCCCATAGTCCAATCCGGCCAATTTTCAATAGGAGGCAACAGGACAAAATTTTCCATCGGTTTCAATTTGCTGCGATCAAATCAAAAGAGGACAAGTGTCAGTCCTTTTATATAAAGCCAGTTTTTGAATCTAACATATACCTTTCTCGACCACTCAGTGTTTGCTTTGTTGCTGAATCAGGAAGGCACTGTAGTTAGAATTCGTGAATAAGTATATTAGTGTGCTCACATTGAGCTGGGCGAAGTCTTCATTCCTAACGAAATCTTAGAAACTAGCGGCTGGAAAAAAGGTTACGTTCTTATAGAAAATCATAATCTACTGAGTTATCATAAAATAAGCCCAAACATGCGGATTAGACTGTAAGGCAATATATGGATATTTTCTTTCAACTTTTAAGACTTATTTCATCGTGTAACACAAATTTAGAGAAAAAAAAATTGCTTCAATTATATGGAAAATTCGATTATATGGACTTTTTTGCATCGAAAAAGTCCATATAATCGTGGTATACCTGTAATGACCCAGTGCAGCGCTCTAGCCAGTGCCTCACCACCGTGTTTAAATAGCTCTCCTGGTAGTTGGTCAACCCCAGTGGCTGTTGTTCTTCAGCCGGCCAATCTCTTCCTGGATTTCCTGGAGATCCGGAGCCGGTAGAATTATGTCCTGCGCGCGTTCCCCCAGGTCCATCACCATACCACCATCTTCGTCTGCCACATCGCCATTCAGGTGCTCTTCGTAGTGCTGCCGCCACCTTTGGATCACCTCACGCTCGTTCGTAGGAAGGTTCCCGTTTATGTCCTTACACATATCATGCTGTGGCACGTGGCCCTTACGTGAGCGGTTCAACTTCTCATAGAACTTTCGTGTGTTATTAGTGCGGTACAGTTGCTCCGTCTCTTCACGGTCTCGATCTTCCTGCTGACGCTTTTTCCTCCGGAAAATCGAGTTTTGTCTGTTCCGCGCCTGTTTATATCGTGCCTCGTTCGCCCTCGTGCGGTGTTGCAGCAATCTCGCCCATGCTGCATTCTTCTCTTCTACTAACTGCTCACATTCGCCGTCATACCAGTCGTTTCTCTGATCCGGGGCACCGTGCCAAGTGCAGCGGTTGCGGTGCTACCAATGGCGGATCGAATATCTCTCCAGTCATCTTCAAGAGACGCTGCGCCTAGCTGCTCTTCCGTTGGGAGTGCCACTTCCAGCTGCTGCGCGTATTCTTGGGCTAGTCTACCGTCTTGTAGCCGCCCAATATCAAGCCGCGGCGTCCGACTTCGACGCGTGTTGTACACCGTCGAGAGTTTTGAGCGCAGGCATACTGCAACGAGGTAGTGGTCGGATCCAACATTCGCACTGCGGTAAGTGCGGACGTTCGTGATGTCGGAGAAGAATTTACCATCGATTAGAACGTGGTTGATTTGGTTTTCCGTTTCTTGGTTAGGTGATCTCCATGTGGCCTTGTGGATATTTTTGCGGGGAAAGAAGGTGCTTCGGACTACCAGACCAATACCGTGGAGCCACGATAATTTGAACCGTACCTCATTCATATTAACGGAGTTCACTTTTTAATTTGAACTTCTGGTTACTATTTAAGCAAAAACTGGTTTCTTGCTGCTCTCTTTGCTGTTTTGTTGCACGTGCTAAATAACGTTTGAACACTTTTTAATTTGAACGATGTTCCAATGGTTCAATTAGAAAGTGTTCAAATTAAAAACGGTCATATTACCGGGGGTCCACGGTAATTTAAATGAGTGTTATTTCAAAATTATTGATCTTATAGAGCTTTGGAGCTAATGGGAGTTGTTCGGAATCATTTCACAAAATAGAAATTCCGACAAGAAGAAAGAAGTGTTTGGCCCTCTGGCAACATTTGATTGTCCGGTAGTGCTGGCCGCAACATTGATTTCTAACATAAGATTTGAACTATCAGTTTTAAAAGTGTAATAACATTTTTTGTAGACCTTTCCAGCTAAATACCTTCTTCGGCAAAGTCTTTCTGGATCTTTCAGACTACATGTTAACGTATTGAGTCACGTTATTTGGTCATTTGCCCGAATAGGTCATTTGACCGAATTGGAAATTTGGCCGAATAGGACATTTGGCCGAATATGATATTTGGCCGAATGGGACATTTGCCCGAATAGGTCATTTGGCCGATTTTTCGGCCTAATGGTCTGTTCAGTAGAAGCATAAGTACTAGAATGCTAGTGACGCTGTACCCAATAAACATATTTTTACGATGAACGATTCAACAAACTTATATTGGCTGTTTATTGGGTGTCATGTTGTAGGGTATGTTTTGATTCATCACCTACATCAGTTTGACATATATAGTACCGGTATTTTAGCTGGGTCCCTCCTAAGCCTAGCAGTAAGACGCGCGGCTACAAATCAACACGCAGAAAAAACTACGTTAAAAACAAACATATTCTAGGTAAATCCAAACAATAATTCAGTTTGTTCTGGCATCAAAAATAAATATGTTTGGATCAAAAATATTGTTGCATTTGAAGCGAAAGAAAACTTTTTTTTGAATCAAATGTGCGTTTCAAGTTGTTTCAACCAGCTAAATGTTTGAAGCAAACATGGATATTATTGTTTTGGTTCGGCCATTCATAATATTTTCTTATCAATTCTACCAATTTTCATATTCTGGTAGCATTTGACTACCAGATTTCACAATTCTAATCGTTCATATTTCATTTACTTACCTTTCTGTACCTGAAAAACATCCTTATCATCAATTTGGAAGCAAGAAAACATATTATTCCACGCTTGCTCCTGCTTCTCTGTTGACCTCCGATCGGATCCGATCCGAACTCGAGTTTTTGTTTACTTTTGCAAGAGCGAGCGAGGAGTTGCCCACTAGTGTTCGTATAAAACAATCAGGGATTTAATTTGGTTTTAAAAATAAATATGGGAAGATCCATTAATTACGTAACGCAAAAATTGGCAATTTTCAAACCCCTCCCCCCCCCCTATGTCACACTTTTTGTATGAAACATCTGAAAATTTCGTATGGATCGTCACACTTCGTTCAACCCCCCCTCCCCCCTCTAAGCGTTACGTAATTTGTGGACGCTCCCTATGTTTGATTCAAACATTTTACCATTTTGGAAGTAAACATGTATATTTTTGAAGCAAATGGATGAAATTTGTATCCGTGAAGGGTCTGTTCAAATATTACGTAACGCAATAGGGGGGGGGGGTGTTACGATTTGTTACGCAAAATATAGGGGGTGGGGGTCCTTCGAAAAATTGTTACGCGTAACAATTGAGAAAAAATATTTAAATTTCTCAAAAAATAGTTATTGTCGTCAAAATAGCATTAAACACACAAAAAATAATAATTTATTGTATCGTGGTTCAAATTCTACCAATTGGTATTAATTGGTAAGAATTGGCTTGTTATTAATAACAAGTTTTTCTCAAAAAAAAAATGTATTTGCTACGAGTTACGCATAGGGGTGGGGGTAGTTCTAAATTTTGTTACAGATTGTTACGAGGGGGTGGGGGGTTCTTAAAAACAACATTTTTCGCGTTACGTAATATTTGAACAAACCCCAAGACCATGATGAGGGTCTGGATTCCCGGTGCCGGGCTAGGTAATTTTTGGATTGGAAATTGTCTCGACTTCCCTGGGCATAAAAGTATCATCGTGTTAGCCTCATTATATACGAATGCGAAAATGGTACCTTGCCTTAGAAATCTCGCAGTTAATAACTGTGGAAGTGCTTAATGAACACTAAGCTACGAGGCGAGGCTAAGCTGTCCCAGTGGGGGATGTAATGCCAATGAGAAGAAAAAGAAAACTTTAGCCACTAGGCCGAAGCAAACTAGATGTTGGTCACGCTCACGCAAATTGAAACGACATTAGCAATCTTTTACTTTTGCATCAACTGTCTGTTCGGCCAAATGGTATTTTCGGCCAAACAACTTTCGGGCTAGTAGCCTTCGACCAAATGGCATACGGACAAACGGCCCTTCCCCCCACACAAGAATTAGGTCATACTTACGCAATGGTGAGCATAGAAAAGCTTTTAATAGCTGAGGGGTGATTCAAGTATGACGTCCACTACTTTTTGGGATTTCTAGACCCCCCCTCCCCCCTCTGTCACGCTTTTTTGTATACCTAGTACATGTACTGTCACAATATCGTAGACCCCCTCCCCCCCTATACCCTGTGACATCATTGTTGAACGACCCCTGATGGTATGTTTATAGAATAAAAATTCGAAAAGCAGGCCAAGTTCCAGTTGAAATGTAGAGCCATAAAAGAAGAAGAAGACCTATTCTGTTATTGATACTTTACGGTAAAATACCAAAGGAATAATACCAAAAAATAATATGCAAAGTACTTCATTTATATTATCCTCTTAGTTACAATACCAAACGCATAACAAAAGATTATTCATTTGGTATTAAAAATCTCTGAAGTGAATATTAATGTTTGGTATTTTACCTCTTATGCAAGGCAAGTTCATAGGACGAACTCCTGTTATCGAGGTCGTCGCTCATGATTCTTATAAAATGCCTATTAGAAGTTATAATCTGATTTTTTTTTTATTTTCCTAGATTTCAGTGCTAAAATTAGCATGAAATAAATCTTGAAAGCTAATCACAAAGGTTCTAATCTAATGCATAAACTCAACTGCGTTCTGTAGATTGTATGGAGAGAATATTTCATTAAATCGCGTATCTTCACTATAGAAAATATTGAAACTATCAAAGCCAAAACTGTTCAAACATTAGTTCATAGAGACTACGAAGTATCTTAGAATCTGATGCCATTGAATGGTCATGATTGCGAAATTAATAGAAGTGTTGCCGACGGTCTACACAACTCAATACCAGAGCGATCGATTTGCTCCACACCACGGTACTTCATATACTCGGAGCAAATGCCAAGTGTACGTCTCACTCTCTCAAAACGCTTCAATTTTTCTCAAACGTTTTAACCACTACTGACCGACATTCATTCAACCATAATTTAAACCCCAACCGGTCCCCAGGCCATCAGTATTTGAAAGATCGCTGCGCAAACTAGAGGAAGCGTTGCGGTAGATAGCCAACGCGAAAGTGTTCGACGAAATTTAAAAAAAAGAACTGCAAACACGCTAATCACCTTTGAAGGCAGAAATTCAGTCGTCGCAATGAGTTCGCAAAACCTTATCGTGGACACTATGTACGGACCAGTGCAAGGTGCGACCAAAACGTCTCTCCTCGGACAGGAATATCTAAGTTTCCAGGGCATACCATACGCTAGGGCACCGATCGGAGAGCTAAGATTCAAGGTGGGTGAAATTAATCGAACTTCTGAATGAATGAGTCACCGATTACCCATTCATGAACAAATGCTTATCGCGCGATAGGAACTTATCCTTTGATCCAGTATCATACGTTGTCGAAGAAGCAAAATTTCAGTCCATCTGCAATTGCATGTTCCTGGAAAACTACTTCCATACAGTCGTTATCAAGAGAAATTTATAATTATCATTATTTGAGTTTTAATTTGTTATTCGTTTATGTCACGACGAGTAATACTGCACCATATCGATGAATACCTAAGAATACCGAAAAAAAATGCGGGGATTTTCAGGGTCAAATTTCAAGTAGCTTTCAAGTCATAATTCTTTCTTTTCGTGTTATATGTCAACCATATTTCGGAAATATTTTAAATTTTAATATACATTTCAACAGAAAGTTTAAATATAAATACATCGACGAATCTCTTTTTGAGATAAGAAATGATGATGATGATGACATCAGTGCATTTCGCAAGTGCACATTATCTATATATGGGGACATTACTGTATGTATTATCCCCATTGACGTTAATAAGATAGTAAGGGAGGATGTTCAGGGTTAGCGTTATGGGTATTTCATACCAAATGTGGCCGAGAGTGGTGGTCATGTGGGAACATAACACACCGAAAACAACAGAACGCGATAGAAAGACTTGAAAGACTGCATGATATTTTTGCAACTGTCATGTCGGTGGATGGAAATCCAACAATCATGGAAGGTTTTTAGGACATGCTTCGGTCAGCGTGGACGATTCCAGTTTGTAACAGCAGCGCGTACGGACGTGCATTTTATTCGCGCATTTTTCCAAATGTTTTTTCTCGTTCGTTAGCCGTTGTTTACGTTTTCGCTTAGTCGCGTGAGCATTATTTTCTCCCGGAGAGCTCCGAGCAGAACTCGAAAGTTGCAGCCAGAAGCCAGTGGTCGTGCACAAGATCGCTGGCCACGCCAAGGCGAAGAAGTATCGCGATCAGCTTTACCTGGTCCATCTGGAGCACGGCTCCACCACCTTGAAGGACCTGAAGCTGATCAACGTAATAAATTACACCGTCGTTGATTGGGAGCGATATTGGCCAGTACAAGATGGAGGTGGCCGATCCCAATTGCGCCCTCCTCTTGGATTCGGTCGATACCACCGGATAAATCTGCTCCGCTCTAGACGCTGGAGCAACTGATGCCGATCTTCGCGCAGCTCGTCACTCGGCTGCGTGGATGCAAAGCCGGTTTCAACCAGCTCTTCATTCTTGACATGTTCATCATTGAAAATGGCTGGTCAACTGGAACGCTTGCTCGCTCAAGAGCAAAACCATCGAACTGAAGGATTTCCTTAAGGAGAAGGAATAAGACGTGACATTCATCGTCGAAACACACCTAAAACCAGAAGTGAACCGGACTTTCACATCGTACGACTCAATAGGCCGTCCAGGGGTGGTTGTGTGATCATCGTACTTCGATACAACGTCGACTGTCGCCTGCTGCCAAGCTTCCAGCTGAGCATCATCGAGGCCTTCGGTGTCGAAGTTACTACCTCTGTCGGCACAATCACGCGTATTGCCCAACTCAAGCCAAAGCCGGTGACGAATCATCGGCCGCTCTTCGGAGTGACATTGTCAAGCTAAAGCAGAGGCAAGGTCTGTACACCATTGCCGGTGACCTGAATGCCAACTACCAAGCTTGGGGCAACAGTCGCTGCAATCAAAACGGAGACATATGGAGCAATGACATAGAGGAAGGTAACTACACGAGCCCGGATTTCCCCACTCGACTGAGCCGATCCGGCCTCCATTTAACAATCGAATTGTACATCACAAACATGGACGACCATGACTCCCAGCCGGTCGTTTACCAGGAGATCAGCTCAGCGTACCCGGTGGTAGCGGAAGTGAGCTCATCGCTCAATCGGCATCAGCAGTCCCGACGAAACTACCATCGTGTCGACTGGGGCCGGTTTCAAAGGTGTGTAGACGACAACATCGGCTACTAGCGACATCCGGCCACACCGGAGGAAATCGACGATCAGCTCCACTCTATCCAAGTGGCGATCTCCCAGGCCCGTGAACAACATGTGCCAAGAGCTCATGTACACTCACCAAAGATTTGATCCGTTTACGAAATGTCACTCGCAGGCAGTACCTGCGTACAGGGCACGTTGCAACCGCTTGAAACAAATCGAGCAATGGGTAATATTTTAAACATAACCGCGAGTAGACGTAGGACTTATATAAACGTAACGTATTTATATTTAACTTTTGAATTTATGGAGTTTGATTATAGGTATTGATATTGGAAACGACAACATGGGGAGAAGGGTCGTTTGGCCGAAACTCATTCGCCCGAATGCCACTAGGCCGAACAAACCATTAGGCCGAAACCCATCTGGCCGAAAGTCATTTAGCCGAAAAGGTCATTTGGCCGAGGGTCGTTTGGCCGAACGGGTCATTTGGCCGAAAGGGTCATTTGGTCGAATAGCTATTTGAATAGCGAGAAATAATGAATGAGAAAAGAAACGTCTCACTTCTCACTCTTTATTTTTTTCTTCTCACTGTTAATAGTGAGAAGCACGAAATGAGTAGTGAGACGTCTCACTACTCAGTTCGAGATTCTCACTGTAAAAAGTGAGTACTGAGACGTCTCACTACTCACTTCGCGCTTCTCATTTTACTGTGAGAAGTGAGAAATAAGGAATGAGAATTGAGACGTTTCTCTTCTTACTCCTAATTTCTCACTTTTTAAATGACCTTTTCGGCCAAATGTCTTATTCGGCCATATGTCCTATTCGGCCGAATGACCTTTTCTGTCAAACGACCCTTACGGCCAAACGACCGTTTCGGCTAAATGGCCCTTTCGGCCAAATGACCCTTTCAGCCAAACGACCATTTCGGCCAAATGCCCCTTTCGGCCAAATGAGCCTTTCGGCCTAATGATCATTTCGGCCAAATGACCGTTTCGGCCAAACGACCCTTTCAGTCGAACGATTCTTTCGGCCAAACGACCCTTTCGGCCAAATGACCCATTCGGCCAAACAACTATCGACCTAGTGGCATCCGCCCGAAAGTCATCTGGCCGAAAGGGTCGTTTGGCCGAAAGAATCGTTCGACTGAAAGGGTCGTTTGGCCGAAACAGTCATTTGGCCGAAATGATCGATTGAGCCGAAAACTCATTTGGCCGAAAGGCATTTGGCCGAAATGGTCGTTTGGCTGAAAGGTTATTTGGCCGAAAGGGCCATTTAGCCGAAACAGTGGTTTGGCCGTAAGAGTCGTTTGACAGAAAAGGTCATTCGACCGAATAGGACATATGGCCGAATAAGACATTTGACTGAAAGGTCATTTAAAAGTGAGAAATTAGGAGTAAGAAGAGAAACGTCTCAATTCTCATTCTTATTCTCACTTCTCACTATAAAAAATGAGGAGCGCGAAGTGAGTAGTAAGGAATCAAAGTGAAGGCAAAACGAGCAATGCCAATGGCCAAATGACCCTTTCGGCCTAATGATCATTTCGGCCAAATGACCGTTTCGGCCAAACGACCCTTTCAGTCGAACGATTCTTTCGGCCAAACGACCCTTTCGGCCAAATGACCCATTCGGCCAAACAACTTTCGGCCTAGTGGCATTTGGCCGAACAAACCATTAGCACGAAACCCATCTGGCCGAAAGTCAAGTCGTTTGGCCAAACTACCATTTCGGCCAAATGACCCTTTCGGCAAAATGACTTTCGGCCTAATGGTCTGTTCAGCCAAATGGTATATTCGGCCAAACAACTTTCGGCCAAATGACTCGTTTTCATTCCGGTCCGCTGCTTTTCTAATGTTAGGCTACTACACACTTGCTGAGATTCGTCACATTGCTGATTACTTGGGGGGGCACTTGTAGAAGATTGTGGATCATCGTCTTCGCTGTTTTGTTTCACTCCGGTTCGAAAATATAAACCTTTTTCAAATGTTGGTCCACGTTAAAGTTAGGTTATGCTAAATAGCTTCCTAAACAAATTTTTATACGTCCAAAATGGATGTTGGTTGATGATAGGCTGCTGAACCTATATTTGGCACTGTAGGCATAATACACGCTGACAAATTTTCCCTCAATATGAACATGAAAAAAGATTTCGACCGACTTCTTTTATACCGTTATGGAGGCTAATACGCCTATGCTGCGATATTTTAGATAGGTTCCAGTCTAATACTTGTCTACAGATTTCTTTTCCCCCCTACGTAAGGTGTGGCCGACCACAGAAGGGGGACTATTCCGTTCCCGAATTTCAATTAGGTATTATTAGCCTCTGGTAACAACGACGATGGAGCTCGGTGTTTGAGATCCAAGACCAGACACGAATTTAGAGTCGGAGATATTGTTACCAGCTAGCTCCAATCAAGCTACGAATGGGAAACAAATGAAGGGTCGTTTACCGTAAATCACCACACCACACACGCTCACGGTAGTACTTACCTGTAGCAGGAGCTACACACACACGTTTGTCGCGAAACACCTGCCCACCTGTGCGAATCGGTCGAAAAGCTGACAAACAGCGTCGTACCTATAAGGCTCAAAAGCTACTCGAAGAGGAATTTTCAAACTGAAACACCGTAGGCGAGGCCTGGCGACTTCAATGTCAGTCCGGCAAAGCGAAATCAACACAAAAGAGGTGGAGAAATCTAAAAGGGCTGCGTGGTCTTAAAGAATTTGCTACCAACACTTCCAAATGGTTTTACATGCTAATTTATTAAGGTTTTATATCATTGGTGACGTCATAGGGCTTGAATGGGTACTTGCCGGTTGTATAGGTGGTAGCATTCGGGCGACTAATGTCCGCCGGCGATGATGGAAGTTGATGTATGCCGACTTGGGTCTTGGCGGCTCTGCATGTCCACCGCTGATCTTGCCTTGCGATCCGATACAAGCGCCGATGGCTGGAATGCCGGACGGTGGCCGACAATGACCGGACGATGAAAGGCGATGGCGTGCCGGGCGATGGCCGGCGATATCGGTTTGATGGTGGAACGATGCAAGACGATTGTGTACCGGAAGAGAGCCGGCGATGTCGATTCGATGGTATGCTGGACGTGAGCCGGCGATGTCGGTTCGATGGTGGAACGATTGCCGACGATGCAGGACGATGGTATGCCGGACGAGAGCCGGCGATGTTGGTTCAGTTGTGGGACGATGACGTGCCGGGCGATGGCCGGCTATTTTGGTTCGATGGTGGGACGATGAGGTGCCGAACGAGAGCGGGCGATGGTGGGTCGGTGCTTTGCGTCGATGCTATACTCCGCAATGGCGGCCGGGGAGCTTTGCAGCGATGCGATGGAGTTTTGCACGAGGTGGCGAGGTAGCGGGGTCGCTGGACGATTTACTACGACGATGGCGTCTTGGCCGGGCCAATGCGGGGCACTCCGGCTATTCACTCGTCGTTGGGCCACGTACGATGTCGAAATTCCCGTTTCTACACTCGTTTGGTCGTTCCTGGGCCGTGAAACCGATGCACCACTTCCTGTGAAGTAAAAATGCCACCTCCAGCACCGCCAAAAGGGCACACAAAAAGAAAAAGGCCCACTAAAAGGACCTGACCCACTCATTAGCACCAAGTGACGCCACGCTATGTCCTTTTAGACACACAAAAGGATTGGTTCACACAATGGATACCTTTTTCTAAGCTTTCTTCCTCGACACACCCCTTTTCGAACACTTTTCTATAGCCTTTCTTCTAACTAGGCTTTAACTTTCGACAATTCTGAAAAGACACACACTTAATTTTAAACTTCTACACCACTGTTACATTTTTAAACAAACTTACAATTTAGTTAATTATTTTCCGACGCGCAATTCAATTCCGACTAATGTTTTGGAAAGAACCTCTTTGAGATGGTAGCTGAGATTTTAAAGAAACTATCGGTACGAGAGGACACGAAAGTTTACGAATATTGACAGTGTCAACTGTTTGGCAACCCTTCCACCATACCCCACCTGTACTGCCGCTAACCGCAAGTCGAGCACATCTGTATATGGCGTCCATATACAGATGTGCTCGACTTGCAGTTAGCGGCAGTGTAGGCAGATGAGCAAAATACGGAAGCACTCAAACTTGAACACTACCCATGCAGCATGAACAGTGTCATGAAGTGCGATACTCACCACCCTTCTCAGCCTGTGAGTTCCCTTTATGTGAGAAGAAAACACGGTGGGCTTGATGTCAATAAAATGTAACTTGCGGAGGAGCTGGCAAGTATTAATTGGAACCAACGGTTACAATATCTGTGGATGAACACCTGCAGTCGTTGAGTGTTCTCCACTGATACACACCATGTTTGATTAGCGTATAGCACCGAAAATTACACGTCAGAAATTAAAATTTGAATTTTGGTGCGTTCACTTATCTTGCCTGAAACATTTCATAATGTCGCAACCCAGTTAGTGATTCAAAATACCCTCATCACTTGTCCTATATTACAGCTCAATTCTAATATGTTTCTCCCCTTAAAGCCTCCAGTAACTCCCCTCAAATGGAACGAACCTTTGGACTGCACTCAGCAAAGTCTACCGTGCTATCATTTTGATCGCCGCGTTAAAGAGATCGTTGGAAGCGAGGACAGCCTCAAGGTCAATGTATTTACTAAAACTGTAAGTGAGCACATTTTTACATCCCTACGTATATCAAGTCTTCAACTAATAACTAGGTATCCTTACCACCGACAGATTAACCCGCCGAAACCTCTGCCAGTGATGGTCTACATCTACGGGGGTGGATTCACCGAGGGCAGCAGCGATACCGAGCTGTATGGTCCTGATTTCCTAATGCAGAAAGATGTTATTTTGGTTAGTTTAAACTACCGCACCGGAGCTTTGGGTTTCCTATGCTGCCAATCTCCGGATGATGGAGTACCAGGAAACGCTGGCCTAAAGGATCAAAACTTGGCCCTAAAGTGGGTGAGGGATAATATCGCCGCGTTCGGGGGTGACCCTGAAACTGTTACCTTGTTCGGGCACAGTGCTGGTGGGTGTTCAGTGCAATATCATCTCGCCTCCGATGCATCAGAAGGGTTGTTCAAACGAGCAATCATCATGTCGGGAAGCACCTACAGCAGCTGGGCGGTGTCTCCGCAACGCAACTGGGTAGAAAAGCTTGCCAAGGCCGTGGGATGGGACGGCAAAGGATCAGAATCGGATGCACTTAGTTATCTGCGAACTGTCAATCCAGAAGATATTATTAACAACCAGGAAAAGTTGCTAGGACCAGAAGATGTAAAAGATGGAGTTTTCACACCATTCGGCCCAACTATTGAGCCGTATTCCAGTGAAGGCTGTTTGATACCAAAAGAACCATTATTGATGAATCAAAACGCTTGGGGCAATAAGATCGACGTAATGATTGGAGGCACATCTGAAGAAGGTTTGATAATGATGCAGAAAATCAAATTACAACCTGAGGCACTGAAGAACCCACATTTATTCGTTGGGAATGTGCCCCCCAATTTGAACCTTACCATGGAACAAAGGGTGGAATTTGGTGAAAAGATGAAACAACTTTACTATCCCAACAGTGAACCATCGATAGACAATATTGATGGATTTGTTAACATGATGAGCGATTATGCTTTCTGGCATGGAATGCATCGAACGATACTGGCGAGAGCGCAGAATAGTTCATCTGCACGAACCTTTGTCTATCGATTCTGTGTCGATTCGGAACATTTCAACCATTATCGCATCTTGATGATTGACCCTTCATATCGGGGAACGGCACATGCTGATGAAATATCTTATCTGTTTTCCAACTTCACCGAAAGTGTTCCCGAGGAAGACAGCTTCGAGTATCGCGCGCTGCAGACAATGGTTGGCGTGTTTTCAGCTTTTGCAACGCATGGGGACCCGAACTGCGAACAAACAAAAGATCTACTGTGGGAACCAGTAAAGGAAACCAAACCAACGTTCAAGTGCCTGAATATCACAAATGATGGGATTGACTTTATTGATTTTCCAACCGCCAAACGTATTGAGCTATGGGATTCTATGTTTATTAATGATCCGTTGTATTAAAGTATGAAAATGCAGTTTAAAAATATGTGTATTAAGTATTCTGTTATCAATATTTAGAAGTACATAACGCAAAGCAAACCCGAATAAAAATAAATTGTACGCCGAATAGTTGATATTATTAACTTTCCATTTCACTTATAATCATTATAAACTGTATGATACATGTACATTTGAACGATTAATAAAAATAATGACTGAATCATATACAATGATTTACAGATTATACAGGTTTTAGTAAGGATTACCTGATACAATTTTATTGTAAACGTATCATATCATAAATGATTTAGCTAGCTTTTACCCAACACAAAAATTGAGTGTTTTCTTTTTTAGTGTATTAGTGACAATTCGTTTATGGCGAAGTTGTTTTGGCCAACCGCCACATAAGTTTTTGTCATGAAGCAGCGGCAATGTGGATTAAAAAATAGAACGTTTAAATGCCGAAAACGAAACAAAAACGGATGGCAACGCAGGTAAGTTTAAACTAAATATTACGAAACAAAAAAACTGATGAATATTTCTTGTTTATTTTCAGATAGTCTACCTCCTTAAAGAAAAATTGTATACACTAGCGGATTCGGCTGAGCCACGAAAAATGTTTGCAAAGGTAAGTACGGCGGGAGCTAAAAGGCTGGCCCCAGTTCAGGGCATCATTTGAGGCATCATTCAAGAGATTTGGGCACAAAAAACGAAATTTCCGTCTCTTTGAAAATATATGGGGGACAAATCCCGTGACACCGTTTTCTGAACTGTAAACCAGCCTTAAAATATGTATTCCGTGTATAGTAGAAAATTGAAAATTTGTTTTCAATCAAATGAAATATCTGCAGTTATCAGACGTCGCAACTCATTTCTGAATAGTGCGCATGATAGTACATCCTTGCGTGCATGATGCGCACTACTAATGAAATATTTCAAATTGTCGCGACTCGCGTCGCAGCGCGAGTGCTCAATCGCGCGGTCCGGTTTGGTGGCGGCCCGACAATATATGAACCACAATTGATCCGATAATTGAACAGTCTTGCAATGGCCATACCATTATTGAAACACTAATGCCCTCAGTCGCTCTCAGTACTAAGTATTCAGGTTTTCCGTATGTTGGCACAGTAACCCGCAATGTCCCTTCCTTTAATTGACATTTGCCGTCAAAAACTTTTATTGGCTTAATCGATTATTTCATTTATTTGAAGTCATTTTTCCAAAAAACATATGTTTGATAAGTGTTTGATGCCTCAAATTCTTCAAAATTAAAATTTCAATAGGATTATTCCACCTCTAGCGATGTGCATTCCTCACGCATTATAAAAAATAATGTAGAAAATACATTAGAGAGGTGCAAATATCACTGTAGGAAGATAGATTTCATTATTTCCATCAATTCACATTTAGTTGCGCTCAAGCTTACTTATTTTTCTTCATATATTACAGTCATTCATTGTTTTCTTTGACTTAATTTATAGGAATATGCAGTCCAGGAATATACAGTACAATTCAAGTAATTGATGGGAGAACAGCAAAGTCATTGATTGATTGTACAACAAAAAAGATAATTGACTATGTCATTTGAAAGAATCCGTTGATTAGGAAAAATCTTTTTAAAAAACTATATGAGATGGTAAATAAAATGTTATTTAAACTTGTTTTGTGCTGAATTATTTTATCATGAACTGAAAACACAAAATCTAATAGCAATCGAAGCTGGAATCATAGCGTTCTTTAACTATCATATCCTGTATTGTAGTTCTTAAAATAGTATTATACATATTGTAATACGCCTATCGTATAATTAGATGTTTATTAAACACCTTACAATTTGGATTATCCATGGAATCTTCATTTGTTTTAACAAAAATCATACTATTGATCTTCTTTGCTAAAAACAATTATAATCCGAATCATAACATGACGAAAAATTATGATAAACTAACGATATCTGGTAAAATCGCTTGACAAAAATATATGGAAAAGCTGGCCTTTTCGAATGGTAACGATACTTAACAACCCATTCAATGTATCATCCAATATCGAATTATTATATACACTATCGTAAATATTATTTGTGGTGTAATTTCCGTTCGATCTTTTTTATGATTCCGTTTAAAATTCTATTACAATTCTTAAAAATTAAAAACGATAACTAGAAAAATAGTTGTACAATCTCATTCTATTCGGGAATAAAACATGTATGAATCTTTTAATAAAAGAAGTCTAAAAAAAGTTCTCATTTTTTTAAATTTATTTAATCCGAATATCACAGAGTTTGACTGAACTACTGACATTTTTTCCATACATGAACACTGCACAGAGTGTAACAAGTATAT
This sequence comes from Armigeres subalbatus, assembly GCF_024139115.2. Taxonomy (NCBI): domain Eukaryota; kingdom Metazoa; phylum Arthropoda; class Insecta; order Diptera; family Culicidae; genus Armigeres; species Armigeres subalbatus. The sequence continues at coordinate 181,927,548 of NC_085140.1, read as the reverse complement.
CAGTTTTATTAAATACTATATAGGCGAACTTGCCCGATCTCGCTCGAGTTTGTTTTTTTTTCGATCTGTCAATCATTTAGCTTATGACGCTTATGACATGTGGCCGTGTCATAAGCGTCTAGATCGATTTCATTTCAAGCTTGATGGCTTTCTTCAGAATTCATAAAACCGTTGCATTTTGACAATTTTCTAACTCTCCTTTTCGGAATTTTCAGTCCTCGGAAGACGCACAATGTACCACCCTGTGGAATTGCGCGTTGTATTAGCAACGTAGTGATCTTTGCATAGACTTTCTTTGGTAGATCAAACTGGAGCTAATGGAATTGTTTTCATGTCCCATTTTCATGTGTCCCAGAACTTGCGTAGAGCGGCTTCCAGTCGATCGTCAGCATTGGAGAGGCAGAACCTTCGAATACGAATAGCCGAGCAAGATGCGGGACCAGTGACCGCCCAACCAAAGAGAGTTTCGACTACCCACGGAAAACCTTCACCCAGAGAAATCTTCCGTCCCGTGTAGAGTTCGGAGTACGTTTCGCTACCGATGACGAGGTCTACATTTCCGGGAACATGGAACTGTTGATCTCCTCGACGTTTGGAATTTTACACGCCAAAATGATCCGTTCACTGTAGACCGGCGGCTGAAGAGGATCTTCACCACCGGTTTCGAAATAAAATTCGACATCGATGCTGAATCGAGGAGAGCACGAGCCTTGTACGAGATGCCGCACAGAAAGACCAATCTTCAAAAAGACGGTCAAAAACCATTTTTTCAAAATGATCCAAATTGATAACTTGAGTCATGGGTGGTTAGTAGAATACTTGACGATGATGTAAACATAGTTTTGAGTCATTTTATTCGGGTGGATCTTACCTTTACAGTCAATACAAGTTGAGTATGTTCTGGATTTTTAATAATGTTAAACCTTGCAACATTTATCTTACTGCTTCATTATGTTGGTCACAACGTATACATCACCCAAACCTATTATATTTGGCACCATCACAAAGTGTAGTCCAAAAACTAATAAAGCCACGCATATACGTTCGTAAATTATTTTTGATCGCGCAGAAAGTACTCGGTCTTTATTGTGTATAAAATTATTATTGTATTATCTTCTTGCTGTATTCATTATGAAATTCAAAAAGGTACCCATCGGTACCCATCAATGAAATTCACATTGTAGGTTCATTTTTTTGGCAGAAATCCAATTCTGCAGAAATTAGGTTCTGCCACTCTCCGCCTGCTCAGTTATTTAGGTTTTACTGACGTTGGTCGTTTCGGTCTTGCCAATCAATTTTGATAAATATTGCAACACACAATATGTTTTCTCTTTTCCTTCTACTTCTCATTTGCCCCAATACAATGGTGCGACATCAGCTGAAAATTGTCTAGGGGTTGTACACTTATTATGTAAGCGTTATTTTTGTTTTTTTCAACATCCCTCTCTTCATGTATGATTTCTTTCATACAAAAGATTTTATTTGTAGGTAAAACGACAGATCCCTCCCCCCATAAGGGCATATGTAATATGTGTACGGCCCCCTAGTACCATTTGTTCTTGTCTCACGCATACTTTTATTAAAGAAATTCCACGTGATCATGAGTTTTTACAGGCACTTGCGCTCTGAGATTTTGAAAATATTTTTAAAGGAAGTAGGACAAACTATCAAGTCATGTCATGTTTAGTCGCAATGTAGGAAGAGTATTTTATTTGACCCCTATTTTCCATACTTACTGACCCCTATTTTCCATACTTACTGACCCCTATTTTCCATACTTACTCTGTAAAAAGATCATGAGTTTTTCACATGAACCGTAATATCAAGAAACGATTTGCGCCTCTACAGCTTTACTTTGTGTAGGGACGAAACAAAATCCATTCTATATGTTTACAATTTCTAATGGAATACATTTTTCCGTTAGCACTGCAGTGAGGCAGCAGAAATTGGTAATTAAAGGTAGCAGTTAATACCTGTGAAAGTGCTCATAGAAATAGAACTCTACACTGGCGGCACCAGCCATTGATATTTGATGAGGCACCACTTGGTGCAAGCACGTTGTCTTTGAGAACGTTAGCGTGCTTGCGACGACTGGTGCCCCACCTTTAGTTCCGGTAGTGGATCTCTAGCTTACGGGTCGGTGATGCCGAGAAGATGAACCATCCATTCAATGGAAGATCATACTATGAGGCCTGCTAGACCATTTTATTCACTTCTAACATTTTTGACCGTCTTTTTTGGAATTGGTCCCACTGTGTGCCGTGGTCGTAAACGATGTTGAGAACAACCGTTTAAGTAGCGTCATGGTGCATGCAGTTTGAACTGCCATGCTAACTTGGCGGGACGTGGATGTAAGCGGTTACTGAACCGAGGAAACTGTAGAAACAGCGGGCTTCGACGACACCGCGCGCTGGCTCTGTTGTGCTTGCTTGGATTGCTGGCGTAGCTGATACCTTCGCTGGAGTGAAATCATGCAGAAGCGAGTGGTGCTTCTCATGACATGTACGGCAGTTGCATTTGGAATTGCACTTCTTGGATTGATGACGCTAAGGCAGTTCCAACACAGGCGCTTTTGGAAAACCAATAGACCTTTCCCGTGAAAAAATATTATTTGCTCAAATGGTTCTTTTTATTTTTCTGAGACACTTTTCCCAAGAAACCAGTATTTTTTTACGCCTGGAACTATTGAAAAACAATCAAAAACTTTTTTTGCATTTTTTCACCCCTGTTTCCTTTATTATTTTTTTCGCCACAAAACCCGTTGAACCCAAGTCTACCCTTTTTCCGATCTGTCATTTTGTGTAAATTCACCACACAACTTTGTTTTTGTTTTGTTTTTATCAAATTGCTGAAGAAAACCACCGCTTCTTATACGGCAAAATCATTTTAAGAATGTTTAATCTACATTATAGTTATCGTCGTTACCGTTATTAAATATTCATCTATATATCAGCCCACATGCCACAGAACTTAGTGAACTGATCGCACTCTGTCGCAAGAAAACCACCCAAGTTCTTGATCAACCAGCTTCTCCCGTTCAGTAATGCGTCTGCCGGAGTCAACCCAATTTGTTGTGCCAAGTGGGTTCCTTGCTTGATCGGTTCTGGCTCGGAAACTCGCCGATACTCGTGATCTCAATATGGCTTGGTCGAGAAATGACAAGGGACAAGGGAACACATTTGTGTTCCGGCGTTGCAACGTTTTTTCCTTATTTCCGACAAAGCCTACGGTTATTGACACCAATCAACATAAATCCGTGCATTCTTTGGACTTCCTGGAATCGCTGAGGTGAGTACTTTTGAAAAGTTGTTTATTAGAGTACACAGAATTCTGTTTTTACACGATTTTTTCCGGTCGAATTTCGTGTGACCAATTTACAACCAAAATCTATGCAACAAGTTTCTCAAAATCCGAAATATTTCATAGAAAAATCGAGTAATAATCAATGTGCGGTAAACATTTGAAACGCAGAAGTAAAAAATGTAAATCGTGAAAACCAGAATCCTATATGTACATACTAACTTATGCATTTTTATATTGTTAAAAAATAACTTTTTTCACCTTTAGGATCCGTTCATAGGTGCCTAAATCGGTCATCTGAACGTATCTAAGTACGCTCCTGTTTGTATGGTGAAGACATTCCCGTCATCGTGCTGCCTGGTATGGTCCGGAGATGCCGACAGCTGCATCCGCATGATACCCGTACCTTCAGCAACTGCAACGAATGGCGTGTTTACAGTGCACCGGTTGCTACGGCAAGTCTCCAGTCGTTGAAGCCCAGGAATAGACGTCGATGCACTGCCGGGACAATCGTTCGCAATGAACCTCACCATCGGCAGCATAGGTGGTGTCGGACGGGCGACAGAAGATGAAAGTACGCTACCCGCGGGCCGGCCTTGGTTTTCGCCAATCTGCGTGGTACAGCACAGCATCAGCACTTTCGGGGTCGAACCGCCGTATTTGTTGCTTCCACGGCTGACGAAAAACCACATCACAGTTTGATTCAATCATCTTCCCCCAACAGCGCATTACCAAGTGTCTGATCGGGCGAAAGATCAATGATGTCAAACGCCGTTGATAGGGTGACAGTGCCTGCTTACTTCAATCACACATTTGTGAGGATTCTTACAACCGATTGTTGAACCCCTTTGCCCAGAAATTTGAGCGCTTTGTCGATGAAAAACTTGTGTCCCACGTCGTTCCCGTACAGCATACGACCGCTCGAAATTTACCTGCTGCTGCTGTTTGATGAAACCAACTTCTACCCCTCGACCACCCGTGCCCATTTCGAAGATATTTTCTACGAAAAGGAGAATTCTGAAGTACAGGCTAAGGACAATAATCGACCGTCAAACAGAGTGACTTGCAAGTTGCCTTTTTTACATTAAAAATAAACTCAAAAACAGTTTTCCGTCTCCGAATGCATTGCTCTAGTTTTTCATACACAATTAATTTCTATTGATCGTGAATAAACAAATAATACAAAATAACCTTATTCGAAGGCTTTTGAATATTAGATTAGTGTCAAAGTATTGGGTAATCCATGTTTGAAAAATAATGCTTGAAAAATGGTATCTATGGAGCTTAAATACAATAATCACTGCTATTGCGGTTAACAAACACATCTGCAACTATAATATATTTAGTAATAATTGAGAAGATGAAGATTTGTTGATGTAAACCTTTCTACTGAAATCCTTAGTGGTTTAGTAATTAAACACACCCTGATGATTCCAGGTTTGATGAATATTTGAAGGAAAATTTCTTTGCATACACAAAGCAACACTATCGCCAAGGTTCAACTGCTATGAAAAGTAATGTCAGATACTAACAATTCCAAAAAACAAAACTTTTAATGGAAGCACTCAAGATGCCCATTGTTGCCTTTCATGAAGTAGGTATCAAAAAGCATCACAAAAGATCACAATTTTGCTTTATTCAATATTATCACCAATTGCACGAAATATGTTAACAGTAAATATGCTCTTATATTGATAAATCCTCCTATAAAACTATTTTTTCACTTACCTCACAAGTAGGGTAAGTGAAAAATTCAAACAGATTTTTTGGTTTTACAATTATTTTTATTTTAGAAGTTATTTGTCAAAAATTTTGTTCGCAGTCATATGAAGGTTGAATAGATTATTCGTTATGTCATAAATGTGATCATTTCCATTTCTTTTGGCCTCATGAAAATGAACTATAATGATAACCTGTTCCCATTTACCCCACTGTACCTTATTTGTTGTGCCTGGTTGGTGATTAGGTGAAAATATAATCCAATTTTTTTTAATTAGCTCCAAAGCGACACTCCCAATAAGGTCCGCAATCAGACAAAAAATCCCAGCAGGGTATGACATCCACAATGGGTGAAAACTTTTCTCAACAAGGCAAATACCCTGCAGGAGGTGGTGGTGATGGCGTAATCCACGTTACTCATTGCTACTCAACAAGCTAGATGTCTCAGTTTTTTTATTATTACTTAAAATATTGAATAAACTAACGTTTCTAAAAACAAATATTTTACATGATTAAAAACATATTTAATTTATGTCATACTTGTCCTGCACGTCTGTAGCGATCCGGTCAAGTTTGACAAACTCAAACTAGCACAGTATCCACGAAGAGTCAAGGGAGGGTCACACATACCACGTGTAGTCACTTTTCGATGTTCTACAGAATGCGGGTGGCAATCATAAAACCATGCAGGAAGGCCGGAAACCTCAATGACGCGGATAGTACCTTCAGTATGGCAATACCTCTCCAGCTCATCGGTAAATATTGGACATGGAAAACAGGAACTGCATGCCGACAGGACCACACGGTATGCAAAAAATTTCTTCCGCTAAAGTTAATAACCACATCACAATCCTCCGCGGGTCCCGACCCGAGACTGATTGTCTGGTCACTGTTAGTGTAACTCATGGGTGTTTTTCCAATGTGTGCTAGTGTTGACGATGACGGAGGACGATCAAAAAACAGCACGTCGCCCATTCTGTTAGCCGCTAGACGCAGCGGAGCGGAGTCCCTTCGGGTTGTATCTTTCTTTTTAATTTATCCTATCCATATATGGATCCTTGCTATAAAAAAGATCAGGGCAGTCTGCTTCTTCTGCAACTGAACGATTGACATCAACAATCTTACAAAAACAACGGAATCACGAACCTTCGGACAGCGATGTAGTGATTCCTATACCCACTGCATTCTGTAATAAAGATGGTTCTTAACGTTTTTTACGATTCGATCTGTCCCGAGCTGCATTTTCTACCGTGAAATAGATTTTTTTTGCAAATAACGGTAGCGGTAACTCGCGAGCAGAATTTTCCGACGGAACTTCGGATGATGTTGTCACTTTTTGACATTTTATTAAAAATAAACATGATGCTGAGTTGCCAGAAAAAAAGAATTTCCACGATGTTTTCACCACTGTATAGTGTTGCCAAAATACGATTATTTTTAGGATCAACATCGTCTGGCAGTCATATTCACCCCATAAAACAGACGATGTTGATGTTTTGAAAAAAATGTAAGAAAATAACCGTTTCATTAAAACAGCTTATTTTATGCGCAATGTTATCTAAACCCAAGAACGTTTCAGGGAAAAATACAAAACATTGGTGTTTGTTCGGACGGGAAAGGTCTATTCTCGGCGTTGACGTTCTTCCATATATTCGGATGGAATGACTGTCCGAACAGGAAAGCGGACAGGAGTAGCTGGGAGTGCATGAAGCTGATGCATTGGCCGACATTTTCTGCTTGAAGCCTTTCTGCTGGAAGCCGGCCACCTTCGACGAGGTTGATTGATGACTGTCTGGCCCGTCGGAATTAAGTATCCGCACCCGCTGGTATAGAAAATCGACCAGTTCATCATATTTCACATCGTCTGAGGTATTTCCGGTTGTCGTACCTTTTCAGAAGAGCGTCCAAAGTTGTAGCGTAGCTATCGGCGGCGATATCGATTCCAAAGGTTTCTTCGCGCTACCTTCGAGAGATTGGAGAAGGTATTGGAGCTTGACGACTTTGGGAATATCGCCGTTCACGTGGATCATCGATGGAAACGTGTCCCGGAACGAAATCCAACGAGAAATGTCCCCATTGAACTTCGGTAAGTCGATGTTTGGTAGACGGAGGTTAAAGTTTGCTTGATGTTGCTGTGTAGCGTGTACCGAATCGTGTGCCGACTGGTTTGGATCCCAAGCGCTTTTCGAGAGAAGGAATCCCGACTAGAAGAGCATAACAGAAACTGAACACTATTTAAACATATTCTGATATTTATAACTTATTTTGATATAATTTTGTTCTTAGTATCCATTGTCTTTCAAATGTTGTAACAGGATTTTATCATAATATGATCTAAAAAATGCTTAACACCGAATTGCCCAACAGTGCAATTAAAATAGATGTAGCAGTCTCCCAGCCATGAATAACACAACGCTAATGTAATTTGAAAAGGTTGCCTAATTTGTAATGTTGTTAATTTTATGTTCTTGAAAAATATTCTTGTTCAGACAAAAACAAAAATTTCTGATTATTGATCACAATCTGGAGACCTATCACGACCTGTAAAAATTTCCAACTGCACAGGAACAATATATTTTGAAACTGATTCTGTTATAAATTTCGAACAACATATGTTATTTTTATGATGAAATTCTAACAAAATTTGATAGTTTTTTTGTTTCCAGTAGTGTGATTTTTGATAGAAATTTAGATATTTTAACAACATCCTGCACCATGTTTCTAACAAGTTTTGTTATAAAAATTGTGTATAACATAATAACATATGTTGATATAATTTTGATATGACCTTCTAGTCGGGAAACCCTTTGCCTTGCAGTACCATTGCTCGAATTCAACGCGTTTATCGATGTGCTCATCCAGAGCCTCTGTTTCATTTATTTAGGTTACATCTAAACAGATAACACTGAATCAACAATTTGGCGCCACAATACACGGTTCGAGGCCGCATCTCTCTGCGTCTCATCAGGGGGAGCTCGTGGTTCATTCTTCGCCGCCACACACCGTCTTCTTGCACACCGCCAAAGATGATCCTAAGTACCCAATACCCATCTCTCGAATACTCCGAGTGCTTGCAAGTCCTCTTCGAGCATTGTCCATGTTTCGTGTCCGTAGAGGACTACCGGTCTTATTAGCGTCTTTTTTTTAATCTTGTGTTTATTTAGAAGGCTCATTTGCCATTTGGCGTTACGGAGCCGGAAATATGTTTTTTTTTTGTACAATTTATTTTACAATTCTTGTGATTCTTACAACTAGAGTTAGTTTGGGTAGCCTACGTACACGCGACTGACTCGAGGTTAGGGATCACAAATACACAATAGGAATAGGAGGGGTTTAGGGTTTTAAAATTATTGATTGCGATGTTGTTGACTTGGTTTGGTGATGGTTTTTGCATTGATCTGTAATGGAAGAGAAACAAAAACAATAAAAAAAGAGACAACGAAAAGAAGAGGACACTTTTAAGGGGAAATGCTACATACAGGGAACTCACAAAGATTCAAATTCTAACATCAATCTCTTTCAAACAAAGATAGATAAGGTTCATATACTCTAAATCGAGGCCCACCAACACTTCCCTAACGGGTTTTACTTGTTTTCCTCGGACCCGGACTTATTAGCGTCTTGTACATAACACATTTGGTGCAGTGGCGAATCTTTTTTGACCGCAGTTTCTTCTGGATCCCGTAGTAGGCCCGACTTCCACAGATGATGTGCCTTCGTACTTCACGACTGACATTGTTATCAGCCGGTAGCAAGGATCCAAGGTAGACGAATTCCTCGACCACCTCGAAGGTATCACCGTCTACCGTAACACTGCTTCGCAGACGGGCCTTGTCACGCTCGGTTCCGACCACAAGCATGTACTTTGTCTTTGAAGCTTTCACCACCAGTCCAACTTTTGTTGCTTCACGTTTCAGGCGGGTGTACAGTTCTGCCACCTTTGCAAATGTTCGGCCGACAATGTCCATGACATCCGCGAAACAAATAAATTGACTGGATCTGTTGAAAATCGTACCCCGGCTGTTACACCCGGCTCTCCGCATGACACCTTCCAGCGCAATGTTGAACAACAGGCACGAAAGTTCTTGTGTCTTAGTCCTCGGCGCGATTCGAACGAACTGGAGTGTTCGCCCGAAATCTTTACACAGTTTTACACACCATCCACCGTTGCTTTGATCAGTCTGGTAAGCTTCCCAGGGAAGCTGTTCTCGTCCATAACTTTCCATAGCTCTACGCGGTCTATACTGTCTTATGCCGCCTTGAAATCAATGAACAGATGACGCGTTGAGACCTGGTATTCACGGCATTTTTAAAGTATTTGCCGTACAGTAAAGAACTGGTCCGTTGTCGAGCGGCCGTCAACGAAGCCAGCTTGATAACTTCCCACGAACTCATTCACTAATGGTGACAGACGACCTAATGGTGACAGATGATCTAGGATATCACTTTGTAGGCGGCATTAAGGATGGTGATCGCTCGAAAGTTCTCACACTCCAGCTTATCGCCTTTCTTGTAGAAAGTCAAAATACTCCCATCCTTATCCCTGCACATTTCGGCTCGCGTCACGAAGTCTTTGCGGGATGCGTTGAGCTGCTGATAGAACTTGCGTGTTTCTTGAGAACGGCACAGCTGTTCCATTTCCTCGCACTCCGCTTCTTCCAGACGGCGTTTCTTCTTCAGAAAAAGGCGGGTCTGCTGTCTCCGCTTCCGTCCAGAACGTTCCACGTTCTGCCGGGTACCGCGCTGCATCCTTCTCCTTCAGAATCTGTCTGCACTCTTCGTCGAACCAATCGTTCCACCGACTTCGTCCCATATACCAGACGTTGATCTCCGCTGCGTCGTTAATAGCTGCTTTGACTGTATTCCAGCAGTCTGCAAGAGGGGCCCCATCGAGCTCACACGCTGCCTCGAGATACTGCGCGTATGCAGTGGCGACATCAGGTTGCTTCAGTCGCTCTAGGTCGTACCGCGGCGGTTGTCGGTACCGAGCATTGATGATAACGGATAGTTTTGGGCGCAGTTTAACCATCACCAGATAGTGGTCAGAGTCGATGTTAGCGTCACGATATGTCCTGACGTCGTTAATGTCGGAGAAGTTGTAGCGGTCAGGAAAATTGTAAATAATTTTGTATATAGTTTTTACAAATAAGGTAGATTGTAAGAAGTTCCGTCTTCCAATCACCAATTAATGTACATATTTTTTCCCTGGACATAAGCAAGCAGGCATTTACTAATAAGCCAAGCTCTCCAAGGTCGAGGCCATTTGTTTTTCGGATAAGGTGGGAGAGGGAAAGCAGCACAACTTTCGTGTCAGATTATCCATCGTACCAATAACTGCGTCAGTAAGACGATCCCCACCAGTGCGTAAATAAAGCCAAAATAGCAACCTCTATCATGACGCGAACTCGCACCGGTCGTTGGTAAACGGGCTTGGGAAATGTAAACGCAATCTTCGGTGAATAACGAGTTGGCAAATTTGGCGACCCGCTCCAACCGTTGCCAAACCATCACACGGAGATATAGAGTAACGCATAAATAAAAAATGTGCCGCCTTCTGAAAAATTGTTCGGTTATTCATCATCAAAACCATTGTGATGGAGGTCAGTTTAGTTTGGATTTCAACTGATTGGCGGCGCTAGTGCATATGAAATAACCTGATAGGTTAGATATCTCGAAATCTGGAATTTTTAGAATATTGGCGTCTTCTACAAAGTTGTTCGGGTGGTCAAAACCATCATTGCGAAAACAAGTTTAATTTGAAATACAACCGCTTGGCGGCGCTAGTGAATTGGAAATAACCTAAAAGGTTAGATATTTCGATAGTTGAAATCTCAAGAATATTGCCGTCTTCTACAAAGTTGTTCGGATGATTAAAACCATCATGACGAAAGCATGTTTAGTTGATAATACAACCGCTTGGCGGCGCTAGTGTATTGGAAATAACCTGATAGGTCAGGTATCTCAAAGTATGTAATTTTTAGAATATTGCCGCCTTCTACAAAGTTGTTCGGGTGGTCAAAACTATTATGACCAACGCAGGTTTAGATTAAGACATAACCGCCTGGTGGCGCTAGTGTATAAGAAATAAACTGATAGGTTAAATATCTCGAAATCAGGAATTTTCAGAATATTGCCGTATTCTACAAAGTTACTTGCCATAAGACGAGTTCGTTCAATTCCATTTAATTCCACCTCTTGGTTGTACCTTTGACAGATACTTATTTCGACTTCTACAGTAAGGCCATCTTCAGTGTCTCGTACTTGACTCTATTCGACTCAACTCGAGCGCCAACGAGTATTGCGGTTTCAAACTAAACTTCTGGTTTTGACTACCCTTTTAAATCTTACATAATAACCAACCTAACAGATAATTCGGTTGACTTTGTAGAAGATGGCCACTTTCTAACTCTAACGGATTTAGTAATATTTAACCTAACTTTTCATACACGAGCGCAGCTATGCGTATGAATTTCAAACTCAACTAGTCTCCATCATAAATGTTATGGCTACCCGAACAACTTTGTAGAAGACATAATCTTTCTAAGTCTTATAGATCTCGAGATATCCACCTCACTAAATTATTGCATATAAGCTAGCGCCACCTAGCAGATGTGTGTCTAGCTAATCTGATAATCACAAAATGCATTACGCACATATTTATATTACAAAAGTTGGAGCGCGTTCTGAAAGATATGAAAATAAATAATAATTTCTTCCTGATTTTATTTATTTCCGTGTTTGCCTCAATAGCAACCGGATATTCACCACCGGTGCGAAGCATGATTGCACTTCAACAACCTTGATAGAAACAACCGGTGCGAGAACAAGTGCATAAATAAAATATGAACGCATTTCGTTCCTATACTAGACACTCATTTGGATACACATCGGTGGGGATCGTCTAAGCCACAACAGCACTGGTGAGTCAGCAAACCCTTTTTGATTGAAGTGCGGCGTCCGAGGAGGGCACCGCGGAGGAAATCTGCCATAGCGCTGAACAGACCACCAGCGGGGACGCTCTGAGTAGATCGCGAGCACGTTGAAAGCTAAATGGCTAAAAAAAGATCTGGTGCGGAATGGTACAAGAAAGATATCTAAAGAGTTCAAGGTCTTGGTTGTAGGGTACAGGATAGGCGTATAGAGATTATTATTAATTATTGGTTTAATACACAAAGGAAAATATTATAGGTAACACGTCGTAGCATCCGTGATGCAAATAGTAATTAATTTATATTAAAAGTGTTTGACAATTCTTCAACGTGTTGAGTGCCGAGAGGCATCAACATTGGATACGAGAGCGGAGACTGGTTGAGAGGCAGAAGATTTTGATGCAAGATTGATTTTCGCGAGCATGGAAAGCTCTATCCATAATTGCATGACAAAGATCAGTGGTTGACTTGAGTATAGAAACGTGTGAACAAGAAATGCGAAGCTCTTTGTTGATATAGGGACACGGCAGGTATTTCCGTCCATCGTCATAGGGGTAAAACCATCGAAAGGAACGTCCTTTAGCTAGAACTCCACTATAGCAGAAAGTATCTCCTGAGCTTACGATTTGATACGCATGAGTTTGTCAAAAAAGTTTCTCTTTTAATGGTTTTCGAGATTATGACGAAAAGACGAAAATACCAGCCTGAACCCTTTTTGCTGATTTTGATGCAAGATTGATTTTCGCGAGCCTGGAAAGCTCTATCCATGATTGCATGACAAAGATCGGTGGTTGACTTGCGTATAGAGTTAGAACATGTAAACAAGAAATGCGAAGCTGTTTGTTGATATTTTTGCTGATTTTGATGCAAGATTGATTTTCGCGAGCATGGAAAGCTCTATCCATAATTGCATGACAAAGATCAGTGGTTGACTTGCGTATAGAGTTAGAACATGTAAACAAGAAATGCGAAGCTGTTTGTTGATATTTTTGCTGATTTTGATGCAAGATTGATTTTTGCGAGCCTGGAAGCTCTATCCATGATTGCATGACAAAGATCGGTGGTTGACTTGCGTATAGAGTTAGAACATGTAAACAAGAAATGCGAAGCTGTTTGTTGATATTTTTGCTGATTTTGATGCAAGATTGATTTTCGCGAGCCTGGAAAGCTCTATCCATGATTGCATGACAAAGATCGGTGGTTGACTTGAGTATAGAGTTAGAACATGTAAACAAGAAATGCGAAGCTGTTTGTTGATATATTTGCTGATTTTGATGCAAGATTGATTTTTGCGAGCATGGAAAGCTCTATCCATAATTGCATGACAAAGATCAGTGGTTGACTTGAGTATAGAGTTAGAACATGTAAACAAGAAATGCAAAGCTGTTTGTTGATATTTTTGCTGATTTTGATGCAAGATTGATTTTCGCGAGCCTGGAAAGCTCTATCCATGATTGCATGACAAAGATCGGTGGTTGACTTGCGTATAGAGTTAGAACATGTAAACAAGAAATGCGAAGCTGTTTGTTGATATTTTTTCTGATTTGAAGGCTAACTCGATGTTGTATGACCTGGTTATTTATAATGTTGAGAGAATGGAAACGTTATTTTGGGGATGCATTATTTGATGAACGGTATATCAGAGGTTGCAGCATTGTTGAATTACTTATTGTTTTCTTCGTTGATGCTCAAATTCCTTGGTAAGTTACGTTTCAAATCACTATTGGTATTAGTGGGATATTAACATTTTTTATCTTTTCAGAGCTTGAAGTTTCGTTGGCTATACACTGAAATCCTAAACGGAAAATTCAATATTTGATGTCATTTGTTTAATTTCGTTTGAATGATTCAGAGTAGAAGAGGAGAAGGATGTAGGGTACAGGATAAGCGTATAGAGAATATTATTAATTATTGGTTTAATACACAAAGGAAAATATTATAGATAACACGTCGTAGCATCCGTGATGCAAATAGTAATTAATTTATATTAGGAGTGTTTGACAATTCATCAGCGTGTTGAGCGCCGAGAGGCATCATGTAAGAAAAAAGAAAAACATTGGATACGAGAGCGGAGACTGGTTGAGAGGCAGAAGAAGGAAGTCAGTTTTGTGACAGATGTGGTAGAATGTGGATCGGTTGAAAAAGTGTAAAAAAAAGAAAATAGTTTGAAAAAAAAAAATAATATAAGTGTTGAATATTGATTTTGATGTTAATTTGTGTTTTAGTGACTTTATTGGTAACTGAAGAAAACCCGACATTGGTGTTCAACTTTGATCTCACATCTCAGGAGCCTCAATGCTCAAAAGTGCACTACCTATGGAGCTCATAGTTAATCAGCAGTTTCAGGGGAGATTATGGGTTGGAGTCCAAGGAGGGTTTAGTGGGTCGAACCAGACACAGTTGGAGGATTCCCACAGTCAGCTATACTGCCGTATGGTAGTATGGCAACTACTAAACATGTGTGCTGGGTCAGTGCATAAAGCATCACTCCCTGTACAGAAAAGGGATAGCAGACACCCACGGTCACTGTTGAATCGCGCTAATCATCGAAAGCTCAGCGCCACGACAACCACACTAATTTATCGCTACCGCATGAAAAGCACAAACCGGAGGGAATATAATTTGAATATTCATCAACGGCGTGTCTCCTCAATAAGAACGACCGTTGTGATTTCCGAAGGTACCATTTCACCTAAAAGATTGAAGAACCGTTGTCAAAAAAAGAATCAATCGAAGCAAAGCACAATAATAATGAAACAGAAAAGTGTGTTGAAGAAATTGGAAGTATGGTGAGAATCGATGTGGATTCGAACAACTGGAAGAACAAATAAATACGAAGAGTGAGATCTGAACCTAAGAAATATAAATATTAAATCCAATATATCAAATCCATTAAAGTAACGGAGCGTTGTAGGAGATTATATTAGTAATGTGGTGACAAAAAAAGTCAGTAGGGAACACCGAACCCAAATAAAAGTGATGAACTTCTAACACTGAAAAAATCACCCTAATAAAGAATTTAAAAAAAACCGAACCCAAACCGACTAATGTAGAATAGCGTAATTGAACGAGGACTATACATTACCAAACCTGTGACTGTGTTCTGAATATTCTGATCTGGCCTTTTCCTGGTCATGTTCTCTATAGAGACATACAGACATTCCCCAAACATATTTTTTTACATAATATATTATCGCATCATTTTAATTAAAAATAGCCACAACAAAAATAATGGTTTTCCTCTATTTGTAAATGCTTGCACATTTAACATCCACGGAACATCCAAACTTTTCCTTTCCATAAAAAGCTGTTCGGTTTAAAAATCCAATGATAAAAAACGTTGTTAGTTTCGTTTCCAATATCCACTACATTATCACCGCTCACGCCTCTAGGGCTACTTTCTTCCCCGAGCGTTCCGAGTCTAAAACATCAAAGAATATTTAAGAAGATGATCATAATTACACTTTTCAACGCACCTTTTTCCTTGCGTTTCCTTTCATGCTCTGGTTCATGTTCTGGCACATCGGGCAACCGTTCATCAATGTTTTCCTTTCCATCCTCCTCGCCGGCAACGAGCTCTTCCAATTCCGCTAGCACTTCTTCCTCGTCTTCCTCCGTCAGGACGCCGTTCAGCAGGGCATCGATCTCCTGCTGCTTTTCAATGCTTTCCCGCGTTTCGTCCAGTATCTGTTCGACTTCCTCAATCGAAAGGATTTCGTTCACCTTCTTCAGGGCTTCGTTGCCCACCTTAAGACCACTGACGACCTGAGCCTCTACCTGTGCAAATTCTATGTCCGAGGCTAACTTTTCGATTGTTTCTATTTGTGCATCGGCGTTGGTAAGCAGTTTCTCCTGATATTTTTTCTTGCGAAGCAGTGTTTTCGCTCGTCTGTAAAAAAGGCATCATTATCATAGGTACAATTTAAAATATTTTCTTGTGCAGAGCTCACTCTTTTCTTCCGGCTGCTAAACATTTCTTTGCAATTTCGCGATCTTTTTCTAGCTGTAGTTCTATTCGCTTTTGGTATTGTTTCAACTTGTCTCTCTGTTGTTTCAATAGCTTTAAAAAAGGGTCATAACGCTATTATAGTTTCATATTACTTTTTTTACAAAATACTTACCAGTACAGCTTTATCCTGATCAGTTACTCGGCTTACTTTTGATTTACTGTTGGATTTTCCAAACAAGTTGCCCATTATCAATCACAAGTGTGGAAAAATACTATGAAAATTGTAACATTAATTCAATTAATGTTTTGTTCAATGCAAATTGGATATGTACAAATGAAAAGCTGAATCATGAGTCAAAATAAATTTAATTTTTGAAGATTTTGTTTTAGTATTTATTTTGTTTTTCGTTTGTTTATAATAACAAACCCCTGGCAAATTTAACTACAGTGGAAAATGTGGTAATAGATCGGCCTTAGGCTGGTTCAAAACAACACGTATTTTTATAGGCCTTTTCATGTGACACTGCCGGGACTGCACTTGTTTACAACTGCTGAGCAAACAAAAGATATTTTAGTTACTAGATAAAGATTGTCGCTTCGGTTCCCTTTGTTCTGCTGTCCGAAACATGTGTGGTACATACCTGTCAAATCGTATGGATTTTTCTTCTTTGACATTTAGCTCCCCTATCCTCGCCAGCAAAAGATGTTCCGGACAGCGACGACAGCGACAATCTTTATCTAGTAACTAAAATATCTTTTGAGCAAACCGTTCAAATCCGACGCTGTCACTTTAATAGAAGAACTTGTTAGGTATGCAACCGTACAACACGTTACCATTAGTAACTATATCCAAACTAAATATGTATTACAATCTAAGTAGACTGCGTTGCTGTCATAATGAATTTTCCTCATTCGTATTCAAGTCATCTCCCAATAAAGCCGAACTTCTTTGTAGCTCTGCCTGTTTCATTAGGTTATGAGCCCAGAACGCTGACGAAGAAAGAAATTTCGAGGCGCTATTTTTCCTTGAAACCTTTTGCTTGTTGAAATGGGCGAAGAAAAGTTGTCCAAAAGTGGACCAATTTCGGCAACTGGAGGTTCCGAGTTGAGGTCTTGATGGAAGATAAAAATTTGCTGGACTGTCTGGAAAATGCCATCGAGAACGAGGAGTACGCAAGGGAACTTCCGGAAGACACAGCGGCGGTCAAAGCGAAGAAGAAGAAGAAACTCGAAGAGCGCGTGGCAAGAGACCGGAAATACAAGAATTTACTCATCCATCGAATCGCAGAAGATCAACTGGACTACATGAAGGACAAGCGGACAGCAAAAGAAGCATGGGATACTTTGAAAAATGCCTTTGAGCGTGTTGGCATCGCTGGAAAATTGTTTCTTAAGAAGCAGTTTCAAGAACTGCGTTTGAAAGAAGGCGAAAATGTGAAAGAGTACCTGCTCAAGTTTGAAAAATTGTTGCGAGAAATGAAGGCTGCTGGGGTAAAAATCGAAGAAGAGGATGTTGTTTGCCAGCTTTTATTGTCGCTACCGAAGTCCTAAGACGCGTTAATCACAGCTTTAGAAACGATCCAGCCCGGTCAGCTAACTCTGGAGTACGTCAAGAAAAGGCTGATGGACGAGTCTGCAAAACGGGTGAATCGATCAATCCATGAGGAAGGTCACAACGGTGAGTCGGTTTTCGCGGGGAAGAAGGTCAGTTTCAAGTGCTTTCAATGCGGCCGGTACGGGCATAAACGTCTGGATTGTCCTGAGTATCGACCTACAAGGGGAAGAAATCGAGAGAGAAATGGCAAGCCAAATGGAAAATCAATCAGGAAACCAAAAGAAAACGCGCACGTCACATGTGAAACGGAGATTTCGTTTATTGCTACCACGGGCAACGGTGCATTTTCAACGTCTACCCGCATAATCATTTACCATTCTTCGTACAGTTACAAATATAACATGGACATAGTTGATATCGTTACCCATTAACATTAAGTTCATCAAACAGTACATATCTATGGTAAAACAATTACCTCAACCGTAATCAATGAGGTTTACAGTCTACGAACCATAATCAATATAATACTGATAAAATCTTTCGTCCAAAAATGTATGAAGAAAATCGATTTTTCTTACGGTCAACATTCTTAACAACCCGTTGCTCATACAGTCCGGTCTACGAAAACCGTAGCCCCTATGGTCAAAACGTTATCAGACTATAGTACGATTATGGTCCAGTACCATTATCTTTATGGTTCAACGTGGAACGTAGACCGTTCTAATAATGGTTCAGCTGTCGTTTGGATTTATGCGGGTACTGCGGTATCCAACAGAAAAATTGAATGGTTCCTGGATTCAGGTGCTACAGAACACATGATCCGAGATAAGCATTTGTTCGAAGAGTTACATACACTAGAACGAAAAGTGTTCATTTCGGTAGCCAAGTCAGGACATGCAATTGTGGCAGAATCTGCTGGCACTATCCGTGTCGATATGGTGGTAGATGGCAAGAAGCAACCCGCTGTAGTGAAGGATGTCTTGTACGTACCTGAGTTGCAATGTAACTTATTTTCTGTTCGCCGACTCGAAGACAACGGAATGACTGTTAAAATTGCTGGAGGAAAAGTGACCATCAACAAAGACAACCGTGTTGTGGGCGTAGGACGTAGAACTGGTCAACTGTATGCCCTGGACATCTACTTCCGTGGCGTTATTGGATCTGCAAGCGTAGGTGTGGCAAGAATGAAGGACGATAGTTTCCAATTGTGGCATCGTAGATACGGTCATCTAGGAGAAGCGAATCTGAAGAACCTCTGGAAACATCAGATGATCGAGACAACAGTAAATATTGAAAAGTTCCCTGATCGATGTTTGTGTGAAGTGTACAACAGGTAAGCAGACACGACAGCCTTTCGACGACGTTGTGGAGCGACGTTCATCTCGTCTGTTGGAACTCATACACTCCGACGTGTGTGCACCGTTCACTCCAACCACGTGGAATGGAAAGCGCTATTATGTATCGTTTATGGATGATTATAGCCACTTCACGGTGGTCTACCTACTGGCATCAAAAGACGAGGTTCAAGAAAAGTTCATGCAGTATTGTGGGCTGGTGACGTCATTCTTTGGCACAAGAGTGTCGAGGCTGCGGTGTGACAACGGTGGAGAGTTTACAAACAAATCATTCAAGAAATGTTGCCGCACGGAGGGGATTCAATTGGAGACAACCGTACAGTGAATCAGAGTCTGAGAGTCTGCTGAAGGTGTCCGGTCAACAAACGACACGATGATGGTTTTTGCATTGAATGCAGAGGCGTTCGTAGAGGACCTACCTTCATCTATCGGCGGTCTGAAGAAGCGAAGCGATTGGTGCTACTGGGAATCCGCTATTAAGAGTGAGCTGGCATCCCTACAGAAAAACGAGACGTGGGACCTCGTAGACAAACCAGCTGGAAAGCACCTAGTGGCCTGCAAGTGGGTCTTCAAAGTCAAGCGCGACGAGAACGGTAACGTGGACCGCTACAAAGCGCGTCTGGTTGCGAAAGGGTATTCGCAACGGAATGGATTCGACTTCGACGAAACGTACGCGCCCGTAGCCAAAATCACCACTGTTAGAACGCTTCTATCGGTGGCTAATAGGAAGGGGTACCATGTCCATCAGATGGACGTTCGTACGGCTTTCCTCAACGGCATATTAAAGGAGGAAATATATATGCGTCAACCAGAGGGTCTGGCGAGTTCGGATTCAAATCTTGTTTGCCGGCTGAAGAAATCATTGTACGGTTTGAAACAAGCACCGAGGAGTTGGAACGAGCGATTCCATTCATTTGTGACGGAGCTCGGATTCAAGCGATCCAGTGTGGATACGTGTATCACTTGAGATACAAAGGATCTGTCGTCTATTTGTGTATTTGTTGCTGTATGTCGACGACATTATCCTTGTCTCTGACCAAATACATCTGGTGACCAGGTTCAAAAGACGACTGTCGGAACAGTTCGAGATGTCCGATATGGGAGAGTTAAAACTCTTTTTCGGCTTGAAAGTGGATCGTAAAACAAGCGAAGGTACGATGAGGATCAGTCAACTAAGTACATAAGCGATCTGCTTCAACGGTTTGGCATGGGCGATTGCAAGCCGGTGGCGACTCCGCTGGAACCAAACTTGAAATTGGGAAACGGGAAGGAGCATGATGTGATAAAGAAACCATATCCAGCTTTCCACGCTAGCCATAATGGCGACTGCTATAAATAATTCTGACAGTAACTGCTTCCGACGCCTAAATAATTTCGACGCTGAATGGTATCCCAGTAACCATTTGACTTTGTTTATTTACTGATGGTAGAAAAAACGATCAGCAATTGGTGTAGGAGCCGTTCTATTTTATTAATTGCAAAATTTTATAATTTTAGGTCCCAGCGTTAAAACATTGAATAGTTCAAGTACGGCAAGGAGTCACAGAGCGTTCACACAAAGAAGTTAGAAATACACCAATCTCGATTCTCAGCCATTGAATATTTTACTATGGAGTGTTTCTGAAGCACGGAATCATTTCGACTTGCAATCCGAATGGAATCATAAAAGTTTCTAAAGCCGAAAAGTCGCAAAAAAGACGACACATTCTGTCAAAAATACAGCAAAACCGCACAAGATCGGCTTGAAAAAACTTGTGGTACTCCCCTTGTTGCGATCCAATTCCGAATCAATTAAAATGTCTCTGAGGCCGGATTTTAACGTTCGGTGCTTCTCCTGGTGTTGAAACCAATCTTTTACTGAAACTGCTGTAGTTTTCCAATATTCCCTGCTACTGACACAAGGAAAAAAAGCCCATTCCCTCAAGATCGCACCGTCAAGTCGAGATTTACAGTAAACTGTCACTGCACAGGAAAATGGTTAGGAGAATGTTGAGAATGAGAAAAAATGGGAATATTAATATAAGATCGATAACATAATAGAAAAAAATAATTCCCTGGGCTTTGGATTATAATTCCCCACAAATATTGATATATTCTAGGAGAATTGTAATCTGTGCTGGTAGGAGTCTACGAACTGGGGTTGGAATCTATTTGAATACACATGAAGAAAGTGGTGTAGATTATGGGAATTGAATTGTAAGTTAGTATACTCCTATTCGGTTTCCTCAATGACCGACAGGGTGCGTGCTACATGTCGCGGATAGAAGCTAAGGGAGGTGTGGTATAATTCGACTGAATTTATTGAATAAAGAGCCTTTTAATAGTCAGTCAATTGTGCTTAGCCTCCTATTGTGTTGTAACTGAATAATGTCAAAATAGATAATCGATACAGACACCTCTTTTCACAACAATCTATAATTCATTTGAATGTATTCAACATTGGCTCCGTAGCTTAATGTCCTATGTGACATAGTTTTGAAGATACTATTTAGCTGATCCAAGTCTAGCATCCTGTACTAGAGAGTTACTTTAGAAGAGACTTCTCATAATTTTATCGTAGTCAACGTTTATGTTAAAAATAAGTTATAAAATGGAGTGCTCATTATTTCCTGCTAGATCAGTTACAAGACAACGTGGACCACATTGAGGAAAAATTATTCAATAAATCGATATTATCGTCGAAAGGCCCAGCTATGCTGTAACCAAATTAATCACTTATTATATAAATCTCTAACTGAAATTAGAAAAACAAGCTACTTAATTAAATCCGACTGATATTAAATATAACACTACACTAATTTGAGAATCCCATTTAAAAGAACCTCATAAATAATAAAATGACATTTACTAATATCCATTCTTTTCATTATTTTCGTCACTATCTAACCCGATCTCAACTATAATAAATTATGATGGAGCTTCGAAATTGAGAAGACTCCGAGCCAACACCAAATGCAGCATGATCCTACTAATATCGTCAGGAATCGGAAGAATCTGAAATCTGGTAAACACTTATTAAAGCTAATAAGTGGTAAGTAGATAGAAAGAATACATACATGGTAAGTGCAAATAACTTATAAATTTATCATATTTTTATTCCATTGCGTAAATGTATATATCATATGTGTTTACTTTGTAAATGATAACCGTACTTTGTTTATATATATGCACATTTGTGAAAAACGTACATATATTTCTGTGAGTGTGTGTATATTATATCAAAACAATAACCTAAAAATTGATTTAGGAAATAGGTGGAAAATTATGCTGAAGTGTTGTTTAGGATGGTTACTGAGAAGTGCAAAATATAGTTGATGTAAAAATTGATGTAGCGGTGTTGGCGTGAAGTGAATTAAGTGAATCGACTCATCAAAACACACGACTGCAATATATGTTCAACAAAATCGTAAGCAGTGACTTATATACTTATTAATACTATGTTTGCACTACGGCCTGAATAACATGTTATTCAAATTATCGACAAAAGAAAGCTCATCAAGATAGCCGAATAACATGTTACAAGGCCCTAGTAAGAACATAGTATAAGTCGTGACGTGAATTTGGAAAGGTTGAACGGAATTATGAACGAAGATGGTGCCGACGATTTAGTAATTTGGTTTTGATCGTTTGGTGATTTTTCGGTGACTTGTTTCTGAGGCTGGTTTCCTGCTTAAGGGAGTTAAGATAGTGGAAAAGTTGTGAATGTGAAGAAAGGACGATACGGTGATAGTGACCGCAATAATTTTCGGTGATCATGATGACTATGTTAACATTAACGTAATGATAGTAGGTGAATATGATGCGTGATTTCATTGCTTATACTGAGTGAAATGATTCGTAGTGGCAGAAAAACTTATATACTTTTGTAAAGGTAAAGAAGAAGAAAAGAGTGATGTTGATATTAGTGATGGTAGTTTCACAATACTAAGTGCTTATAATGATGGGGGTGGGCTGTTATACAAATCCTTGTTTTCATCAACACGGCCCATAACAGTGACCACATGAGCAACATCGCTTAGGAACTTCTGTGTGATGAAAAACGGGAGGCTCATAGAAGCCAGTATGGGCGGGGTACAGTGTAGATTAATAGCAAGGGACAGCTGCCATTGTAACCACCAAAAAAAAAAAAAAAAAAAAAGATTACATAATAGAAAAAAATAATTGCTATGACGAAACAATTTCAAACTAATTTCTTATATAAAGCTTTGAAACATCTTCTCGGATTTGTAAATGTTAAATATATTTAAGGCAAGACTAATTAAAACGATGTGCATTAGTACACATGTCAAACAAATGTGCGAAGGTTGTATAATAAACATACCAAGCCGTCCATGTTTGTTACTACATTTATGTGAATAATGCGCTCATCCGGTCCACGTGGTACATCCGGAATGTAATCGGCCGATCACAAAAACATCAATAGAACCCTTTCTGTTAGCAGTTGCAGAATACCCAGGAATCTAATGGGTGGCTGATTGCGAGAAAATCTTCAATTCGTTGTAATATTCACGACAATCAGAATCAGCGACACACCTGGAATTCAAAAGTCCTACAAATGAAGCCATTGGGTCGATGGAACCTGGTGGCGGTGACAGGCAGCACTGGAACTTTCGGACTACCGTTATTTTCTATGTGGATCGTGTTTATCAGGTTCAGCGATACAACCGTTATGCAATCAAGTCACTAACGCAAGCAAAATTATTCCGAAAATAAGGGCACGCAATAAAGGTCTTAACAAAATCCTTGTTATCTCCACAACATGTATTAGCATCTTGCACATACGTCAAATGAAAATGTTCATGCTTCCGTCCTAAAATATACGAATGTTTCTATTAGACAATAACCATTTTTTACCGTTTCAAATGCAAATTGCTTTTTCTGCTTTCATCAAATAAACAACGTGAAATTGTTGCTGTGATACCATTAAGCGTCGGTATCAATTCAGCGTCGGAAGCAGTAAACGTCAAAATGATTTATAGCAGCCGCCATTATGGCGAGCGTGGAAAGCTGGATAGGGAACTTATCGGCTGTTTGACGTACCTCGCCAAGGGGTGTCTCACAGCCATCGATGGCAGCGAATTTCAATCGAAATAAAGTCGATTTTTATCAGAAGGTACTATTTGATCAATACTGCAACACACCTTCTACGACACTGAACTGTAATTTTTGTCTAAGCAACCATGAATTGTGCACGTTACCAATGACATCAAATGCGTTGTTTATTTTTCCATCAACAAATCAGTGGGCATGATTCCTGATTCATCCATTATTTTTTGCACTAATTATTAATTAACTGTTTCTTTATTTCAGCCTTTTGTTACAAAAGTATTCTTCAAGACGGCATCATCGCATTCGCTTGGTTGAATTGTTAAAACAAATACGGAAACTATAGTGTTGAATATAATATTGCATACATGTTTAGCTGCCGGCGGCTGTAAATATGATATTTTTTTTCATCGGATTCTCAATCATCAGTATGTATACAATTTCTGAATTCCGAATAAATATGTTCTTACATTGTTCCATTGTGGAAACTTATGGGCGTTATCTTCCATATTCTAAATCGCTGCACAAAGATATATTTTTTATTTTCGGATTACCAGGATCGTGGGTATTTCGACAGCAGTTCAGTTTGGTCTGAGAGTAATGTAGGATTCAGAGACAAAGTTGCTCAAGATGACTATACAGCACCCACTGGCGCTTAAACACTCACTTAAAGCCGAGCTTAAAGCATCAATTTGGGACTCTGGATGTCAGTTGATAATACAATTGACTCAAACATTTCTCATAGTTCACGGGGAGAGATGGCATTGAGACAATTTCAGCCCAAATAAAATGAACTCTCTATCATTCCATTGAGTAACGACCACTCCAATATGAAAAGATGTAGGCTTCCAGGAATTTTCTTGTAGAATCAGCTTTAAAAAAGATCCTAAAGAAAATCATGAATCAGTTCCATACAATTAATTGCAGGAAGCAAGCCAAGATATTTGGAAGCGTTGGTACCTCGGTTGGTACTGTCCATTTTACGGTTGAGAGCCAAAAACCACGTATTTCGTTACGAAAAACATGACCTTGCTTGGATAGCTCTATGCCTTCTCTCGGTTCCAGCTTCAAAAAGTCTAGCAAATGCAGGCGTTTCCTCATTCTATACGGTACTTCGGCAATCACTGTCACTGTTCGATTTGACAGGTGGTATATTTTGGTATATTCGTCGCGTTGCTAAAATCAGCTATAGGTCTAGGAATAAATTCGATTTACATCGAAATAAAGTCACTTCGGTTGCTTGGTTCATTTCCAGCAAATAAATTCAATTTATTCTATGTGAGACACCCCTTGTACCTCGCCCTTTCGTCACGATCGGCGACGGAAACGGAAAATTTGACAGTTAGCCCATATATTTTCTGTCAAATTTGCCGTTTCCGTCGCCGTTCCGTTGTATTGCGTAAAATCAGCAGTGATTCAAATCGTTCGGAGCTGTCAGTTTGAATATGAATCTGAAATATGAATTTTCCCACCCCATAAAAAATCCTCTCGACTTTTCCCCCGACTAAATCGGTTTTCGTCGGTCAGATCGACCTATCTTGTTCCCGACGAATTTATAAATTGTTTCACCGAGCATTATGGAATTTTTACACGCCAAACGAAATTGGTAGACGGGATGATACGAAATCTGCCGACTATAAACAACTTAAGGGTCTGTTCAAATGCTACGTAACGCAGTAGGGGGTGGGGGGTTGTCTAATTTTTATTACGATTTGTTACACAAAATATAGGGGGTGGGAGTCCTTTGAGATATTGTTACGCGTAACAAATCAATTGCATAGAGAAAAAATATTTAAAATGAAAAAAAAGTTATTATCTTCAAAATAGCATAAAATCTTCAATGAATAATAATTTATTGTATCGTGTTTTAAATTCTACCACAAAAAAGATTTTTTTTTAAATTTGTATTTTTTACGCGTTACGCATAGGGGTGGGGGTATGTACAGGGGTTAGACAAAAAGGTTAAGATAGGCAAAATTTTGTCGAAGTTCAAACAAGGGGTGTCTCACATAGATTGAATTGAATTTATTTGCTAAAAATTAACCAAGCAACCGAAGCGACTTTATTTCGATATAAATCGAAAATATTTAGAATCAAAAGTTGGTTTTAGCAACGCAGCGATTATATCACCTGTCAGTGATTGTCAAAATATGACTAGCACAGAGTTACAGGAATTTGTGAAGTGTCGTATTCCAACCGAAAACGGCTAAATGGAATCCGCTTTTGAATAGCGGTGCGACACTTCGTCTCTAAATTCGACAACAAACTGACGGTGCAGTCCTTGCCGTCGCTACTCAATCTCATGACCACACCACTGACACCACTACCATCACGTCCGGCGTCGGCATCGATGCGCTAGCATTGCAGTTCCCTGCCGCGCAACCTCTCGCAGCCTCTCATAAGCCAACGATTCATTTTCTCTCGCATAAACGAATTATTGGTTATTTTGAACAGTAAATTGGGGCTCATGGAACATAGCTTCATTAAATTGGAATGACTGCTTCGTAATATTTTATATGTTATCCGCAACCACAGAATCACATTATATGATTGAAACTAAAAATAGTGATTATAAACTAAAATCGTTCTCCATCAACTATGAATACTACATGAAGTTGTTATGAATACCGATAGAAAGAGCAGGAAAGTGCTACGTGCTATCCGGGCTAAACATTGTTTTGCAGAATACGTGAATTCTGTCTGGCCATAGCACAGGCGTCCTCACCTGTAACCCAGATTCCAAAAAAATGAAATCTCGCGTAACTTTTCAAAAGGACCTAAGTAACAATTTTGAAAAAATCGAGTTTTCCACTGCTATTGATGACATTTTCACTTATCTATATGTCATATAAACACCAATGCAAAATTCTTGAAATGCGCTGAAAAAAATAGAAATCTTTAAAATGACCAATGTGCAATCGCAATGATATTGAGTTCGGTTGTTACATTGGACGTTTGTTTATAAGAACATGTAAAATGTCCAATGTAACCACAAGATCAGAAAATTTGGAGAAAGCAGATAAGTATTTTTGATTTGTTCGTATAACACTTGCAGCAGATTGTTATCAAAGTATACACTATCACATGACATACCGCTTGAAATTTACCTGCTGTTATTTAGTCAATCCTTATATTACATCGAACCACTCCATTAGCCACCTACAAAACCCCAGAATAAAACATGAGCATCATTATACATCAATTTACACTCATTGCTTTTATATACTTATGTGTGCTTATGTCTCGGCTTATGCATACAGAGTCTCCAGCTAATGGAAAACTATTCATGCCTGTTCACTATTCAGACTGAGCTCGATTACCTAATGAATAGTACTATGATGTCAACGTTCAGAGAATGATGTATATAACATTTCATATCAAGATTGTTAAAGGTCGTAGTCTAAATAGGTTGTAAAGATGAAAACCAAACCAAGTTTTAAGTTCTGTTGTAAAATGCCTTAAATACCGACACCATAGATATATTCTTATACAGGATTGTAAAAAAACTGGCATTGCGGGCTGGATGTGTATCTAAACAAATACGTTAAGGAATAGATTATTGAAAAACGCATAAATACGTCTAATAAATAAAAGCACAATCCAAGGGTAACGACAAAAGTTTGTCGAAGTTGAAAATTCCGAATAGACGGAACATGCCTTAAAAAAGTCGACAAAACCCACACAAGATATGCCTTCTTTTGTAAGGGATATGCAGTCTTTTTCGGCTTGGAAAAACTTGTGGCATTCCCCTTGGCACAATCCGTATTTCATTTAAGCCAGCCCTATGAAAATTGGCTATTGATTTCATTATCTTAAATTATGAACTTACTTTGTTGTCCTAAGCATAGTTATCCCGCTTGCATAATCCTACAGCACTAAGCAATGCATGTCCAAAGGTCACCTGAATTGAATAGTTTTTTTTTTTTCAAATTATATTACTTTTTAAATAATAAATGGCATAAACTCACCTAGGAATCAATGAATATAAAAGATTTTTTATAAACTTATAGTAAGTCCGAAGAGTCCGAAGTACGAATTTGTTTTTGTTTTCATGTTTTGTTACTTCAGTCGTTTGACTTGGATGCCAAATAAAACGTCTTATATGACACTGAAAAAACAAATATTCTGAAATTGTACATTGGTCATTGTGTGAACATTGAGTTATATTCAAAGTAATGAAATAAAGTAAGAAGCGTATATACAATGGTAAATGGATTTTTTTAATATTTCACTATTACTGTGATAACTTCAACAATCATCTTCAAAAGAGTGTCTAGATGAAATTTTCATTTCAGATAATTTAAAAGGTTTTAAACGTCCAATGTACAATTTCGGAATACAAAAAGCTTCACTGTCACATAAAACGTTAGAACTATCAGGCATAGAGAGACGACCGAAGTGACAAAACAAATCAAAAATAATAAAATGTTACTTCGGTCCTTTAGTTTGTATGTAGGATTTTTAAAGTTTTGCTTTTTGGGTTTCGGTTCTGGTTTTCTGGTGAGTAAGAATGAAATTACATTGTAAAAAGAAAATACAAATTTCAGTATTTCAGGACGGCTACATACTACTTACTACAGATTAAAACATCAATATGTTTAATCGCAGTAAATGATTATCTGGATGTGCCAAAAGGTGTACCTTATATTTGATATTGCTACCGCTTTCTGCCAATGAACAGGAAGATCAAGGAATGGAAGATCCATGAATGTTTTAAGTGTTCCCAAGAGTAAGTAGAATCTTAGCAGCTAAGGGCCTATTTCTTCACCTCCGCTTAACTCTTAAGCAGTGCTTACCCATACGCTTAAACTTGGCTTAAGCACTAAGCGGAGGTGAAGAAATCGGCCCTAAGTATCTTGAAGAATCCAATAGCTTTTAGGTGTGCGGCAATATGTAAGTGTAATGCCTTTTGTAAATGTGAAATAGCTACGGAAATGCTTGATCGGTGCAAAAATGAGAGATCTGGTAATATAGTGAAACACGAAACCTTGATAAAGACTCATATGCGAATCTTCTTCTTCTGCTCTGGCTCTACATTCCAACTGGAACTTGGCCTGTTGAGTATTCTATTAGCTTTTCCTCAGTTGTTAATTGAAGGCTTTTTTATGCCCGCCATTGTATGAGTATCTATGTTGTGTGGCTAGTACAGTGGGTAAACTATGCTTAGGGACTGAGAATCAAACTCGTTATTTCCGGCAATCCTACGCCTATGCTCGCAAGGCTAATTGGAGACCCTATGCTAATCTGCAGAATTGACTTCTTTGGTATGAGATTTGATTGAAAATGTGTGGATATCATATACGTCGCTTTCAGATGCATTAGATTTGGAATTACCTGTGGTTTCTATGCTTAGTTTAATTTTGTTGTGGATCGTGAACCTTCTGTACTTATTTATGAAATCGATAAATGAATTTGCAGTTTGGTATTAATCTCAAAACAACATCCTCAACAGCATAATACATCTTATGAACATCAATTATTCACAAAAAATCAAGATGACCAATGTAACAACAACGAACATCAAACGTCTTAAGTAACAAGACCAATGTACAGCTCAAAAACTCAAAATGTCCTATGTGACATTTTCTTTGTTATTATCTTAAATACAATATAAATCATCATGTGGTTCATGGCTGTAGAGAAATATACTACTCTGTTTGTTCATAGAACTAATAGAAGCGAAAAATATCGGTTCAATTTGAAACAATATTAAAATATTGCATTTTGCCTTGAAACCAAGGGGTGTCTCACATAGATTAAATTGAATTCATCTGCAGAAATTAACGAAGTAACCAAAGCTACTTTATTTCGATTTCAATTGAGTTTGGTTATAAGATCAATTGCTGATTTTAGCAACGTAACGTATAAACCATCTGTCAAATCAAATGATGCCACTGATAGTAAACAATAAGTATTATGGAAAGAAAATGTGAACTATCAGAGAACGTCTATAAATTACAGCAAACAAAGAAAACATGCTCATTGCTAACCCTTAGTTAGAGTGATAGTACCAGATAGTTACACCATTGTAACATTAATAAGATATTAATAAGTTCTTTTTGGGGGCCGTGTTTTTACCTGGGTTTCATATTAATAAGCTTAGCGCGAAGAGATTAAGCAGGAAGCAAGATGCTCTTCCACTTCACGAAAGTAGATGTTGCACATATGTATATGATATAGATGTTATCCCCAATTTCAGCCGAATTCCAATAGACGAAACTTTTATAATTTCTTGGGCTTAGTGAATAAATCTAAATCTAAGCTATGAAGGCCAGCTGTTACATCCCACATCATACGCATTTCTTCAGTTGTAGAACTAAGGTTGTGGTAGCAAGTGCAGAAGCCCGGAAATGACTCGGGTACCTAATACGGGTTATGAACATCCAAGTATTTCTACATGGGATCAGAGCATATTATAATAAAGTCTTTTACAGGATGACGAATATAACATCTGTGCTGTAATTATTCAAATCCAAGCTCGAAGTCAACAGAATAATAAATTTGTAGGCAACGAGCAACAACAGCTTAGTTCTTGTTAATATTGCTGAACGCAATAAAATTTCCAAAGCTATTTTCCTTGTAAATCATCTCGGCAAGGGTTTGTTTATAATCTGAAATAAACAATGAATATATTATTACATAATGTAAAGAAAATATTAAATTAGAAATCATATCCATTTTCTTGTTGGTCAAAAAATAAACAACTTGATGTCATTGGTAACTTATAAAATCCACGCTTGCTTGGACTAAAAATACAGTTCAGTGTCGCAGAAGGTGTGTTGCAAAATTGATCAAGTTGTAGCTATGAATGCCATTCGCTTCAAATCGAATTTATTTCGATTCAAATTCGCTGTGATTGTTAACGGTGAGACACCCCTTGATTGAAACTTTTCGTTTCGTCACTGAAACCGTTGACACTTGTCTTCAGCGACTGCTTCCGCGATAGAGCATTTGCATATTTCATTCACTCATACATCTATATTGCTGTCAAAATGTGCATTTGACAACTAAATTTTCAGCCAAAAGCTCTATTTTTTGACACCGGTGCACTCACACAACTAATCGACATCAGTTGTCAAAAAATCAGGAGTACCAACTTGACCACTATCTCCTTGTCGCCGAGTCTGGCGCTGAGTGCTCGGCGCGGAAACCCAAAGGTGGGAATAAAATTTTGGGGCTTATGCGCAATATGTTTTGCCAACCTTCAACCTCGTTTTTCTCGAAATGAGGGAATTGTTACTTAGGACCTATTGAAAAGTTACGCGAGAAATGCTTTATGTACTGTGTATTATTTGTAGCAATTTCGTCCAATCCCTGATACGTTGCTGCATTTAGATTTTATCTGCTGCTGCCCCACACAATTATTTTCCTAATACACATCAGAATAGAAGAACCGGTGCATTATTACCACCGACGAACCGACGTGTCACTGGCGCTCTCTGATTGTCCCACACGGTCCCACGGTCATTCGCTTTTGCGGGCGATCGCTCCTGTCAAATGACCTCAGACACAACTCTGCTGAAATATTAATACACGTAGGTTGGTGGCTGAGCTACGAAAACTTCGCGAGCCATTATGGGGGTGGCGGTAGTGTTCGATGATTTTTCATCATGGCGTCGTGGGCAGCAAATTTGAATTATTTTCCATGGGGTGACACGTCGGTTCGTCGGTGTTATTACCTAGTGCATTCGGCTTCGGGGTAGGTGGATAAATTAAATCATTTCATGAAACATATCAGAAACCCCCGCTTTGATTCGTATTTTGAAGTCTGGACAGAAGACACCACACTATCTACTTATGACAATTTACACTACTCGCAGATCGAATTGAACCGGAGACGAACGATTGCCGATCCTTGATTGATCCGTTAACGAAAATTCGTTTTAGCAGTAGCAGTAGTTTAAAAAATGAAATCTAATATTCAAGTATTTCTACACATGAGCTACGTCAGAGATCAATCACGGATACTTTCGGAAACGAGGAAACCATGCGAATTACCATACAAAAATGCTGCCAAATATGAATGGACAATGAGGCCAAAGAATATGAAAGTTGTGTTTAATATCACATTTACGGCAGCCGCATTTGCGAAACCGTAGATTGAGTATAGTTTCAGTAGGATTTTCTCATTAATCATCAAAGCTAGAGATAGTATCGTCCGGAAGAATACTTCAACATCCAAAACCTAAAATTAGAATACAGTTTGTTATTGATTTAAATAAATAATAAAGGTTATCTGAAATAACCTTTATTATTTATTTAAATCAATAACAAACTGTATTCTAATTTTAGGTTTTGGATGTTGAAGTATTCTTCCGGACGATACTATCTCTAGCTTTGATGATTAATGAGAAATGCTCAAACTTAATTGTTGATAGAAAAATAAACAAGTCGATTGATGTCATTGGTAACATGTGAAATCCACGTTTGCTTGGATTACAATTACAGTTCAGTGTCGCAGAAGGTGTGTTGCAAGTTTGATTAAATCGTACCATTTCATTAAAATCATTACAAATCGACTTTATTTCAATTGAAATTCGCTGCCTTCGATAGCTGTGAGACACCCCTTGAGTTCAAATTAGCCTAACTTTGCGTAGAATGATCCGATTTCGATGAAACCGGGACCTTCGGACGCGAAAACTCTTCTAGTATACTGTCCCAATGCAAAACCTCAGATTGGCCCTTGGCCACCGGAGATGTTCCGGGTTTTCCGATGATATGTTAAAAATGCATTTTTTTTCTTCTGCTTGTCGTTTTATCTGACGTTTACTGCCATCACATTTTATACTCTCCCTGGAAACTAGAACTAATAAGCTGACCAATGCTGGCTGCAGATCGAAAATTCGTTTGTTACACGCAAAGATATGGTCATTTTCGTAAAATCGGTACGGGATTGGCCATACACCCTGAACAAATGTCACTTTCGCAGAACACCCGGAACCTGTTACAAATTGGCCAGAGAGTCTTACAGTCACCATAATGTATCTTTAATAAAGATCCTTTATTCATCGTCTTCGGAAAACATGAATTTTGACACCCATATATGCATAGTTCCAGACGGTGCCAAAACCGGCCCCTCCTGGAAGGCCCTTGGAACCTGCTATAAGGGTGGTAGTGGACACTATCATTCTGGAAATGTTTCTGTAATCATCGTTTCGCAAAGCCATGAACATAGATACCCATATTTGCAATATTCCGATCAATTATCATTTCATTATGTTCCCGGAACCGTTTTTACGGAAATGGCCATATCTCTGCGTAGTTTTGTTGGATTCTCGATCTACAGCCACCATTGGCCGGCATATTAGTACTAGTTTTTGGAGAAAGCATAAAACATGATGAAAGTAAACGTCACATAAAATGACAAGCAGTGGAAAAATGCATTTTAAACATACCTTCGGAAAACCCGGAACATCTACGGTGGCCAAGGACCAATCTTAGGTTTTGAAGGAGGGCAGTATAAGTAAAAAGCATCCGGTTTTGATGGTCCTGATTTGATCGAAATCGGATTATTGTACGCAAAGTTATGATGATTTGAATTTCGACATAATTTTACCTATCTCAACCTTTTTGTCTAACCCCTGTATATAATTTTGGTTTCAGAACATGATTAAAGGCCTATTATAACAAAGCTTTTAAAATCTCTCCGTGTAGTTCACTTTATACCACGTGGGCATCATTCTAGTACTGCAGCAACGCAATGCATGTCAAATTTGGCAGCTGACAGATCAGTGTAAAAGTTTTGCGTGCAGTTTTTCATTTTCTGTCGCCGCTTGCTAGCCAGGAGGTTTCTTTTCGTAGTTCCGCGCAGGAGGCAATATTTTCGGTGGCGAGACAAAATTTTGTTAAACAAGACGGACCGTAACCGTAATGACTTAAGTGGACGTGTGTAAAATGTGAAAAATAATCTTAACAGGTAATTGTGCCGTGCGGGAAATTTCCTGGAACTCCCTGTCTGAAGTGTGTGACATTGAGAAGAAGAAGAAAAGCTGAGAGTCAACGCACAAAGCGAAGACATTTTTGTGCAATCTTTCTCGGTTGAGGAAACGTTTTCGATTTTTGCAAAAATCCCTGCTTGTAATCGTGTGCGTGTATGTAAAAAGGTAATGAGAGAGTTTGCGTTTTTGGTTTTTGGGGCCATCGCAAACAAGAAGATTTGAGTGAGGAAGATTGCGCACGGTGGGAAAAAGGTGGACATCTGAAGGCCATAATTTATTGCAATTTTTAAATTAATGTTGCATTCATCCACCGCTATAAGATCTACTTGGGTAGCTTGCAGAAGGCTCTGTTGAAAAACAGGTCAATAATTATTTCCAGTTGGAAAATTCAGCTCTTGAAAAAAGTTTGAGCATATTCGCATACCTACAAATGAATTTATCTCAATTTTGTTTGGTTTTTATTGTGACAAGTTATCATATAAAAAATAAACAGAATAATAGTTGACGATAAATGAGAGAGATAAATCACGCATAATTGTTACAAGCCACGAAAACATCATTGCATCCGGGATACAAGCGCAAAGAAGAAAAAAGTTCAAGTTATCGTTCTTAATGTGTCTTTAGATTCATTTCTTGCTCACGCATTTCAATGCCCAAAATATGACTTAATGCGAAATTTGAGCTCAATCTCTAATCTGTCTCTAATCAATCAGTTTTAAAATTTCTACCCATGTGCATATAACAAAATATCGAAAACCTTTTTTATACCAAGTGAATTGAAATACAATTACAGTTTTAGATTTTTCTCAGAAGATACAAAAAATATCAATTTTCAAAAAACTCACGTTGCGCATACGTTTACTTAACCAAAAATATCCCTTAAATTGATTAAAATGCAATTTCGTGAGTTATAGAATAAAGAGGGCCGGGCTTCATATTTTGCAAACTCGACTCGAATCCTATTCATAAGTTATTACAATTTAAAACCGGACCCGAACCGACAATTTTTTACATTCGTCAATCCGAATTATTTCAATTATTGAATCCGACCTTGTATGGTTTGATACATCAATTTCGTCATAACTTAGTGATCAATCTCAGGTAATCAATTAGGCTTTACCCCCTTTTCAAATGCAATTTGTTGCGAGACAATCGGATAAGGATTACTATGAGAACAAATTGTCTAATAATTTTACTTATTTTTTGTGCACATACATACATACGGACAGACAGACATTGTTCTCGAGCGTTCTGCAAAAAGTTTTTTTAGTTCAATGATAGCCTTTTGGTACAACTTTGTTGTACGAGAAAGGCAAAAAGTATGTTTTTCCTTAACATGTTTGTTCAATCTTGCTAAGACTTTAAATGTTGACTGATTTCGCCCATCTTTTTCCACTGTGCAGAAACAATTGATATAAGAAGAAAAAGTGATTTCCTTTCGTTCGAGCGCGAGCATTTTCACCTCATCATCGTTTTCGTCGTCTTCACCAAAATATATTTTCATTCATCAAAGACTATGTTCATTCTGGTAATTTATGGGTGTGAAGTTGGCCTCTCTACGGATAAGTGACTTTAAGTGCGAGGTGAAGGTAATTAGTGAAGAACTCTTGCTTTAGTGATTACTTTGAAAGTGTAGTGCCGCGTAGGATATTTCTTACGGTGTGAAAGAGTCGCACCTCATCTGGCCTAGCTAGGTTGAGAAATCAATCCAACGACTCCGGTGCACTCGTCGAAGAACCGGAAACAGCCGCCGTAGCCGTGGTGGCGGAAGAGGATAACCCTGGGAGTCCTGGTGCTGGTGGACGATGCCAATGTTGTCTCAATTTCAAATGAACTTTCGAGCGTTCCTAGTGCTGGCATCGAAAATATGGACCTGCATCTGCTACATGTTCAACCGGCAGGTTAGAGCGGTAAGTGTCATTGTGAACGATAGATACCTACTTCATCTTCATCCCCACTCCCGACCGTCTTAGCGATTATAGCGAACATGAAGTTCATTGCAAGCTTTTACACGAACCGGCAGCAAAATCAGCAGTTTGCATGACATAGATTGCATTTGGTAACAGGTATAGTGTGCATTGTTGGCTGACAATAAGGTGTTTGGACAACAAGCCATATTTCTTAATATAAAGTGACTTAATTTCAAAGGTCATACATCTAATGTTATTGGAAATTATGGGTACCCTTCAACAACACATGGGCCGAGACCTATGGCTTAAAATTCTGTAGAAGGAAAAGTGTGACCAGACCAAGCATTTTTCGTCGGAAAATGTCAACGGCACCGTCTGGCATCGAACCCAGGACCACAGTCGATGAACAGATGCTAGGTGGGAAAATTGTATTTTTGACATTAAATTTTGTTCAGTGTCTAGCGTATGGGTAAAAGCTGGTACATAATAGAGCATTCGATTGTTGAACCGATTGTACCGCCCACAGTGCCTAGTAGGAGGCGCTCAACAGAGTACTTTCCCTGCAATTGCAAGAACTTGCCGATCTTTTTGGTGATCTCCCAAATCTTGGAAATCGATGGAACATGTTACATCAAACGTTTGTACTTCTTGCCTCAGCAAAAGTAGTACGAGAAAGGCAAAAAAGTTTTTTTTCTTTTTTTTTTTTATTGATCTTTATTATAGAGGTTTGCAGCCCTGGGCTGGCTCACCTCTTAAAAGCAAAAAAGTTCATGATTGCATTGGGTCTAGCAACATTTCCGATTCCAGCAAACCAGAAACTTATACTATTGGGGATGAAAGGCAAAACCGTTGAATATTCGATCGGCATTTATAGTTTGAATTTAATTTTGCTCACTGGGGCCCATTATAATCACATAATTACAACCTAACAGCTTTGCTAAACTGTAACATCTGCATCAAGGGATTCCAATAACCAAATATTTTGATTTTTAACCCTTTGGCTTTCGAAGGAAATTGTGGCCACCCAGGATTGTTTTTTTTCTCAATAGTGCCTTCAAGCTACTCACAAAATGATCAGAGAAGGTACGATGGTAATTACAACCAATTAATCATTCCAGTACCTAGTTTTTTTTTATCCAGAGTTAAATTTCATTGACCCTACTTGGTCCAAATTACCGAAAGACCCCCTACAGCAGAGCTTCCTAAACCTTTGGGTATGCGGCCTAGCAAAATTCTATATGTCTCGCGACCCATCTATGAAAAAATGCATTTCACCAAGTAGTATTAAGCATTAATTGAATCAGAATGTCATCTGTTTCGGCTTCTTCCACATAAAAAAAATATTCACGTTACCTTACATGTAAAATGCAAAAAATGACGAACATGGTATTGTTTGACAAAATGTTATTTGGATATTTAAACTAAAATGCGGTTCGAACCTGAAATAATGTTCCTGAAAAAAATGATCAAAAGGTTCGGCATTCGAACTGCAATTAATATTTGTTCTACGCGACCCACCAACAATTCGTTCGCGACCCCCCTGGGGGTCGGGACCCACAGTTTGGGAAACCATGCCCTACAGAGTTGATTTTTCTTTATCCAAAAAGGTTCGACAGCGATTCCGACCGTTCGGCCGTCATACTTCAGAGTATGATTTGAGATCTGATAGGGCGGAAGTCCATGAATAACAGTTTTTTGACCTCATTATTCCAGATATTAGGTAAAATTTTGATGGATTTCCTTGTTTTATTAATATTCGATCATAGGTTATAGAAATCATAATATTGAACCTTTCTTCTTTAAATGAGTATGAGCGGATAAGATTCATGAAAAAAAAACCTTGTTCCAGTAATTTTAATGATCCTAGAGCTCTAAGCTTGTTCTAAATCCTTTCTAAATTAACGATTACAGATTTCATACGAAAATCTAGAAATACTCACGACTCTGTGAGGTTCCTTATATATTTTGCAATAGTCAAAACCTCAACCTTGGGGTCTGCATTTTAGATACTACCGAATATTGACTGTTATTTGAAGCATCATAAATACACTAAACCTTTTATGGGGAGGAGGGCGAGTTTCGAATAGCGTGACTCATACAAAAAATTTAGAGGTGTAATACAAAAAGTGTGACGAAGGGTTTTTTTTGTAACGTACTTTATGGATCTTCACATAAATGCAAACTGTTGCACATTTTGATTCCCTTAGTAAGAAAAGGGCGCCTTATCAAGAGTTCGCCAAGGGCGCTGGGAATTCACTCTACAGTTCTGATTATATGACATCTCTAATAAAAGCACTTCAAAGTTTCACAGGCTTGAAGAAATAAAATAAGGTATCCCGGAGCAAGTGTTCAGTGGGTACTATGGCTGCCGATTAAAGATGTGCGTTGTTCCGATATTCGGCGTTTTCGGCTTTACGCCGAAAGCAGGCCTGGTAGCGGGTCACTTTTTAGTGACTTGGTCACTTTTTTCGAGTCAGTCACTAAAAAGTCTCTTTTTTCGACCTCAAGTCACTAAAGTAACTTTTTCTCGGAAAAAAATAACTATTTTCAACTATTTTGAAACCATTGACCTCGCCATTGACTTGGTTTCGTTAATAGAATCTTGGCGGAATAAAAATAATGTAAAAAAATGAAGTTTTAATTGTCGGAAAATACCACCTAGTTCTTTTTGGCTCAAAAGCTTTTCGCAACTTGTGACTCCAAATTCAATACGAATATCGGTTTTCTTATAAGATGTACAACAGCGATTAATTGGAGGGGTTTTGAGTTACAGAGTATGATTGAGAATCTAAATATATTCACAAGGCTAATAGCAGACCCTGCTTTTTTTAAAACCTCTTTAAAAAAAACTGTTAAACTCTACACCTTATCAATTGAACTGTTGAGTACTCAGATTCATCTTTTCAATATCCTACACAATTGTAGATACTTTTCCTGACAATTTAGACATCCGAAACTGCATAAACTTTGATTATTCCATCAAGAAAATTCCATAATTTATAAAGATTTTTATTATTTTGAGTTTGACTGACTTACCGGTTTGTTGCTCGAACTTTTATTATTGTCGAGACTTTCGGCTAGGGCTGGGACGAGGTAGTGTTTATCGATAATATCGATATCGGATTCAAAACACAAAAAAAAAAATCAACGATTGGTGTTGCATAAGTTACTTTGCGTTTTTAAAAGTCGTACTACCGACATTGTGCAGAAAAATGATCCTATTCACCATTTCAGGATTAAGGCTGGTACCGTCAAATCACCCCGTGCAACACTTTTCAAGTTTCTCTCTCAATAATTCTGAATTAAAAGGATTAGGGGGAAAGACGGCTTTGGCAGGTTTTGTTCTATTATTGGCAGGGGGGTTTTTGTCGACCAAATTTTATGAAATTTTGCCACAATATTCTTTGATATGCAAAGAATGTTTAGGCCAAATTTGAGCCTAGTCAGTCATAAAAAACCCCCTGCCAATAATAGAACAAAACCTGCCAAAGCCGTCATTCCCCCTAATTCATTCTACTAGTACATGATACTTTTATTGTGTCCTAATATTAGTGATTAGACATATAATCAGACATATAACAATAATAAAAATATGAAAATAATATCAAAATTATGGCCCATAATTAATAATAATATATAATAATAATAATCTTATATATAAAAATGAAATGGTCTGTGTTCGTATCCGCATAACTCGAAAACGGCTGGATGGATTTTTTTCATTTCTTCAGCAGAAACATTCGTTATAGTTTCCGACGGGTTTATATGATATTTCCTAATGCAAAAATTACGAGTAAAGTTGAGCAAATCGTGAAAAACTAAAATTGTGATTCCTATGCGAACTTTGCATGGGCAGTTCGGAACGCACATTCTCGCCTACTATGCAGGACAACGTCTGCCGGGTCGACTAGTAATAATATATATAATAATAATAATAATAATAATTAATAATAATAATAATTTATGGGTTTTGTAAGCCACCCCTGCGGGGTGACTTGCAACACTTCGTCGAATTCAATCATAACATGATTTAGAACAACTTAGTCATAGTGATTTTTCATCCTGGGTCATTCTTCACCACTGTCAATGTAGGGGCCTTACTTGAGGGGTCCCCCCTCCCCTCATTACGATTTTTTTACGATTTCAACGGATCGATTGATATTTTTAAGTCATCTGTTTGAAAGGTTGAAAGTGCTTTATGTCGGTTTAAGGATGGTGTGCATCATCACCATTCCCTGGATAGTTGTATTTAAAACGTTTTTACATTCTTTCCCAAGCATCCAAATTACCACGATTATGTTAAGATCATTATTTTGAAAAGGCATTTCCGCAGCAAGCAGTAAAACATTCACAAGTGTTGGATCTTCTTGGGGATTCAACACTGTTTGACCACCTTAAGTCTTAGTTTTACTATTTTCTGTATAAGGATAATAAAAATTGTTGTTAGGGACAAATCGTATCGCCAAGCGGCTTCCCGGATGAACAATTTGTTTTTTAACTTCTACCGCTGCTTCATCAAAGTTTTCTTTGAAAAATTAGCATACATGTGACTTCCTGCAGGTTTCTTTTAGTTTCGCGGCGTGGTAAAAGAATTCTGAAACATAAAATCAATGCTAGTCTGAAAACCCAGATTAATCCACCTAGCGGTGATGGCGCCTTTCTCGCGCAAAAGGTAATAAATGTAGCCTTTACGCTTACACCTCGATGATGTACAAGAAAGGCAAAACAGTTACACCGTCTAATGTTATGATAGAAAATTTACACTAGTAGACGACAGATGGCGCTGCCAAAAGTTGCTCGAATTTCCTATGTTCGAATTTTGACTTTCGGACAATTTCATAGTACTATGAAACTGAACGAAGAGCATACTTACGCCTAAATGCGTGCAACACGAGCATCTTTATAGTACGATGAAACTCTTAATGGGAAGCCACGGATAAAATATTCATAGATGCAAGGCATTTTCATAACACATTATTGTTCTATGTGACTATGTCTCATCACTATTTTAATATTATCTATTTTTTGCAATTTGCAATTATTATGAAATTCAATAGTGATCAACAGCGTTTTAGTCTCTGTCGGGTGCAACTTGTTGCAAGAAAATCAGTTAAGAGTTTCTATGTGAAAATTTGGCTAATGTTTTTATGGCATTTTGTGCACACACGCACACACATATACGCACGCACTCGCACACACGGACAGACAGACATTTGTTCAGCTCATCGAGCTGAGTCGAATGGTATATAACACTATGGGTCTCCGGGACTTCTATCAAAAGTTCGATTTTGGAGTGAAATGATAGCCTTTCGGTACAACTTAGTTGTACGAGAAAGGCAAAAAAAGTTTAAAAACTGAATCAGCAGTTTTCGAAAAATAAACCTATCGTGTAACAGCTGTCGCAAGTAACCCCACAGGGGAACAAATTTCAAAAAAGTTGATATTTCAACGGAATTACATACCTAATTAGATATTGTAACTGGAGAAGGGATCGATTTTGGTGAAATTATTTTCAGTTTGCTACACGAACTTACGATTTACGACGTTCGACTTTCAATTAACGAAACAGTTTTACAAAATAATACAAAAAAACAACAGTGAGCTATATTTTCACCTATATACCAACTAGGCACAACAAATATAATGTAATCTAGGGATGCGTGACGACATAGGTAAATGTTTGGGTATATTTTTATTGTAAAAAACAAAAACTTGTGGAAAAAAAACAAAAGCTTGTGAAAAAAGTGTTGCAAGTCACCCCGCTGTTGCAAGTCACCCCGTTTGATGGTACGTGTTTCGTTCAGGATGCGCCCTGTCTTTGAAAACAAACGATCGGATGGAACAGACGTCGCGATTCGTGGCAAAAGTGTCAGAGCGGCTTGGTATAAGAATGGAAATAAGTTTTTTTTTTCTCATCCCAATATCGAAAAATATTGCAATCCATGGATTCAACGGGGCATTTCATGTACATGTCGATTTCTTTCTGCACTGTATCAGATTTCCGTATGGTTATCCTTCGGGTGTTATGATGCTGAACCATGGTAACCCCATACACTTGTATTGGCAACCTTCTTCGGTGGCTGATCCTCTCCGAAAAATTCTTCGTCATCATCAGAACAAGATCCGTCAGCTGGAAAAAAACGTAAAATTTGTAATGAAAAATATAAATACTAAATACTACTTGAGCGAAACTTACCTGGTGGTAGAACCAAGTCGATTATTTTTTTCTGAGCAGCGTTACGTTCATCGGTGGTCTTGAAATGTACATCTTCGAATTGAGGGTCCAAAAACATACTTGGTCCGTAGATTGGTGAGACTCGGTAACTACCAAATCGAGACTGGATTTCGCGCAACAAGGATCCTTGCAGATTTTTCCTAATCGACGATAGTGGTTTGAGGGAGGTGATGCAATTGGTAAGACAATTTATAATGGGGAATACTCGACTAACTGTTGCATAACTTTCTCCGCTTAAATCCTCTGTCACCTCATTAAGTGGTTGTAGCAGCCTCACAACCTCCTCTAAATTCCTTTTACTATCCTGCTTAACCATTTCAGATGCGCGATCCTGATCTAACATTATGATTTGTACATAATCGTAAAGCTTGAGAAACCGTTGAAACATGATTAACTCCGAGTTATATCTTGTTGGTACGAAAGATGTTATTTTCAGAGGTTGTTTTCTTATGCCATCCTCGATCTGCAACTTATGCAACTGATCAGTGGCGATTGTAGATCTACGGAAAAAGGCAACAATCCTTTTTACTTTGTCGATCAGTTCCGGTAGTCCTTTTGTAGTTTCAATGGTTTTTTTGGCAACGTGTTTATCTTCAGAGAAAGTATCAGCGACGGATTTAATCATGTTTGCCGCGTGGTCAGTTGCAATCAAATTTATTTGGTTTTTTGAAATCGCCCACTGTCTGAGGATCTCTTCGTAGCATGTTGAGATATACGCGCTACTGTATTGCTCATAGAGGATGTAAACACCCAAATCAATTTCTTGGATGTTCGAAGAAATCTGTGGGCTTAAATAGTTTCATGTCACTCCTACTAAACTTCTTGTCGTGTGACAGTCCGTTCAAATGTCGACAGTAATTGTCAAATCTTTATTCTCAATTTTATGTTTGACACATTCGACAACTTTTGAATATTTGTCATCGACAATTTTGGTAATAAGCTTGCGATTTGTAATTTTATACTTCGGAGCCAGAATCTTAAGAAAATTGACGAAACCTTCATCTTCGACGAACGAATAAGATTGGTAATCCTTAACGATCATGAAAGCAATCGCATCATTTATCTCGCGGCTCTTTGGCCCATCATCTGGGGGAAATGAATGTTAGTTGTTAGTTATAAGTAGTAGCTTTTTTTAAATGTTTTGATTTTGACTACCAATACGATTTGTACGAAGTGGATTATATTATTACTTTTAAAGTCTCGTCTTATTCGAACTTGATATTTTTTACTAATATCAAGTCCAGACTATGAGCTATTTCATTTGATATATAGATATATAGAAATAAAAATCATTTTGCCAATTATTACTAGATGTTTGAATATTAATCTCAAGTAGCTCTATATTATATATAGTTCATAGTCTGGCAAGCACAACTACCGTATACAACCCAATCGAAAAAAATAAGCAAAAGATTATTTACGGAATTTTTACTATTATTATTATCGTACCTGACCACAATTGCGCGTCCTTGAACATTTGTTCAATTTTCGATGCTGGTTTTTCTTCAGCCGCATAACTGGTCCTGGTACTGGGAGAAGATACTGGATTCTGTTCCTGAGATGTCGAAGCACTTCCTGACACTGTATTCTTTTGCGGGTGTTTTTGCAAGTGGACTTTTAAATTTGTGGTATTACCACGCCGTGGTACGTCCACGCTAAAGACACTATAAACAAAGACGGGAAATGTTCCAATTGGAATTCCAATATTACTGTCAGTGTCATTCTAATCGAGCAAGAGACCTGTCATTCCAAAATATCGCGCACAACATTTGGCAAGGGTTCAATTGAACCAGCACGAATAAATATGTTTGTATTATTATTTGAATATTTTTTCATGGACTCAAGGAAAAAAGTGTTCGTATGTGGTTGAAAATCAATTCAACATGTTTATAGAAATTGTGGCTTTTTATTGGGTGGTTGAACACGAAACAAATCAAATATTTTTTAATTATGAAATTCGTATAGACCAATGTGGAAAGTATATTCAGCATTAGCAGTGTTGCGCACGCAGAGTTACCTGGTGATTTATTGTAGATCCTGTTGAAAACCGAACTGAGCTC
This sequence comes from Armigeres subalbatus, assembly GCF_024139115.2. NCBI lineage: Eukaryota > Metazoa > Arthropoda > Insecta > Diptera > Culicidae > Armigeres > Armigeres subalbatus. The sequence goes on along the minus strand of NC_085140.1, from coordinate 181,883,552 downwards.
TCGCGACAATCGCATTTTCTCCCAATTCTGGATGTCGCAACTGCATCGCGAGTAGTGCGCATCTATGCCATAGCCGTGCGCCATCCTGCGCACCAAACGCGATGCAGTTGCGACACTTAGAAATGGGAGAAAATGCGATTGTCGCGAGAGCTCGGTTCGGTTTTCAACTGGATCTATAATATTTGTTCAGGGATCAGACTTCCCGTCTTTGTATATAGTGTCTTTAGTCCACGCCACATATTTTGCACTTCGCGGAAAGGCTGGAGGTTTTAACGAAATAATTCCAAACTTCTGACATTTTTACAATGCGAACAAGCACAAACTTTAAAAAAATAAAATGATCGCCGCGAATTTTATGCTGTCGCCGGGAAAATAAACTGCAATAACCTACAAATCTGCTCGTCTTTCTCACTCGTACTCCAGTGGTGAATGAACAGTGGTAGCTGCCACATAGACGCGATGCGACACGGAAAGGAATAATAATTAAAGTCAATGAGTTGTCAAATCTAAATGGCGCATCGTGCGGTAGCCTTAAGGCCGTGCCACAATGGTGAGCGCAGCGTCGCGTTTTGAGATAAAATACATGGGTTAACTGGGTCCTTAGTCATATCGGCGATATTATCGTCGATATCGGATTTTAAAATATTTTCGGATTTTCCACGAGAACTACTTTAAGTTTCGAGAATTTTTTGCAATTATCAACAGAAGCTCTCTTTGGAATTCCTAAAGAAAATTGTTTGGAATTTCAGCAGCAAAAATGATCGGAATATCCATGTAAAGTTCCTGTCGAGTATTTTTCGAAATTTTCACAGAAAATTTTTCATAATTGGGTACAAAAAATAGATATAGAATAGATATTCGATTTACTATCAGGGAACGATGAAGCTAATCATCCTAATCGCGTCAGATTTGTTTAATTTAAAAAAATTTCTCGACATTTTTGGTCTTGTTTGACTTACAAGAATAAGTGGTACAATATTGTTCCAAACGCACAAGCAAAATCCCGCAGGGAACTTCACTTTTGATAGTTAAAATATGGATTTGATGTTTTGGAAAATATTTTCAGCAACAGGGGTTGCTCTACTTAAAACATGTCTTAACATATTTCAAATACAAAAATATCATTTCTGCGGACTTAGACTATTAACAGAATTTAAATAAGCTCGGTTCATGTATTCTTGACCGACACACTATCGTTTGCAACCAAAAACGAGGTAGGGCTTTAGGACTCAATTTATTGTAGCAGAGTACGGTTGATAGAATAGATGTTTTAACGTTGGCTTGCTCAGTCTAGAATAATTGAGACGGCTAGCTTGGCATGGCCAACGTTAATACAGAAAATTCTTCAGAATATCCGCGGGAGAGGAGGAGTTTTCAAAGGAAATTCTCTGGAAATTTCACGAGAAATTATCCTAAGTTTCAACGGAAAATTGTTCGAAATGTAGATTTCAATAAAATAAAATATTTTGATTTCTACGAGAAATTCTTTTTACAGTAGACGTTTGATAACTGCAATGCTTTTTAATTGCAATTTGATAGTAGCAACAGTTTTCCCTGTCCATGGATAAGGGGCTTGACGTTGATATTTCAAGTGTCTTAAAAAGATTTTTATTTTATTTTTATTTTTGTTGTTTAATAGAGTGCTTTTTTCAAACAAAGGTTAAGTTCAACACTAAATTAAAAAAATAAGATATTTTTCCATTTTTTATATCTCCTTCACAAGAATATCGTTATTTTAATGGTAATGGTTTGAAAATAAGCTCCGTAGAGAAACTTTTATCACATCTTACTTAAATAAGGTCAACAGTTATACCAAACACTTGAGGTACCATGCCTCCAAGTTAACTAATGGTTAGTGTCGCACGATCTAACAACAACTGCCTATTGGTAAATTTGGAGGTGCCGGCAGGGCTCAGTAGGGGTCTAACTAACATAACTCTAATACTAACAAGACCCTGAAACAAACGCTTATCCAAATAGCATACATCTAATTATACTTGTAGTAGTAGCTAACAATAATTCATTTTGTACCCGTATACTGCCGTCATACGTATATTTGTCCCATGTATGCTGGGATTCCCTATATACATGGGACAGTTATGCGTATAACGGCAGTACAGCTGAAGTAGAATTTTAGTAGTGAAAAGTAGAATTTGTAGATTTACTAATTTGGCATTGGAGATAGTGAATGTATCTATTATATCTTCTCGATAATCTTTTTATTTTAGTCTCTCTAGCTGCATGGATCAACGCAAAAAACTGTTTCTCTCTTCCTTCTATTAGATTAGTTAGAAAAATTAGCGGATATATAGGGGACATGACTTAGTGTTTCTCGTATTAAGACAAATTCGCTGACCTTTACCTTATAATAAAATAAATGACCGATAGTAAAATAAATGACTGAAATTTAATGATATCAAATAAATAATAAAAAACGAAAACAAATACATGACCATCGGTGGACAGAAAGACAAGAGACAGAGTTCTGTTTAGAATAGTTAATTGAGACCATTGCACTCACAAGATAGAGAATAACTAGTACCACTATTATTGCTACAAGACTAATAACTTGGCCACTTACGGAAATGAGGATAGACCATATCATCCACTATTATATTGAATATTGTATACCCTGAATCTGAATAACTGAATTTTAGACCTCATTATTTTAATAAATAATAAAGGTTTGAATATTAGAAAAAGGAATAGAACTTGACCAAAAAAAGCAATTACGGAACAACTGGACAGAAATTTTGTACAATGATCACTATTAAACTACTGAAACTTTAACATATGACATTACTGTGACTGATAGGATACAATTAACTCGACGACGTATTGACAAACATCCGATACTCAACCGTGTTAAAATAAGGGAAGCTCTTCAATGTGTCCATTTATTACAATAGTACTTAAATTAATCTATTTTGAAACTACCCTACCAGAATGATATCATTACATCTTTATTCGAAATTGTTACTTGGAAATGGCAACAGTACCACCCGTTGTCAACATAGACTACTATTAGGTATTGAATGTCGGCTCCAAGGAACTAATAATTGAATTTACATGTTAACTACTTATTCAGAAAACATCTATGTACATGTTGAGCTTCCATTATTTGTTCGGTTTATAATTGACAGACTGTAGATAGAAAGAATAATGTATCGGTATGATCACAATACAAACCCAGGCCGCAGTGACCTAGTGAGCAACATAGCTTGAGTCGTCTGCTAGTATTGTGTATCACATGGAGAGCCCAGTCGAGATACCAGTCTATTAAGACTACAACTGGTCAACTCTCGAAAAAAAAAAAAAAAAAAAATTTGATAGTAGCAACAGTTTTGCAGTTATCGGACAGCTAAACTTCAAAACGATCAGTACATTCAAAGTTAATTGCCTATATGCCGGGTATTAAGCCACCCGGAGTGGAAATTAATTACTATGTCTGAAACTTGATTATGCATATGTACAACACGTGATAGATTTAGTTCGAAAAAGGTATTGGAAGGTAACCGCCCCTTCGGTGGGGTTTGATCCCACGACCCCAGTTCGCATGACAGGTGCTTTCCCTACTAAGCTACGAAGGACCTCCGTCGTCCACCGCAGCTTAGCGGGTACTGATGAAAGCAAAATTCCCAGCACCAGGTACCGAGCCGGACAATACTAAATACTCATCCTACTTGGTTGACATGTGTACAAAAATACATTTGAGAGAGTTAGTTCTGAAAATGTATTGCGAGAGATCGGCTGGTACCTGGTGCTGGGAATTTTGCTTTCATCAGTACCCGCTAAGCTGCGACGACGACGGAGGTCCTTCGTAGCTTAGTAGGGAAAGCACCTGTCATGCGAACGGGGGTCGTGGGATCAAACCCCACCGAAGGGGCGGTTACCCTCCAATACCTTTTCCGAACTAAATCTATCACATGTTGTACATATGCATAATCAAGGTTCAAAACGATGTCAAGAACGATGATAGCTGCATAGGCCTTTTCATGTGACACTGCCGAGATTGCACTTGTTTACAACCGCTGAATAGGCCCGCAACCCCGAAGCTGTCACCTTCATAGAAGAACTGTCAATTGACGATTGGCGCTTCGACGTTGCATGAAGAAGAAGAAGCAGAAAGATGGTAATCGAAAAAATCTCCTCGGAAAACCATACGGAGAAGTTTTTAAAACTCTTCTCAAAAATTTTAAAAGCAATTTAATTAAAAACGGTAAGCAGTACGGGGTTGGACTTTTCTTATACATACTGTGTTTTAAGTGTAATATTAGAAAATTAAATTTCGAATAGAAATATTGTGTTTATTATACAGTAGAAGAAAAGTCCAATCCCGTACTGCTTACCGTTTTTTTTATTATATTGCTTTTAGAATTTTTGAGAAGAGTTTTAAAAACTTCTCCGTATGGTTTACCGTGGAGATTTTTTCGATTATCATCTTTCTGCTTCTTCTTCTTCATGCAACATCAAAGCGCCAATAAAATCAGCTGTTTTTAAACGTCTCGTGAAAAGGCCTATTGTGCTGCACTTCTATTGCATCGGACGTCAACTGACAACCGATTGACGTATAGAATGCGTCGCAGTTATCGAATGACATTCGCTTACTGAAATATAAACATGTTGCAGTTATCTAACAACTAGTATACTGTCCATAAGAAATTCTAAGGCAATTTCATTGGTCGTTTGACCAAATAGGCCATCAGCCCGAAATGGTCGTTTGGCCCAACGGGTCATACGGCCAAATGTCTATTACTGAACGGATAATTTGGTCAAAAATGTCCACCGGTTTGGTCAAATGACGTGTAAGGCGAAATGATATTTTTGTCAAACAACCATTAAACGAAATTTCGAAACCTCTTTTCTGTTTGAGTCGATATCGGCCTTTAAGCCAAAAATTATCTAACCTGTTATCAGGTCGAAAATGGTTTGTCTGAATATGTAGTTTGACCTAAAGCGACATATAGCCGAAAAGGACATTCGGTCGAACTGGTAATTTGGCCGAAAAAATCGTTAGATTTGCCGTGAAAATGCCGTTTGGTTGGAATACATTTTCAGTCAAACCACTTTCGACCTGACAACAACAATTTGACAAAAAGGCCATTTCGTCAAACGAGTGGCCATTTTGACCATATTATACTTTAGTAACTGACATTTGGCCGTATGCCATATGGCAATGTGGCAACTACATTTTTGGCTATATGACTTCTTCGGCTAAACGATCGTTTTGGCCAGACGATATGTTAGGGCAAACGGCTTTTTCGTCCAAATTACCGGTTCGGCCGTCCGTCTCATTCGGCTAATGCAATTTCTTAAGAATCTTTTGTAGAAATTCAAAGAAATTCCTTGAAATTTCCGAACAATTTTCCGTTGAAAACCGAAGGGTCTTGTTGTTGAAACTTTGAAGAATTTTCCGTGGAAATTCTGGAAAATTTCTCATAAAAAATCCAGAGTCTCCCGCGGATATTCCGAAAAATTTCTATTTTAACGTTGGCTATGCCAAACTAGTCGTCTTAATTAATCTAGATTGAGAAAATCCCCGTTAGCATTCCTTCTACCAATCATAAGCTTTTTCTCAATTATGAAGATTTTATCTGTAAATTTTAAAGAATACTCAACAGAAACTCAACGGGAACTTTTTGCGGATATGCCGAATATTTTCCTGTAGAATTTGGAACCACGTCCAGTGAAAATTCTGAAGAGATTATCATGTAAAATCCGAAAAACTTTTCGCTGAAATTCACCATGTATAACTTAAAAGCGTGAAAGCAGCTTCTAAACGTTATGAGTGTATTCGATGTAAATTTCTTAATCGTGGAAATTTGACGAAAACCCTGAAAAAAAAACCTGGAAAAATCAGGGCATTTTTATTTTGAAAATGAATCGCCATCCTGTTATTGCTGTAACTTAATTTCTAAATTGGCAATATAATCGCTTGACATAGGCACTAGAATTATGTATATTGAGATTGAAAAACCAACAAATTTGTTCATTTTTCAGATTCGAAATCTTAGGATAATTACTATGGATGCAGTTCTCGTTGACTATTTTCGATCGTATTTTCTCCGGTAACAAATTAAATATAAAATTAATTAAATGCTGTCAACCAAGTGGCACGTTTCTCACATGCGTTCATTCACCAGAAGAGGACGTGTGATGGGTTGATAGAAAAGCAACACTATCGAGAATGAAGAAAAAAAAAACAGGAAAAAAATTGCCAAGTGTAAACGACCCGCGTTTTCCTCACACGAGGCTGTTCTCATGGCTTATGGGTGCTTCGGTCTCGGAACAACAAACCGGGGAGCGAACGAAAGGCAGCACGTGCATGGCAGCAAATCTGCCGCATAAACAAAACAGTTTTAATCTGAAGCACTCGCGCGCCTTCCACGGACCGGGTTTGTATATGGCCCGTTTAAGCGCTATCATCATCGCGCGTTTGCTGCTTGCAATATATTCGCGTCCTGCCAGAATGCCGGCAGCCAACTCTTGATACGCTCCGGTGATGCAAGGTATGGGGATAGTTGGGTGCCGAACAGTAAAAAAGTCAGTACAGTTTAAATAATTAGTTCGACAAATTTTCGTTTTCTTTATTAAACCCTGCTCAAGACAAATACATAGAGAGAAAGCTATTTGAAAGTCAAATTAAAAATTGTGTTAGAAGCTATTAGGTTATAATTGTCGCTAGCATCCATTGGTGTGGTAGGATCTGCTGGATCCTAAGAATCCATTTAAAAATATTTCAAAACAAGCTGTTTGCTCATATGGGTTGGTACCTTAGCTGAATATACTTAGCGCTGAATTTTTTGTTGTTCTATTTCATATTGTATAAGAGTGTTTTAATTGCATGAATGCAAGGCTTAGTGCGACAACTAAGGTTCATGCGGCACAGCTTATTGGAGTGCCTATGACTGAAAGGAACATAGCAGGTGATACACTCGCTAATTATCATTACTGGTTAGAACTAGTAATGCTTATTTAGCATAAAGGATTTTTTTTATAATTGCGGCATTTATTCTAATTATGTGTTAATTTATTCTTTAATTCTTCAAATTATTATTTATTACTTGCAAACGAATAAACAATAGTTGTATACTATCCGAGATTACCTAAAATAGATTTGAACCTCTTAACCAATTTGGAGTTTCGATTGATTACACAATATTACCTATTATTGACACAGTCGCTTACTTATCAGTTATCAGCTGTGCTGTGTTTATGAGAAACCTTTGACTCGTATTAACGTCTGAGTATGAGAGTATTTAATACATATAAAACCGTACAGTAATAAAATGATATTTGAAACTTTTTTGTAAACATAAAAAAAACATATTTGTCGGTCTCTACAAATCATGTAACATATTGTTTTAGTTTTTTGATGCACGCATCGTATTACTGGATACTCTGATCGTTACCAAATCTGTAAAATATATCACACCAATCAGTGTCTTTCATCATAAATCGCACAAGAGATTTCAATCGAGGCTCTTTTGTGCCACTTCAAATAAATGAGCAACATCTAGACTATCATATACCTAATCAAGCACAGTTGCCGTTTGAAGTTCAAGAGCACTGCGATTAGGAAGCCGCGTGGAAGCAATGAATAAACGATAAAACCAAAGCGCGAAATGGAGCTCAACCACAATGACACCCGTTTCCGTTCTTCTACTACTCGTCGCTTTTATCTGTGGACAGCTGCTGCACGCGTAAAAGGTGCTAGGCAAAATCGACTTGCACATTGAATCGAGCTACCGTACAAATTCATACATCGCAGTTTTGTAATCGGGCTAAACCCATGAAGTTTTTTTATTATTCAATTTGAAGCGTTATACTATGTTCATTGTTCATACTGTACTATTTATTACGCAATATTCAATACAGTTGTGCTGTCAAAACATATAATTTCTCCGAGTGCAACAAAAATTACAAACGCATTTTTCCCGATACCACTTTCTTTAACTGACCGGAAATATCACTCGTACAAATTTTTACAGATAGGTTAAAAAAATATTGAAATTGTTCATATTTTTTGTCTTTCTCGTACAGCAAAGGTACAACTATCAAAGGCTATATCGCAACACAACTATAGCTATATCATAACACATGAAACATAACATTTTTGTTGAAGACTCAGAGACCCACAGTATTAAGGAAAAAGGAAGACAGAAACAGGAAGAAAAAAGAAGGAAAAACGAAGGATGAAGGGGGAAAAAGGGAAGATCCATTAATTACGTAACGCAAAAATTGGTAATTTTCAACCAACTCCTCTCCTTCCTATGTCACACTTTTTGTATGAAGCGTCTGAAAATTATGTTTGGGTCGCCACACTTCTGGTACCCCCTCCCCACCTCTAAGCGTTACGTAGTTTATGGATGTTCCTGAATACATTTTCTGAATTTTTACGTGATATTTTTAAAACCTTATCTATTAGAAGAATCTTTTGAATTTTACCGGAAAAATATGATGAACTTTCCCAGAATGTTCGTTTAGCCGTTGGTCATGTAGCCGAAAAAGACGTTTGGCTGAATTGGTAGTTTGACAAAAAAAAAAAGCCGAAAGTGTCCTTTGCTGAACGGACACTTACTTGGATAACTGGTTGGCTACAGCGTCGATGCACCCATGCCTGGCATATTGTAGAGCTCTATAATCGTCGGTCTTGGGCGATGTTCCTTCAGTTTCCCCGAACGTTCAGGGTCCCTAGGTCCGATTCCACCGAGTGCAGCCAGCGTGTTCGTGGCTTTCCAGGAAGTCGCCGGCCCCTATCTGGTTCTCTGTTGAATATTGTTTTCGCTATTCTTTCGTCCGACATTCGCACTAAATGACCAGCCCACTTGGCACGGCAAATACTGGGTAAAGCGTACCATTGGTACTTCGCGTACTGGAACGCTGGAACGTGAGTGCGACAGCTGCCCAAGCCACGACGTAAAAATCATCATAGGAGATTTGAACGCTCAGGTTGGCCAAGAGGAGGAGTTTAGACCGACTATTGGAAAGTTCAACGCTCACCTGCTGACGAACGAAAACGGCCTTCGACTAATTGATTTCGCTGCCTCCAAGAATATGGCCATTCGCAGCACCTACTTCAAACACAGCCTTCCGTATCGGTACGGTACGGACGGCATTTCTCCGACATTATCGTCGTCAGGACATATCGTGGCGCTAACATCGACTCTGACCACTATCTGGTGATGGTTAAACTGCGCCCAAAACTATCCGTCATCAGCAATGTTCGGTACCGACGACCGCCGCGGTACGACCTAGAGCGACTGAAGCAACCTGATGTCGCCACTGCATACGCGCAGCATCTCGAGGCAGCGTTGCCGGAAGAGGGTGAGCTCGATGGGGCCCCTCTTGAGGACTGCTGGAGTACAGTTAAAGCAGCCATTAACGACGCAGCGGAGAACAACGTCGGGTATATGGGTCGAAGTCGACGGAACGATTGGTTCGACGAAGAGTGCAGACAGATTCTGGAGGAGAAGGACGCAGCGCGGGCGGTCGCGTTACAGCAAGATATCAGGTAAAACGTGGAACGTTATAGACTGAAGTGGAGACAGTAGACCCACCTTTTTCAGGAGAAGAAACGTTGCCTAGAAGAAGCGGAGTGCGAGGAGATGGAACAGCTGTGCCGTTCTCAAGAAACACGCAAGTTCTATCAGAGCCGAAATGTGCTGGGATAAAGATGGGAGCATCTTGACGGACGAACGTGTGGTGATCGAAAGGTGGAAGCAGCACTACGAGGAACATCTGAATGGCGCTGAGAGTACAGGCAGTGAAAATCAAGGCAGCGGAGGAGATGACTACATCAGTTCAGCGGACGATGGAAGCCAACCAGCCCCCACCTTAAGGTCTGAAGGAAGCTCTCTCGCGGTAGAGCGCTATTTTCGTACTAAAATGTCTATAACTCGGAATTGGGAACGAATTTCGCTTGTCCCCACTGACAATCTCTTTGAAATGTATCAAGGAATGTTCCTACAAAATTTCATGGACCTACTATTTTCCAAATTTGAGTTAAGCTCTAAATGCTGAACTATTGTAGAACTGAAATTTTCGCTTCTCAGTACCTCTCTCCGATGATTTGAAGCACAAAGTAACCAAATTTCGCAAAACCCAACTGACAAAAGTTTTGAATTTTTCCAACGATCATTTTGATGTAATAAAAAGTATATGTCACCGCAATAAATTTTGAAGCTCTTTTTACTTCAACCAAGTTTTTTAAATTCCATACAAAAGTTATCATTTCGGGAGAGCAGCCAACAGCATATTTTCTTGTGGCGCACGGCAGGAAAGGAGCGATAGGAGCGGTAGAAAGTTTCCTCAACTTTGTATCTAGCGTGAAACAAGAAAATAGCGTATTCCTATTTGCGAACACGAGGAAACCAAATATTTTATATTATATATTGAAATCAAATATAGGAATAAGATCAAATAAACAGTTGAAAATAAATAAGACAAATAAAACAGTTGAAAATAAAGAGCATGAGCATGAGCATGAGATGATCGTACAATTCGTAGTTGCTACTCCGTGATTGACCAGAACTAGCGGAATTGCACAGGGAACCAACAGATGGGACTTGGGATTAGCTCTCCATCCTCAATGTGCACGTTCCGGAAGCTCAACTTTTAATGGGTCAATAACGGCGCCGGCCACGTCCTTACGATCATCGAGGGAAGGGAAGGAATGTTATTATAACAACCGTTGTTTTAGAGACCGACGAATCGTCTGCATCTCTACGGTTGTTACGGGAAGGAGTATTGTAAATAGGGAGAGGAAGTGTCATTACTTAGATCAGGATTCACCTTGGTAAGTGATGTAATCTAAGTAACTAGCATGTTAATGTTGATGCGAGAACAAAGTAAAGATCAGTTACGACGTATTTTGTTGTGACATTGTTCACCCAACGTATAGGGCAGACAATCAATCGCTCCGGTAGAGCTATTGTTAATTTATCTTTAAACTGTCCGCAATAATCAGAAAGTGTGTTTTTTTTCATATTCAGCTAACGCGGGGGAAAATAATAAATATAAAACATAGCTTTTTTCACGTACAGATAAAATTGCAAATATTGTTATATCTCTATGTACGTTGGTGTACCAGAAAGCTAACTATGTACTGTATTGGAATGCAAATTGGTTTGTGATAATTTTAACATGATCTGCCCCTGCAAAATGTATGCTGGGTGTTTCTGTAATTGTTATATTAAGTGGTCCCACTCAGGAAATGACGTACCGCACTGGAGAAAACATCACACGACACGTGAAGCTTTGAGCAAATTAATCACTTTCTTGATTTGTTATAAATTATTCAGTATACATCAATTTACGAGAAAGATCAAACATTTTTCATTAACCTAATCTTCAATGAAAGCAACATGCGAAACTGCAGCAAATAGAATATTGAGAGCCTTGAAACGATAGCCTAATTATTGCTTCTATGCATTCCTTCACACCATAAAACTAAACTATCTCGCATTTTGTTTTATAATTTTTTTTGTCGAATTTCGTGTTAGGATGATTAATAACTAATAATTTAAGAGTGCGTTGCTAATTTCCATTTGATTAATAAAACTCAAGCTTTTATAATTCATCCAAAAAAATTTACTAATCAGGCGAGTTAAAGAAGAGACAAACAACTAGAATAGATAGAGAAGATATCGATTTAGAGAGACATTTATCCAAAACATAACAAATTGAAAACAAAAACAGTATGCCTTATGGACGATATCAATTCATGTTTTGGCGTTGAACATTCGTTCAAAGAGGAGATGAGAATGAAACAACTTACCGCTATATTCCTGATGCCATGAATAGATAAAATGTTGAATTTGTTATCTTTATGGGAACGCCCAGTTAAGCTAGCACTATGTGTTAAAAATCATTCTAATAAAGCACAAACAAAAAAACTCAAACATTTGCTGGACTAACAACGTACCACAACGGCAAGCAAAATTGCAAAATTCAGTTTAAAATTCAATTTAAGGATTCATTAGATAACTTACCACACGAATGCAGTCTGCGTCCAGCATTTTTACCTTACCAAAGAACATCCAACAAGGGGGTTGTCGGGAAGGTGTGTGTCAGAACGAAGGCTCCGGCGTTCATGGTGATGATAAGACGCCGGCCGTTGGTGTTTTCCAGCCGTTCCATGACGATGACCTGCAACTCTTCATTACCTTTGAACTTCTCTACTATGGATGGCGCAAAAAGATCGAAACATTTTGATCAGCATTTGTCTGTTCAATCACGCAGTTCCAAGAAATCCACTATAACATAATTTCTATTAATAAAATTTTCGGGAGCCACAAATAAAACAGTTGAAAATAAATAAGACAAATAAAACAAATAAACAAATAAGCAAAATAAAACAAATAAGACAAATAAAGCAAATAAGACAAATAGACAAATTCTTACGGACGTCCCTCCAGGTATTCCTCCAGAAGTTCCTGCAGAAGTTCATCCAGAAGTTCATCCGGGAATTCCTACGGAAGTTCCTCCCGGAAATCCTCTGGAAGTTCCTCCGGGAATTCCTCCCGAAGTTCCTCCGGGAATTCCTCCCGAAGTTCCTCCGGGAATTCTTCCAGAAGTTTCTCCAGGAATTTCTCCTGTAGTTTTTTCAGAAATTCCTCCGGAAGTTCCTCCAGGAATTCCTCCTGAAGTTCCTCCAGGAATTCCTCCTGAAGTTCCTCCAGGAATTCCTCCTGAAGTTCCTCCAGGAATTCCTCCGTAAGTTCCTCCTGGAATTCCTCTGGAAGTTCCTCTTGGAATTCCTCCGGAAGTTCCTCCTGGAATTCCTCTGGAAGTTCCTCCTGGAATTCCTCCGGAAGTTCCTCCTGGCATTCCTCCGGAAGTCCTCCGGAAGTTCCCCCGGGAATTCCTCCGGAAGTTCCCCCGGGAATTCCTCCGAAGGAATTCCCGGAGGAACTTCCGAAGAAATTCCCGGAGAAACTTCCGAAGGAATTCCTGGAGGAACTTCCGAAGGAATTCCTGGAGGAACTTCCGAACGAATCCCTGGAGGAACTTCCGAAGGAATTCTTGGAGAAACTTACTTTATTTTCCTTCTTAGTCTTATCTATCTTATTTGTCTTACTTGTCTTATTTGTCTTATTTGGCTTATTTGTTTTATTTGTCTTATTTGTCTTATTTGTCTTGCTTACACCAGCACCACCAAATCCTTTTCAAAGCTTGTGTGGAAACCTTGAAAAATCATCTCACGATATTTTCTAATGTTGTTCTAGAAACGGCTCATGTTTTCATTTCACAAAACCAGCTGGTGTTTGTTTATTTTGATTTGCTCATTGCGTGATTGGTCGGCGCTGCTGCTGTTCTCTCGCCGAACCACTGCGTGAGTGATAAATTTCTTCCCCATTGTTGCCAATTCCTTTAGTTCTCCGTTTACGTTTATGGCAAGCAATTGTAAACTGCATAATGTTGAAATAATTTTGGCGACACTGATAGCATCATTCTGGCGCGCTGAATTGGGCAATTTTCTCTCTCAGAGAGTGCTACCACGTGCTTTTTTAACGGAAAACCCTTCCCTCAGACCTTAAGGGAAGTTAAGGATGCCATTCAACAGCTAAAGACCAATAAAGCAGCTGGTAAGGATGGTATCGGAGCTGAGCTCATCAAGATGGCCCCGGAAAAGCTAGCCACTTGCCTGCACAAACTGATAGTCAGAATCTGGGAAACCGAACAGCTACCGGAGGAGTGGAAGGAAGGGGTTATATGCCCCATCTACAAGAAAGGCGACAAACTGGAGTGTGAGAACTTTCGAGCGATCACCATCCTTAATGCCGCCTACAAAGTGATATCCCAGATCATCTTCCGTCGTCTGTCACCATTAGTGAACGAGTTCGTGGGAAGTTATCAAGCCGGCTTCGTTGACGGCCGCTCGTCAACGGACCAGATCTTTACTGTACGGCAAATCCTTCAAAAATGCCGTGAATACCAGGTCCCAACGCACCATCTGTTCGTTGATTTCAAGGCGGCATACGACAGTATAGACCGCGTAGAGCTATGGAAAATTATGGACGAGAACAGCTTCTCTGGGAAGCTCACCAGACTGATCAAAGCAACGGTGGATGGTGTGCAAAACTGTGTGAAGATTTCGGGCGAACACTCCAGTTCGTTCGAATCGCGCCGGGGACTAAGACAAGGTGATGGACTTTCGTGCCTGTTGTTCAACATTGCGCTAGAAGGTGTCATGCGGAGAGCCGAGTGTAACAGACGGGGTCCGATTTTCAACAGATCTAGTCAATTTATTTGTTTCGCGGATGACATGGACATTGTCGGCCGAACATTTGCAAAGGTGGCAGAACTGTACACCCGCCTGAAACGTGAAGCAATAACCAACTTTTATGGTGGTGAATGCGTCAAAGACAAAGTACATGCTTGTGGGCGGAATCGAGCGAGACAGGGCCCACCTGGGAAGCTGTGTAACGATAGACGGGGATACCTTCGAGGTGGTCGAGGAATTCGTCTACCTCGGATCCTTGCTAACGGCTGATAACAATGGTAGTCGTGAAATACGAAAGCGTATCATCTGTGGAAGTCGGGCGTACTACGGGCAACAGAAGAAACTGCGGTCAAATAGATTCGCCACCACACCAAATGTGTCATGTACAAGACGCTTATAAGACCGGTTGTCCTCTACGGACATGAAACATGGACAATGCTCGAGGAGGACTTGCAAGCACTCGGAGTATTCGAGAGACGGGTGCTTAGGACCATCTTTGGCGGTGTGCAAGAAGACGGTGTGTGGCGGCGAAGAATGAACCATGAGCTCGCCCAGCTCCAGAAGGTAGCTAAACCCAGTATCCAGAAGGTGGAAGGGTACAATGGACAGGACATGTTGCAAGAATGCCGGACAGCAACCCTGCAAAGTTGGTGTTCGCTTTCGATCCGGCAGGTACGAGACGACGTGGAGCGCAGCGAGCGAGATGGGTAGACCAGGTGCAAAACGACTTGGCGAGCGTGGGGCGTATTGTGGCGTTGCACTTATCAGTGTGGACAGTTTCGCCGGAAAACCATGTTCGGACATTATCTGCCACAGATCATTTCTTTTCACTGAATCGTACGCTGCTTTGATATCAATGAACAGATAGTGAGTCTGCAGGTTATACTCCCGGAATTCATCAAGGATCATCCGCAGGCTAAACATCTGATCCGTCGTTGATCGGCCCTCAAGAAAGCCTGCCTGGTATTCGCCGACGAAAGACTCCTCAAGCAGTCTCAGCCTGTTAAACAGGATAAGCGGCACACTCTAGTCTGTGTCCTTTCTTATATTTCAACAAATCTTCGAAGTGCTCCTTCCACCTGACTGCCACCATAGTTTTGTCTGTCAGCAAATTCCCCTCACGGTCATTGCACATAGCGGGCACTGGCGCAGTCTTATACCGCGCGTTATTGACAGTTGCGTAAAACAATCCGCCTATCATTTCTATCCATGTTCTCCTGCACTTCAGCTATCTCACTCTCTTCGTGTTACCTTTTTTTTCTGCACGGAAAATGCTGGGTAAAGCGTACCATTTGTACTTCGCGTACCAGAAGGAATAAAATAGACCCCATTTCGCGGTCTTTAGCCTCTTACCCAGCAACTCCTATCCCTACCTCCTCGTAGCGCTGGCTGGGATACAAGCAACCTTGGAAGGGAAGATCGGGTAATCAAACCCGGTGAGAACTAAGGCAGTATGCTGACAGAGAAGGGGGATTTGTTCCTCTCTGGATGTGTAAATCTGATCGAGCATCTGTTCTCCATGTTAGGAGCGGCTCACAACAGCGTCTGTCCCCCCGGGTTAGGGGCGGCTGATCATCGTCCGAGTGCCAGCGAGGGACTCTAAAATAAAGTGTGCACATCATGCTGCATCGTGTCAGTATCGAGAACAATGTAGGTAGCGCAATCCTGGTAAGTTAGCCTACCGAAGAATCTACAGTTACCAAGAAAGGCAAAAGTAGAGAAATCGTATTGATTCAACGGCAACTTTGAATGAACCCGCACGTGTTGGGCTCCTGGCTCGTGAGCTGCAGAAGGTCGGCATGAGTGTGGCAGCAATCCAGGAAATATGGTGGCCCAGAACTGGAGAACGTGAATTCCGGGCCAGTTGTCTTGTGTGTGGTTTATAACCTTCGAATGACTCACATAATTTCATTTTTGAAAGATGAAACCACTGGGGTCGTTTTTACTTTTTTACGCCGAATTTAAAAAACTTGCAGAATATTAGAATTATGCGGATTTTCCTGAGGCTTCGATTACCTGTTCTTGGTAATAGTTTGCGTGGGATTGCCATAAGGTTGGACAAATCGACGTATGAATCATTGCTTACAAAATCACATACGTCATTTTGAATAAGTAACCGAGAAATATCTGTGCATTCAGTGTGACGCCGAAAATGCGACCGTCACTTCACCTAGGGGAACTGTTCCATTTTCCATATCACAACATATATTCATCTCATCGCAAAACAGAGAAATACAGCACCAATCTTCTTGTTTTTTTTTGCTAACATGCGTGCTCACTGCTGAAACAAATCATAAAAATAAAAAACAAATCAAATTTTTTTTCATTGCTTTGTTTTTGATGGGATGGAAATGGGAGGTATGAGATGAAGTGCCGAACCGTTCCCCTAATTAAACAAACATTTTTTTTATAGTTTTCGTCGTGAGGTCTCAGGAATTCTGACGGTCAGAATATATCAGAATCTCATTCTAGCCAAAAATGTTTATTAGTTTTATTATCAAATTAGGGGCTGTCCATATACCACGTGGACAGGTTTTGGTCAGTTTGATATACTCCCCTCCCTCAGCATGGACCAATGCTCATATAAATTCTAAAAAAATGTTTTGAAACGTGGACATCCGCCATACACCCCCTCCCCACTAAACAGTCCACGTGGTATATGGACAGCCCCTAGTAACTATGTATTCTGATAAATTTTAATTAAAGTGATATGGAAATGCTAATATCATCTTCCAAACTTGGACGTACATGTTCATGATAGCATTAGAGGCGAAAGTATAGAATTGATAGTTCCGTTAGGATACGGCAGGCATGAAGAATGTTTTTATAGAAGTCGATTTGAAAGCGAGCGGAGGGCAATATTTGTGATGGCACATATCGCACGACCTTCCTTCTGCCAAGCTCCCGTATGAAGGGGGAGGGAAGAATATCAGTGTGGAATCTGATATATCTCCACTGGCCTACCGAATAATCTACAGTTACCAAAAAAGGCAAAAGTAGAGAAATCGTATTGATTCAATGGCAACATACCCGGCAACGAATAAAGGACAACGATTTGGAAGTCGTATCTTTGAACGTGAGAACTTTGAATGAACCCGCACGTGTTGGGCTCCTGGCTCGTGAGCTGCAGAAGGTCGGCATGAGTGTGGCAGCAATCCAGGAAATATGGTGGCCCAGAACTGGAGAACGTGAATTCCGGGCCAGTTGTCTTGTGTGTGGTTTATAACCTTCGAATGACTCACATAATTTCATTTTTGAAAGATGAAACCACTGGGGTCGTTTTTACTTTTTTACGCCGAATTTAAAAAACTTGCAGAATATTAGAATTATGCGGATTTTCTCCGAGGCTTCGATTACCTGTTCTTGGTAATAGTTTGCGTGGGAGTGCCATCAGATTGGACAAATCGACGTATGAATCTTTGTTTACAAAATCACATACGTCATTTTGAATAAGTAACCGAGAAATATCTGGAAATTTGCATTCAGTGTGACGCCGAAAATGCGACCGTCACTTCACCTAGGGGAACTGTTCCATCTTCCATATCACAACATATATTCATCTCATCGCAAAACAGAGAAATACAGCACCAATCTTCTCGTTTTTTTTTGCTAACATGCGTGCTCACTGCTGAAACAAATCATAAAAATAAAAAACAAATCAAATTTTTTTTCATTGCTTTGTTTTTGATGGGATGGAAATGGGAGGTATGAGATGAAGTGCCGAACCGTTCCCCTAAATAAACAAACAATATTTTTTATAGTTTTCGTCGTGAGGTCTCAGAAATTCTGACGGTCAGAATATATCAGAATCTCATTCTAGCCAAAAATGAGTTTCCTCACTTAATCAGTTCATTAGTTTTATTATCAAATTAGGGGCTGTCCATATACCACGTGGACAGGTTTTGGTCAGTTTGATATACTCCCCTCCCTCAGCATGGACAAATGCTCATATAAATTCTAAAAAAATGTTTTGAAACGTGGACATCCGCCATACACCCCCTCCCCACTAAACAGTCCACGTGGTATATGGACAGCCCCTAGTAACTATGTATTCTGATAAATTTTAATTAAAGTGATATGGAAATGCTAATATCATCTTCCAAACTTGGACGTACATGTTCATGATAGCATTAGAGATTCCACAGTATATTCTTCCTCCCGTTAGGATACGGGAGCAGGCATGAAGAAGGTCGTGCGATATGTGCCATCACAAATATTGCCCTCCGCTCGCTTTCAATATCGACTTCTATAAAACATTCTTCATGCTCCGTATCCTAACGGAACTATCAATTCTATACTTTCGCCTCTAATGCTATCATGAACATGTACGTCCAAGTTTGGAAGATGATATTAGCATTTCCATATCATTGTAAATCGTTGAACTTCACGTAGAAGTAACACACACGAAATCATTAATTTAGTTTAATTAAAGCAAAAACAGTTTTAATGTAAATCAAATTTTTATCCCAGTCCACATGTTTTCTAATGTTTCAAAACGCTGTCACCGAATGATCTTTAAAATTGTTGAGAAGCAGCTCTCAAGTGTCGCACCTTGATTCGAAATCGCTACTTACAGCAGTCATTATTATTGTTTTGTGGAATTTTCCACCTAAGACTCGAGATAAATGTGTGCGATTGCGATACAAGAAAAACAAATCTGAAATGCGTAGCACAACTGCGTAAATCACACGCTGAGTATGTTTTCTGGCCTGATAATATTTCAATTATTGTTTGTGTCGCTCGAGTCGAATATTTTTGCGGATCCCTTTGCTGCGGGGGTTTATTTAGTTTTCCATTTTTACCTTCAAGCGCAATCCTAAAAATAGTATACCTTTTAAACGATTTATGAATAACTTCACCCATGATGTGTGCGCTTCGGTTTATTTCAAATGCTTCATTGTAGGAGAAAGTTCTAATTTGCAACACGTATAATTATATAATTAGGGTCAAACATTGCTGCAGGCTGGAAGCATTTTGGCTTAAAATTTAAAAGTAGTTTCCGAGCAACTTTGCGACACTTATTACCACAAACGAAAAGGAAAGCTCATAACATGGAACAGCACAAATACTGAATACTGAGTGTTGGCTCATGAGCAAATGAAATAACGAATCAACAAGGCCGTAGAGCATTTGAGTGTGTTTCGCGATGATCTCAATTTGAAAAGGTGGTCATTGTGAGTATAAGTACCTGAATGATGCAAAAAGTCGACGACTCCACGCAGCTCATTGATGTCACTATTAAGCCAGCATTAGGTAAGCTGCATGAAGTCTACTCATGAAGAATGCGGTTTCTCGATAGAAAATTGAAAAAAAAGACAACCAATATAATGTAAAGAAAGCATGGTCAAACAGAAAATTTCCATAAAAAAAAGGTTTTCTTCAAACATACCTTTCAGGATTACCAAAAAATCCAAAGAAATTAAGAAACCATTCAGTGTCCCAAACAATTGTAAAAAAGCTGGGCCCGATTAGTTGCGTCCTCGTATTTGAAGTTTGTATAAACATTAGTATGGGAAAGCGGACATTTTTGCATTTTTCACCCCCATTAAACTTGCTGACCCGGCGAACCTTGACTCGCCAAAAATTGATCAATTTTCTGATACAATTTTTTTGCGCACAAAGAATTTTATGCTATAAAACAAACTTTTCCTGAATTATTTTTTTTTATTAATTCTTACACATTCCTATTGAGATTGAGTTTTGATTATCAAAGTATTCTAGTTTCATCTTAACGTTTTTGCTCGTAAATAGAAAAAGAAAACTAACATAGATAAGCACAAAGATGAGATATCAAATTATTATTTATATTTTTTAATATTTACATATTTACATACCTATCTGAATTGCATTAATGTATAACCCAATGGATGTCGAAGAAGGTACGTTGTTGGAACGTCAAGGAAAAAAGTTATAACGCTTCGGAGATTGACTGTTCAAACCAGATGCCAAATATCGTTTATTCTGCATGTATTGCCGAGGAACCTCGTAAACATAATTTGACTGGCCGTTATTTCAGAATTATTTATCTTATAGACGAATCCAAGTAAAAATAAGAAGAAGACACACGACGGTGTTAACTTTGACAGATCCTACAGGACAGCATAGAGAGATCATTTTAAAATTCTTATAATAAATTCTAGACAAAATGTAATTAAAATCTGATTGATGTACGATACGGAAAAAGTTCTGAATTACATATCTGGAAGCTTATCTCAATTTTTTAAATATTTTCCAAAAATGTATCTATCATACAGTTCGGAACTTTTTCCGTACCATACATCAATCAGATTTTAATTACATTTTGTCTAGAATTTATTATAAGAATTTTAAAATGATCTCTCTATGCTGTCCTGTAGGATCTGTCAAACTTAACACCGTCGTGTGTCTTCTTCTTATTTTACTTGATTCGTCTATAGGACTTGGGTGTTCTTTAGAGTAATTCGGAATTATTTCTTTAAATAAAAATCTGGACAAGATGAAAGAAGGGTTCTTCTCTTAGACGACCATAGGTAGCCCGATGGTGCTGGCATGAACATTGATTTCTTGTAGAACACATATGGTTGACGTTGAAGCAATCAATCTTCTAAGCGTTGATTTTTTTTGCCGGCCTAGCAAAGTTATCGGCTTAATCTTTCGAAATCTTGCAGGCCTCATACTAACGTATGATTGTGCAACGGCACAACTATGATAACTGCTGTCTTATAAAACCAAAAAAAAACAATTATTATGCTGTTGTTTGGTTAATTGTAATCTCCACCATAAGGCTACCAAAACAATGTATAAATCCCAATAACACTCGCTGCCATGTCATATATCATCGCTGATGAGCTGTACGCTGCCGGTTAATTTTCGAAACAAGCCCCAATCAAAATTTATGCCCAATCACACATCCACACCCGCCTTACGCCACAAACCATCACCACCGCCCGCGTATCACACCATCACACCAAATGATTTGCCTTTTCTTTTCCCACGGATAATCTGATTGCCTTAGTTTGTACAGCATCAACCGGTGAAATATGAACTGTTCCCGCTGTCGCCGGTATCCCGGCACCGGCTCGGGATGGTCCAGCGCAAAACACTGGTACTGGATCTGGACGAGACGCTGATCCATTCGCATCACGACGCGATGCCACGGAACACGGTGAAACCCGGCACGCCGCACGACTTCACCGTGAAAGTTACCATCGATCGGCACCCGGTGCGGTTCTTCGTGCACAAACGGCCCCACGTGGACTACTTTTTAGACATTGTAAGTATTGCAGTAGCGATAGCTAACAGATGAATCATCAGTAGCATATTAGTTGTAAATGTTTATGCAATAATTGCTTCAAATTGACTACCTCTGATATTTGATAAGAAAAATTTTGATGACGTTCACATTAGCAAATTAGATTAGATAATGATTTGAACATTTATTATTAACATTATCATTCGGACCGAAGTTCTATACAACCCATTTCAGCACATGCAACAGAGGGTGTGCAAGTCATTTTATATGTGATTAATCTTCTTCTTATACATCTTTACTTTTCATACCAGTTGGATCATTTTCGAGAACTGTTGTTTTTGATACATTTTCGGTTCTTTGTAATAATTAAATTTTAGTAAATTTTGCGTCATAGCAGGGACTTCTTTAAAAAAGTAAGCAAAACTACTCACCTATTTGTGGATCTCAAATCCTCCCATTGCATTGAATGAATGAGACGCACTTCAAATTACATCTCTTTATTGTCCGTGCTGTCGAAATAATCACCGACATAATGTCGATGTACCATCTACTGCAGCCGAAGAGGCCAATAATGATTTTCGTTGGTGAAATGTGCGTTACATGAAGAACAATTTTCTCTAAATAGGGGCAGTAGGGGCAGTATGAACATACGGGGCAATATGAGCCACGCTCAATTTGAGCTTATCGACAAGTTTTATCATGTCGACGATATATATTATCTTTAAGATAATGCTCCAACTTAGTATTCTATTAGCATTTTCTCAGTTATTAATTGAGAATTTATCTTGTGTAACAAGTACAATGGATGCACTATGCCCAGGGAGTCAAGAATGTTTCCTACCCGAAAGCATACTGGACTGACCGAGAATCGAACTCTCCATCTCCGGATTTGCAATCCTGCGCCTTTGCATGCAAGGGAAACCGCTTTTATTCTCCTACTTTCTATTATTCTCTATATTTCTCATGTTCTAGCAATCGCTAGAACTGAAAATGGACTTCCATACCGTTTCCATTTCTATCCTATATTATTGATTATTCTAGCAGTAGTAACTGCTAGAATTGTAAATTAGCGAAAAAAGCTTGTTTCCCAATATCCAATTGGAAATTCCATCAATCGCTTTTTCCTATCTATCTATCACATTGGCAGCTCGTTAACCAAGACCAACCCCTACCGCTCAAACCTTGTTGATAAAGCCACATTTTGAACCATTTCTCGTGGAAACTCTGAAGAATGGCCTGCGGACAGGGAATCAATATTCGAGTAACGCCTAAATATATACTCTTTGCCATCAACAGAGTTTGTTACTGACAAACGCACCTCACAACAAACCTTTATCAGAGCCCGAACACAATATGAGAAGAATAATTTGCCTTGCATACTCTGATATTTCCGAGAATACGATGCTATTTTTGTAATCAGAGTCGGATTCTCGAATATGTCCATAACAGCAGAAACTACGATAGCATAAAACCGAAATTTTCTGTAGAGATAATACAAAATAACGGGATTAAAAGTTAGCAACAAAATTGTCTTTTTTTGTTGCTGACAAAATTATTCGGATCTTTGTCATTATTATCTCCGACAAAAACAAAGCTTTGTCGATGGTTCTCTTTTGTCGCTTGTTTCGCATGCGCTTACGCAAAAAAATGATTCCCTGCCTGCGGAATTTCCGTAGAATTTCTCTTGGAAATTTTGAAGTGTACGATGTAAGTTTTGTACCCATTCTTATCAGTTGCTATAGGTATAGGGCTCGATATTAGCTTGTATAGATTATAACTGAATTAAGCTATACAATTTGATGAATATACTAAAGATAATATTTTGAACATGCATCATGTGAACATATTTATCCGATACGTTATCAACTTATGAGATAATGCTTATCGGAATTAGAGAAAACTATTTCTATTATTTCAAACTATCAGGCAATCCAGTCTTTCATTTTACAGTTAAATTATGGCTTATGTAGTTTTTACTCAAATTTGGCATGTACATTCTTTGTACGTCGAAGCATATTTTGGTCAACAAAACTTACCACTTTTTTTTCGATTACTACGTGAAAGGATTTAGTTTGAGTTTTTTGCAACAAAGTTCTGTTTCACAAACCATACGGCGGGCTTGGTAGTCATATGGCTACTGCTTCTGCCTCATACGCAGGAGGTCGTGGGTTCAATCCCAGGTCCGTTCCATTCTCCTACTTTGTATCTTTCTCTATATTTCTCATGTTCTAGCAATCGCTAGAACTGGAAATGGACTACCATACCGTTTCCATTACTATTCCTATACCTTCAACTTGAGTATTCTACCAGTAATCTGCTAGAATTGGAAATGAACTATAGAGCTGTAGGAAACGACATACAATTAGAAATTCCATCAGTTGCCCTCTCCTATCTATCACATTGGCAGCTCGTTAACCAAGACGGACCTCTGCCTCTCGAACCTAACCCAAAAATTCCAACAAATTCCGCATGAACTCGTGGCAAGTGCAGAGGTATATTCGGCTTGCAGTGGGCGAGTGATTGCATCATCATTTCCTCCCCCTTCCCTACATTGACCTGCATTCTGACGTGGCAGGCGCCAGTATGACCTAACAAATGAGATCACCAGTACTTGTACATTGAAGATGTGTGCTAGTCCCAAGCAAACATCTGTTGGTTCCCTGTGCAAGAACAGCTGATCTGGTCATAATGGAGTAGCAACTACGAGCAGTCAATCAAGCTCAAGCTCACAAAGTTCTGTTTCACAAACCATACATTAATTGGTCTTCTCCATTAGTCTTGCGAGCAGAGGCGTAGGATTGTCAAATCGGGAACACACTTAGAATATTTTACAATGTACGGTAATTTTTTACCGAACTTTCAACAGCTGAACGTTCGGTAATCAGTTCGGTAAATGATAGGATTTACAGTTCGTTCGGTAGTTTTATTTTGTGATGATAAGTCCAAAAGTACCGTAGAGTTCGGTAATTCGAAAAGCAAATTTACCGAACGTTTCGTTACTATTTTTCTTTTTTGAACGAAAAAATGTTATTGCTTGATATTTTCAGTATTTATAAAATAAAATACACACTAGTTTCAAAACATGACTGCTCTTTATTTATTTTTACAATTGAAATCAGGTGAAAAAAAACGTCATAAAAATCAGGAACAGATGTCGTATATGGAACAATTGGGCACAAGAATCGCTAACCAAGTCATGTTTCACATCATTGACATTCAGATCTACATTTTGACCAACATAGAACTAGGTACCGCTTTGAAGAAATGTAGAAGACGCATAACGTTCCCGATAAAACGCTTTACCAAAGGAAGAATCTGAAAAAAATATCAAGTGATGGGAATAAATGGGATAGTAGGAATAACTCGTCTTATGACAAGCAATTTTTGCGTTGACAAACAAATAAATTGAGCTAGAATGATACATACCTGTTTTTCTTGCTCCTTTCAATATATTAACATGTTTTATAGAGAAAAAGATGTAAACTGCTTCAACTTTTCTAAAAGTATTGAAGTAATCGCTAGATGCACACAATTTCTGATGAAACAGAAATGGCTCTGACAATTACTATAGTATAAAGCTTTACCGTAGTTCTGTAACATAGAAGTTGTTTTGCAGTTTGTTCGGTATTTATTTTACCGTTTCTTCGATTTTGCAGAACGTACTGTAAGTTTAATTACCGAACTCTGTCAAATAATTTTGAAATTACAATTTGTTCGGTAAAATGTTACCAATATCCGGTAAAATTATTCTTGTTTGCCGAATTTACTGTAATTTTTTATATTTACCGAAGTTTTTCGTCAAAAAACTTACCGAACAGCGAAATCTATTTTAAGTGTGTAGGCATGAGTACGTTAGGCATAAAGGTTGTTTAGCATAAAATGCCCCAAAAACAGCCCATGACATAAAGAAGGTATTATGCCTTACGTCATGGACCCAGCAATTTCATATTTTTGCATCAACACATTACCTGAAGAGAAAAAGCTTTCTTAAGTTTCTTTAAAAAAAAAACAGCAGAAATAAAATTCAAAGAGATTTCCGATAGAATTCTTAATCAAGTTTCCAAAGATATTCTTTAAAAAAATCAGAAGAATATCTGAAGAAATCTGCAAAGGGAAACCTGAAAA
Source organism: Armigeres subalbatus (assembly GCF_024139115.2). Lineage (NCBI taxonomy): Eukaryota > Metazoa > Arthropoda > Insecta > Diptera > Culicidae > Armigeres > Armigeres subalbatus. The sequence continues at coordinate 181,857,969 of NC_085140.1, read as the reverse complement.
AATCAGGGAATTTTGTTTTTACAGATGAGTAGACACCGTGACTAAGTTGAAAAGCAGGCCAAGTTCTAGTTGGAATGTAGCTTTTAAGAAGAAGAAGACATTTAGTGTAAAAATGATCATGTTTTTGAAAGTTACAAACATAATCTGTACTATCACATCATCTCTACTCTGCAGGTATCACAATGGTACGATCTTGTCGTATTTACCGCCAGTATGGAAATCTACGGCGCTGCTGTCGCCGACAAACTGGACAACGGACGTAACATCCTGAAACGCCGCTACTACCGGCAGCACTGTACGCCGGATTTTGGCTCGTACACAAAAGACCTGTCGGCAATATGTGGCGATCTGAATAGAGTAAGTTTGGCTTGGCACAAGCAAGAGTTCTATCAGCACAGTTAGAATAATGTTCGTTTTTCTTGTAGATATTCATCATAGACAACTCACCCGGAGCGTATCGATGTTTCCCAAACAATGCAATACCAATCAAGTCCTGGTTCTCGGACCCGATGGACATATGCCTGCTGTCGCTGTTACCTCTATTAGATGCACTTAGGTTTACCAACGATGTGCGATCGGTGCTCTCGCGGAATCTACACCTCCATCGTTTGTGGTAGCAGGTAAGTGCTCATGTTGACGAAGTTCGATCAAACGTAGCAGTAGATATGGAACAAAATCTGCCGAGGTTTTCCTTTCCTTATAGAAATCTCTTTAATTTTTTTTTTCATTTAAATATTTATTTATCGTTCTAATTACCGAAAAAAATCGTTTGTTCTCGAAATCTGTTTGTTCCCGATGTTACAGAGGGTATCATTCCTAAATTGCTTTAATGTTTCTGAAATTAGAAGGATTTGAGGAAAAAACCTCGCTTAGGCTTAGAACTATGGCGAAGTGGAATTCACTGGAAACGTTATTTTTTGGGGGTTACAAAAATTATTTTGCAAAAATAGGCTGTGGTGATCGCAGTATGGCGAAAGACATCTAAGGCTCGATTTCTCAAAATTAAGAACCTCAATCGAAAAAATATTTGGTAGGCATAGTAGCGGACACCATCTCCCATAGCCGGTACCAAATAGTTTTTCATGAAAAGTTCATAATTTTGAGAAACCCCGCTTTTAGATGTCTTTTGCCATGCAAATTTCTGGTGGTCATGCTGGCTATTTTGCGCATATACTATACTTTCGTGAATCGCATATTTGTCCCATATGAATGGGAAAGCCAGCAAAGATGGGACAGATATGCGATTCACGACAGTATAGCGCCTGGATGTGACACAGGGGCGGGTAGATTTTTAAGGGGAGTTTTTATTAAAAAATAATTTTTAAGGGGAGTAATTTTTAAGGGGAGTTTTTATTTTAGTTTGTACGCCATAGCTTACTGACCTTTACAACTGCATTCTTCTCCGAGAAATTATGCAAAATCAAAGTGTACCCCTAATCTTGCTAAGCAGCTTGCCAAATTCTGCGAACATCAAGTTTATTTTTCCAGGTCGGAACTTATTGCACGTAAGAGTTTTATATCTGCCAAGAATATGAAGAAACGAAGGAGTACGACCTAAAATAAGAAGTTTAACATTCTGGGTTCGGATGTTAAGGTGGTTAAGTTGCAAACCCAAATACAAAATAATATTTAAAAAAATGCGACCGATTGTGAACCATAGTGGTGTTCATGTTATGGCATAAAGTGCTTTTCGTGCAAATGGCACCAAAAACCTGATGTTTATAGAAACTAATTTGTATCGTTTATTTAGTAATTTCATGGAATAACTTTTAGGCCAGCACCGTAAAATTGAGTCATGGATCTAATTTTCAATTTATCCAAGACAACGATTAAAAAACTCGTCAACGAGGGGCTTGTGTACATTGTCAACTTAACGCTCCAGTTTCATTCCCATTTTCATGCTTTGAAAATCTGTTTGGTCCCCGTGAACGGAATGTTCAAGAAGACACCATGATCATTAGCCATTTGTAGTTGATTGACTAGACTAGAAAAAATGCACAAGGTACCAATTGAATGCAGCTAGGGTTTTAGCTATCATTCTAAATGTGCCAGTTTCGGAAATTCATTGCATTTTACTAAGTCAACTGCAGCACCGATCATATCTTTTAACTTTTTGTATTTTTAAGAGTTTGCCAATCTTTTCTACCAACTATTAATTTCCTCTTCTTTATATGACCGATTCTTTCATTGCGTTTCCCTTTAAAATATTTTCCTCTTTTCTTTTAAGCATTATTTTATGTTATCTCCAAAAGACATATACATTATTGTCAATATTAGATGTGTGAACTTTGTCATCAAGATACACTATATCATATGGTAAAGGTCGCTGTCTTAATACCTTAAAAGGCTATGGTATTCTGGTAGAACTCAGAAGATGGAATGACTGAAAATTATGCATAAGGCAAAATGTATCTTCCTTAAATGTTAGCCGGTATTAGGCTAAATATCATGTTCTGTCTTCTTCAAATGTTCGCATTTGCCCGGTATAAAACAATATGTGTTGTTTCGTCTTCTTTAAATGTTCGCATTTGCCCGGTATAAGGCAAATTGTGATGTTTTGCCTTCTTTGCATACCGTCATCGGGGGTGACAATGGGTCAAAGGGGGTGAGAATGGGTCACTGTTTCAACCTCTTAGAATGCCTGTAGATTGGATTGAATGCTGGATGGATTTTGCTCTTCGACCTCCTGACTGCCGGTGAAAGCGATGACCCATTCTCACCCCCAGACCCATTGTCACCCCCGGTGCGGTGGCGGTAGTCGTATTTGCAAATATGTTTTGCTTAAAACATTTTTTTGTTGGGATTTGAATTTATATGAGTCTGGTGTAAACTCAATGATTATTCGCTATACATAATAATTAGGTGAATTTCAAGGCTTTACAAAGCTAAAGAACACATTATTGAACTACTTGTAACATTAGTAAAATTAAACCTGCAAATTGGTATTGACCGCGAAAAGTTTCACCGCGGAATTGTACTAACCGCGGAATGGTATACCGCCAAATAATATAAACCGCGAAATGTTATACCGCGAACTGGTACACCGCGAAATGGTTAACCGCGGAATGTTTTACCGCGAAGTGTCGTACAATCGTCCATATCTCATTTAGCCATCTTATCAATATTTGATATTATTGAGCTATTTTCTTCTACTCGGGTATCGTTGTTACTAGAGACCGAGTGTACCTCTGCTTCTCCACGATCGCCTTAGTATTGGATATTATATCACAGTGGCGTCGCGTAACCTCACTTTTTACCTGTGCACTGACCCAAAAAGTGAAAATTTTGATATTTTGATAGCCCAAATGGGAAAGAAAATTATCAGAGTGGTTTATACTAATCAAAATCTAGTTATTCTAGGCATTTGCACCCACCAATTTATTAAATTTAAACTCAGTGCACAGGTAGATTGAGGTTAGGGAAACGCCACTGTTATATCATACTCAGGATATATTAACTGGATTCACTTTGATAAGTGATGCGATCTATGGGACGGGAATTAGAAGTATTAGAGCAATGAGAAAGCATTAAAGTGAATTCTAATGCGATGAAACTTTTACAATTAGAATTTGGATGCTATTGGATTCTAATATTACGCACATGTCTACCACACCATCGCTACCCGGACAACAACCTTCACACAAATCAGCCACTGCCAATAATGCATTGTGAAGCAAAACTGTTATTTTTAAAAACATGCTCTGCGTTATATACTGTGTCCAATTAGGAAACGAAGAATCTCTGATATTCCTTTAGGTTTGTTTACATTTTTTGGCAAGTTGTTTTATGAAATTTAAACAATTTGGTAGATATTTTCCATGAATAAATAGTGGGATAAGTGTTTATCCTAGTGTTCAGTGCTTATTAGCGATGGTAATTCATATTAAACACAAAAAAAAAACCAGAGGCGATGGTGATCCATATCTATATACATAAAAATGAATTTCTGTCTGTCTGAACCTTATAGACTCGGAAACTACTGAATCGATCGGCGTGAAAATTTGTATGCAGAGGTTTTTTTTTGGGCCGGGAAAGGTTCTTAAAATGGTTCGAGACCTCTCCCCGCTTTGGAAAGGGGGGCTCCCATACAAATTAAACACCAATTTCTGCATAACTTGAGAATTAATCAAGCATATGGAACCAAATCTTGCAGGTGGAGGTCTTGGAAGGGAATATTTCTAGGAACTTTTTTTAAATGGGCCTAATTGATTCTGACCTTGATTTTTGGAAAGTGTGATAATTACTCTCATATACCTAATTTCGTGCACAAAGCAAAAGTCTAAATAAACACAAAATACATTGAATTTCACACTTTTCAATAGTAATGACCAATAAACATATCCAACAGAGAATTTTTTTTTCCAATTTCGTTTATTTGGTAGGCTCAGGCGTGTATAATACTTTACGGAGCCACGTTTCTTTGAGATATGTACAATCGACATAATCTTATTATTAAATTAGTAAGAGAGGGAAATAAGCCAACGTACTCGTGGTGACTCGAGGTTAGGTTTACAATGTTTAAGGATGGACGGGGATTAGGATTCGGGAATCAGGGAATCATCATAATCAAGGAATTTCAGCAGCTCATCCGGTTATTTGGCGTCGGGGACGATGTGGTGTGTCTTCGTGCTCAAAGAATGGTTCGAATGAGAGCATCTTCCGGACGGCCAGAGCTATGGCGCTCTACGGGACAGACAGACAGAGACAAAACAAAAAAAAAAACTTTGAAGAAAAGAAAAAACAAAAGTATTAGACTTTTATGTCAGAGGAACAAAGAAAACTATAAATGGCTTGCATATAGACCACATCACGATCCCCCAAAACACCTCTTATCTCCTGGAAGGGTTGTTTACCTCGGGCCACAAGGGTATCCAATAATTGCTCTCTGGAGACGTCGTTTTCCGAGCAGAACCAAACTACGTGATCGATGTCATCATAACCGGCTCCGCACCTACATAAGTTGCTATCGACAAGGTTTATTCTGTACAGATGTGCGTTTAGTGAATAGTGATTGGACATAAGTCTCGACATCACGCGAATGAAGCCTCGACTTAAGTCCTCACCTCTGAACCACGCTCGCCCAGAAACTTTTGGAACTATAGAAAATAGCCACCGTCCAAGTTCGTTGTGTGTCCAATTTCTTTGCCAACTTTGAAGAGTACTCTGACGGACTAATGGGAAAAACTCGTTGCTCGAGAATTGTCTATCATAAACCTCACCTTCTCGTGCATCCCCCTTTGCCATTGAACCCACCTTCTCATTGCCGTAATTTGATCAGTGATAAGTGAAACAAACAAAGGTAATCTTAAATGATCTTTCGATCAAAACACGCATCTGCTCTCTTATGTTTGTAAGAAAGTAAGATGCGTGCTTAACAGGTTTCATCGACCGGAGTGCCTCGATAGAACTAAGACTATCCGAGAAGATGAAATAATGGTCTACGGGCTGATTGGAAATTATCCCCAAAGCGAAGTTAATTGCTGCCAGCTCAGCAACATAAACCGAACACGGTTCCTGAAGTTTTCGGAAGGTGGTTGAAGTTACATTGAAAACACCGAAGCCAGTGGATCCGTTAATGCGAGAACCATCAGTGAAATATCTGTTGTTGCAATTGACATGTTCATATTTTTCAGAAAAAATGGAGGGAATAGAAAGATTTCGAAGGTGATCTGGTATTCCTTGAATAGCATGTTTCATGGACAGATCGTATTCAATTGAGAAACTGTCATTGGTGAAGTCAACTCGAGGGGGAGTATAACATGGAAGACAAAGATCTGACGATATGTAGTTGAGATAAACTCTTAAGAATCTTGACCGATGAACCAGTTCAAGCATATTATCGAAGTTGTGTAAGACAAGTGTGTTACTTGTTCCACATTTGATTAGTATTCTTAATGAGAGCTCCCAGTAACGGTGCTTTAAAGGAGTGACTCCAGCAAGCACCTCCAGGCTCATGTTATGCGTTGAATGCATACAGCCAAGGGCAATACGCAAACAACGATATTGAATTCGTTCCAATTTGATAAGGTGGCAATCAGCTGCTGAGAGGAAGCAGAAGGAGCCGTACTCTAAAACAGAGAGAATAGTCGTTCTATAGAGTTTGATGAGGTCTTCCGGGTGAGCACCCACCATGTTCCGGAGATAGAACGTAGAAAATGGATCCTTTTCCGGCATTTTGTATCAAATACTCAATGTGGAGTTTCCAGGTACATTTGGAATCAAACACGACCCCAAGGTATTTAGAAGATAAAGATTGGTTGATGTCATCATTCAACAGCTTGAGTTTCAGTTGAGCAGGATACCGCTTCTTAGTAAACACAACCAACTGAGTTTTTGCGGTGAAAACTCGATCCCTAAATGTCTGGCCCAAACAGTCAGATTATCCAGGGTACTTTGTAATGGTCCTTGCAAGACAGCTGCACTTGGACCTCTTAGAGAGACCACGGCATCATCTGCAAGTTGTCTGAGCGTGCATTGTCCTTCCAAACAATTGTCAATATCTTTAACATAGAAATTATACAACAAGGGATTTAAACATGAACATTGGGGAAGGCCCATGTAGCTAGTTCTGGAAGTTGTCAGAGTGCCGAGTGTGAAGTTCATTTGTTTTTCCGACAACAAATTGTACAAGAAATTATTCAAAATAACGGGTAATCCACTACTGTGCAGATTGTCTGACAGTACTTCTATGGAAACTGAATCAAAAGCGCCCTTAATATCCAAGAATACTGAAGCCAATTGCTCCTTGTGCGCAAAGGCCAGCTGAATATCTGAAGAGAGCAACGCTAGATAATCGTTTGTTCCTTTACCTTTTCGAAATCCAAACTGAGTATTTGAGAGTAATGCATTTTGTTCAACCCAATGGTCGATTCTTGAAAGGATCATTTTTTCCAATAATTTTCTCATGCATGAAAGCATGGCAATCGGTCGGTAGGAATTGTAATCAGACGCTGGTTTCCCAGGCTTTTGAATAGCTATTACTTTGACCTGTCGCCATTCTGGTGGTACGATGTTGTACTCCATGAAACAGTTGTACAGGTCAAGTAACCGTCTTTTTGCGATATCTGGGAGATTTTTAAGAAGATTGAATTTGATGTTATCGCATCCCGGAGCAGAGTTATTCGATGACAGAAGAGACATAGAAAGTTCCAGCATTGAGAATGGCCCATCCAAAGAACCGGGATCAGTGACTGATTCTCGAAATAGCGGTTCTACTGGTACGGAATCTGGACAGACCTTTTTTGCGAAATTGAATATCCATCGGTTGGAGTATTCTTCACTCTCGTTGGTGGAAATGCGGTTCCGCATGTTGCGGGCCGTTTTCCAAAGTGTTGTCATTGAGGTTTCTCGCGATAGTCCCTCGACAAAACGTCGCCAGTAGCTACGTTTTTTTGCCTTGAGAAGATTTTTGAGCTTTCTTTCAAGCCTCAAATACTCTTCAAAAAGCTCGGACCTTCCGTGTTTACGAAAGGCCTTGAAGGCATCAGATTTCTCAGAATACAACTTAGTACATTCATCATCCCATCCAGGAGTGGCTGGTCTTCTTATGACAGATGTACTTGGAACGCGTCGTTTCTGAGCTTCTAGTGCGCTTTTATGAATCAATTCGGTAAGGAATCGATACTCATCCAGTGGAGGAAGAATATCAGTTGATTCAATACCAATTTTTACCGCCGATGCAAATTTTTGCCAGTCAATGTTCTTCGTGAGATCGAAAGGAACATTAACTGGCTCAGATTCTTGATAGCCACTTTTAATGGTGGTGGCTATCGGCATATGGTCACTACCGTGGGGATCTTGGATAACCTTCCACGTGCAATCTAACGATAGTGAATTAGAACATAAAGACAGATCAATACGGCTTTGTTGACCATTTGGTCCTATTCGAGTTACTTCACCAGTGTTCAAAATATTCAAATTGAAATCGTCACACAAATCATAGAAAATAGGCGCTCTATAATCGTCATACGTTTCGCCCCATCCAATACCATGTGCGTTCATATCACCCAATATCAATACTGGAGATGATAGGAGGGATACTGCGCTCCAAAAATGTCGACGATTAATAGAGGCATTTGGAGGAATGTACACTGAAGCTATGCAAAGATCTTTATTCTTCACATTTACTTGGCATGCGACGATTTCTAAGCCGGGAACAGTCGGAATGGGAATTCTGTAGAAGGAGTAGCATTTTTTGATCCCCAAAAGAACGCCACCATAATGATCATCCCGATCTTGGCGAATAATGTTAAAATCGTGGAAGTTGATTTCATCTTCAGAAGAAAGCCATGTTTCACAGAGAGCAAATACATCACAATCGGAATTGCGAATCAAAAACTTGAACACGTCCAATTTATTTTTAAGACTATGACAGTTCCACTGCAGCACAGTGATTGTATCTTGTATGGCCGTATTATCCATCGAAAGATACAATTTCTGCAAGAAGGGGCCATGAAACAGTCAATTGCTTCAGATAACTTTCTACTGTTGGAATAAAGAGGTCAATGATTGGCCTCAATGAATCCGGAATATTGAAAAGATTCAAAAAGCGGTCCACGAGGTCCTTAAAGGATATCAATCCTCGCTTGGACGAGATTCTCTTTTCGGAAGTGCGAGTAGCATTTTCCTTTTCATTGATAATCCTAGCCGGATGTTTCTTAGGAACATCGGTTTTAGGCAATGGCGGAATGTCTTAGAGCAGCAGGGATCTGCAGTGAAGACTGGTTGCTTCGGGATTTTAAATAATCCCCCATTTCCTTCAGATTTTGCCAAGCCTTTATGGATGACTTTTGTTTTCTTTCGGCGCGATCCCGGGGAAGACGGTTGCTTCCTCTTTCGGGCGCGTGTACCTCCGAAGAATCATCCATGTCGGCTGCGTCAGAGTCCGATTCATCAATGGAGATGGAATCATAATAGTCACTTACTTGAACGGCAGCTGAAAAAGCAGTCTTTGCGGTGGCAGTGGCGGATGTGTCTTGCGCTTTAACCATTTCCGCATAAGACTGCTTGGAGCGCTGTACCAACGAGCGCTTCACTTTTTGGGTGCGTCTTTTGTACACCGGGCAATCTTGCAAACCATGGGCAGGATCCAAACAACAATAAGCACATTTTGTGGCTTGTTGCTGGCAGGTATCCTCCGATGTCTTTGGAAACATTTACCACAAAGTGGTTTGTTGTCACAAAACTCGGCAGTGTGACCTAATTGTTTGCAGTTGGTACAATTAAATACCCTTGTTACAAACAAACGCACCGGAAACAACATATTCTCGATATCTACATATTTTGGGAGCATCGAACCGGCGAACGTCACCCGAAGCGAGCCTGACTTAGCATATACCTTTTACAATCTACTGTGGTTGCTGAATGCAATTCCTTGCAGTCCAGGATATCCACGGTAGATTGCAGGGCATTCTTTAAGCGACCTTTCCCTGCAAGCACATCCTTGCAAGTTAAGCTCGCTGCGTTGATCACACCTTCTATTTCGACCTCCCGCGAGGGACATAAACTAAATATTCAACGTTGTACGCCCTGTCGCCAGCAATTTCATTCGCCACCTGGTATGTAGGTGCGGTGATGCGTAGCTTGTTTCTGTTGATTTGATTGAATTCAAGCTTCGTAAAACGACGCGTCAAGTCTCGTTTGATGCCGAGAAAATCTAGGCTTTTCGCTTTCTGCCGAAAGTAAACAACCCAAGGGCCAGGCGAAGATGCCTGGTAAAATCGTGTGCGAACCTCTTTTGGTGGCTCACCACCTCCCATAGTCTCTGCTTCCATTCTCACCCCGAGAGGTGGAAGGACAATTCTGTCTTATACTAACTTAAAACTATTAGCAAATCAGAAAAAAATAATAAGAAAAAAAAAACTAATTCAATTGATTTCAATCAGTCCCGCTCCAAAAGGGAGAACAATAAAACAAAATCTGCCACTTATCTGTGCTGCTGCTGTAGGTAGCAGCAGAAACAATAGCCTGCTTTACTGGCGTCGCCAGAAGCAGCTACTTCGCTCGCCGACAGTGATCGCCTTGGATCCGTAGGTAGGCACCACACAATAGACTCGCACTACCGAACAACACCCGCGATGAGACACAGCACACACGTCTGGCTCGTTCGAACTATCGGCACGGAATGATGACCAATAGAGAATAATGGATACAAATATTTCCAGAAAGTAGCCAGTTTTGTACAGTAAAATCATTTGTTTACTTGGGTAATGTTCTTCGTCGCTGTGCTAAGCACAAACAAATATGGGTCTGTTCAAATATTACGTAACGCAATAGGGGGTGGGGGGTTGTTTGATTTTTGTTACGATTTGTTACACAAAATATGGAGGGTGGGTGTCCTTCGAAATATTGTTACGTGTAAAAAATTAATTACATACCTAGATAAAAAATAATAAAAATGTTAAAAAATGTATATTTTCTTCAAAGTAGAATAAAATATACAATGCATATAATAATTTATTGTAACGTGTTTTAAATCCTACCAAATTTTTTTTTTTCAAAATCTATTTGTTACGCGTTACGCATAGGGGTGGGGGTAGTTCGGAAAATTATTACAGATTGTTACGAGGGGGTGGGGGGTTCTCCAAAAACAACGTTTTTCGCGTTATGTAATATTTGAACAGACCCTATGGCGGTCGATGGGAGGACCAAATTGAAATAATTTTATTTGGTGTACTAAACCAAGTTTGTTTTTCAATTTTTTTTCGTGAAAAACATTCAACAACAATGATATTTTGTAATCCTCCAGATTTTTCAATTTTGACTGGTACCTAAAAATTGAAAAAAATAAATGATTTTATAATGCGCAAAGTTAGGGCGCGCGCGAAATTAGGGCACATCACGGTAATACTGAAAAAAGCTACATACCTAATGGAATAAAAGGATTGACAGAGAATGTATCTCTACCTAATATTTAAAACTCAATTGCCATAGACAAGGTGTTATAATTCTAAGCGTATCATTAGGGTCTAAATACATCATTACCGACGTGATCGATATGCCTGTAACATATATTAAATTTCTTCCTTTTGTAAATTATACGCCTCAACTTGGCATGAGTGTGTTTGAAATTATTATAGCAGCATGGAATCATAAACATGCCCCGTGAAGCTGGTAGAACACTTTTTCGTAGTGTTTTACGGTGTAAGATCTACCAAACCGAGCACTAGCATAATTTATTTTTCGAGCTAGGGCAATAAGTTGTAGTAATTCAAGCATTCATCATATTAAGTCCTCTATACCAATAGCAGTTTTTGAAGTATAACAAATATAATTTTATCCTGCAGATGGTTGAAAGACTCAATTTCCTCTTGTATGTGGCTAAACTGTATGCATCGGTAACAACTTTTCTAGCAATTAGTTCAAAAACCTAGTAATAAGCATTGTCCAAGGCTGGACTGATTGCTGGAAAAAATCTAGGTAGGGGTTTAAATACGTACTAACTTTTCATGAACTAGTAAGCATTGGTAGTTCGAGGGGCACACGTTAATCCTTTTACTCAACAAATTCTCTAGATTAAAATGATTTTGTAGATAGAGCTAAATCCCGGATTTGGTGATTTACTAGTGATATTCTGGAAGCAAGAGAAGGATATGGTTAGGGCTTTGATGACAAAATAACAGGGTACGGTTGCAGCCGATTGCTACTACCATAACAGAAATAGATTAATAAATACATCTTAGTGATTTTTCGACGACATTTCAATGGTTTTGGTTGTTATTCAAGACTTAATAACCATTGATTCATAGCTGGTTCACATTTATGGCCAACTGAGGAACGTTAACGTTAAAACAATAGGACTGGTTTTGGAATCTTTAAACTACTACTATCTAACGTGTAGACATCATCCGTTTCGATTCAAGTTTATTGCCTATATTCCGGGGATTAAACCACCCGACTCTCAACAAATGGATGATTTACAATGTTCTGTAAACTCATATGTGAATATGTACATTATGTGGAAGACAACCACCGTCAATACAGGAAGTCTGTGTTCACAACGAGATTACTTCAAGGACAATCCCAACATCCTCTGTGAATTGCAGATAAGTATTGCGTTTATATTTTAATTGCACTGAGCTCGTTCTAATCTGATCGGTCCGGTTGCATCTAAGGAGATCTTAGTGCAGTGCACACCGGACGTGTTGCCCGGTAGACGTATCGCTCAGCGCTATTTAAATACAATGCAGATAGGCTATGGTCAGAGGGTGCGTTGATATTACCAGATGTACATTATGTGGAAGATATTGATTTGAAAAATGTATTGGAGGTAACCACTTTCCCTTCGATGGGACTCGAACCCACGACCCGTACGTACGTAGCGGAGTTCTCTTCAACTAAATAAAAAAATATTTTTATAGTTTGGGATGCATTTCTTGGATGACATTTTTTTTGCACAAAACAACTTGATATGGTACCGTTTTGACTCAAATTCCAAACATGGCTCATATTCCGAACACTCGCTTTTAAATGCCCAATTTAACTTTATTTTTTCCATAGGAATTCGTTTGTAATCTCGATCCACCGTACCGTACCTAAAACCAATGGAAAATTTTGTTCTAGGGCGCTTTAACGCCAATGTTCGGAATATCGGCTATGTTCAGGTTTTGAGTCAAAACCAGGGTTCGTAATGCTCACTCAATCTCAGGAGCACAGGATGCTCCCTCACCAAAATTATCGGGGAGAAATCGCTTTTCGGGAAAGAAAAACAGCCTGGAGAGTGATAACATTTTTTCGCTCACTTCGATTGCTCTTTTTCTTTCATATTCGAGACTTTTCATGGCATCATCAATTCAAATGGTAGAAGCTTATGTAGAACAAATAACTTAATGCTTTCATACAGATAGCTTGGTGATGTGGCTAGAGAAAGCGCATCCCTACGGCTATTATTGTTACTATTCTGGGTTCGAATCCCGGCGCGGCCATACAATTTTGTAATAGTTCTGCTATAATTTTCGCGAGAAATGAGTGAGAGGTAATAGTGATGAAAAGAGGCAAGATTTTCGTTTATCTTCCAAGGCAAATTTTAGAAAAAAGATTGATGGGTGAAAGATGATCCTCAACATCAACAACGAAAAAAGATTCTCCCTTGGCCTGAAAAACGCTTGCTTTGGTCTCACAAAAACGAAAAGTTGAAACCCTGGTAAAAATGGTACAGTGCTCTGAATGACTGAATGGATAACTTGCATTATTTGCATTCATTTTTTCTTGCAAAGCTTTTATATTCATTGTGTATTGAAGCGTTTTACGCTGTTTCTAAAACAAATCTAATACATAATTTTCCATAATAATCAGGCAATAACAATACTCCCGCCTTACCAACAAGCATTTGTTTACTTTGCTCGATAGGCAGACAGTTTGGCAGATCAATAGTAGATTTGGCGTCACTCTATATATATTGAAGGGACCATCGAGATAGAGAGAGATCGTGGAATGGAAGGAAAATTGAAATGGGTACTAGATTGAAAAATGCTCGTTGCTATGAAAAACGACAACAAAACAAGTGTCATCTTTTGTTGTTCATGTGTTTGTTATTGTCCAAAAATGGACAAGTAGTCTAGAAATATGAATATATCGACATAGGGAACGAGGATCCTGAACAAAATATGACCAGATCACATCGAGATAGAGAGGCTATCGACATATAGAATGCCCAAGTGCATGTAGATTGAAGGGACCGAGAAAACCATCGACATAGGGAGAGATATCGAAATATAGAACATCGAGATGTGGAGAGTCGACTGTAATAGACTCATTTCAATAAACTAGAGTTTATTTATTTATGTTTTGCGTGTCAATAAATAGGAATATTTTTTAAAAGTTGGTATTCAAAACAACGTTCAATTATAGGTTGGTTTTCTCTATAATTTTGAATTCCAGCAACAAAAACATTGATATGAACAACAAAAATCTTGAAACAAAATCTAAGACTGTCTGATTTTTACCACGCAAGTGAAAATTTTCTGTCTTATACAATTTTTATTGATGATAAATGAACAAATAATACAAATTTAACTCATTCGAAGGCTTTTGAATATTAAAGTACTAAACCCTTAAAAGGCCTTGACGACACTTATCTCGTTCAAAGTGCTTGCTCAGAGTAATGCGCTGACCGGTTTTCACGACCTCGGGCTTTTCTCAAAGTGGGATTAGTAGGGCTTTTTTACCTAGATACCGCTCCGCGTTCATAAGATTAAAAAATGTTTGCGTTTTTTTGTTATTTTTGGCTATTTTAGCAAATTCCTTCAGTAATCCAGTGCCATCAATCTCTAACGCCACGATACGAAGTAGATACATGAAATATATCAAGTAGAAGTGAGTTTGAACGTTTCCCATTTATCGTATTACTGTAGTTACCGATATTGGAAGCCATATATTTCTTATTTATTATTTACCATACTGCCGTCATACGCATAGTTGTCCCATGTTTGCTGAAATTCCTATGTACATGGGACAATTATGCGTATAATGGCAGTATACCTTTAATCATATTTCTTAAAATCTTGTTACGTTATATACATAATTGTGTCAGGCAGGAGAGTAAAACATCACAAACAAATGTGAAGATGCAATTTATTTGTTGAGAATACTATTGGGGACATTCCAATTCATCCAAAACATTCATGAGTTCAGGTTTTGAATTCTACCATAGAAGAGAAAGGTAATACGTACATCAAAATACTCTAAGCTCTGTACATCCTGAGTAGTTCACCGATATCCAATGATTCACGACAAAAATATTGGCGTTCCCCATAGTGATATTCTAGAACTAGCGAAATTTTCTGAAGTTCACCTCGTAAGGAATGTACATGCAGCAACGGCCTCCGAAATTTCTTCCACTTCAATTGGAAATCTTCTCAGCAGACCCTTAGTCACCTGTCGCTGTCAAGATATGTTAAATCTATTATTCTACATTTCAATGCGTGCAAGTTCATCCAAAACGTTCGTAAGTCCAGGTCGTCAGATCTATAATCACGGAGAAGCGTAATGCGTGTTTCAAACCAAGCTCATGTCATTCTGCTCATTTCAAATGATTTATGTGGCGAAATTTGGCTTGCCCTCAAGGGATATTCTAGAATTCACAAAACGTTCTGAACTGTAGGTCGTAAGGTCTATGCGGTGACGGCCTTCAAAAAGTTCGTGGCTTCTATCACAACGCTTGTCAATCTACATTGAGATTGCGAGCTTACCTCAGTTTTTGTTCCACACTACAAGAAAAATACAGCTTTTCTTTAATTAACACGAATTTCTCATCTTTTCATTGCAGAATTTAAGTAATATTTTATGGTGCGCTGTGAGACTTCTGAAATCTTACAAATATTCGTTTATTTTATTCTAAAGTTACATCCTACTATCGGTGAAGCGAAAATAAATCATCGTCGCGAATGAAACCTGAGCTAAACTAAAGAATATAATAGAGTGGGTAAGCGAAAGATAATTATAAACAATACCTACAACAGACTTAATAGAACACGAAGTGTATTTCTTAGAATAAGTTAAGTTATTTAATAGTACGCCTATGTATCTGTTATACATTTCGAATCATTTGACATCCGTTTTGTGGAATTTTTCAATTTCTGTTTTTTATTCTCCCATGTTTATTTTTTTTTCTTTTTCCTAACTTGGAATTTAAACTGAATTCTGTCACGAAGTTTTTTTTAATCTGCTGATTTATGTTTTCTTAAAGACAAATTAAGTTTAGGACAGTGGAAACTGGCATAAATTTGTAGTTTTAGAAATAGTGAATTAAAAAATTCGCTAATGTGGGAATGTCAATGACATTATTTGATAACTTTAGTGTTTGAATAGCAAGAATATATAAGCGAAGGAGTCAAGTTAACTTATATGGTTCGTCTTAGTACCTACTATTGAATGCAAGCGTTGCAGTGAAACGTAAACATCCAGAACTGGAGTTTTCGATCGTAGCTTGGAACGATAATTAAAAAAAGGGTAATTGAGTTACCTCCTAACAATTGAACAAATTTGACATAGTAAAAAAATTCTGATAGCTTTCAGAGGGATAAAAAAGAATGAAAGAACTAATTACACGGAATACACTCAATCGAATAGTTTTTATTTAATACTTGTGTAGGATAAGTCCGGAAAGGACGACTTTTATTGATGTTATACAACATAAACTACTGTTCAAAAGTTTTCCCTAATGCCAATTATTCCAATTGATTATTGGATGTATTCTTCTAAAAATAAATTTGTAAACAAAGTAACGAATGCGAAATTTGTTTAATGCAAATCAAAATTCTGCTGAATTTAAATCCTCGGCCTTCCCATTTTTGTATAGCACCAATAGAAAAGAAAGTATTTCCAATCTGTATTATTCTCCGATGCGAGTGAATCTGTTTTGAAATTCGCTCGCATATCTCAATCGGTTCGAGAGGCTATTGACAGTAAAAACAAATGCCAAGAATTTATTAAAATATGAGTAATTTGATTTTTTTTTATCAATGCATGATTCATAGAGCACTTAGCTGCTACCGAAAACAAATCGCAATGGCCTGTCCACTAACAAGGTTCTTCCTTTTCGATTGCGAGTAGCACTACTCACAAAGTTGTTAGTAGCCTACAAATAGTTTATCGCAATTAAGCTCGAGTTATCCGTTATCGTTACAATGCATTATTTTTTCATGATTTGCTGAATAGACTTTTGTCCTTAGGGTTTGTGTTCAGTAGTTCTGTTAGAAAATCTCTCCAATAACAAGTCTTCGCCTTAAAGTATAAGTAACTGTTTTCTGTTGATAAAAAACGATAGTACACTGTTTATATTAATAAGAAGTCCTCAGCTATCGGATTTGTATCACCGTTATCTTTTAACACGATTTTCCTTCTGGTCCAATCACTTATCTAACTGTCCTACATTAACATCTTAACATCTTGTTTAGGCTACTTGGTAATGAAATGACAAATTCTCTTGTTAGATGTAAGTTAGTGAACAAATGACGTTAAGTGAATAAGACAACGTAAGTTTGAAACAAGAAAGAAGCATGAAAACAACTTTACTATTTTGGAAACATGTAATACTATATTGGAAAAAAAGCAGTACACTAGCGAATAAACGATACACATTTCTCACGAATCATAGTATACCACGCAGATCAGATCATCTGAAAATGTAAGAAAACCGAATACAGGCAAACTCCAAAAAGAAAACAACCCACTCTCAAAATGATATTCGCGATTGTCATACCCATATGTAGAAGCAAATAAAGTAAAAATAAACCAATCAGACAAAACCACAAAGATTATGACACCCAATTTGTCATTAATTTTACTATGAGTGAATAGGTATTAATTTGTACATATAGTTTGATAAAATAATAATCTGAAAACAAAATCAATGCCCAAACAAGAAAAAAATAAATGAAACAGATCAAACTGAAAAAATTAAACCGTTGAATTTTGTTTTCTTTGCTAAAGCGCTCCGAAACCTAAGGCAAACACTCAATGCCCCAACACCAAAACATTCAGTTATTTTTTTTAACATGGACCTATAAATACTGCCGTTATACGCATAACTGTCCCATGTACATGTACAAACTTGGAGCAAAAATAAAAAATAATAAAAATGTTAAAAAATGTATATTTTCTTCAAAGTAGAATAAAATATACAATGCATATAATAATTTATTGTAACGTGTTTTAAATCCTACCAAATTTTTTTTTTTCAAAATCTATTTGTTACGCGTTACGCATAGGGGTGGGGGTAGTTCGGAAAATTATTACAGATTGTTACGAGGGGTGGGGGTTCTCCAAAAACGACGTTTTCGCGTTATGTAATATTTGAACAGACCCTATGGCGGTCGATGGGAGGACCAAATTGAAATAATTTTATTTGGTGTACTAAACCAAGTTTGTTTTTCAGTTTTTTTTCGTGAAAAACATTCAACAACAATGATATTTTTTAATCCTCCAGATTTTTCAATTTTGACTGGTACCTAAAAATTGAAAAAAAATAAATGATTTTATGATGCGCAAAGTTAGGGCGCGCGCGAAATTGGGGCACATCACGGTAATACTGAAAAAAAGCTACATGATGGAATAAAAGGATTGACAGAGAATGTATCTTTACCTAATATTTAAAACTCAATTGCCATAGACAAGGTGTTCTAATTCTAAGCGTATCATTAGGTTCTAAATACATCATTACTGACGTGATCGATATGCCTGTAACATATATTTAATTTGTTTCCTTTTGTAAATTATACGCCTCAACTTGGCATAAATGTGTTTGAAATTATTATAGCAGCATGGAATCATAAACATGCCCCGTGTAGCCGGTAGAAAACTTTTTCGTAGTGTTTTACGGTGTAAGATCTACCAAACCGAGCCCTAGCCTCATCCGTTTTTCGAGCTAGGGCAATAAGTTGTGGTAATTGAGGGATTCATCGTATTTAGTCCTCTATACCAATAGCAGTTTTGAAGTATAACAAACATAATTTTACCCTGTAGATGGTTGCAAGACTCAAATTCCTCTTTTTTGAGGCAAAACTGTATGCAGCGGAAACAACTTTTCTAGCAATTAGTTCAAAAACCTAGTAATAAGCATTGTCCAAGGCTGGACTGATTGCTGGAAAAAATCTAGGTAGGGGTTTAAATACGTACTAACTTTTCATGAACTAGTAAGCATTGGTAGTTCGAGGGGCACACGGTAATCCTTTTTACTCAACAAATTCTCTAGATTAAAATGATTTTGTAGATAGAGCTAAATCCCGGATTTGGTGATTTACTGGTGATATTCTAGAAGCAAGACACGGATATGGTTAGGGCTTTGATGACAAAATAACAGGGTACGGTTGCAGCCGATTGCTACTACGATAACAGAAATAGATTAATAAATACAGCTTAGTGATTGTTTTCCCATTTTCAAAGAAATTTCAATGGTTTTTGGTTTTTATTCAAGACTTTATAACCATTGATCCATGACTGGTTAACATTTATGGCCAACTGAGGAACGTTAACGTTAAAACAATAGGACTGGTTTTGGAATCTTTAAACTACTACTATCTAACGTGTAGACATCATCCGTTTCGATTCAAGTTTATTGCCTATATTCCGGGATTAAACCACCCGACTCTCAACAAAATGGATGATTTACAATGTTCTGTAAACTCATATGTGAATATGTACATTATGTGGAAGACAACCACCGTCAATACAGGAAGTCTGTGTTCACAACGAGATTACTTCAAGGACAATCCCAACATCCTCTGTGAATTGCAGATAAGTATTGCGTTTATATTTTAATTGCACTGAGCTCGTTCTAATCTGATCGGTGAATTGACTTGCCACATATTTCCGGTTGCATCTAAGGAGATCTTAGTGCAGTGCACACCGGACGTGTTGCCTGGTAGACGTATCGCTCAGCGCTATTTAAATACAATGCAGATAGGCTATGGTCAGAGGGTGCGTTGATATTACCAGATGTACATTATGTGGAAGATATTGATTTGAAAAATGTATTGACGTAACCACTTTCCCTTCGATGGGACTCGAGCCCACGACCCGTACGTACGTAGCGGAGTTCTCTTCAACTAAATAAAAAATATTTTTATAGTTTGGGATGCATTTCTTGGATGACATTTTTTTGCACAAAACAACTTGATATGGTACCGTTTTGACTCAAATTCCAAACATGGCTCATATTCCGAACACTCGCTTTTAAATGCCCAATTTAACTTTATTTTTTCCATAGGAATTCGTTTGTAATCTCGATCCACCGTACCGTACCTAAAACCAATGGAAAATTTTGTTCTAGGGCGCTTTAACGCCAATGTTCGGAATATCGGTTATGTTCAGGTTTTGAGTCAAAACCAGGGTTCGTAATGCTCACTCAATCTCAGGAGCACAGGATGATCCCTCACCAAAACTTTCGGGGAGAAATCGCTTTTCGGGAAAGAAAAACAGCCTGGAGAGTGATAAAATTTATTCGCTCACTTCCATTGCCGCCAAACGTTGGTTTGCTCTTTTTCTTTCATATTCGAGACTTTTCATGGCATCATCAATTCAAATGGTAGTAGCTTATGTAGAACAAATAACTTAATGCTTTCATACAGATAGCGTGGTGCTGTGGCTAGAGTAAGCGCATCCCTACAGCTATTATTGTTACTATTCTGGGTTCGAATCCCGACGCGGCCATACAATTTTGTAACAGTTCTGCGATAATTTTCGCGAGAAATGAGTGAGAGGTAAAAGTGATGAAAAGATAAAGGCAAGATTTTCGTTTATCTTCCAAGGCAGATTCTAGAAAAAAGATTAATGGGTGAAAGATGATCCTCAACATAAACAACGAAAAAAGATTCTCCCTTGGCCTGAAAAACGCTTGCTTTGGTCTCACAAAAACGAAAAGTTGAAACCCTGGTAAAAATGGTACAGTGCTCTGAATGACTGAATGGATAACTTGCATTATTTGCATTCATTTTTTCTTGCAAAGCTTTTATATTCATTGTGTATTGAAGCGTTTTACGCTGTTTCTAAAACAAATCTAATACATAATTTTCCATAATAATCAGGCAATAACAATACTCCCGCCTTACCAACAAGCATTTGTTTATACTTTGCTCGATAGGCAGACAGTTTGGCAGATCAATAGTAGATTTGGCGTCACTCTATATATATTGAAGGGACCATCGAGATAGGGAGAGATCGAGGAATGGAAGGAAAATTGAAATGGGTACTAGATTGAAAAATGCTCGTTGATATGAAAAACGACAATAAAACAAATGTCATCTTTTGTTGTTCATGTGTTTGTTATTGTCCAAAAATGGACAAGTAGCCTAGAAATATGAATATATCGACATAGGGAGAGAGAATCCTGAACAAAATATGACCAGAACACATCGAGATAGAGAGATATCGAGATAGGGAGGTTATCGAGATATAGAATGCCCAAGTGTATGTAGATTGAAGGGACCGAGAAAACCATCGACATAGGGAGAGATATCGAAATATAGAACATCGAGATGTGGAGAGTCGACTGTAATAGACTCATTTCAATAAACTAGAGTTTATTTGTTTATGTTTTGCGTGTCAATAAATAGGAATATTTTTCAAGTTGGTTTCCAAAATACGTTAAATTATTGCATTGTTAGGTTGGTTTTCTCTAGAATTTTAAATTCCAGCAACAAAAACATTGATATGAACAACAACAATTTAGAAAAAAAATCTAAGACTGTCTGATTTTTACCACGCAAGTGAAAATTTTCTGTCTTATACAATTTTTATTGATGATAAATGAACAAATAATACAAATTTAACTCATTCGAAGAATATTAAAGTACTAAACCCTTAAAAGGCCTTGACGACACTTATCTCGTTCAAAGTGCTTGCTCAGAGTAATGCGCTGACCGATTTTCACGACCTCGGGCTTTTCTCAAAGTGGGATTAGTAGGGCTTTTTACCTAGATACCGCTCCGCGTTCATAAGATTAAAAATGTTTGCGTTTTTTGTTATTTTTGGCTATTTTAGCAAATTCCTTCAGTAATCAAGTGCCATTAAGCTCTAACGCCACGAAAGTAAGTAGATACATGAAATATATCAAGTAGAAGTGAGTTTGAACGTTTCCCATTTATATTATTACTGTAGTTACCGATAGTGAAAGCCATACATTCCTTATTTATTATTGACCATATTGCCGTCATACGCATAGTTGTCCCATGTTTGCTGAGATTTCTATGTACATGGGACAATTATGCGTATAATGGCAGTATACCTTAATCATATTTCTTAAAATCTTGTTACGTTATATACATAATTGTGTCAGGCAGGAGAGTAAAACATCACAAACAAATGTGAAGATGCAATTTATTTGTTGAGAATACTATTGGGGACATTCCAATTCATCCAAAACATTCATGAGTTCAGGTTTTGAATTCTACCACAGAAGAGAAAGGTAATACGTACATCAAAATACTCTAAGCTCTGTACATCCTGAGTAGTTCACCGATATCCAATGATTCACGACAAAAATATTGGCGTTCCCCATAGTGATATTCTAGAACTAGCGAAATTTTCTGAAGTTCACCTCGTAAGGCATGTACATGCAGCAACGGCCTCCGAAATTTCTTCCACTTCAATTGAAAATCTTCTCAACAGACCCTTAGTCACCTGTCGCTGTCAAGATATGTTAAATCTATTATTCTACATTTCAATGCGTGCAAGTTCATCCAAAACGTTCGTAATGGACTTACGGTCGTCAGATCTATAATCACGGAGAAGCGTAATGCGTGTTTCAAACCAAGCTCATGTCATTCTGCTCATTTCAAATGATTTATGTGGCGAAATTTGGCTTGCCCTCAAGGGATATTCTAGAATTCGCGAATCGTTCTGAAGTGTAGGTCGTAAGGCCTTTGCGGTGACGGCCTTCAAAAAGTTCGTGGCTTCTATCACAACGCTTGTCAATCTACATTGAGATTGCGAGCTTACCTCAGTTTTTGTTCCACACTACAAGAAAAATACAGCTTTTCTTTAATTAACACGAATTTCTCATCTTTTCATTGCAGAATTTAAGTAATATTTTATGGTGCGCTGTGAGACTTCTGAAATCTTACAAATATTCGTTTATTTTATTCTAAAGTTACATCCTACTATCGGTGAAGCGAAAATAAATCATCGTCGCGAATGAAACCTGAGCTAAACTAAAGAATATAATAGAGTGGGTAAGCGAAGATAATTATAAACAATACCTACAACAGACTTAATAGAACACGAAGTGTATTTCGTAGAATAAGTTAAGTTATTTAATAGTACGCCTATGTATCTGTTATACATTTCGAATCATTTGACATCCGTTTTGTGGAATTTTTCAATTTCTGTTTTTTATTCTCCCATGTTTATTTTTTTTTTCTTTTTCCTAACTTGGAATTTAAACTGAATTCTGTCACGAAGTTTTTTTTAATCTGCTGATTTATGTTTTCTTAAAGACAAATTAAGTTTAGGACAGTGGAAACTGGCATAAATTTGTAGTTTTAGAAATAGTGAATTAAAAAATTCGCTAATGTGGGAATGTCAATGACATTATTTGATAATTTTAGTGTTTGAATAGCAAGAATATATAAGCGAAGGAGTCAAGTTAACTTATATGGTTCGTCTTAGTACCAACTATTGAATGCAAGCGTTGCAGTGAAACGTAAACATCCAGAACTGGAGTTTTCGATCGTAGCTTGGAACGATAATTAAAAAAAGGGTAATTGAGTTACCTCCTAACAATTGAACAAATTTGACATAGTAAAAAAATTCTGATAGCTTTCAGAGGGATAAAAAAGAATGAAAGAACTAATTACACGGAATACACTCAATCGAATAGTTTTTATTTAATACTTGTGTAGGATAAGTCCGGAAAGGACGACTTTTATTGATGTTATACAACATAAACTACTGTTCAAAAGTTTTCCCTAATGCCAATTAATCCAATTGATTATTGGATGTATTCTTCTAAAAATAAATTTGTAAACAAAGTAACGAATGCGAAATTTGTTTAATGCAAATGAAAATTCTGCTGAATTTAAATCCTCGGCCTTCCCATTTTTGTATAGCACCAATAGAAAAGAAAGTATTTCCAATCTGTATTATTCTCCGATGCGAGTGAATCTGTTTTGAAATTCGCTCGCATATCTCAATCGGTTCGAGAGGCTATTGACAGTAAAAACAAATGCCAAGAATTTATTAAAATATGAGTAATTTGAATTTTTCTATCAATGCATGATACATAGAGCACTTAGCTGCTACCGAAAACAAATCGCAATGGCCTGTCCACTAACAAGGTTCTTCCTTTTCGATTGCGAGTAGCACTACTCACAAAGTTGTTAGTAGCCTACAAATAGTTTATCGCAATTAAGCTCGAGTTATCCGTTATCGTTACAATGCATTATTATTTCATGATTTGCTGAATAGACTTTTGTCCTTAGGGTTTGTGTTCAGTAGTTCTGTTAGAAAATCTCTCCAATAACAAGTCTTCGCCTTAAACTATAAGTAACTGTTTTCTGTTGATAAAAAAACGATAGTACACTGTTTATATTAATAAGAAGTCCTCAGCTATCGGATTTGTATCACCGTTATCTTTTAACACGATTTCCTTCTGGTCCAATCACTTATCTAACTGTCCTACATTAACATCTTAACATCTTGTTTAGGCTACTTGGTAATGAAATGACAAATTCTCTTGTTAGATGTAAGTTAGTGAACAAATGACGTTAAGTGAATAAGACAACGTAAGTTTGAAACAAGAAAGAAGCATGAAAACAACTTTACTATTTTGGAAACATGTAATACTATATTGGAAAAAAGCAGTACACTAGCGAATAAACGATACACATTTCTCACGAATCATAGTATACCACGCAGATCAGATCATCTGAAAATGTAAGAAAACCGAATACAGGCAAACTCCAAAAAGAAAACAACCCACTCTCAAAATGATATTCGCGATTGTCATACCCATATGTAGAAGCAAATAAAGTAAAAATAAACCAATCAGACAAAACCACAAAGATTATGACACCCAATTTGTCATTAATTTTACTATGAGTGAATAGGTATTAATTTGTACATATAGTTTGATAAAATAATAATCTGAAAACAAAATCAATGCCCAAACAAGAAAAAAATAAATGAAACAGATCAAACTGAAAAAATTAAACCGTTGAATTTTGTTTTCTTTGCTAAAGCGCTCCGAAACCTAAGGCAAACACTCAATGCCCCAACACCAAAACATTCAGTTATTTTTTTTAACATGGACCTATAAATACTGCCGTTATACGCATAACGGTCCCATGTACATGTGCAAACTTGGAGCAAATATGCGTATTTCGGCAGTATAAGAGCAGCTATGTATCAAGGGTATACTGCCGTGAATCGCATATTTGTCACATCCTTGCTGGGCTTCCTATTCATATGGCACAAATATGCGATTCACCGCAGTATAGGATAACGAAAATTCAACTTACTCTTTAACAGAGCCTAAAACATTCATCTTCATGAAGCAACTTCAGTACGAATTTTGACAAACATCGCATGAATATTCAAAACATAGAATGACATAGTGAGACGACTACTCCACCAACTCATTCATTCGACTGTCACTGAGTGTGTTTACTATGTGCAGAAAAAAACATTATTAGCATTGTTTAGGTTGATGTTTACCGTTGAAAGTGCCTCGCGGATGAAAATCGGATTCAGTCCTGTGTGATAAATCAGTTTACTCATTTGAAACGTGTTTACATTTTAGATAATTTATCAATAAATATTCAATGACTAATATTCACCTGAATATTGACTGTCCAGAGCCGACTATGAATGTGTCTGGAAGTGAACTGACAATTGAACAAAGGTGGACTTCACCAAAAATTTTCGATTATTTTACACTCTGCTCTTTAACATGCGAGCTTCATCCTCTATCATTTAACACTTGCGTGCTTCATCCTCTATCCGTCACCCAGCTGGGGGTATTGGACAAGTAGTACTGCGAATAATTTGATCAAATCTCAAATCTTTTTGTTAATAACGCTAGTAATATAAAAAGCATTCACTTCTGAAGCAAGAAAAGTGTCTTCAGAATGTGTAGGGGATTGGGATTTACTAGCTGTCCATAACATGTACAACAAAACATCACAAGGACGCCCTTATTCGCACTAACTACTCAGGCCATAGAAGGTCGAGAAGAGCCGCCGTTGCCAACTAAAGCGTGAACTAAAGCTAAAGTTGTAGAAAAACTTCGGACTAGAAGTCGATCATACAACACATTTTGAAATTCAGTCTATAGAATAAGTTATTGACGAATTACTAAATGATCGAACCCAGATACTAAGGGTTCGAGAACTTCCTTGGTGCCATCCATATCCATATTCTTGCAAATTAAAAATACAAGTCTACACAATTCACTCATTTCCAGGCGTAATCTTCATAGCGGAAAATACGAAAACCTTCCGGAGACAAACCACAATCAACTCTTCTCTTTCGCTGATTTAAAGCTCGCTTTGAAGATGGCGAAAATGAAATCAATCGACCCGCACGACATTAGCTATCTGATGCTGAAGAATTTGCCATTCATCGTTTGGCACCCTTCGCTAGCAGTGATAATTTAGCCTCGTCCCTATTTACCAAGAGCCTCGTAACATCCAGCAATTTTTGCACCTACCCATCGCCTGGAATTCTGGTTTACGCAACCAACATCAACGGGAAAACGGTTTAAACGAATCGGATTTGTTCAAAATATTTCAATAGCAAATTTCCAAAACGACTTGTCTACTTTTGTAAACAAAGATACAAACGTCGGTTTAACGAATCTGATAGCACTCCCACGCAAACCGACAACATACGAAGGTAAAGGCGTCTGCTACCTGATTATGGTGTTGGTTTGCGTAGGAGTGCTATCAGATTCGTTGAACCGACGTTTGAATCTTTGTTTACAAAAGCAAATAAGTCGTTTTGAAAGTCTGGTATTGATTTGTTAGTCCGTAAACAAGAATAAGGGTGATCATAATCATAATCAGAGAATCAAGAGCGGGGTTATGCTCATATACCGGAACTGTTCATATACCACGTGAACATATTTTAATCATGCTTAGTAAAAAAGAAGTGTGAGCCATGGTTATTCACCATACTCACTCTCCTCTAAATTGTCCACGTGGTATACGGACATCCCCTCATGGGAATTTGAATATGAAACCTATTTTCTTAACGTGCTTTTTTATCATTCTGATCAATTCATATTATTGCATTTCACGAGAAAGGCATCAACCCTGCTTCTGGAGAACATTGAAAATGGTTCTCATCCTATCCATGTATTGGATATCTTTTATCTTGATATCTATCTTTGCTACCTATCTGAGGCATTCTGAGGTATCATTAACCCCAACATTACTCTATGTCTATACTAAAAAAGTTTTTAATGAGGTGATATTATCTGCATGGAGCACGTAAACTCTTGGGACTAATTAATTTATTTCACTACATATCTTTTTTTAATTTCCTCGATCAAGGAAGAATGACCCGTCGTAAACCAATTAAATCTTATACAAAACTTATAAATGCTTTTAGTACCAAATTTAGTTGCAGGCTTCCAACTAATATTGCCAATAATTAATTGTTCATTTGCAATCGATATCAATCTTAAAAATAATATTAGAAAATGGCCTAACTAAAAACCTGTCGATTTTTTGACTTAATGATTCCTTATCCCAAAAATTAATCCCTATTAGAATTAAAATTCATTTCTTCTAATATCATCCCAAAGTGTGGTTACACTCTTTCTTGCTTAAGATCTGCAAATAAAAACAGAGTTTATGGTTGTTCAAATCCTTCGTATCATATTTGCGGTCAGTAAAAGGTGCTCACATTATTTCTAAACTGCTGTCGCTGTTTTTCAGCACAACATCGTTTTCACTCGAGCCGGAACCAGAACCGGTGTCGTTATCGTCATTCTTGTCCGGATCGCCATCGTTGGTCGGTGTTCGCTCCTGCGATTGGGACTGCAGCTGCCAGGCAGGAATAGAGGGTGGCATCATTGGCAGACTAGGCGAGGCAAATTGTTTCCTGTTGGTAGGACAAGATGGGAAATCAGTAGGAGAAATATCTATGGATGAATTGGGGTGAACTTACCTATTCAACAGCAATCCTTTGATCGAGACTAAATCGGATTTTACGCTTGTCAGTTCCTTGGTAGCGTGTTGCGCATGGTTAACTCTGGCGAGTTCTTCCTTGACTTTGTTCAATTCAACGTTGACGCTATCTATCTTCTCTTCCACTAAATGCTTCAAATCGGCCATGCTGTCATCTATCGATTTTTTCTTCTTTCCTCGGAAAATGAGGGGTTCTATGAATTTCTGCAATCGAAATGGGTTGTTTGAATGAATAAGAATTTTTTGAATGATGTTAGGGAGAAGGAGCACTTTGGTCGCCACATTTGGTTCCCAGTACATATAACAGGGGTTAGATAAAAAGGTTGACATAGGTAAAACATTTATGGAATTCAAATCAGAACATACCCGGTGTCGTATGACCGATCTGAAGTTTTTATAAGGGACAGAAGAGTTCCCGCATCCGATGGTCCTGGTTTTATCAAAATTTTGTCTATCCCAACCTTTTTGTCTAACCGTTATACACATTGCTGGGATTCCTATGTACATGATTTGCGAATTAAACCTTATTTTTGAAAACGTCGAATTCAAGTACTTTCAAAAGCTTCCAATTACGGGATACACAGTTATTCCATATTGGAAAGGCCATTAAGTAATGGCCTATCGAAGTAGAGGGTCCCTTTTTTAATTTGTTAGTAACCAATCACAGTAGAGAAGTGGCGTCTTAATTGCAATAAGAAAAGGGTAAAGCACTCTGAGTTTAATATTACAACCAAGGTCATCGAAAGTGTAGGCATCTCGATTAGCGCAAGAGACGAGGTTCTACATGTTTTCACTGCCTACTTCCCAAGGCAAGGAGGCAATCAATTTGATTGAGACATAGAAGCGGTGAATAACTTATAATAATTGGAGATTTGAATGCACGTCATCTTCTTTGGAATTACACGTAGGCTAAAAAATCGGCTAATAAAATTCAACAATCAGTCGTCGTTTTGAGATTTCTTCATCCCATTTGCCTAATTCCAACAGCTTGCTGAAAGTGACAAAACCAGTAGCAAAAAACGAACTTTTATCGAACCATCCTCCTGTAATATTTGATGTCAGTCTTATCACGTCCCCAAGTACCAAGAGAGTACCAACAATCAAAAGCGCTGCATGCGTAGATTAGATTCGCCTTTAAAAATAAACTGAACTTACTAAACCGAGGTCACTCCATGTATTACAAAACTCAACAGTGAAAAGGATAATTACGTTACTATTCAATTTCTCCACGATTACTGTTACGGAAGCTGAAGCTTTTTCGATACTTGTAACACATAAGCGACACTATCGAATGCTGACTATATCAGATTGTACCCAGGATATTAATTACCTTGCGTAGCAAACGTCGACAACTTAAGATTGTACCCAGGATATTAATTACCTTGCGTAACAAACGTCGACAACAGTATATACCCGCTCAACAAGGAAATTTGTACTGCCACTAAACCGAAAAATTAGTGAGCCATATGACCAGGCTAGGTTCGATACTTTTAGAGCAACCCTCCGCACAATAAATGCGGATCGTAACACTCTTTGGAGAATTGCCGAAATTTCACGGAAATCAATAAAGTATAGTCCACCTTTCGTCAAGGAGAATGTATCATTGCCTCTTTATCAAAGAAAGCTGAACTCCTGGGCGAGAGTTTCTTTCAGATACACAGCAACCAAATGGTAGGCGTTCCTGAAACTGTAACAGCGGTAAACGGATCTGTATCGCCCGAATCGACCAGTCAGAACTGACTGATACTGATCCGCCCGAAAGAATTGGCTCAGATCAGCGAAAGACTTAAATCCAAAAATCCAATTGAAAATTGCGTGATCAAGAAGCTACCTAGCAAAGGTCACATGTTCCTTAACATTTTTTTCTACTTGGATGCGATTTGAGTACTTTCCATCTATCTGGTCCGAAAGCATGCAGTAGCCAGTATGCCTATAAGCCTGCTACCTTCGAATCTATGACAAAAGGTCGAAAGACATAAGGTCGAAAGGACAAAAGGTCGAAAGGGACAGAAGGTCGAAAGGACAAAAGGTCGAAAAGAACAAAAGGTCGAAAAAGACAAAAGGTCGAAAGGGACAAAAGGTCGAAAACGTCGAAAGGGACAAAATTTCGATCAAGAACAAGTTGATAACAAGTTGGGTGTTTGTGCTATGCATTTAACTTCAAGCAGAAATAATAACACACTCATCTCATTAATCAAAGTTGAAGAAAGAGCCATTTTCAAAAAAGGAGAAATTACTATGAAACGATATTATGAATGTCTAGATAGTTTTGTTAGAGATAAAGCAGATTGTTGACTTTGGAAATGAATAAAACGTGTATTGTGCGAGACAGAGTTGTCCTATACAGTTGACAAAAAAATTGCCCTTTTATTTTTCACTATTTTTAACAATTAAATGAAATGCATTCAATGAGGGCAAATAATAGATGGATATCAAGGTTTTCTAAATGTCACTTCGATCTGTCAAAATAGGGCACGCCACAGTCGCGCGCATTGATGTATTTGATGTGCGGCGTGCGCCTTTTTGACAGATCGATGTGATATTTATAAAACTCAAACATCCATCTATTAGTTGTACTCAATAAATGAATTTAAATTAATTGTTAAAAATTGTGTAATTTTGATCTTATTGATCTTTCGTTTTTTTTTCGACCTTTTTCCCTTTCGATCTTTTGTCCCTTTCGACCTTTTGTCCCGTTCGACCTTTTGTCCTTTTCGACCATTTGTCCCTTCGACCTTTTGTCTTTCGATGTTTTGTCTTTCGACTTTTTGTCCTTTCGACCTTATATCTTTCGACCTTTTGTCCCCAACCTGCTACCTTCAATGTCACGAAAAATTGTTTTACTCGTTTTCTCATTTGTTATATTTTTTCCATGCAGTTACCCTCACGAACAAAGGCGTAGAATTGCCAATCCGGAGATGGCGAGCTCGATACAAACTCATGCAATGGCGGGAATAGAAAAGCTATCCATTAATAACTGAGGAAATGCTAAGAGAACACTGAGTTGAAAAGTAGGCCAAGTTCCAGTGGGATTGAAGAATCATAGTAGAAGAAGAAATATCTTCCATGCCTTCAACAATGGCAACAAGAGTACTCGTAGAACAAAAATCCTAACCACTATAATTTGTAGTCGATATGGAAGTGTGGATAAAGTGAACGCTTCCCAACATAATTTTTGTTGATGTTCTTGGTTCGAATCCCGTTGCGGCCAAAAAAATTTAAAAATTGCTTACCGAAAATGTTCGCGAAAAGTAAGTGAAGCGTAAAAATGATGCAAAGAAAAAAGAATTTTATCAAGTAGGCAATTTATTTTCCGGCGACGACACTTAGCGCGAAACAACGGACACGAATAGGAACATGAAACGTTTTAACCCTAGCCCAGCAGGGTAAATTGGCACAACTTGCCAATGAGGCACGCCGCATGAACCTTGAGATCCTGGGACTGAGTGAAGTCCGTTGGCCAAACTTTGGAGAACACAGAAAGCCGTGGGGACAAGTTCTGCTATACTCTGGTTTACGAGGTGAACACGCTCCCCGGTATCGCGGAGTTAGCTTCCTACTAAGCGCTCAGACACACTCTGCGCTTATGAAGTGGGAACCTATAAGTGAAAGGATAATCACAGGGTGGCCACCGAACCGGGAAAAACGGGAAAAGCGGGAAAAAGACGGGAAATTGATGTCACCGGGAAAAAAAGCGGGAAAACCCGGGAATTCAGCACATGTACCGGGAAAAAATAAGTTTTCGTCAAATTACATTTAAAATTCTTTTATTTTTTTAATAATGTTGATAAAAGGAAAAAAAAACTCTTCAATGTTTATTACTCAGTCACATTCTGACTGAATTATTTGATTTTAGTACATGCTGTGTGATACCTAATTAAGTAAGGTAATGAGGTAGTTTTTTTTTTCAAATCCAGTTTGTGTTGTCACTAGATCATTTTGATATCAATTTCTAGTGACATATATCATAGATATTTGCCACGAGGCATTTTTTTTAAATCTTTATTATTGTGATTTTTTATGTTTTGTAAGTTCATTACGTAGTTACGAGGCAAGCTTAGAAGCGAATATCGAAATTTTCATTCTTTCATCTTTAAGTTATTCTTTTAATCTCCAAGCTCGTCTTTAGACGAAGATACTTCTATTATCGAACTCGGAACAAAAAATGAATATGGTGAATAATATATATTTTGATACATGATATAATCAAAAAAAATGTCATTTGTTGATACTTCGTGATTATGTCTGTGATATTTTACATTATTACAGTTTAGTGTTTTTCCCAACTAACCTAATATAATTTAAGGTTATGATGGTAAAAGATATACTCTAAAATATGTTTTAACTTGTTTCTCGAAAAATAAGGAATAAGTTCCTAAACATTGAAAATTACAATATTATTATATTGAATAAGAACGTTCAAACTTCTCAATAATAGATACAAGATTTTAATTTAATGATTAGAAATCTGAAAAAAGAAAACAAAATTCTAGAAATTTGAAATGCAGATTCAATTACGAACTGAATGTTTTGATTGCCCAAAAATGTGCCTAAAACTATTATAAAAACAAAATAATGATTTTGTTCGGAAACAAAGATTTGGGACTTCGGGGTAAATCTGTGTTCAAATTAATTGTTTTATAATTTTGTAGATTTTTAGAAAAGCAATACCAATAACTATGATGAGTTTATACACTGCTT
Source organism: Armigeres subalbatus (assembly GCF_024139115.2). Taxonomy (NCBI): domain Eukaryota; kingdom Metazoa; phylum Arthropoda; class Insecta; order Diptera; family Culicidae; genus Armigeres; species Armigeres subalbatus. The sequence goes on along the minus strand of NC_085140.1, from coordinate 181,825,642 downwards.
TACTTACTGCATTGCTAAGTTCTCTAAGTTAAGCATATTGATTTAATTCGATTTCGAGAAATGTGTCTTTTCTCACATAATCTTGCGATTATTTCTTCATCAGATATATCAGTTACTTAGGAAGCTCTCTGAAGAGCTGATCATTATGTCCTATTAGTTGGAAGGTCAAGGGGAAAAATAAATATTAAAATGAAAAAATCAAAAAACTTCTCGGATTTGTTAAAGAATGTTTTGAAAATTCTCAAAATTATCCGAATTTTATTTTGTTGCCCCCTCAAAATATTATTTTTGGGCAAAAAATAAAAGATAAAAGATAAAACACATAGGGTACGGTCCAAAAACTCTTACGCTAATTTTTTTCAAGTTAAATAAAAACCGGGAAAATTTGACAAAATTTATCGGGAAAAGCGGGAAAAAAACGGGAATTTGAAAATCGAATTTCAGTGGCCACCCTGTAATCGTTGCCAGATTTAGAACACGGGTCCGAAACCTTACTATAATCCAATGTTATGCGCCAACCTATGCTACCTATCTGCAAACAAAGAGAACTTCCACAGTCAACTCAATGCCGTCGTAGATAGAATTCCGAAGGGTTATATCAAGATCTGTTTGGGCGACTTCAATGCGAAGATCGGATCCGACAACTCGAACCATGAGCGCATTATGGGACGCCATGGTCTCGGAGAAATGAGCGAAAACGGAGAGCTGTTCGCAGAATTTTGTGGTAATAACAACATGGTGAAATAGGGATCGCTCTTCCCTCATCGACCGGTTCACAAGGTCACGTGGGACTCCCGTGACGGCTTTACAGAAAATCAAATTGACCACATCTGCATCAGCCGAAAATGGAAACGGAGTCTTCTTGATGTACGGAATAAACGTAGCGCCGATATTGCGTCTGATCATCACCTCCTCATCGGCGAAATACGCCTGTGCATTGCGCGGATTCGTCGGCAGGAGCAAAGAGTTGGACGACGATTCAACACTCGCCGACTGGAAGACGCCACGGTGAAACATGGTCCTTCGTTGAAGAACTGGAGACGCGTTCTGCAGATATTCCGGAAGGTGGCAGCGTGGAAGACCAATGGACTGCCATAAAGAATGCCTTCAGCGCCACCAGCGAGTACAATCTGGGCGAACTGCGCACCCAGAGAAAATAATGGATCGTCGATGAGACCTGGAGGAAGATAGAGGAGCGAAGAGAAGCCAAAGCCTCGATAGAGCGATCAAAAACCAGAGTAGCCAAAGTCTTAGCTCGTCAACGATACTCGACTCTGGAAAAGCAAACGAAACGCTCATGTCGACGGGACAAGCGAGCGTGGTCAAACTCTCTGGACGACGAATAAGAGAGAGCCGCAGCAACCGGGGACATTCGCCTCCTCTACGATATCTCACGACGCTTAAACGGGACGAAGATGAATGCAACGATGCCTGTGAAAGACGCGAATGATCAGTTATTGACCGACCCAACTGACCAGCTGAAACGCTGGTTGGAGCACTTCGAACAACTTTTTCAAGTGCCATCCAGGCCACCACCACCTCGGCATGATCTGCCTACACGAAAATAAATTTTCATAACGAATATATAAGAAATTCTTATACATTTTTGCCATTGAGTAATTCTAATACAACGTATACAATGCTCATATGTGAGCTATGAATAACAAAGAATAAAAAGTATAAGTCTGGCTTATGAGTATCATGCATTTGTAATAATTATGGGTATTAGATTTGTTTATGTCATGTATAAGGTTAGTCTAATGAAAAATATTGAGGTTTATTTTGAATGGATTTCTTAATTTCAAATTGAAATAAAGTATTAGCAATTGGTCAGCATTGAATAGAAGTTTTATTTATTGAATAACTATCCAGCTAGCAAAAACATTCTTCAAACGGTACTTCCGAGCATTCGTCAATACCAGGTGATTTATTCCAGAAAATGATTGTTTTACCGGAACCTGTTGTGGAGCATTCCCAGTGCATTTCTGAAATGAATGTGAACAGGAATCAATTTATATCTTTGTCCACTGTAGTTGGTATTGCTATGCATGTACTTACCTAGAAACCTATTCATATATCTGGATGACCGCTGCTTATATTGCACTGGCCATTTTAACATATATTCCTCATTTCACGAGTCTCGAGGATCTTCTGATAGATGGATGATGGATCCAGTGCATTGTTGCGGTTTGTTGTATAATCTGCATCTCGCAATATCAGATCTATACATAGAAAAAAAATATTGGTTGTTAATTAAAAAATAAACTAAAGTGTAAAGATACTTTCCTGATAAAACCACCGAGAAAACTAACGCGAGGTTCTCCTTACTATCGCCATGTACGCCATGTCCAAATAAAATGAAAGGTATAAGTTTATCATAATACATTTTTGCCATTAGGAAAAACTTATACTTTTCATTGCACCATGAAATAAAACATATATACACGCTTAACAGATCATATGCAAATATGACATGATGGTTATTGCGTGGCCTGATGGTTTACATATTTGATGAGTAATAAAGCTATTAAATCAAATCTAATAAATTAAATAATTAATTTTTTTTACGTGTAGGATCCGTTGTATAACACGCGTCAATACCGAAGCTCCATCACTGCTAGAGATTCAAACAGCCATCCAAAGCTTGAAATCGAATAAAGCCCCAGGGGTCGACCGCATATCAGCCGAGATGCTCAAAGCTGACCCCATGACATCCGCTCAAGTACTGCATCGTTTGTTTCGTAATATCTGGGACACCGCAACTTTCCCGATCGACTGACGGTCGACGACTGGCATTATGTTGCTGTGTACCATTTACAAAGTTGCAAAATTTTCCTAGCCCGGATTCAGGAGAAGATCGATGCTACTCTCCGGCGGCAGCAGTCCCGATTCCGTGTCGGAAGATCCTGTGTGAACCATATTGTCACGCTCCGCATCATTCTGGAGCAGGTCAACGAATTCCAAGAGTCCCTTTACTAGGTATTCATTGACTACGAAAAAGCTTTCGACCGTCTCAATCACGAGAATATTTGGGGCGCCCTGAGACGCAAGGGGGTTCCTGAGAAAATCATCGGCCTCATCGAAGCACAGTACGAGGCCTTTTCGTGTAGAGTGCTGCACAATGGGGTTCTGTCCGACCCTATCCGGGTCATAGCTGGTGTGAGGCAAGGATGTATTCTATCACCGTTACTGTTCCTCATCGTAATCGACAAGATTCTGATAGATGCGATTGACCGTGAACCAAACCGCGGGCTGTTATGGCAGCCTATAACCATGGAGCACCAAAACGACTTCGAATTGGCTGTTGACGTTACACTCCTCGCGCAACGGCGCTCTGATATGCAGAGTAAGCTCAACGACCTTGTCCAGCGCTCCTTCTCAGCAGGTTTAGTCATCAACGTCATCAAAACCAAATTGTTAGATGTAAACACGGTGACTCCTTCCAGTTTCACAGTAGCCGGGTAACCAGTGGAGAATCAATTAATTGCATATTATTCGGCAACTCGGCCGTACGAAAACCGTTTTTTTGTTAAATATCTTGGCTGTGCACATGCACAGCACATGTTTCGAAATGGACAAATTAATATGAAATTTGCGAAAAAGAATCCACGTGTCTTGGAGGGACTCGAACCCTCAACCTCCTACTCTCTAGATAGGCGTGATAGCCCCTACACAACAAGACCACTTAAAGGTCACGTTTGCGGAAAAGCCATCAGAATCCGAGTACCAACCTCCACCGCGGTTAGCTCTCTTTTTTGCAAATTGAATATCTTTCGGATGCTTGATTTGTCCAATCTACACATGTGCTTTACTGTTGTATATCCACGTACGGCCGAGTTGCCGAATAATATGCAATTAAGGTGGTTATACAACAAAGCCGCAAATCGGCCATCTTGGAAACCACGTGCTTTTTCTAGTGATTTTTCCAGAGCACGAATTGAGAGAACCACAATGCCCATGGGGATGAAACATCCGTAGATCGTTTGCTTACTCATGCTTAACAATCGACTTTAATTTCAGCATTGTACGACAATTATTACGCTAGATTTGAACTTTTGATAATAGGAGTAGAAAACCGTGTGGTGAATTTGAAATTCACCACATGGCTTGATTGTATAATCACCTTAATTGTAATCTAGTATCGGTCTTCCACCATCATTAGTCGTCTGAGTACACGCGACCGCTTACGTAAGGCAATCAAACTCATCAAATGCTTTAGCCAAGCAAGCCTATGGCACAGCAGAGTGCGATTGATTCGCATTCTATACCAGCCCGTTGCTGTGGGGCATGGAGTGCGATCCTCTCGTTTAATAAACAATGTGCACTCGCTTGACTGTGGATATACAACAGTAAAGCACATGTGGAGATTGGACAAATCAAGCATCCGAAAGATATTCAATTTGCAAAAAAGAGAGCTAACCGCGGTGGAGGTTGGTTGGTACTCGGATTCTGATGGCTTTTCCGCAAACGTGACCTTTAAGTGGTCTTGTTGTGTAGGGGTTATCACGCCTATGTAGAGAGTAGGAGGTTGAGGGTTCGAGTCCCTCCAAGACACGTGGATTCTTTTTCGCAAATTTCATATCAATTTGTCCATTTCGAAACATATGCTGTGAACACTCAATATAATTCGGGCCTGGTGGCCTCACAACTGGATCTCAATCAACGAGCTCCATCGTCGTTGTCACCAGAGGCCGATAGCAATAGAAATTCGGGATCGGAAATGGGAGGGGCGGAAACGAAATCTGTAAACAAGTATTAGACTGGAACCCAGCGGGACATCGCAGCAGAGGCAGACCCAGAGGCTCATGGCGGCGAAGCCTCAATAAAGAAATAAAAGAAGTCGACCGAAATCTAACCTGGCAACAGGTTAAAGCGATAGCCGGGCAACGCTCAGGATGGAGATCTTTCAAGTCGGCCCTTTGCACCACCGGAGGTGTGCAGGATCCATAAGTAAGTAAGTAAACAGTTTAACTGCGAGGTTTCTAAGCCAGGTTACCATTTTTGCATTCGTATATCATGAGGCTAACACGATGATACTTTTATGCCCAGGGAAATCGAGACAATTACCAATCCGAAAATTGCCTAGACCGGCACCGAGAATCGAATCCAGCCACCCTCAGCATGGTCTTGCTTTGTAGCCGATGCTTTGGTTCGACGAAGAGTGCCGACAGATTCTGTGTGGTGATGGAAAGGTGGAAGCAGCATTACAACACCTAAATGGCGCTGAGAGTACATGCAGTGAAAGCCAAAGCAGCGGAGAAGACGACTGCATCAGTTCAGCGGACGATAGAAACCAACCAGACCCTACCTGGAGAGAAGTTAAGGATGCCATTCAACAACTCAAGAATAATAAAGCAGTTGGTAAAGATTGTACTCTGATATACAGAGTAAGCTCAACGACCTTGAGGAACAGAACACACTATCGCCTTATGTTGCCATTGTCGTACTAAATTTTATTTCGTGCAACATTCATGAAAAATAGTGGAAGAGTAATTGATTTATGATTTTTTTTAAAGAAAATGTCCTACTTATTACGTCTGTTTATCTGTGTGTGAAATGTTTTAATCAATACCAAATTTTCAAAACGACTTATCTGCTTTTGTAAACAAAGATTCAAGCGTCGATATGACGAATCTGATAGCCCACGCAAACCAACAGTATCCACGGGTAGCAGAAGCATTAGCCTATACGCATTGATGGTGTTAGTTTGCATGGGAGTGTTATCAGATTTGTCAAATCGACGTTAGAATCTTTGTTTACAAAAGTCGTTTTGAAATATAATAAAAAAAAATGTGTAGGAGAGAATTCACATATTGAATTGAAAAAAATAAAGAATTTTGGATAGCTTTTTGGAAAATATAAAAAGCTGTTCTCGGTTTTACCAACCAAGAACCCGAGCAATGGTTGAGAGCAAATCAAAAACTAATTTTGTTGTTGTGAAATCAACTAATTTTGATAACTCAGGTCCTTTTGGTTGTTTTAACAGTAAAAAAATCAAAATCTATATTACAAAAATCTTACTGTGACATCAAATCGAAAACTGCTGTCGATGAAGCAAATTGAAAACTAATTTTGATGTTATTTTTCGTTAACCAAATAAGTAATCAGTTTGATGTCATATCATACAACAAAGAAATCTAGCGCAAAATGAAATCAAAATATGTAATCAATCACGAAAATTAGAATCTGAAAACAAATAATAATTTTCAATTTGATGCTGACATCAAAATATGTGTTCAATTTGCTTTATTAATGATATCAGACTTTGCTCGGGAAATTAGTCAAAAAAATTATAAAGCAATAAAAGAAAAGATTTAGATTAAACACAAACTATATTTCAAAACTATGAAATCTCGCTTAACTTTTCAAAAGGTCCTAAGTAACATTTTTTTCATGATTTAATTTGAGTATTGCAATCAATAGATTAACATGAAATACGATGATTGCATTATTCAGATTAAATCATGAAAAAAATGTTACTTAGGACCTTTTGAAAAGTTAAGCGAGAAATGCTTAGGTGATAGGTGAAGCACAGCCAAACAGACGCAACACTGAAGAAATTCGTATAGATCATATATACAACAGTTTGAAAAACAACTGATTGCAAGTTTCACATTTAGCGCATCGTATATCCTCAGGTTTGGCATTTCACACTAACGACGCCTTATGTTGACATTGTCGTACTGAATTTTATTTCGCGCAACATGCATGAAAAATAATGGTATAGTTATTGATGAATGATGTTTTCCATAAAATGTTCTAGTTATTACGACTGTTTATCTGTGGGTGAAACGTTGAAATATAGTCTCATGAAATTTATTTAAGAAAAACTTTGTTGCACGAGAAAGGCAAAAATGTGTAGAGTTGGTACAGAGAAAATTCACATATTGAATTGAAAAAAAAATTGGATAGCTTTCTGGAAAAATCAAAAATGCTGTTTTCGGCTTTTAATAATGCTAATTTAAATCGGAATATAGAAGATAGATAAGAGACAAAAGCAAAGATTGATAGATAGAAGAAGAAAATAGGAGTTGTAACATAAAACTTCATCTTTTTTATTGAATTTACATACGACTTGCTATCTAACACAATCTAACAATAACTAATACAATACCAATAAAAAAAGCTCTATATGACTTGAGGTTTAAACAACCGACAACAAACGTACATAGAATTTACAAAACACTTAGATGATTAAAACACAGTTTAACTTTATCCTAATTGAGTAACTTGGTTGACCAAAACGCATTCCCGTACGTTTTCAAAATTCTATGACCCGAAACCTACAACAGTCTTATGTATATTCCTCAAAGCCGACCCACCCCAATCATGGCAATCCCAATTTTTTTTAAATTAAATTTTACTGAGAGGTACATCGACTTTTCAAACATTGTGAATAATTTCTACGACGACTGGCAAATATTTTCATAACTGCCAAAATTGAGCAAATATTTTCAAAAACATGTATAAAAGACAGAGGAAGAGCGGAAATTATGCTATTTCTGACAGATAAGATTATTTTACAACAAATTCGCGTATCAATTATACGATTTAGTTTTGAAATGCAATAAATATTACTTATATTCATTGCATTAACTTACGCTGCATATCTTTTATGTACAAATTTCATATATATTGCTTTACATTAATAATTTCAAAACCCTTATTTAGACCTATGTTGTGCTTTCTAAAAGCATGTAGATCTTTTATAATTAAAACGAAGCCGTTATCATAAATATTAATCTATAGTAAACATTAACGATTATCTTTATCACCATCACCACCACCACCAATACCAGCAAATCGGGGGTAGATTTCCATGAACTTTAGATGTTTTAGATACCTTATAAAAGAGATAAACGCCATACATCAATCCGCTGACGAGAGCCACCGAGTTGAGGATCTCCTTGAGGCGTCCTAACCACGACTGCTTCGGTTGGATCACATAATTTCCATTCGAATATCCCGTCGGAGCACCAGAGGTGCCCATTCCCATGCTGATTACCGTCTGAGTTTGGAGGTTTGGATCTTTGGTAAAGACTCCTGCCCGTTCACAGGCCAGCTGTATTTCCTCTTCTGTCATGCCTTTGGACCGAAGAAACGATTGCTTTTGGGTAACGGCGCTTCTTACTACGTTTGGATTGTTCAGAAATTTTATTGCTGTGGTAATCTGTTTTGCGGTAAAATACATGTGATGATACTCCAAAATGCGATTAATAAGGTTCGTTGAGACTTACCAGATGTTCCCGCGGCGGTATCACTGGGGGTGCCGATGGATCCACCGAATTAACATCTTGCATGTCGTTCGGTGGGGACTCCTGACCTTCGCTCATATTGATTTCGACCGAGAGATTAATTTTGAATGTTGTTTAGGCTAGTAGCAGGTAGGATCTGCTTCACACAGACAAGTGACAAAAATTTAATCTCTTAAATCCTTTATTTTTTCTTATCACACAAGCAATTGGAAACAAGCCAATTATACATAAAAGAAGATGCCCAATACACTTGAAGATCAGGTTTCTGAACACTTTAAACTTTTCAAAGTAAACTAACACAGCAATGCTAAACAGTACACTTGAAAGGATGAACAGGATTTAGCATGAATGTTACTTTTATCTTACATAGGTGAAAACATGATAATTTATTTTATAGAAACACTTTTTCGATCAACTTCAACTTTGCACTTTACAATAAACTTGAATATGTATAGATACAAAATATGTGATTGAATAAATAAATATTAGAAATTCGATTGACAGCTCGACGATAACGCCGTTATGGGCCGTTAGGCATTTTTTCATAAAATATTAATGGACCCCTCGTATAGACAAGTTTGGTAACCCTGTGGAGAGGCGTCCATAAATTAAGTCATGTCACATATGGCTAGAAACCGCATTTTTCATGCTTTTTCAATGTTTCATTCAAAGAAAAACAATATCAGCGCATTTTTTTATCATGACATTATTAATGGATAACTCTGAAGCGGAGAATAATCTGGGAGAACTCGCACCCAGAGCAAACAATGATCGCCGATAACACCTGGAGGAAGATAGAGGAGGAAACCAAGGAGCCAAAGTCTTAGCCCGTCAACGATACGCAGCTCTTGAGAAGGAAGTAAAACGCATGTCGACGAAGAGCGAGCGGGCAGATCTCTGGCCTATGAAGGAGAGAGAGCCGCCGCACAGACATTCGCCTCTCTACGATATCTCACGACGCTAACGGGCGAAGATGAATGCAACGATGCCTGTGAAAGACGCGAATGATCAGTTATTGACAGACCCAACTGATCAGCTGAACGCTGGTTCGAGCACTTCGAACAACTTCGGCCAGCCAGGCCATCACCACCTCGGCATGATCTGCCAGGATGCGACGTATACACGCGTCAATACTGAAGCTCCATCACTTAGAGATTGAAACTATCCAAGCATGAAATCGAATGCTCCCAGGGCGATCGCATATCAACGAGATGCTCAAAGCTGACACCATGACATCCACTCACTACGCATCGTTTGTTTCGTAATATCTGGGACACCGCAACTTTCCGGTCGACTGAAGCGTATCAGAAAGGCCAGGTGACCTGACTGTATGCATAAGGCGAGGCATTAGTTGCTTGTACCGTTTTCAAAGTCTGCAAAATTATCCTAGCCGGATTCAGGAGAAGATCGATGCGACTCTCCGGGGCAGAGTCCGATTCCGTGCGGAAGATCCTGTGTGAACATATTGTCACGCCCGCATCATTCTGGAGCAGGTCAACGAATTCAGAGTCCCTTTACTTGGTATTCATTGACTACGAAAGCTTTCGACCGTCTCAATCACGAGAATATTTAGGGCGCCCTGAGAGCAGGGGTTCCTGAGAAAATCATCGGCCTCATCGAAGCACAGTACGAGGCCTTTCGTGTGAAGTGCTGCATATGGGGTTTGTCCGACCCTATCCGGGTCGTAGCTGGTGGAGGAGGCGATGTATTCTATCACTGTTATCTGTCTCTCATCGTAATCGATGAGATTCTGTAGATGCGATTGACCGTGAACCAAACCGCGGCTGTTATGGCAGCCTTAACCATGGAGCACCTAAACGACTATCCGGTTGATGACGTTGCACTCTCGCAACGGCGCTCTGATATGCAGAGTAAGCTCACGACCTTGTCGAGCTCCTTCTCAGCAGGTTTAGTCATCAACGTCAACAAAACCAAATCGTTAGATGTAAACAGGTTGGCTGTGCACATGCACAGCACATGCTCTTCGAAATGGACAATATATGAAATTTGCGAAAAGAATCCACGTGTCTGAGGGACTCGAACCTCAACCTCCTACTTCTGAGATAGGCGTGATAACCCCTACAAACAAACCATTAAAGGTCACGTTTGCGGAAAAGCCATCAGAATCCGAGTACCAACCTCCACCGGTTAGCTCTCTTTTTGCAAATTGAATATCTCTGATGTTGATTTGTCCCAGCGGGACATCGCAGCAGAGGCAGACCAGAGGCTCATGGCGGCGAAGCCTCAATAAAGAAATAAAAGAAGTCGACGAAATCTAACCTGGCAACAGGTTAAAGCGATAGCCGCGCTAAGGATGAGATCTTCTCGGTCTTTGCACCACCGGAGTGTGTACATAGATCCATAAGTAGCAGTAAACAGTTGTATCTGTATATCATGAGGCTAACAGATGATACTTTTATGTCAGGGAAATTAATACCACAACGAAATTGCCTAGACTCGACCGAGAATTGAACAGCCACCCTGCATGGTCTTGCTTTGTAGCGATGCTTTTGTCTGACGAAGAGTGCACAGATTATGTGGTGATGGAAAGGTGAAACAGCACTACAAGAACACCTAAATGGCGCTGAGAGTACATGCAGTGAAAGTAAAGCAGCGGAGAAGACGACTGCATCAGTTCAGCGGACGATAGCACCAGCCCTACCGCGAGAAGTTAAGGATGCCATTCAACAACTCAAGAATAATAAAGCATTGGAAAGATTGTACTCTGATATACAGAGTAAGCTCAACGACCTTGAGGAACAGAACAACTATCGCCTTATGCTTCGTCGTACTAAATTTTATTTCGCAAATTCATAAAGTGGAAGAGTATGATTTATGATTTTTTAAAATGTCCATTATTACGTCTGTTTATTGTGTGAAATGTTTAATATCACCAAATTTTCAAAACGATTGATTTGTGAAACAAATTCAAGCTCGATATGACGAATTGATAGTCTCCCACGCAAACCAACAGCATCCACGGGTAGCAGAAGCATTAGCCTATACGATTGATGGTGTTAGTTTGATGGGAGTGTATTGATTTGTCAAATGACTTAGAATCTTGTTTACAAAAGTGTTTGAAATATAATCAAAAATTAGGTAGGGAGAAATTACAATTGAATTGAAAAAATAAGAATTTTGATAGGAAAAAAAGTGTTCTGGTTTTACCAACCAGAACCGAGCAATGGTTGAGAGCAAATCAAAACTAATTTTGTTGTTGTGAAATAACTAATTTTGATAACTCAGGTCCTTTTGGTCGTTTTAACAGTAAAAAATCAAAATCTATATTACAAAAATCTTACTGACATCAAATCGAAAACGCTGTCGATGAAGCAAATTGAAAACTAATTTTGATGTTATTTTCGTTAACCAAATAAGTAATCAGTTTGATGTCATATCACAACAAAGAAATCTAGCGCAAAATAAATCAAAATATGTAATCAATCACGAAAATTAGAATCTGAAAACAAATAATAATTTCAATTTATGCGACATCAAAATATGTGTTCAATTTGCTCTATTAAATATCAGACTTTGCTCGGAAATAAAAAAAATTATAAAGCAATAAAGAAAAGATTTAGATTAAACACAACATATTTCAAAACTATGATTCAGATCTCAAATTAGTTACATTTTTCATGATTTAATTTAACAATCAATAGATTAACATACGATGATTGCATTATTCAGATTAAACTCATGAAAAATGTTACTTTTATATTCTTTATGCGAAAACACTGGGTTGAAAAATGAAGCCAAGTTCAGTGGGATTGAAGAATGTAGTAGAAGAAGAAATATCTTCCATGCCTTCAACAATGGCAACAAGAGTACTCGTAGAACAAAATCCTAATTGCACTATAATTTATGCAGTAGATGTGGAAATTCAACGAATAGAAGTATGAGCAACTTCTCAACTTCTTTTTGTTGATGGTCCTGGATTCGAATCCCCGTTGCGACCAAAAAAATTTAAAAATTGCTTACTGAAAATGTTCTGAAAAATGAAAGTGAAGCGTAAAAATGATGCAAAGAAAAAAGAATTTTATCAAGTAGGCAATTTATTTTCCAGATTCGTTTAAAAAAAATCGTGCTTTTTACCCTTTATCGGAAGGGTATATACTCACTTTGTTATGCGTTACGCAGGTGTGTTACGTATTAATCTATCAAGAAATCTCGTGAGTTAATAAGTAAATCTTATGGTATTTGGAAACAAGTTCCACTTTGACATTGAAAATATAATTGCAACGATGATGTAACGTGTGAATTATCGCCACCTATTTTTCTGATTTGTTTCAAAGAAACAAATGATTTTGAATTGAGGAACATATATGAAGCATGTACAAAAAATCTTCTCAGAAAAGCAAAAACGTAAAAATTGAAAGGGATTTCAAAAATTTTACTAGTAGAAATAGAATGTAAATGTGAGCATGTTTTGAGACACTAATAGATCACTCAGCCTTGCATGTATGTATGCAAGTATGTGTGGAAATTCTAGAATTTACTACCATAAAAATCTCGCTCATTTTTAAGGTATTGAACCAGTTGGATTTCTACCAAATTATTATCCATACAGGCGAAAATATATGTTTTTAGTAAACGCTAATGAAGGTTTTGTTCAGATCAATGACACAGTTTAGTTAGTTCTGGATTAAGTAATACTGTGGTCTCTGGAAAGTACAAGTACAATATATGCAACCAGCGTTACGATGAAGTTATTAATTCATGTCCACAATAGTTAGTTATCTAATCCGACGAGCGCACTTTGCGATAGGCAGCATGAAGTACAAGTACGTTATCATTCGTTGAGTTGTCACTCAACCCAAGACATCCGCCTTTGGGTAGGCAATTATTTTCTCACTTTCCACGGTAAATCGCCGTGGAAGCTGGAAGTAGTTTTATTATCCTCGTTTTAAATACTGGCGTCTGAAAAAAAAATTCGCTTATAACTAAGGAAGGTATCAAAAATCTCTCACTGGCAAACGTGGATTTAATCTGGGTTTTTTATTAATGTATTAAAGTGGTTTTTCTTATTACTAGAGTTCATCGGAAAAAAAGTAGTAAGTAAAAGATGTTTTTCACCACAAACTTTTTTCTTTCTTCTTTTTGGCATTACATTCCCACACTGGGACAGAGCCGCCTCGCAGCTTAGTGGTCATTAAGCACTTCCACATTTATTAACAGTTATTAACACAGAATGCGGACTGATTTTACGGCGACGACTCTTAGCGCGAAACAACGGACACGAATAGGAACATGAAACGTTTTAACCATAGCCCAGCAGGGTAGAATTGGCACAACTTGCCAATGAGGCGCATACGCCGCATGAAGAAGCTTGAGATCCTGGTAATGAGTGAAGTCCGTTGGGCAAACTTTGGAAAGCACAGAACGCCGTCGGGACAAAGTTCTGATATACTCTGGATTTTACGAGGTGAACACGCTCCCCGGCATCGCGCAGTTGGCTTCCCCTACTAAGCGCTCAGACACATTCTGCGCTTATGGTAGGGAGAACCTATAGGTGAAAGGATAATCATTGCCAGATTTGAGCATTACGGGTCCGAGCAACCATTACTATAATCAAATGTTATGCGCCATAAGCGATGCCGCCGATCTGCAAGACAAAGAGAACTTCTACAGTCAACTCAAGCCGTCGTAGATGTAATTCTGAAGGTTATATCAAAAGATCTGTTTGGGCGACTTCAATGCGAAGATCGGATCCGACAACTCGAACCATGAGAGCATTATGCAGGACGCCATGGTCTCGTGAGAAATGAGCGGCGGAGAGCTGTTCGCAGGGCAGAAATTTTGTGGTAATAACAACATGGTGTGAAAGAGGATCGCTCTTCCCTCATCGACCGGTTCTACAGGGTCACGTGGGTCTCCCGTGACGGCTTTACAGAAAATCAAATCGACTACATCTGCAATTAAGCCGAAAATGAAACGGAGTCTTCTTGATGTACGGAATAAACGTGAGCGCCGATATTGCGTCGTGATCATCACCTCCTCTGTTAATCGGCAGAAATACGCCTGCGCCTGTATTGCGCGGATTCTGGTCGGCAGGAACGAAGTTGGACGACGATTCAACACTCGCCGACTGGAAGACGCCACGGTGAAACATGGTCCTTCGTTGAAGAACTGAGACGCGTTCTGCAGATATTCTGGAAGGTGTCAGCATGGAGAGACAAATCTGGACCGCCATCAAGAATGCCTACATCGCCCACCAGCGGAGAACAATCTGGGGAGAACTGCGCACCCCAAGGGCAAACAATGGATCGCCGATGCTTTGGAGGAAGATAGAGAGGAAAAACTTCAGAAGGAGCGAAAGTCTTAGGCCGTCAACGATTTTACGCAGCCTTGAGAAGGAAGTAAAACGCAGCATGTCGACCGGGACAAGCCAGCGTGGGCAGACTCTCTACAGCCTATATGAAGGAGAGAGAGCCACCGCACCAGCCGGGAGACATTCGCCTCCCCCTCTACGATATCTCCACGACGCATAACGGTGCAAGATGAATGCAACGATGCCTGTGAAGTACTTTATGCGAATGATCGAGTTATTGTAGACCCAACTGATCAAAACGCTGAAGGCACTGGTTCGAGCATCGAACAACTCTTTCAAGTGCCAGGCCATTTCACCACCTCGGCAATGATCTGCCCTACGGTTACGATGTATAACACGCGTCAATACTAAAGCTCCATGACTGCTAGAGATTGAAAACAGTCATCCAAAGCATGAAGAGAAATCGAATAAGGTCGATCGCATATCGGCTAGGATACTCAAAGCTGACAATATGGATACATCCGCTCAACTTCACTGCATCATTTGTTTCTGTAATATCTGGGACACCACCAACTTTCCTGGTCGACTGAATGCAAGGTATCTTAGGAAAGGTGCCCAAAAAGGCACCTTGACTGTATGCAATAACTGGCGAGGCATTGCGTTGCTGTACCGTTTTCAAAGTTCTATGCAAAGATTATCCTAGCTCGGATTCAGGAGAAGATCGATGCGACTCTCCGGTGGCAGCGCAGTCCCGATTCACGTGCCGGAAGATCCTGTGGTGAACCATATTGTCACGCTCCGCATCATTCTGGAGCAGGTCAACGAATTATAAGAGTCCCTTTACTTGGTATTCATTGACTTACGAAAAAGCTTTCTGACCGTCTCAATTCACGAGAATATTTGGGGCGCCCTGAGACGCAGGGTTCCTGAGAAAATCATCGGCCTCATCGTCGAAGCACAGTACGAGGCCTTTTCGTGTAGAGTGCTGCATAATGGGGTTCTGTCCGACCCTATCCGGGTCATAGCTGGTGTGAGGCAAGGATGTATTCTATCACTGTTACTGTTCCTCATCGTAATCGATGAGATTCTGAGTAGATGCGATTGACCGTGAACCAAACCGCGGCTGTTATGGCAGCCTATAACCATGGAGCACCTAAACGACTTCTGAACTGGCATTTGATGACGTTGCACTCCTCGCGCGCAACGGCGCTCTGATATGCAGAAGTACAGCTCAGCGACCTTGTCGAGCGCTCCTTCTCAGCAGGTTTAGCCATCAACGTCAACAAAACCAAATCGTTAGATGTAAACACAGTGACTCCTTGGTTGACAGTGCTACGTACAGTACATGTTTCGAAATGGACAAATTAATATGAAATTATGAAAAAGAATCCACATAGTCTTGGAGGGACTCGAAACCCCTCAACCTCCTACTCTCTAGATAGGCGTGGATAACCCTACACCAAGACCATCTAAAGGTCACGTTTGCGGAAAAGCCATCAGAATCCGAGTACCAACCTCCACCGCGGTTAGCTCTCTTTTTAGCAAATTGAATATCTTTCGGATGCTTGATTTGTCCCCAGCGGGACATCGCAGCAGAGGCAGACCCAGAGGCTCATGGCGGCGAAGCCTCAATAAAGAAATAAAAGAAGTCGACCGAAATCTAACCTGGCAACAGGTTAAAGCGATAGCCGGGCAACGCTAAGGATGAAGATCTTTCAAGTCGGTCCTTTGCACCACCGGAGGTGTACAGGATCCATAGGTAAGTAAGTAAACAGTTGCATTCGTATATCGCGAGGCTAATAAGATGATGATACTTTTATGCCCAGGGAAATCGAGACAATTACCAATCCGAAAATTGCCTAGACCGGTACCGAGAATCGAACCCAGCCACCCTCAGCATGGTCTTGCTTTGTAGCCGATGCTTTGGTTCGACGAAGAGTGCCGACAGATTCTGTGTGGTGATTGAAAGGTGGAAGCAGCACTACAAGGAACACCTAAATGGCGCTGAGAGTACATGCAGTGAAAGTCAAAGCAGCGGAGAAGACGACTGCATCAGTTCAGCGGACGATAGAAACCAACCAGCCCCTACCTGGAGAGAAGTTAAGGATGCCATTCAACAACTCAAGAATAATAAAGCTGTTGGTAAAGATTGTACTCTGATATACAGAGTAAGCTCAACGACCTTGAGGAACAGAACACACTATCGCCTTATGTTGCCATTGTCGTACTAAATTTTATTTCGTGCAACATTCATGAAAAATAGTGGAAGAGTAATTGATTTATGATTTTTTTTAAAGAAAATGTCCTACTTATTACGTCTGTTTATCTGTGTGTGAAATGTTTTAATCAATACCAAATTTTCAAAACGACTTATCTGCTTTTGTAAACAAAGATTCAAGCGTCGATATGACGAATCTGATAGCCCACGCAAACCAACAGTATCCACGGGTAGCAGAAGCATTAGCCTATACGTATTGATGGTGTTAGTTTGCATGGGAGTATTATCAGATTTGTCAAATCGACGATAGAATCTTTGTTTACAAAAATCGTTTTGAAAATATAATCAAGAAAAATTGTGTGAGGAGAATTCACTGAATTGAATTGAAAAATAAAGAATTTTGGATAGCTTTTTGGAAAATATAAAAAGCTGTTCTCGGCTTTACCAACCAAGAACCCAAGCAATGGTTGAGAGCAAATCAAAAACTAATTTTGTTGAGAAATCAACTAATTTGGATAACTCAGGTCCTTTTGGTTGTTTTAACGGGAAAAAAAAAAAATCAAAATCTATATTACAAAAATCTTACTGTGAACAAATTGAAAAATTGAAAACTAATTTTGATGTTATTTTTCGTTAACCAATAATAAGTAATCAGTTTTATGTCATATCATACAATGAAGAAATCTAGCGCGAAATGAAATCAAAATATGTAATCAATCACGAAAATTAGAATCTGAAAACAAATCATTTCAATTTGATGCTGACATCAAAATGTGTTCAATTTGCTCTATTAATGATATAAAACTTTGCTCGGGAAATAAATTATAAAGCAATAAAAGAAAATATTTAGATTAAACACAAACTATATTTGAAAACTATGAAATCTCAACAACTTTTGAAGAAAAGGTCCTAAAGCATTTTTTCATGATTTAATTTGAGTATTGCAATCAATAGATTAACATGAAATACGATGATTGCATTATTCAGATTAAATCATGAAAAAATATTACTTAGGACCTTTTGAAAAGTTAAGCGAACAATGCTTAGGGTGATAGGTGAAGCACAGCCAAACAGACGTAACACTGAAGAAATTCGTATAGATCATATATACAACAGTTTGAAAACAACTGATTGCAAGTTTCACATTTAGCGCATCGTATATCCTCAGGTTTGGCATTTCACACTAACGACGCCTTTATGTTGACATTGTCGTACTGAATTTTATTTCGCGCAACATGCATGAAATAATGGTATAGTTATTGATGAATGATGTTTTCCATAAAATGTTCTAGTTATTACGACTGTTTATCTGTGGGTGAAACGTTGAAATATAGTCTCATGAAATTTATTTAAGAAAACTTTGTTGCACGAGAAAGGCAAAATGTGTAGAGTTGGTACAGAGAAAATTCACATATTGAATTGAAAAAAAAATTGGATAGCTTTCTGGAAAAATCAAAAATGCTGTTTTCGGCTTTCAATAATGCAATTTAAATCGGAATATAGAAGATAGATAAAGAGAAAAAAGCAAGATTGATAGATAGAAGAAGAAAATAGGAGTTGTAACATAAAACTTCATCTTTTTTATTGAATTTACATACGACTTGCTATCTAACACAATCTAACAATAACTAATACAATACCAATAAAAAAAGCTCTATATGACTTGAGGTTTAAACAACCGACAACAAACGTACATAGAATTTACAAAACACTTAGATGATTAAAACACAGTTTAACTTTATCCTAATTGAGTAACTTGGTTGACCAAAACTCAAAATTCTGTGACCCGAAACCTACAACAGTCTGATGTATATTCCTCAAAGCCGACCCACCCCAATCATGGCAATCCCAATTTTTTTTAAATTAAATTTTACTGAGAGGTACATCGACTTTTCAAACATTGTGAATAATTTCTACGACGACTGGCAAATATTGTCATAACTGCCAAAATTGAGCAAATATTTTTAAAAACATGTATAAAAGACAGAGGAAGAGCGGAAATTATACTATTTCTGACAGATAAGATTATTTTACAACAAATTCGCGTATCAATTATACGATTTAGTTTTGAAATGCAATAAATATTACTTATATTCATTGCATTAACTTACGCTACATATCTTTCATGTACAAATTTTCTATATATTGCTTTACATTAATAATTTCAAAACCATTCTTTAGACCTATGTTGTGCTTTACTAAAAGCATGTAGATCTTTTATAATTAAAACGAAGCCGTTATCATAAATATTAATCTATAGTAAACATTAACGATTATCTTTATCACCATCACCACCACCACCAATACCAGCAAATCGGGGGTAGATTTCCATGAACTTTAGATGTTTTAGATACCTTATAAAAGAGATAAACGCCATACATCAATCCGCTGACGAGAGCCACCGAGTTGAGGATCTCCTTGAGGCGTCCTAACCACGACTGCTTCGGTTGGATCACATAATTGCCGTTCGAATATCCCGTCGGAGCACCAGAGGTGCCCATTCCCATGCTGATTACCGTCTGAGTTTGGAGGTTTGGATCTTTGGTAAAGACTCCTGCCCGTTCACAGGCCAGCTGTATTTCCTCTTCTGTCATGCCTTTGGACCGAAGAAACGATTGCTTTTGGGTAACGGCGCTTCTTACTACGTTTGGATTGTTCAGAAATTTTATTGCGGTGGTAATCTGTTTTGCGGTAAAATACATGTGATGATACTCCAAAATGCGATTAATAAGGTTCGTTGAGACTTACCAGATGTTCCCGCGGCGGTATCACTGGGGGTGCCGATGGATCCACCGAATTAACATCTTGCATGTCGTTCGGTGGGGACTCCTGACCTTCGCTCATATTGATTTCGACCGAGAGATTAATTTTGAATGTTGTTTAGGCTAGTAGCAGGTAGGATCTGCTTCACACAGACAAGTGACAAAAATTTAATCTCTTAAATCCTTTATTTTTTCTTATCACACAAGCAATTGGAAACAAGCCAATTATACATAAAAGAAGATGCCCAATACACTTGAAGATCAGGTTTCTGAACACTTTAAACTTTTCAAAGTAAACTAACACAGCAATGCTAAACAGTACACTTGAAAAGATGAAACAGGATTTAGCATGAATGTTACTTTTATCTTACATAGGTGAAAACATGATAATTTATTTTATAGAAACACTTTTCGATCAACTTCAACTTTGCACTTTACAATAAACTTGAATATGTATAGATACAAAATATGTGATTGAATAAATAAATATTAGAAATTCGATTGACAGCTCGACGATAACGCCGTTATGGGCCGTTAGGCATTTTTTCATAAAATATTAATGGACCCCTCGTATGAACAAGTTTGGTAACCCCTGTGGAGAGGCGTCCATAAATTAGAGTCATGTCACATATGGCTAGAAACCGCATTTTTCATGCTTTTTCAATGTTTCATTCAAAGAAAAACAATATCAGCGCATTTTTTTATCATGACATTATTGATGGATAACCTGTTTATGTTTTGTATGTGTTGTGCTGCGATAACATGCTTGGGCTACGCTACGAATCCTACAAGCATATGAACCAAACATAAACAAAACAAAACAACGTGCACGTGCTATCAGCCCAAGTTTCGAAATAAATTTGTTTCATCAAGCTATGTTCAAATGGCTGAAGTTGTAACATACTCGCTAGACTATTCTAGCGATTTTGCTATCCTAGTGATAAATATTCCGAATCTAGATTTAGAGCAAGATGCTTCTGCCACCCTCGAAGTACAGGACAAAGAATTGTTGTTCACTTTACCGCCGTATCATATCAGGTAAGATAACACGAGTTAACACCCCTTCTCTGCTTACCTACCTGTTCATAAGACGAGCCTATAAAATGTCTCATCATGGCCGGGTGCTGCGGCTGTGCAATCGATGCCTAAATCCGAGTTATTGCTAGAACGTCGCTCAACCGGGTTCTTCACTTTAGTGCTGCGTCGATGCATGCATCATGCATAAAATTTGTCTTTATCGATGAAGCACTATAGCTGTAAAGGCTTGCCATTATAGTTATTAGCGCAATGTATGCATGTCGCGTGACATATGTAAAATATCAGATTTACAGACTGTTTTGATCACTTCAAATACCATACAAAAGTATGGCATGTGCTTGTTTTTGATAGCATTGGCGCAAATTCTTCAGTTAAGCGATAGATTTTGAAACGCATTTCAGTCACTTGTCATGAGGCCTTTACCCTTTGATTTCGATCTTTCAGATACGTTCATATATCAAACTCAACAATAAGGCTTGAGCCGACTTAGTTTACATTCTTAGTATTAGCTAATGTTGTGAGTAAATGCTGTGATATTCGTTTCAACCAACATCCGAATCTAGTATCTGGGTAGTAGATCAAATATTCACCACAATTTGATATTATATTTTAATCAAGTTTTTATATTACTATTTTTTTTATTAGTTTTGAATCGTTCCAAATTCCAGGCGGTTTTCAGAATAGATTTTTAATAGAAAAATGCTTTTGTTATTATCAACACAACACAGCATTTACAGTACGAAGCAGTCCTATTATACAAACATTATTTTAAGCTTTTAGTGGAATGTATTTGCCATACATAATAACTTGTCATTCTCATTTGTAGTCTTCCATTAAATTCCACTACTTTAATTGTACCTTTGACAGATACGTATTTCGACCTCAACAGTAAGGTCGTCTTCAGTGTCTCGAAGTCGAGTCAAGTACGAGACTGTTGAGGTTGAGGTATCTGTATCTGTACGTATCTGTCAAAGGTACAAGAAAGTAGTGGAATTAAATGGAATAGTACAAACTCGTCTTATGACAAGCAGTCCTATTAGTTTTTGTCCGTTAGTTATGCGATGAGAGTCGTTAGATTCAGTAAGTGCTGTCAGATATGGAATTAACTACCTTAGTCGTGATGGAAAAATCTTTAAATAAAATCATAATTACAGTTTGGATTTTTTTAAAAATTATTTCGATGTTACAATTTCAGAATACCATCTGAAGAAAAATTACAGTTAACGGAAGTATTCCCAAAACAAATCGATTACGAAAAAGGAGCCATACACTATAATATCCCTCTGAGTAAAAGTGCTGTGCAAGACGAGCAACTAGTTTCCCATTGTCACACATATGGGTTCGGTAATTTTTATTCTGGAGCCTTAAATATTGTATGTAATATTTTTGAGATAAAAAACTTCAGGATAGAATACTCCATTGATTGTCTATTTTAGGCGAACAGTCAAGACTTTAAGACGTTATCCAACCCAGAAGAGTTCTCACCTGACCAACGTCGAAGCAAACGTCTCAATGAGGAAAGCAACGATTTCAACCTGGAGCATTACGCAATGGATCATGTACAATATCTTATTGATGGATTTGGATTGGAATTGAATGAAATTCCAATCGATGTGCACTTGAACGATGATCAACAGAATCGTGTTCGTATGATCGTGGAGGAAAAGAAGCGCCAAGAGGAAAAATATCGGATGTTATCTGGGAATGAAACTGTATGCTTCAGTTTAGTTGACATAATTCTTGCCGTTTTGTATGACAAGACAGTAAACTGCAACGAGTTGAACGAAGCAATTTCACATGTGAACATCCATCGGATCTCGAGCAGTTTATCTTACTTTGAACAATTCACTTCATATGAAGATGTAATTGTTGCCTTTTACAGAAGAAGCTGCATGTATCCATTTCACCGGAGTAAGGATTTAGCTAAAAAGTGTGTCGACCATCTAACAGCCGCCTTCAAGCATGCAAATGTCATTGAATGGATGTTGGAAAAATTTCTTTATTGCTATGATGCATTTAAAAGTAATGATTGCGTCGTACTGAACCATTATTACATCAAGGACTGCATAAAATTTGTTCAACTTTGTAGTCCAGCTGACATGCTGAACCAAGCTGGAAGTCATATCAAAGAGGTGATGTTTAAATACCTTAACATTTCAATGCTTTATTCGTAATAAGCCAAACTCTTCACAGATATTGCCTTCAATTCACAACCGATCGCTAGGATTTGGAGAGGAAGCAATGGTTCGGAAACTGATTAACGATATCATAGGAGTGGATGAGGAATCAACGGACTCGGATGATACTAGCGGGTCAGATGACGAAAGCAGTGATACAGAAAGTGATAGCAGTGACGCTGATGATGCACCACTGCCAGACGAAAGTGTGCTACACAAATTGATGAACTTGAAAATACAGATGTAATTTGCACATATGTACACTCATTCCTTTTTTTGACTTTACTACGTATGCCTGGGTACAAGAAAACAGCAATAGAATAACATTTTTTACCATTAATATATGAATAACTTAATAGCAAAATCTGCTAGAAGCTAGCTTCTGGATGCTGGGGTCGTCAAAGAGCTGGGCGAGCTCGCGGTCCATCCTTCGCCACACCCACACCGTCTTCTTACACACCACCAGAGATGGTCTTAAGCACCCGTTTGTTAGATTTGTTTGATATAGTTGCTAAAATAGCTAAAATAATAACATATATTATTTGAGCAAAAAAAAAAGAAAAATATCAAAAGCAGTTATTATTGATATGCTGAAGATCCAAATATGTAATAGATGAATAACTGCTCTTCTTTACAATAACATTTAAAAAATAAATTTTGCTATCATAAGAAAATTTGTACTTGCGATGTCATTTTACAATGCGATGATAAAATCGATCGGGATCAGCTATGGCAGCTAATGCACGAACACGGATTTCCGGATAAACTGACACGGTTGATCAAAGCGACGATGGATCGGGTGATGCGCGTAGTTCGAGTTTCAAGGGCATTCTCGAGTCCCTTCGAAACGCGCAGAGGGTTACGGCAAGGTGATGGTCTCTCGTGTCTGCTATTCAACATCGCTTTGGAGGGAGTAATACGAAGGGCAGGGATTAACACGAGTGGTACAATTTTCAATAAGTCCGTCCAGCTATTTGGCTTCGCCGACGACATAGATATTATGGCACGTAACTTTGAGAAGATGGATGAAGCCTACATCAGACTGAAGAGGGAGCTAAGCGGATCGGACTAGTCATCAACACGTCGAAGACGAAGTACATGATAGGAAGAGGTTCAAGAGAAGACAATGTGAGACACCCACCGCGAGTTTGCATCGGTGGTGACGAAATCGAGGTGGTAGAAGAATTTGTGTACTTGGGCTCAATGGTGACTGCCGAAAATAATACCAGCAGAGAAATTTGGAGACGCATAGTGGTTGGAAATCGTACGTACTTTGGACTCCGCAAGACGGTTCGATCGAATAGAGTTCGGCGCCGTACCAATCTGACAATCTACAAAACGCTCATTAGACCGGTAGTCCTCTACGGACACGAGACCTGGACGATGCTCGTTAAGGACCAACGCGCACTTGGAGTTTTCGAAAGGAAAGTGCTGCGTACCATCTATGGTGTGGTGAAGATCGCGAACGGTACGTAGAGGAGGTGAATGAACAACGGACCCTCCGTAGGCTGTGTGGTTGGCGACGTGTAGGAATGGACCGAACCGAATGGAGAAGATTCTTAAAAACCGCACAGGCCACTTCGGCCTTAGTCTGAATAAATAATAAAAATAATGCTATTTTATGTTATTCGTAAATAACATGAAAATAATAAAAACTGATGTTGGGTAAAGCGTACCATTGGTACTTCGCGTGCCTGAAGGAATAAAATAGACCCCATATCGCGGTCCTTAGCCTCTTACCCAGCAACTCCTATCCCTACCTCCCCTTGTTGCTGGCCGGGATACGAGTAACCTTAGCGAAGATTGGGTAACCAACCCCGGTGGGAACTATGGTCGTATGCTGAGAGAAGGGGTCAGCTTCCCGAGCCACGACGTCAAAATTATCTTAGGAGATTTGAACGCTCAGGTTGGCCAAGAGGAGGAATTCAGACCGACTATTGGGAAATTCAGCGCTCACCGGCTGACGAACAAAAACGGCCTATGACTAATTGATTTCGCCGCCTACAAGAATATGGCCATTGGATGGACGGCACTTCTCCGACATTATCGACGTCAGGACATATCGTGGCGCTAACATCGACTGTGACCACTATCTGGAGATGGTTAAACTGCGCCCAAAACTATCCGTCATCAACAATGTTCGTTACCGACGACCGCCGCGACAATGGAAGCGGAGACAGCAGACCCGCCTTTTTCAGGAGAAGAAACGCCGCCTTTTTTTTTTTTTTTTACAAGGGGGGATGCATTTACACACTAACCCAGTACACGTGCATTGTAGTTGCCAAACTACCACACGGAAGTGTACTGGAGTGTCGGACTCGACCATACCGGTAATACCGACTAAACTCCCTTTGGCTCCACCATCGTTTCCCCAGGAACCCCCTCGCAGTACTACTTCTGGGGGGACGGCAGTACTATGCGTACTCGCTCATTATCGCTCACACAGGCACTCGTCCCACGCGAGACTGACTTGGGTGCTCGCTCTATCGCACCCTCAAACACACCCTACATACTCTGTTGCACCTCTGTCATGCCGTGCGGGTCTAACTTGTGTGCCCACCCTTCTCATGCCATGTGGGTCTAACTTGTATGCCCACCAAAACCCTTGATTCATGCTCATACGCTCCATGCTTGCACACACATTAACGCTCCTATGGGTCTGACTTGTGTGCCCACCCTTCTCATGCCGTGCGGGACTAACTTTTGTGCCCACCCTTCTCATGCCGTGCAGGACTAATTTCTGCCCACCTTTATCGTACCATGTGAGACTGCTCACCTCTTTCATTCAGTTCGCGCTGACACATACTACTCGAGTCATTCGACCTAACACTCCCTCTGGCATCCCTTGTGGGACTCTTCGCTTAGGTTCCCACTTCTGACATACCATGTGAGTCTGACTCACCTCATTCATGCCATATGAGACTAGCTCAACACGACTCAACTCATTCCTTTCGTACCATGTGAGACTGACTTGGATGCTCCCCCACACTCCTCTGCCACGCCACGGGGTATCAGTAGTCGTAGGAACCAACATTCCTGCGCTAATCCCAGCACGGCGTGTGCAGTCCATACATACACCTATTCATTCACCCTTCTGCCATGCTTCGAGGTGACGATCTCGGTTGCCACCCGCTGCGCCATTACCTCTGCATGGGCAGACCATTCACACACTTCTTCGCGTTCGGCACTTTCGCTCTAACTTACCAATCATAAGTTAGTCATGCTTGTCGATTGTTGCTCGGCGCGCCAGATTCTCTGCAAGCTGCAGGCAATCTGAGTGGTTGCAGTCGAGACTGCGTTCCACTTCTCCACCGCTTGACACATCCTTTGGATAAGATTATCCGGAGTTGTGTCCCGGCCGCAAACGTCTAGCATTGCTCTTCTTTCGACGTCGAAACGAGGACATACGAACAGTATGTGCTCTGCAGTTTCGTCAACACCTGGGCAGTCAGGGCAGACGGAGACCTCCGCGTGCCCAAACCTGTGGTGGTACTGTCGGAAACAGCCATGGCCTGACAGGAATTGTGTCAGATGGTAGTCCACACCCAGCTTGATATGTTAGGTATCAGCCGGTGGGTCCACCTACCTTTCGAGGAGTTATCCCACTCGTGCTGCCATCGGGCAACCGAAGTCACCCTGGTACACTCGCGAGCTCCTCTGGTGCCACGTAGCTCAAAACACTCCTCGTCTTCCCGGATGACCAGCCTTACTGGCATCACGCTCGCTATCTCGCAGGATGCGTCGTGCGATACCGTGCGGTAGGCCGATATCACCCTGAGACACATCAAGCGGTAGGTGCTCTCCAGTTTCTGCAGGTAACTGGTTACCCCAGTGCTTTTGCCCAGGACGGGCCGCCGTACCTAAGAATAGATGCGGCAACGCCTGCCAGTAGCCTACGTCTACTGGCGCACACCTTGGAGCTGTTGGACATCATCCTCGATAATGCCGCCACAGCAGTCGAAGCCTTCTTGCACGCATATTCGACATGGCTACCGAAGGTAAGCTTGTCGTCTATGATGACCCCAAGAATCTTCAGACTCCGCTTTGAAGTGATCGCGACGTCTCCCACGTGTACAACTGCATGTTGTGCCGACTTACGGTTGCTGACGATAACCACCTCCGTCTTATGTTGAGCGAGCTCAAGGCCTCTCGCACTCATCCAGTCCGCCACAGTGCTGATCGCGTGTTCTGCGGTTAGCTCTACTTCGAGGATTGACTCCCCGTAGACCTCTAGGGTTACATCGTCAGCAAAGCCGACGATCTTCACACCAGGAGGGAACTTTGGTTTCAGAACCCCGTCATACATCAGGTTCCATAGTACCGGACCCAGGATTGACCCTTGCGGGACTCCTGCGGTAATAGGAGCACTTTTCTGACCGGCATCGGTCTCGTATAGCAACACACGGTTCTGGAAGTAGCATTCCAAGATCCGGTACAGTCCACCGGCAGGCTAAGCCGGTGTAACGAGGCGACGGCATCCCAGCTTGCGCTGTTGAATGCGTTCTTCACGTCCAGTGTCACCAACGCACAGTATCGAATTCCTCGCCTTTTCCGTTGGATCGCTACCTCTGCAGTCTTGAGGACTGAATTGATAGCGTCCACCGTGGACTTACCCTTCGAAAGCCAAACTGGTTACTCGACAGGCCATCCGTACCCTCTGCGTACGGGGTGAGCCTGTTGAGGATGATCCTCTCGAGCAGTTTACCCGTCGTGTCGATCAGGCAAATTGGTCTGTACGCCGATGGGTCGCCCGGAGCTTCGGCCTTCGGCAGCAGTACCAACTTCTGCCTTTTCCATCTCTCAGGAAACAACACTCATCCAGGCATCTCTGCATAGCTAGCCTGAACATGTTCAGGTTCGCTATGATCGCTGCCTTAAGTGCACTGTTTGGAACTCCATCGGGGCCTGGAGCTTTGTTCATCGCAAGGGTGTTAGCCACTGCGAGTAACTCTTCGTTCGTCACCGGAGCCACCATTTCGGCCACACTCCCAGCGCCTTGCAGCGCAGGAGGAGGCCAGGGACTTGTGGCTCGGGACGGGAAGAGTACTTCGATAATCCTCGCCAACCGGTCCGGTGACCGTTCGGGGGGTGAAGAGCCCCATTTGGTCTTGGCCATCACGATCCTATAGGCGTCACCCCACGGATTCGCATTGGCACCCTCGCACAGGTTGTCGAAGCACGCTCTCTTGCTGCTCTTGATGGCCTTGTTAAGGGCCAGTCTCGCAGCTTGAAACACTTCCCAGCGGACCGCTCTTTCCTCCTCGGTGCGGGCTCGTTGCGTCCTACGTCTAGCCTTGAGGCAGGCTGATCGTAGGGCTGCAATTTCGGCACTCCACCAGTATACCGGGCGTCTGCCATTTCTTGGCAGGGCTTTCCTCAACATAGTAGCGTCGCACGCGCGTGATAAGACAGCTATCAGCGCATCCCCGCTTAGACTGTCGGTGTTGGCCTCCAGTCCCAGAGCCGCGGTGAAAACTTCGCTGTCGAAGTGAGTGGTCTTCCACCCACGGACCTGACAGGGATCACCCGCCCTCGGACGCTGCACACCATAATTGATCTTGAAGCGAATTGCTAGGTGATCACTATGGGTGTAGCCCTCGTCTACCCTCCAGTCCAGGTCCGAGACCAGACTAGGGCTGACAAACGTTACATCTATCCATGACTCGACCCCATTCCTACGGAATGTGCTACTGGCTCCGTCATTGACAAGCACTGCGTCGAGTTTTGCAAGTGCCTCGAGTAACGCTTGTCCCCTCTGATTGGTGCAGCGGCTGCCCCATTCCACTGCCCAAGCATTAAAGTCTCCCGCTATAACGAACGGGCTCCGACCTACTAGGTCGGACGATAGCCTGTTCCATTGGCCACCTTGGTGGGGCGTAGCAGCTACAATAGAACGTACCATTGATCTTGGCTATCGCGACACCCTCCGCGGAGGAGTGTACAACCTCTTGAACCGGGTACCTTCCCGTTGTGCAGATTGCCGCCGACCTAGACCCGTCCGCCACCCAGTTGCCGTTGCCGGCAGGGACGTTGTACGGATCGGACAGGAGGGCGACCTCGATCCTCGACTCCGAGACTGCCTGCCACAGCAGCTGCTTGGCAGGTGCACAGTGATTCAGATTCAGCTGTGTTACTTGCACGGCTTTTTCCGATTGGCTTCTCCGAAGGGACACGCAGGCCCGCCCATAGCATGGTTCCGGGCCTGCTTCTTACTGGCGCAGATAAGGCCACTCGGTGCCCTGTCGCATTCCTCTGCTTTGTGTCCCTCCTAGCAGCAGCGACGACACATCTTGCTTCAGTCTGGGCCCTTGAAGTCCTAAGCCTTGTGACCGGCCTCAAGGCACCAGTAGCACCTGTCCACTGAAGGTGGCTGGAGCACGCTTACTGGGCATACTGACCAGCCGATCTTCAGCTTCTTTTTCTCGATGACCTTTTGGCGTCAGCCACCGGTAGTCTGAGATAGGCTACCTGCGTACCAAAGCGTTCCCCTCTTAGACGTACAGAGGACCGCTCAACCTCTGTGCCGCACTGCTCTTTGACGGCAGCGACGACGTCTTTCCGCGGTCGTGACCTCATCCAGTTGCTTACACTGGAGGGTCACTTCCGCACCCAACGACCTAACCTGAGCGCCGTCACCCAAGACCTCCTGGGCAAGCTTTTTGTAAGCCGCCCCGCTGGATTGCGCGCCACGCTTCAGTACCAAGATCATTTCCCCGTTCTTGGTACGTCTAACGCTACGCACGTCCTGGCCCAGGGCCGATAGGCTATCGGCCGCTCGCAGCGATTTAAGGACATCGGCGTATTTGTCCTTGTCGGTTTCTCACCAACAAGGCCTCGCCTCTGTCTCTCACTTTCTTCATTGGTCGAGGGGTGTTCGACTTCCGCCCCTTACTGACCAGTTGCCAGGATTCGCATCCCTTCGGCGGGTTCCGATGGCTGGCTGGGGCCAGCTTGTGGCTCAGCAACTTGTGCCTGTCTAGTGCCTTTCGCCTTCTTGGGCATACGCCCTTCAGGCTCCGGTGCACCATCCAGGCGACGCTTCGCCTTAATGGTAGCGCGTTTGGGTCGCTTCTTACTTGGCGTTTTCTTGCCATCACTGGCCGTAAGGGCGGTCGCCTCTTTCGCCGCAGTAACACCGCTAGGGGAGGAGAGGGCCTTGGTCTGCGTACCTTTGGCTATCCTCTCTGCTTCCGCTACACGCCTGATGTAAGCGACCTGTTCTTGTCTTGCGACACGAACAGCTCGCCGGAGCACCAACAGGCTCTGCTTGAGCTCCTTGTTGGTGTTCTGCCTGCCGCTTACGAACTCGATGATCTCATCAGGTTGCTCGGCCACCACCCGTATCCGGGTAGTGGCTCGTCAGGCGTGCAGGCAGGGCTACTCCCCACCACCGCTGGAGACTCTTCGGTGCTGCCAATAGCAGCAGCCGTCACTCCTGCCCCCTCTTTAATAGGGGACCTCGCTAGGCCCCTTTTGGCAAAGGGGTCCGTCACCTCCAACTCAAAGATAGGTTTCGTTCAGTACTCATTTCTTATGGGTCCCCCTTGCGGCTGCCGCCGAATCCTACTGGGTAGTCGCCTTTAGTGATCCCATGGTTATCTATGCCTGCCTTTGCGGCAAGCAGGAGGCCATGCGAGGGTTGACATTTGCGTGTTCAGAGCCAGATCAGCACAAGTCAGGAAAGGGCATTTGAGCCTACTACCACCCAGTAGTCAAAACTGGGTGGCAGGATTGGGCAGCGTGCTACAAGGCCCGCCACGGTTTTATGGGACGGAAGACAGCCTAGCCATTAGCCCACTCGCCGTTTCGAGTCAGTGTCACCCGACCCTACTAAGAGAGTAGAATGTCAGACTGCCAGCCCTCACTTCACAATATAACAATATCCAAATACGAAACCAGTACACGCAACCAGTATGCCATAATCAGGGTCTTACTGATATCAACCCTGATGTGCCAGTGGCACTCTCTGGGCTTGTGCTTTTGAAGCGGCACACAGTCGCTTTGATAGAGTCTGCTTACGGGCACTTGTGGTTTTTTGGGAGGGATTTTAGCAGAGCCCACTGCTAAATCCCACCACGCCCTAGGCAGTTCTCCCTGACTCACAGACAGCTGGGGAGGGGTCGTCAAGCCCTTGGACATGGTCCCTGCTGCCCCCAGAAACGCCGCCTGGAAGAAGCGGAGTGCGAGGAGATGGAACAGCTGTGCCGTTCTCAAGAAACATGCAAGTTCTATCAGAAGCTCAACGCATCCCGCAAAGCTTCGTGCCGCGAGCCGAAATGTGCCGGAATAAGGATGGGAGCATCTTGACGGACGAACGTGTGGTGATCGAAAGGTGGAAGCAGCACTACGAGGAACATTTGAATGGCGCTGAGAGTACAGGCAGTGAAAGTCAAAGCAGCGGAGGAGATGACTACGTCAGTTCAACGGACGATGGAAGCCAACCAGCCCCCACCTTGAGGGAAGTTAAGGATGCCATTCAACAGCTAAAGACCAATAAAGCAGCTGGTAAGGATGATATCGGAGCTGAGCTCATCAAGATGGGCCCGGAAAAGCCATCCACTTGCCTGCACAAACTGATAGTCAGAATCTGGGAAACTGAACAGCTATCGGAGGAGTGGAAGGAAGGTGTTATATGCACCATCTACAAGAAAGGCGACAAGCTGGAGTGTGAGAATTTTCGAGCGATCTCCACCCTTAATGTCGCCTACAAAGATGCCGCCTTAATAAAGATACAAAAAAAGTTATGACACTTTTCTTAATTTTGGTTCTTATTATGGCAAATCCCATAATTTTCTTGTGGGATTGGCCATAATGGGTGCAGAGGACGACATAAATTAAACAAAATATTTTTTTACAATTATATTTATTTTTTAGGGGGTGAAAGGTGTAATCGTGTCATATGAATTTTGTATAATTCGCTAGTGCGACAAGCTATAATCGCGACTAACACATCTATCCTAGATATAGAGAGAAATTGCTCATGCTCAAAATAGAACCTCATGCTTATAGCTAAATTGAAAACTTACAACCAGATTTTGTAGCACTTTTTTATATTTTTTTGTACTCCGCAGTAATACTGAAAACAATAATTATTAATGATTTCAATTAAATTGTTTTTATCATCTGTTGCTTACACTGGGAAAAATGCGAAAAATTTAGGAAAGCCTAGCAAAATCTATTTTATCGCCCCAAAATTCAAAAGAAGGTGATACTTTACTATATAGCACACGATCAAAACAACTGATTATCAATTATTAAGTTTTCACGCATTTTGAAACGCAGCGGTTCTTCTGAATGAGATAATTTTGAAATTGGTTACTGGAACTTTTTATTTTAAACCATAATCTAAATCAACGAAGCAGGCGCTTATGCCCATTCCCGCTTTTGTATGGAAATGTGATACATGTACGGAAATAGTCGTATAGATGAAAAGACGACTTTTGCATGTTTTGTTTTAAAATTGTCATGGGATTTTGTCTAAGATTAAACATTCTTATATTCAGCCACAAGGATTCAAAAAATCTCACTGACAATAATTGAACAAAACCAAAATGATCCGTTATCTCTCTTTATATGTACAAAAAAATGTGAATTGTTTAATATCATTCAAAAATACCAGTATTAATATATATTATTCTCTTTCGTCTTCCGTCTTAAATTATTGCCTTAATTTTGCTTCTTTCGCTTATCTGTTTTGTTGGAGGGCTTCGAGGACTTTTTTCGGAAAACTAATTTAACGAGAATGTGTACAATTACTATAGGCAGTCCTATTAGCAATGCCAGTACGTCAAGATTGTGATACTGTAACAAATTCAGGTCCATCGCGGCTGCTCGAATGTGTGGTGCACCTTTCTGGCGAATTACATATTCCGCCCAGAAAACTGCCAGCTCTAGAGGAGTTAATGGTTGATCTCGGTATCGTTGAGAAATTGCCAGCGCATTAACCTTAAACTCTGGATCGTTCAAGATTGTTTTAAGTGCGTTTAAGAGTTTCTTTTCGGAGATATCCGCATAAGCTACCGATAAACCATATCCTCCGAGCTCTGCTTTAGCCATGTTCAAGTATTGGTCGCCGAACACGGGAATACCGATGACGGGCACTCCATGGTACAGTGATTCAGTTGTACTCAAAAGTCCGCCATGAGTGATGAAAAGCTTTACGTTGGGGTGCGCCAAGATGTCATCTTGGGGCCACCACTTTTGAATTAACACATTATCCGGTTTACCTGGCAGGTTTTCATCCTCCCATTTCCATAGAACTTTCTGCTTCAATTTGGAGAATACATTCAAAAACGCATCGCGTTTTTCCGTTGGCAAATCTTTGCTTTTTATGTTCGAACCCATCGAAAAGTATATCACTCCATCGGTTGCGTTATCCATGAAACTTTGAATATTTGCGGGAAGTGCTTTCGGCACCCGATTGATATGCATTCCGCCAACTTCAATCATTCCAGTAACGTATGGTCGGGGATAACTAATTGAGAAATGGTTATTTAGTAGTACTAACGATACTGCTTTTTTCTTCAACTCAACGAGGGTAGGTTTTGGCCCTGGGAATGATTGCTCATAGATGCTGGTTTGCACAGGGGCATCTAAAACTTTGTCAACGATTATTTCTATTCCGCTCATCAAGGTGTTTATCATGCGCTCTTTGAAAGACATGTGATCGGAGAAGCCGAGGAAGGCATTTGGAACGTAGGACGGTGGAGATGGTGTCCCAACCAAATCAGAAGTCCATTTGGATGCTCCAAAGGTAGACACACCGATACATGGTGCCTTGAAGTGATGACAGAAACCTGAAAATAAAGAAAATTTTCACTTTTATATACATGACCGTTCTATATGAAATTTAGTATAAAAATAAATGAACCGACATTATTATCTATAGATATATAGGAGTTATGGTGAGATCAACTTCCACTAGACACATATTATGTTGTTTAAATAAGAATGATTTGAGAAATGATTGTACTGTTTCGGCCCTGTCCGATGTGCACTGACAAATGCACCAATCAAAATTGTCATGAAGATTTTATTGCCATTAATAGCAAATCGAGCACATCTGCTGTATGGGGTTGTCCACATATCACGTGTACAGGTTTTGGTCAAATTTCGATACCCCCTCCCCCAGCGTGGACAATTACTCATATAAATTTTCCAAAATTTGTATGGATTATGGACATTCACCATACCAGGGTTGTAAATTTTCGGCAGCACTGGATGAAGGTGATGTTTTTTTATATCATGTTTTTATTTTCTTCCTGCTTTGAAATCAACCTCACATTCCCGGAGAGACAGAAAAGTAAACAACAGAACTCACATCACCTAACGAGCCTGGAGAAACAAAGAGACGCAATACTCCTACCTTTAACAACCTTGTGCTCGATTGGACCACCTGATTTGACAGCCAATGCGCTGTTCCAATTTTGACACTTCGTCTCTTTGTTATGAGTGCAGCCTCTTTAACATCACCCACTGCGCCGCGACGATGAAATTTACCACAGCAAAATGTACACATTCACCCAGCAAATTGAAAAAATTCACCACGCGTTTAAATGGGCCACTCACAGTCATACGGTATGGCGCGAACTGAGCAGCCTGTCAGAGCGACTTGTGAGTGGCTGAATGCGAAATTGAACTGTCGGTGTTGGGAATGATTTTTCGGCTGCACCCAGTCGCACTCACCACGGTGGCGATGAAGGCGACTGCAGATTATACTGAGATCCATGTTTTTCACTGCATTGACTGTGAAATATTTCTACCCAGCACCATACCCCCTCTCCCCCCAAAGCTGTCCACATGGTATGTGGATAGCCCCTATATGGATGCCATATACAGATGTGCTCGACATGCGGTTAGCGGCAATTAATGTAAGTAAGTTTTAAGTAATGTAAGCAAGATTAAAAGCTGTAGTGGATTTATTATGCTTTAAATAGCAGTCTATATTCGGTGGTATGTAGAATACAGCCCCAAGATTTTTTGAGATTTTGACTATTGCAAAATATGTAAGGAATCTCACAGAGTACTGGGTTTTTTATTCATGAATCGTTTCCCCTCATACTCATTGAATAAAGAAAGGTTCAAAATCACCAATTAATTGCATTTATTTATGATGTCTATTAATGAATAAAAATTTTACATAATATCTGGAATATTGAAATCAAAAAACTGTTTTCAAAGACTTACTTGGTTGTTATCGCCATTGTACCTTCTCTGATCTGAGTAGCTTTGAGGCACTGTTGGTAAAATAATCTAGTTCTGGTTGGCCGAAATTGCCATCGAAAGCCAAAGGGTTAAACATTAAAATATTTGGTTATCGGAATCCTTCGATGCAGATGTTCCGGTTTAGAAATGCTGTTAGATGTGCAATTATTTTAATTATGCACCCTCTGTTACAACCCTGCGGGATGTAGCACACCACACCTTCCACATCACCACAACCTTGATGCGCAAGTCTAGCTTGTTCCGACTCATACCTCAGCTGTCAATCAATCTCCCTGTGACAAGTGACGTATCTGTACAGTTACTTGAAAATGATGATGGTCCCGCCACATACCCCCCCAAGGATTCTCATAGGCATGAATAACTCAAGACAACATTTTCAAAACGACTTATCTGCTTTTGTAAACAAAGATTCAAACGATGATTTGACGAATCTGATAGCTCTCCCAAGCAAACCAACACCACCAATAGGTAGGTGAAGGTTTCCGCTACCTGTTGATGGTGTCGGTTTGCGTGGGAGAGCTATCAGATTCGTCAAATTGTCGTTTGAATTATTGTTTACAAAAGCAGATAAGTCGTTTTGAAAATTTTGTCTTGAACTGTCGTCTAGGTCACTCACTTAGGAGCATTGAAGGAGGCGATAACGAACCGTTTGTGGCCAAAACACATCTCGGCTGGATGATTTACGGACCGTGCGCAATAGCTGGTGCGTCCGATTCTGAATTCGACTACCACGGATATCACAGTTCCCAGATATGTCCCTGCATCAAGGAAGATGAGCACCTGAACGAAGCATTGAAGAAGTATTTCTCCATAGACTCCTTGGGAATTGGGAGATCACTGAAGCCGTTGTTGTCTAAGGATGAAGAGCAAGCGACAAAGTTTCTTTCTACCGAAACGCGATTGGTTGGCGCCCACTACGAGACCGGACTACTGTGGCCCTATGACCAAGTGCAGTTGCCAAGCAATAAAGAGATGGCACTGAAGAGACTATCCTGCTTGCAAAGACGATTGAATCCACATCTATATTTGGCGATGTGCACGAAGTTGGTTGACTACGGAAAGAAGGGCTACATTCGACGTCTTTCGGCAGAAGAAAAGAAAGAAAAATGTTCGAACGGTTGGTGTCTTCCAATTTTCCGGCTAGCAATGGTATCATGCCCTGGAAAATACGTATTGTTTTCGATGCAGCACAGAAGGTGATATTATGAGGTATAAAACATGGATCTCCAGTAGCCTTGCCAGCAAAGGCGTAGGATTTCCAATTCGGAGATGGCGAGTCCAATTCTTGGTCCGGTCTAGGATGTTTTCGCGTTGGAAACTTTCTCGACAACCTGGGCATAGTGTAATCCATTGTACTTGCCAGACAAGCTACATACTTATGCAATGGCGGGCATAGACAAACTTTCAATTAATAACTGAGGAAATGCTAATAGAATACTAAGTTGAAAAGCAGGCCAAGTTCCAGTTGGAATGTAGAGCCATAGAAGAAGAAGAAGAAGAAGAAGAAAACAAAGGTATCTTCTGCAGAGTTTGGTGCATTCTAGTAATTCAAAACTCTGTCTTCAAAACTCCCTGTCATATGAAGGCGATCATAAAATAGTTGGGAGGGTCATAGAAGAAGGAAGGAAGGGCATGTTTACAAGACGAACATTTATTATTTGTTTTTTAACACATTTTGTCCTAAGGAGACGGTTATAAAGCGGAAAATTAACGAGCCACTTGGCTGCGCAGTATCATTACTTGACACTTTACCGATAGCTACTAAACGCGCGACTATAACAGTAGCGCGACTGACAGGTGACCAAATTTGGTAGCGCGGTAAGAGAGCTGCTATTCGATAAACTGTCAACTCTCAAACGTCACCGGTACGGAATACAGAAACCAAATTGAGAGCCGAAAATAGTGACCGATACGGAAACGAGTGACGAAACTAAAATGACAGCGCTGCGCGGGTGATTAAAATGCTCGTGACTGATAATTATGCTCTTAGAAAGTAAATAATTCAGTATTAATTCTTAACTTTTATCGATAGATTGTGAGTTAAGTATTAGGGTAATTCGCCAAATGTTGACCGGCTAATTTCTTCGCCTATTGTTGAACGCACGTGCATTGCTTATGGTCGTTCAGCAATTTGCAAGAATTTTAGCCGTTCAACATTTGGCGGTTT
The DNA here is from genome assembly GCF_024139115.2 of Armigeres subalbatus. Taxonomy (NCBI): domain Eukaryota; kingdom Metazoa; phylum Arthropoda; class Insecta; order Diptera; family Culicidae; genus Armigeres; species Armigeres subalbatus. The sequence continues at coordinate 181,788,529 of NC_085140.1, read as the reverse complement.
CCCACCGGTTTGTTGGGTGGTTCCACAAAATGATGACCATGACTGAGCGTTACAAATAAACGAAATGATTAAAAAGCCCTTAACCCCCCTTTCCACAAAAATGTTGATACATATTCTCTATCTTACTCAGACGATTATAAAGGGTGTGGAATAGTCATTGGTTAAGGGAGAAGTGCATGGGAGGACTAGGAGTAGGATGCGTGAGGTTAAGCATAAGTACGTTAGATAAGGGTCGTTTTTGATCACCGCGTGATCTTATCGAAATTTATTTAGGGAAGCCCAAGTAACATTTCAAGTTTTATTCCGCTCTAGGATTGGTTTTCAAGATCGAATTACAAGAACTGACAATAAAACCCATTGCTACAGGATTACCTTCTGATGATCACTTTAAGAGTAAGATATGTCCAAATGGCCCTCTCTAGATTACCACTATAAACCTCTTATAAGAGTATATAAAAATCCTTTTCAAGCCGCCCGCAAAAAAAGGGAATTTGGCTGCGCCAGCTGTCGAAAATGTTGCTTTGAAAAAAGAGAAACAAAACCTTGCAAACAAATAATAACAAACTAAAGTGTTGATGAAAATCATGATGAGGATGAATACAAAATAATACTTTTTTAAGTTTTTTTTTTCAATATACTTTCATGGAAATACGGTGCGCGCTCGATTTCATGGTGAAAGCTAGTGCAAAAATGATATTAAGCACTACGCGCCCGCAAAATAATATAGTTTTGGGCAATAAATTAAAAATTATTATAACATCAATAACGTAAATCTTCACTAAATTTATTGTTATTACACCCATATATGTTTGTTTTTATAGCTTTTACTTTTACTTAAAATTTGACATTCGATGGATATTTTCCTATCGTGATTAATTTTTTCTCAAAGCTGACCCATTTGAGTTTTGACAGATTGATAGTTATTTGCGGCAAAATGAATTTGGCGCCAATTTTCTGGCGAACAAAGTTTAACTATAGAACAGTTCAATCTAACCATGCTCCGGAGTAAATAAAAAAGGCATAAAAATCTCATCAGTAATAAAAATGTTGACAACTACGGTAGGCGATGAACTTAATAATTACCCAAACAAAGTATAATTAGAAAACGGGCTTAGTTGTCATATCGCTACCAATTCTGCTTCATACGTAGGAGGTCGTGAGTGCATTCCCGGGCCCGTTTCATTCTCCTACTTTGTATGTTTCCCTATATTTCTCAAGTTCTGGCAATCGCTTAAACTGGAAATCGACTATACCGTTTCCATTTTCTATCCCTATACCTCCAACTTCACTAATTATAGCAGTAAACTATAAGAATTCGAAATGAACAAAAGCTAGTTTCGGCATCCAATTAAAATACTTTCATTGCTATCGCATTGGCAACCCGTAAACCAAGACGTGAATCTCTGCCAAAGAACCTAAGCCCCCAGATTCCAATAAATTCCGAATAAACTCGTGGCGAGTGCAGAGGTATATTCCGCTTACAGTGGGCAGTTATCATCAATTCCTTCCTATCCCCGATAGGAAGCCTCGTTGGATAAACCTAGAACTCGTGTTAAAAAAATCATGTTTTTGCAACTTGTTGCACAAACTACTATTTAAGTTTCATTTTCAATTTATAAAAAACTGAACAATTTTTTTCATTTGTCAATTTGTCAAGACACAAAAACGATCAAATAAACCGTTTAGAATTTTTTTAAAATATTCGGGCCTAGGCCCTTGTCAAAAGTTAGACTCAAAAGTAAAAATAAAATGGCAAATCAATTATGCAAATTATGTTTTTTGCTCATGCATACTAATCATAAAAATCTGACTAGGTAAATATATGTAATTACCTTTTTCTAATAATCAAGAGATCAAGGGATTAATATCATGGCACTTTGCATTTCATCTTGGATTCATATGTTTCATCATCCTTTTCATCCAAACTTTTTTCCCAAACAGTTCGAATGAGTCCCATTCGGCGTGGAATTTTGTATAGTTTTGACTTTTTTGATCATCGTTCACTGCATTCGAAACTGATAGAGAAATAATAAAACTGTTTTGTGTATCTACTCACCTAACATAGCGTCGGTCATGAATATCTCAAGCACAATCAAATCAAACGTTGCATTTGAGTCAATTAGTGAAACCACGGCAGGGTCCGTCAGCGTGCTGTTCATAACGCGGTGTCCAAAATCATATGTATGCTTGATGCCGTCTATTATACCTTTGTCTGCTACATTCAACAGATCGTCGAGCATTGCTGAAAAGGGAAGTGTAGGTACGATAGGGCGTCATAAAATTAGTATTCAATGACATTGAAGTTTTAGAATAGCTTTGACAAATCTGACGAAATATCTATCTAGAACAATTTTACTCACGTTGAACAACTGGCCATATTTTGGTTGTTGTGATGTCTCGATAGTTTTTTAACGGCTTCTGTTGTGGGAACGGGCTTATTACTGTGACCTGCATGATATGAAATTTGTATCGTGGAATCATTCCTGATTTCACCATTTATTGAAATGAAAAATCACCTCGTGGCCTTTGCTTGCCAAAGCCTTCATCAAGGATGAACCCACTATATAATGCGATTTAGCGGTTGTCGGGAATACTCCAAGAATTTTTGCTGAATGCACATCTTGGTTTGAAATGATCCACGCACAACCAAGCAATAATAACCAAAGTTTCATTTTCAAGCAGTTAATTCACTCTATTTCACTAACTCAACACCATGCGTAAATCAAGACGAGAGAGACGAAAAGGTGCACATCAAACGACTCGCGTGAAGCAACTGGTTTTCTGTTTTCGCGTTCCACACTTTTTCGATGGTCAATGTCAAGCAGATTTTATGTACATAAGTGACGTCACCATATCGGGGGATTGATATAGCAAAGCTAGAATCGACTTAATGTTATCGTAAATTTCTTCTACTTCTTCGTTTAGGCTTTCTGCAAGCTTTTAGTATATGTCTATCAGCTCATTGCCAGCTCTGAACTTAGAGTTCTCTGAATACACCGGATACACGTTTGCTGTAATTAATTGAGAGCTTCCGCGGCCGACCAAAAGCATGGAACTTGTGTATATATCGCGTGGCAAGCACAATGATACTCTATGCTCCGAGAAGTCGATAAAATTTCCAACCCGAAAAACCGGGCCGGAAAACGAATCCGCCACATTAATTTCCATAATTCCATGCCTTTACCAACTACGCTATCTAAGATCTCATCCATCTATCTATTCATCTTACCTATATCTGATGCGCTATCGTCCTCATGGTTAAAAATGTCTACATGATGTCGAATCTAAGATAATAATATAGTATTTCACAATTTAACCGTAAGACGAGTAAGCACTATTCTACTTCATTGTAACTTTTCAGATATCTCGTTGGAAATAAACAGGAAGACCGTATACAGTGTCCATGTGAAATGCCCCCTACACCCGGCCTTTCCGAAATTTGGCCATGTATCTGTATTACAATAAAGTGGAGGAATTAAATGGAACAGCACCAAATCTTATGGTCAGTAAAACAGATTCCCGCTAAACAAGCTCTATACACAATTTCAACACAACTTAAAGTAACTGCATCCTTGACGATCTCGGTGGTCTAGTGGTTACCGCTTCTTCAATCCTAAGCTCGTTCTTTTCCCACTTTGTAGGATACATGGCTCAAACTATTATGCTGCGGTTGAGCACTTTAAACAACTTTTAGTGTTGTACATCTGCATATACACCCGATTCTGTTTTCACACAGCCGTGTAAAAAAAATCCCAAACAAAATTTTTGCAAAGTTTCTCCATTTTGCATGATTTGTCGAGAAATCATAAAACTATTTTAACACGAATTTTCAAATTTTGAACTGAAATTACTTTTTTTACACGGAACGCATCCCCCGTGTAAAAAAAGAATCGGGTGTATTGAAGTTTTAACCATAATTTTGCCATATGATATTATTACATCAACATTCATAATTACAATGATTATTTTCAACGCAATATACATTGATGTTTTTAGTTTAGTAAGTGCGTCTGAGTCTACTCCTCTCTATATCGATCAGCTGTTGTGAATTATCTTAAAAACTCGAACTAGTAGCAACTTTCCGAGTAAAAAAACGGTTTTCTCATACCATACTTCAGATGAAATACTTGTTGCAAGCAAATTGTTTGAATTATGATAAAGGAATTGGCCTAAACCTCAAACTATCCGCATGAAATGATCTTTAAAGTTCATCGAATTGAATTATTATATGAGACAACTTTTCGCCTTTCTCGTACACATATGAAGATAATTATAACATCACCGCTAGTTTTTAATACAAAATGGATCAATATCTCGATTTCCAGCGGTTAGATTTACGAAAAAAAAAATTTTTGGAGGGTAATTGGGTCCTAAAATGAAGAATCGTTATTCGATTTTCTTTCAGGGAACGATTAAGTTGATCATTTTGAACGCGTCAGTTTTTTATTCGACTCAAAAATCGAAAGGAACATTGTGTAATTCAAAATTTAAAAATAGATGCAAAATGTTTCCTCGACGTTTTCGGTCTTGTTTGACGTACGGAATAATATGATACAAATGCACTAGCAAAGTTTTGATTTTCTCCAAATAATAACGTGCTGCTATGAATCAAAATCGCAAGCCACTCGACAACGGGTGCCTCAAATATTATCCAAAAAAGTTTAGGTTAGGATTGTTATCCGATCGTCCAATGTGCGAAAACTCCTCTATTGGGCAGACAAAAAACTTGAACAGCTTGCCGGCTTAAGTCGATCAAACATAGCTACTAAAAACCATGTCAAAGTGATTATTTACGGCATGTTTATTGCGTTTATCAGTTGAAAAAATAGAGGATTCCAGCGTAATGTAACTAAAGTTAGCATTAGGGGCCCTACTTCTTCTTCTTATTGGCATTACATCCCCACACTGGGACAGAGCCGCCTCGCAGCTTAGTGTTCATTAAGCACTTCCACAGTTATTAACTGCGAGGTTTCTAAACCAGGTTACCATTTTTGTATTCGTTTATCATGAGGCTAGCACGATGATACTTTTATGCCCAGGGAAGTCGAGACAATTTCCAATCCGAAAATTGCCTAGACCGGCATTGAATCGAACCCAGCCACCCTCAGCATGGTTTTGCTTTGTAGCCACGCGTCTTACCGCACAGCTAAGGAGGGCCCCTTAGGGGCCCTACTTATCCTAGCGATAAGACGCGCGGTTACAAAGCAAGACCATGCTGTGGGTGGCTGGGTTCGATTCCTGGTGTCGGTCTAGGCGATTGGATTGGAAATTGTCTCGATTTCCATGAGCATAAAAGTATCCTCGTGTTAGCCTCATGGTATACAAATGCAAAAATGGTAAATTCCCGGGCAGGAGCCATAAACAGAACATCAACACATGATATGGACTTGATGGATATAAGAGATAAAAGAACAGGCAACAATAACAAAATTTTGCACAGAAATATCACTTAAATATCAAGATATGCTATGGATAGGAACAAACTTATGGTACATGATATTAATCACTTCTTACAAACAGCATAACTTGATCTCCTTCTCATATTGTAGTGCAAAATATTGATTTTGTCGTCTGATCTTTTAACTCTTATAAGGTACACTGGGGGAAGTGGAAAAGGAAAAATCAATAGTGCATGTTTGAATTAGTGTAAAGCCAGTGTAAATGATCTAAATGCGTTCAATAAAAATTGGCTATTGAAAACAGTCAATTTTGCACCAATTGTGCGGTAATTCATACCATTTTGATCACTTGAAATTTTTGGAAATTGATTTTTAAATTAGAGTTGTTTTTCCACTTACCCTAGAGGGATGGGGTAAGTGGAAAACCCATGTTGCCTTGACCTTCAATAGTGATGAGTAGTTACATATAACTAAAATCAATACGATAATTGCTCTGAGTATCTTTTGTGGAATAATTTCATTACCTTAACGGAATAGATACCGAAGCTCCATCACTGCTAGAGATTCAAACAGCCATCCAAAGCATGAAATCGAATAAAGCCCCAGGGGTCGACCGCATATCAGCCGAGATGCTCAAAGCTGACCCCATGACATCCGCTCAACTACTGCATCGTTTATTTCGTAATATCTGGGACACCGCAACTTTCCCGGTCGACTGGATGCAAGATATCTTAGTGAAGGTGCCCAAAAGGGTGACCTGACTGTATGCGATAACTGGCGAGGCATTATGTTGCTGTGTACCGTTCTCAAAGTTCTGTGCAAAATTATCCTAGCCCGGATTCAGGAGAAGATCGATGCGACTCTCCGGCGGCAGCAAGCTGGATTCCGTGCCGGAAGATCCTGTGTGGACCATATTGTCGCGCTCCGCATCATTCTGGAGCAGGTCAACGAATTCCAAGAGTCCCTTTACTTGGTATTCATTGACTACGAAAAAGCTTTCGACCGTCTCAATCACGAGAATATGTGGGGCGCCCTGAGACGCAAGGGGGTTCCTGAGAAAATCATCGGCCTCATCGAAACACAGTACGAGGCCTTTTCGTGTAGAGTGCTGCACAATGGGGTCCTGTCCGACCCTAGCCGGGTCGTAGCTGGTGTGAGACAAGGATGTATTCTATCACCGTTACTGTTCCTCATCGTAATCGATGAGATTCTGGTAGATGCGATTGACCGTGAACCAAACCGCGGGCTGTTATGGCAGCCTATAACCATGGAGCAACTAAACGACTTCGAATTGGCTGATGACGTTGCACTCCTCGCGCAACGGTGCTCTGATATGCAGAGTAAGCTCAACGACCTTGCCGATCGCTCCTCCTCGGCAGGTTTAGTCATCAACGTCAACAAAACCAAATCGTTGGATGTAAACACGGTGACTCCTTCCAGTTTCACAGTAGCCGGGCAACCAGTGGTGAATGTTGAAAGCTTCCAATATCTTGGTAGCCAAATGGCGTCAGACGGCGGTACCAAGATCGACATAGGCGCACGGATCAAGAAAGCAAGGGCTGCCTTTGCGAGTTTAAGAAATATCTTGAAAAACAGGCAGATAAGTGAACGCACCAAAATACGAATTTTCAACTCTAACGTGAAATCTGTGCTGTTACACGCTAGCGAAACATGGTGTGTATCAGTGGAGAACACTCAACGGCTGCAGGTGTTCATTAACAGATGCCTGCGGTATATAATTCGGGCCTGGTGGCCTCACAATTGGATCTCAAACAACGAGCTCCATCGTCGTTGTCACCAGAGGCCGATAACAACAGAAATTCGGGATCGGAAGTGGGGCTGGGTCGGCCACACACTCTACGTAGGGGCGGAAACGAAATCTGTAAGCAAGCATTAGACTGGAACCCAGCGGGACATCGCAGCAGAGGCAGACCCAGAGGCTCATGGCGGCGAAGCCTCAATAAAGAAATAAAAGAAGTCGACCGAAATCTAACCTGGCAACAGGTTAAAGCGATAGCCGGGCATCGCTCAGGATGGAGATCTCTCAAGTCGGCCCTTTGCACCACCGGAGGTGTACAGGATCCATAAGTAAGGATGACATTGTCGGCCGAACATTTGCAAAGGTGGCAGAACTGTACACCCGCCTGAAACGTGAAGCAACAAAAGTTGGACTGGTTATGAATGCCTCAAAGACAAAGTACATGCTTGTGAGCGGAACAGAGCGCGGCAGGGCCCGCCTGGGAAGCAGTGTTACGATAGACGGGGATACCTTCGAGGTGGTCGAGGAATTCGTCTACCTCCGATCCTTGCTAACGGCTGGTAACAATGTCAGTCGTGAAAGACGAAGGCGCATCATCTGTGGAAGTCGGGCCTACTACGGCCTCCAGAAGAAACTGCGGTCAAAAAATATTCGCCACCGCACCAAAAGTGTCATGTACAAGACGCTAATAAGACCGGTTGTCCTCTACGGACATGAAACATGGACATTGCTCGAGGAGGACTTGCAAGCACTCGGAGTATTCGAGAGCCGGGTGCTTAGGACCATCTTTGGCGGTGTGCAAGAAGACGGTGTGTGGCGGCGAAGAATGAACCATGAGCTCGAACAGGTCTACGGCGAACCCATTATCCAGAAGGTAGTTAAAGCCAGAAGAGTACGATGGGCAGGGCATGTTGCAAGAATGCCGGACAGCAACCCTGCAAAGATGGTGTTCGCTTCCGATCCGGCAGGTACGAGACGACGTAAAGCGCAGCGAGCGAGATGGGCAGACCAGGTTCAGAACGACTTGGCGAGCGTGGGGCGTATTCGAGGATGGAGAGATGCGGCCTCGAACCGTGTATTGTGGCGTCAAATTGTTGATTCAGTGTTATCTGTTTAGATGTAGACTAAATAAATGAATGAAACTATTGAGCTATTTTTGTCTACTCGGGTTGGCTTAGAAACCTCGCAGTTAACAACTGTGGAAGTGCTAAATGAACACTAAGCTACAAGGCGTCAATGTACCAGTGGTATGTAATGCCAATAAGAAGAAGAAGAAAATTAGCATTCGAATTGTTACGACGTAAGGCGCCCACCAGAGTAAACGCGACTTGCGATGCGACGAGAAGCGACTCACGCAAAATAATAACAATTATTATCAATGAACAGTCAAATTGCACTGTCGCGTGGCGTCGCATCGCGCAATCGCGCTTACTCTGGCTTCACCCTAACTCGTAAATTGGACACTTTTCTGCTTTTGAAAACCCGTCTGGCTTATTATAATAAATCAAGAAGATGACGAATTCGTGATACAAATCTCAGACAAAAATAACTAAAGCACGATGATTACTACTTCCTGCCACGCCCACCTTTACTGTTTCTGGGGAAAGGAAGGGACTTTTGAAGTGATACTTAACTGTTCAACAATATTCTAGGAAAAATACTGTTGTTGCTCAATCTCAAAATTTAGCTTTTGCAAAGAATTGTTTATATAAAATCAAACTCGGACTAAATGATTGAAACCCGTCTGTAGATTGAATAAACCTGGAATTCATGATAGACCGTTTATTTTGGATCCACTTGTCACGATTATATCTGAGGTGATGAACGGTAATTTGCAAAATCTGGATTTTTCTCCACTATTTTTGAATTGTTTATACTTGAACCAAGAATGTTATGAAAATAGAAAACAGGTTGGCTTACATCCCACTTCTAAATGGATATGTGATACACGTACGGAAGTAATTATGCCCTAATGTGTAAAAGATTGTAAATAGTTTAATATTGTTCAAAACTACCATAATGACTATGAATAGTTATGGTAACCGTACGCTGAGTGGTAAACATGATGGAGCTAGAGAGTTTTAGAAGATATGTTTTCCTCTGCACCTATTGTGTAGCCAATATACAAATATGTAGTGGTGGGTCCCATAAAAAATCAAAGGATAGAACCACTGTGGGAATCAAAGTTAGGTATTACCTCCACACAGAAACAGCGTACGCATTAGGGGTGCAAACAATGTTTGTTAGTTTTTAAAATTAAATAAAAACTATCTCACTTTAATTAGCAAATTCAATAGTTTATTTTTTAGCCAACATATTAAAACTGTATATGTTCTCTCATTATTGATTTTAAAAATATTTTGTTTTGTTGATTCACTAATACCTTCACAATTTGTACCGTAACGCTTTTCCATCAAACATTATTATGTTAATTTTGCTTCTTCCGCTTATCTGTTTTGTTCGATGGCTTTAAGGACTTTCTTCGGGAAACCAATCTAACGAGTATGTGTAGTATTACTATAGGTGGACCTATCAGCAACGCCAATACGTCCAGATTGTGATACTGTATAAAACTAAGGTCCATCGCGGCCGATCGGATATGTGGCGCACCTTTTTGGCGAATCACATATTCCACCCAGAAGACTGCCAGTTCTAAAGGACTCATGGGCTGATCTCGATATCGTTGAGAAATTGTCAACGCATTGATCTTAAACTGTGGATCATTTAAGATCGTTTTGACCGCGTCGGAGAGTTTCTTCTCGGAGATATCTGCATAACCTACCGTTAAACCGTATCCTCCGATCTCTGCTTTAGCCATATTTAAATATTGGTCGCCGAAAATGGGAATTCCGACGACGGGCACTCCATGATACAGTGATTCAGTTGTACTCAAAAGACCTCCATGAGTGATGAAAAGCTTCACGTTGTGGTGCGCCAAGATGTCATCTTGGGGCCACCATTTTTGAATAAATACATTATCCGGTTTACCTGGCAATTTTTCATCCTCCCACTTCCATAGAACCTTCTGCTTCAATTTTGAGAATACACTCAAAAGTGCGTCACGTTTTTCTTTTGGCAAATCTTTACTTTTTATGTTCGAACCCATCGAAAAGTATATCACTCCGTCGGTTGCGTTATCCATGAAACTTTGAATGTTGGCGGGGAGTGCTTTTGGTACCCGATTAATATGCATTCCGCCAACTTCAATCATTCCAGTGGCGTATGGTCGAGGATAGTTAATTGAGAAATGATTATTTAGCAGTACTAACGATACTGCCTTTTTCTTCAACTCGACGAGGGTAGGTTTTGGGCCTGGGAAAGATTCCTCATAGATGTTGGTTTGTACGGGAGCATCTAAAATTTTGTCAATCACAATTTCAATTCCGCTCATCAAGGTGTTTAGTAGGCGCTCTTTGAAGGACATGCGATCTGAAAAGCCGAGAAGTGCATTTGGAACGTAGGACGGTGGGGATGGTGTCCCAACCAAATCGGCAGTCCATTTTGATGCTCCGAAGGTAGACACACCGATACATGGTGCCTTGAAGTGATGACAGAAACCTGGAAATAAAAATGTTTTTTTAGACTTTCTTTCACAAAGTTCCACCAAACACACGCGACTGTTTAGAGTTAAAGTAAAAAAAAAAGAGTGAAAGTAGTGATTCAGTTTCTTTCACAATTTTCGACCACTATTCTAGTTTGAATCTGGAGTAAAATAAAACAAACTCGCTGGTTCCGCCAGCAGTGTTCCATGCATGTTTTTTTTTTTAATTTTCAATTGAATGAAATAATTATGTTTCTGCCAAGAAATGCACGATTGCAAAATATTTAGAAAATTGTCGCATGTCGCATTTCACTCCAACATCAAAGATGACTATAAGCATTCCTTCTAGTTATCTTTGCTACCATGCGCAATGCAACTTATTAGCCCATAAATGATTTCAGGATAACTCTTGCTTCAAAATACGTTGTTTTGCCATATCGTGTACAACACGGCAAACAAAATTTCTCCAAATATGGTCAATGGTGTGGTTTTTGTACAACAGATGGCGGTAATATCACCGCTTTCAGTGTCTCCCGGTAAATATATGGAAAGTATTAAACTCGGGCATCCTGTTCCTTCCAGTTATCTTTGTTGAATCACTCTTCAGTTTCCACTCCCACCGATGGGGTTTATTACTCGGTTTATTAAAACGCGTTGTTCTCGCTCATTTCATGGTGGGACCATATTTTATTTGGCACAGCTGTGTAAAACAAGTTGAAATCTCGCTTAACTTTTCAAAACGACCTAAGTAACATTTTTATCATGAATTAATTTGAATAGTGCAATCAACAGAACAACATGAAAGCTTTTGATTGCAGTACTCAAATTAATTCATGGAAAAAATGTTACTTAGGTCCTTTTGAAAAGTTAAGCGAGAAATGCATCATCAGAACCGGTGCCCCCGCAATTGGGGCTCATTAAAAAAAATTATCATGAGTTGTAGCCCCCGGAATCAGTTCATTATCGTAACAGCCTGTAACAGCTACCGAAAACGTCTCTCACGGTATGCTACCTATCGAGAGTATATACAGACATGATAAGTGGGAGATTTCCTCATTCTCCTTTGGATTCAAACCCTGCTTACGACACATTCACCACCAAAGCCCTCTGCACCCAAGAGGTAGGAAGAAAGCAATCTCCTAATGCGAACAAATAGTAATGTGTTTCGGCCTCAGGGCTTTGTTTGCAGTGTGATCTCAACGGCTGCGAAGCGAAGCGAATCGAGAGAGACGATTAACGTCAATGTCCTACGATCTCGGAAACGTCGGCGCATTCGTAGGACGACGGATATTATCGCTTGCTTGCCGAACACGGAGTGCGTCGTTTGACCAGAAGACGGGGTAGTCACCGAGTCAACGCAGCCAATAGATACTGCTGCCCTCACTGTAGTGCGGAAGCTGTTGCGTGTTGAAATGGAGCGACGAACGCTCGACGTTTACAAGTAGCGAGGCGATTTACTCAGAAATAGCATGGCAGGTTTGTGTATGTAGCATGCGGGCCCGTAAGTAGACAAATAAAACCAGAGCTAGGAGACAGACTAGGTAGAAGATTAGGTGAAGCTTTGATATTACTGAAAGATGTGTTAGTTAAGTTATTTAATGTTAGTTAGTTAATGTGTTAAACCCAATATGATGATTCGTGCTTTTAAGGGCACTCCTCAGAGAATCCAAACTTGAAACTGTCATTTTTGTTATTTCACGCATGCTGCGATGCAGCAAAGTAGAAATAATAAAAATGACAGCTGTGCGTTGCTTCAGTATTAAATAGTGTGCTCTTGAAAACGCGAGCTGTATTCCGTGAGGATTGTCCTTAAGTTATGTTGTTTGAGCTTTTGATTTGATATCTTAAGAAAGCTAGTCGGCAATCGTCTCGTGTCGCTCATACCATGGTCGAGAAAACCCAACAATCTATCTACTTAGTAATTTCCTGATACTTTACCGAAAGAATCCCTGCAGAAAACTTCGAAGGAATTCTTGGAGGAATGTACAGACAAATTCAAGAATTTCGGAAATTCCTTCAGGAGTTCCTTCGGAGGAGTTTCAAAAAGAATTCTAAATCCCCTTTTTATGATATCTACGCAATAAATATTTTTTCCTGACAACCCTTCATCAAATCTGTCAAATCTACAAAAAAAAATAGAAGCCTGAGAATAGATTTATATTTTTTGGAATTTTTTCGCCAAATTTTTGTATGGGTGACTAATGGGGAATCAAGTGTCCCCATATTGAGGCAATAACTTCAAATCCAAATATCCTAAAACTTTGATGGAATGTTAAGATTTTCATCAGTACAGATCATTAAGCATATTTATGGCTTTGTGCTGTGAAAAAACGACAGCATTTGGTCATTGTTATGAAAAGTTGTTCAAATTTTGCTTGGCCAATAAAAAAATCTTTAGGAAGGTCAAAATATACAAATCGCCCTGCACAATAAATAAGATTGTCAATCTAAAAAACAACTCACCACATAAAGGTCATTTGTCTAGAGGATCTATACTAAAAAATACGCTAGAACAAAACTACTTTAGTGCTCGATAAAACAGGGGGTGATCAAGTCTCCCCGGTGATCAAGTCTACCCACCTTCCCCTACTGTCTAGATTTTCAAAGGAATTCCTGAAAAAATTGTAGAAGAATTCCTGAAGAGATTCCTTCAGATGTTCCTTTAGGAATTATTACAGGAGTTTTTGAAGAAATTTCCGAATGAATTCCTGTGGAAATCTAAAAATTCATATGAAATTATGTATTTGCTTGAAACTTCCATTTGAATTTTTTTTCGTGGATTCCTATAATAATTATTCAGGAAATTTATTCATTCGATTCCATTAGGATTCCTGAAAGAATTTTTGAAGGGTTTTCTGAAAAGATTGAAAAGAAAAGAAAAAGTAAATAATTCGTCAAGGAATTTTGGAATAGCTTTCGAAATTTCTTATAATTCCAATCTTTAAATTTTCGAAGGAATATCCAATGGAATCCTCTAATTTAATTCCGGAATTCCATATTTTTCAATTTTTTCAACCTTTCGAAATGAAAATTCCATTTATGAATTTCTTCGAAAAATGTCTGAGGAATTCCCGCGGAAATTGAATCAGGAAATATTTCAATTCTTTTAAGGAAAAGAAATTAAAATTGATTTTTTTAAACTGCTGCAATGCATTCAAATGAATGCAAATAAATGTGAATTGTTGGAAATAGCTGAATCGATCTCCCTAAAGTGTAATTTTGACCTCAATTATGTGTTTTTCTCGTTACATTTTATAATACACTAGAAAGGCACCAACACCGCTGGGTGGATCATTCTGTTTTTTTTTTTGTTATTTTACTAACGCACTTTACATAGGCAGTCATGGAGATGTTGATGCATAAATAGTAGCGAAGAAAGTCGAACTAGATGTGATGAAAGTTGAGTTTCTGAAATTTTCCAATTTTTTTTTATGTCTTTATTTGAGAGGTTTTCAGCCCTTGGTCGGCTCACCTCTAATTTCTTCCAATCTCTATTCTATTAAGTTTCGGTTCTTTACAAAAGTGAGCAAGCTCTGGTCAATCACAGTAGTGTAGTAG